>NC_135636.1:29037500-29662500 GCF_053574225.1 Canis aureus | reverse complement strand
CCAAGAAGAGTTTCCAAAAACATCTTTTTTTTTAAAAAAATGTTTCCTCTGCCAGGCCCTATGACAAGCAATTTATATACAATAGCTCACTAAATCCTTATAATCCTATTAAGGAGGTACTAATATTATTCCTATTTTGCAGATGAGTAAAATGACACTCAGAAGAAAAACTGGTGGAACCATATTCTTAAAAGGTTATGGAGCTAGTATTCCAACACAGGTTTGCTCAATATAAAGCCTGCACTTTATTTTTTAAAAAGATTTATTTGTGGGGGATCCCTGGGTGGCTCAGCGGTTTAATACCTACCTTCAGCCCAGGGCGTAGTCCTGGAGTCCCGGGATTAAGTCCCACCTAAGGCTCCCTGCATGGAGCCTGCTTCTCCCTCTGCCTGTGTCTCTGCCTCTCTCTCTCTCTGTGTCTCTCATGAATAAATAAATAAATTTTTTTAAAAAAAGATTTATTTGTTTGAGAGACAGACAGATTGTGAAAGAATGGGGAGAGGCAGAGGGAGAGACTGAATCGTCAAGCAGACTCCACACTGAGCACAGAGACTGACGCTCAGTCTCAGGACCTTATTGTGACCTGAGCCACAACCAGGAGTCTGATGCTTAACAGCTGAGCCACCCAGTGCCCCTAAAGCCCGCACTTTAAATATCTATGCTGTACTACCTCAGGCTAAGGTTAAGTCAGAGTTTTAATTTTCATATCAATTGATGGTATTTTGGGACGTCTATCTGAGGGATATTTTCACCAAAGGAGATTAAACTCACCTTCATTCCAGTCTGAGGAACTTAGCTGCCATTTCTATCTGACTTTCCAGCAAAAAGGATGGCTAATCCTATATAGAAAGCTCTAGTTAAAATGATCTCAGATATCCATTTGCCCAAACTCCTCGTTTTTTAGATGAGGAACTCTGGTCCAGATAAGAAGAGGGTCTTGCCCATGATTACACAGAGAGGCTTAAGTGGTAAAGTTGAAATTAAAGTCCAGATCTCACTTCAAACCCAGGATTGATTCTACTGCACATCACACTGCCCGCAAACTCATGGGTGTTTCTATGAGCTAAAGTGCTGACCAAACTTTGGGACTTGACAAAAGGAAAATGGAAAAATGGGTTTCAAACTTTCCCAAAGCTATAGTGCTCCAGGGTCTTCATTCTCATCTGGGATACTCTACAGGGCTGCAACCACTGAGATGGTCAAGGGGATTGGGAGGGGGAAACTTCTGCGCTTGGATGGAGACTGAAGGCACCATTATGAGGTGTCCTTATCCCCAATGCGAGGACAGGAAGGGCAAGAATTCATTAATTCCTAGAACTGAAAGGGATTTATGGAAATCTCTGAGGTAGCAGCTTTGGACAAATAAATGGAAATAAGTTGTACCTCACAGAATCATCAGGGAACTTGCCTTGGGAAATTTCATATGCCTAATAATGGTGAAGTCGGAACATTATTTCATCCAGTTTTTACATAGGGGCACTCAACAAATACTGAGTCCCTGCTGTCCTCTGTCTTTATGCTTACACGGAAAAAAAATAATGCATTTAAAGTGTTCAATACAGTCTTAGTACACAATAAGTGCTCAACAAATGCGGTTACTAAAACATTAATTAATAATAGTATCTGTAGTAGCCACTATCTTTCAGCCACGTTAATTTTCCACTTCAGAGACTGTAAGTCCCAAGATGCTCTTTGCCTGGCTTCTGCCTCCCATTATATTCTGGGACTTGTAGTCCGGAAGTGGGTGACTGATTCCTCAGCGCGCAGGCGCAGTGGCACGGATTCCCGGAACAACCGGCAGAGGCTCCCAGGATGAGCGGGTGGCGGTGGCTGCTGCTGCAGCGGCGGCGCTGACAGGACACGAGCTCTATGCCTTTCCGGCTGCTGGTCCCGCTCGGCCTCCTGTGCGCGCTGCTGCCCCTGCACTATGGTGCACCAGGCCCGGATGGCACCGCGCCCGACCCCGCTCACTACAGGTGAAGGGGGTCAGGCTCCTCGCCCTTGCAGAGTTGGGGAAGGGGAAGCGCAGACCCGGTCCCTTTCCTTACTCTCGGTCCCAGGACCCCCACCCTGATTTGCTCGGACCCCGCCACTGGGCTCAGGTGGTGCTTCCCACTTTCCGCCCTATTTCTTGTCCTTTCCCTTGCCTTATTTCTTGTACCCCGCACCAGGGAGCGAGTCAAGGCCATGTTCTACCACGCCTACGACAGCTACCTGGAGAATGCCTTTCCCTACGACGAGCTGCGACCTCTCACCTGTGACGGGCACGACACCTGGGGCAGGTAGTGCGAGTGGAGGAGCAAGGGGGCGGCTGGGGTGTGGCAGTCCGGTGCTAGGCGGGCGGGTCTGATGGGGCTGGTGGCTTCACGGTCTCCTCGCCAGTTCCGGAAAAGCTCCCAGCGGGGGTGAGGCCGCGTTCCTTCCAATTCAGGCCAGCACCGCCAGGATCCACCCAGCCTCCTGGAAAGTTGGATCCCACCGAGGAAAAAGCCTGGGTTAGGCTGGTGGACTGGACCTCTGGGCTCCAACCACGACAATAACAGGCGCCAGCAGTGGGGACTTGGACAAATGGACAAATCTCTGGAGCCCTAGGCTATCGAGGAAGGGCTCCAAGAAGTCAGAAGACCCAACCCCTTCATTTTATAATTGGGCAGACAGACCCAGGAGGGGGTGTAACTCTTCCAAAATTGAAACTTAAGATCATTTGTTGTTAGTGTAACTGAAACACACTCACATTATTGACTGCTTCTTGAGATTTCAGCTCAAAATGTCACCTGAGCATCAGCTTCCTTAACTACCCACCCCCTACAGGTCACTGTCACAAATCACCTTATTTACTTACTTGCTTATTTATTTTCACTTCGCACTCTATCATTTTCACTTGAATGCTAGTTTGTCTTTCTCACCTCCCCTAGAATAAAAATTTATGAGATGGAATTCTCTGTCTTGTTCCTTGCTGAGCAAAGAATCATTGCATTTAGCTGAGGCTGACATTGATTAAACACTGTGCCAAACATTTTACTTGTGTCTTCTCATTTAATTCTCTTATCACCCCTAGGAGTTAAGTGCTTAAGTGCTGTTTTTCCCATATAACAAATGCGTATGCTGAGGACTGGAGAAGTTAAAATTTGTGTTGGTTTTCTTTTTTTTAAGCCAAAAAAAAAAAAAAAAGCAAATAGCTAGTTGAAGCAGTACAAAATCATATGCAATAAAGTCTCTCCCATGCTTTAGAATTCTAACCACTGTTGACTTTCTTGTGTATCCTCCCCAAAATATTTTCAGTTTATGCCATCATATAAGTAGGTATATGTGTATTTTTTAAATTAACTTTTTAAAGGCATAACTTACGTATAATAAAATGAACCCATTTAAAGCATATTGTAACCACTGTCACAGTCAAGATAGAGTACATTTCTGTCATGCTAAAAAGTTCTCTTGTGCCTTTTTACAATTAATCCTTCTGCTACCACTGGCCCAAACTGCTTGTCTGCTGTCTATATGACTCTTTGAAAATGCATTTAGAAACATACCCCAATGCCTATTCTATTTCTTGTCTTTTTCATTTAACTATATAATTTGAATATTTTAACATTAGCCTGTAGAACTCTTGATAACAACTTTTTTGACAACTTAATGGTTTTGTACTGTTTAAGTATACTATAATTTAGATAATCATTCTTCAAAACTGGTGTATGTTTGGGTTATTCCTAGCTTTTTTGCTATTCTGCACAATACAGCCATGAGGATTCTCAAACATACGGCTCTGTACACATTGTGATAAATTCTTAGATGTGGAAAAACTTGTGTCCTTGGCTATACTCTTATACTGCCTCCCTATGGCAGAAAAGAACGTTAGTGGATATAGGAGATGTGGTTCACCACAGAAGAGGTAAATCAGCCAATCCTCCCAGGTGCATTAAACGGGTCAAAACTTCTTGGCAATTTTCACTATGGCTTCTCTGTTGTGACCGGAAGCTGGGATGGACAGAGGTATCACTGTGCCTCCTTAACTAGTTTTGGGGCACCTGATCTGGGGCAGCCTTAATATCTTGTGTTTGGTTTTCTTACTAAGCAGCTGGGATTTCTGTCCTTTTACAGTTTTTCTCTGACGCTAATTGATGCCCTCGACACTTTGCTGGTAAGTGTCTTGATGATTCCTTTTCCTCATCACCATTGTGTAATCAAGATCCTTCCTCTTTTGGCAGCTTGACTGTGGGTGAAAAACAAATTCTTCACCTAGTCCTTTTATTTTCATCTCAGGATTCTGAACCATGAGTTTCTGGTTGCCCAGCCAGACAGAGGAAAATGATGAGTAAATTCCAAATGTACTCAGGATCATTTACTCAGCAGACATTTATAGAGGACCTGTTATGAACACAGCACTGTGATAGGCCTGTATAACTTGTGGGCAATACAGAGACTTTGAGACCCTCCTTGTTTTCAGAGGCTTATATTCTTTATTTTATTTTTAAACTTTATTTATTTATTCATGACACACACACACACACACACACACACACAGACATAGGCAAAGGGAGAAGCAGACTCCATGCAGAGCCCGATGTGGGACTCGATCCCAGGACCCTGGGATCACACTCTGGGCTGAAGAGGCACTAAAGTTCTGAGCCACCCCGGCATCCCAGAGGCTTACATTCTAATTGGATATGTTCAGTGAAAAAAAAAATAGTAGCAGTAATTAGTTAGTATGTTATGTGGAGGCTTGTGATAAGCACTTTATAAATGTAATCTAGTTTAATCCTTCCAACAATTCCATGAAGTATGTTCCTTTACTCCTTAGCATGGGGAAATCTGATGCTTAGAAAGGTAAAATGGGTTGGCCGGGATCCACAGCTATGAAATGGCAGGGCTAAGACTTGAGCTTAATTCTGTATGACTCCAAGTCTTAACTCTCCTCCTTAAAAAGGTCACAAGAGAGAATTTAACAACTTTCTTCCTACTTTACTCTTTCTGGTTGTTTGTCACCCCTTCTCACTTTTATATATTAACAGCACTTACATGATTGTGATCACCTTGTAGATACAGTTTTGCTTTTTCTAAAAATGTTAATTTGTATGTACTTGTCCATCAGATATTTATTAAGGGCCCCCTGTATGCCAAGCACAGCGCTCAGCCCTGGAGTTATAGTGACAAGTTAAAATAGACATGGTCCCTGCTTTCCTGGAGTCTATGACTTTAGTGAGGGAGACAAAGAATCAAAGAATAACCCTTAAGGACATATAATTACAAACTGAGGTGAGTGCTCCAAGGGAAGGGAACGTGGTTCTGTAAGTGGACATATAACAAAAGAAGCGGACCTAGACTGAGGAGGTCAGGGAAGACTTCCCTAAGGCTGTGAAATGACACTTCAAGTTGAGATCCGAAGGAGAAGCCAGTGTCGACTAGGGAAGTGGGAGAGGACAGAGGGTTCCAGGCAGAGAGAACAGCCGGCCTGCACGAGGGCCTCCTGGCAGGAGAGGCATGCCGTGCCGGGACTTCAGCAATAAGGCTGACACAGTGAATTGCAGACGCAGTGAATTGAAGGAGGGCCAATGTGTCTGGGATATGGAGAAGGAAATGCAGGAAGCAAAGTGGAGCTGGGGGGCTTTGTGGGGTGCCAGATGATGGAAGCCCTTGTTCACTATGTTAAGGGTTTTGATTTCTAATTTGAGAGCAATGGAAAGCCACTGAAACATTTTAAGTAGAGGGCAGGAAATGCAGAGATTTCTGTGTTGAGAAGATCACTAAGTGCAGCATGGAGAGATTTGTGTAATCATTCAGTGAGCATTCAGTTGAGTAATCGCTTCATAGACTGTGCTTGGCACCCTGGGGGAAGGCAGGAATGAGTGATGCTCCTTCCCAGGCAAAGATTCTCTGAACATGGCAAGCAATTGATGCCCTAAGAGTTGTGGGGGTAAAATTACTGGAGTCTTTTAAAGGATGAAGAGATTCATCTTAGCTGGAGGGACCAAAGGGTTCCTTCCTAGAGAAGTGACATTCGGACAACCAAAGCCAGGTTGGATTTGGAATGGGAAGACATAGGATGGAGGGCTTTCTGGGAGAGGGAGCAACATGTCTGAAGGCAAGAAATTGGAGAATCATGGTACAGTTTTCCTAAAGTAGATGAGGATAGCTTAGATGAAGATGAACAGTGAGAAACATGGTCAGAAAGGTAGGTTGAGGGGCATCTGAGTGGCTCTGTTGGTTCAGCATCTGCCTTCAGCTCAGGTCATGATCCCAGGGTCCTGGGATCTAGCCCTGTGTCAGGCTCCCTGCTCAGTAAGGAGTCTACTTCTTTCTCTCCCTCTGTCCCTCCCCCTGCTTGTGCTTTCTCTCTCTCTCTCTTAAATAAATAAATAAATAAATAAATAAATAAATAAATAAATAAATAAATAAAATCTTTAACAAAGGAGAAAAAAGAAAAGTAGATTGAGTCCAAATCACTGAGTGGCTTGACTGCTGAGATAGTCAGGATTGTTTTGGATCCAAGTACCAGAGACCCAGTTCAAACTGATAGAGACAAGAAGGGAATTTACTGAGTCAAATAACTAAAAAGTCCAGGTAAGGGCTGGCCTCAGACTCAGCTAGATCCAGGCATACCAACAATGTCTTCAGGAATTTCTGTCTCTTATCTCTGCCTTCTTTGTTGGCTGTGTTCTCGGGCTCTCCTTATGTTGGCAGAGTAGCCAACTGTAGCTCCAGATTTACTTACCACTCAGTAACCTGTGTATGTGGGTAGAATCAGCCCTTTTGCATTAATTCCAGGAACTAAGTCTCATTGATCTGTCTTGGGTCGCACACTTATTCCTGAACCAGTCACTGGCCGAGGAATATAGTACAGTGGTCCAGATCAATTGCCTATTCTTGCAGCTGAGGGGGTAGGATCAGCCTCTGCCAAATTGCAGGAGCGACTGTGGAAGAAGAGTGATTCCTCAAGGGAGAATTAGGGTACTATATCAGAGTAAAAGGTGTCAGAATCGCATTTGGCTGATGGTTTAAATGAAAAGAGTTTAGTTTCCTCAAGTGAAAGCAAGTCTAGAGGTAATTTATAGTGTGGGGTTGGCTGTTCAACTGTGCCATCAGAGACCCGAGCTCTTTGTATTTTTCCATTTTACCATCAGTAGAGTATTGGCTTTCATTTTCATGCTTAATACCTCAAGCTCTAAAATGGCTGCCACAGCTCCAGAAATCAAGTTTGCTTTCAAGGTAGAAAGAAGAGTAAACACCATGCCAGCAGTGTCTGTCCTTTTTTATTAGGAAAATAGAAGCTTTCCCAGAAGTGCCCCCACTAGACTTATCAAGGCTTAGCATTGGCTAGTAACACAGTCACCTCTAGCAGCAAAGAAGGCTGAGAAAGCAAGTATCCGGATTTCTAGCCTCTACAGTGGTAGGCTACCAGGGTAAAGGAGATTGGAAATCAGTGTTGGGCCAACCAACCTGCAGTGTTTTCCACAAGGATGAATGTGATCGGAGAAGTTTAAAAACAACAGATACTACTGCATGTTGAGCTAGGATTTCTTCATGTGGTCTGCAGTCTATATTGTTTCCATTAAATAGGTACATAGTGACTCTTGAAGTGGTACCTAAGAATTTAACCAATCTCTTGGTATAGGGTTTCCGTGATTTCTAGATCTTAGTGTTTCCTTCTCCTGTCACCAGTTCTAGGACAGAAACTGTAGGTCTTAAGTTGATTAAGTGAGGGCCACACCAGTATAGGATCTCAGACTCTTGGTCCAACATCTTTGGTGCCTTCAAGCCTGAGAAAACCTCACTGTCAACTCTCTCTTCCCTTCCAGATTTTGGGGAATGTCTCAGAATTCCAAAGAGTGGTTGAAGTGCTCCAGGACAATGTAGACTTTGATATTGATGTGAATGCCTCTGTGTTTGAAACCAACATCCGAGGTAAGTGCCTTTGGAAGAAGAGAGAGTGTAGAGTTTTGCCTCTTTGTAAATGAAGAGGTGGTAAGTAGGATCTCAAGGGTTGACCCAGCCAGGGCACTTGACCCAAACTGGTGACTGACAGAGATCTTCTTCCCCCCTGGACAGTGGGGTGTAGAGGTCTCAGGATCCCCCATCAGTTTTGTACATTGAGCAGGGGACAGAGAATAGACTAGAAAGAGATTTACCAAAGAGACTCCCATATTTAACATATATTGGTGCGAGGCTTATAGCCATTAAAACAAGAAGGATGTAACCCTTGCCTTCTTGGAACTTATTGTTTAGGAAGTGCTATCCAGGGGATCCCTGGGTGGCTCAATGGTTGAGCGCCTGCCTTCCGCCCAGGGCGTGATCCTGGAGTCCCAGGATCGAGTCCCACATTGGGCTCCCTGCATGGAGCCTGCTTCTCCCTCTGCCTGTGTCTCTGCCTCTCTCTCTCTCTCTCTGTGTGTCTCTCATGAATAAATAAATAAAATCTAAAAAAAACTTAAAAAAAAAAAAAAAGGAAGTGCTATCCAACAGAACTTTCTATGATGCTGAAAATATTTTGTATTCATGTTGTCCAGTGTTGTATCTACTAGCCACAGATGGCTATTGGACGTTTAAAATGTGTATACTGCAACTAAAGAACTGAATTAAAAAATATATATTTCATTTATTTATTCACAAGAGGCACAGAGAGAAAAGCAGAGACATAGGCAGAAGGAGAAGCAGGCTCCCTGCGGGGAGCCTAATGTGGGACTTGATCCTAGCACCCCAGGATCATGCCCTGAGCTGAAGGCACTCAACCACTGAGCCACCCAGGCATCCCAAGAACTGAATTTTTAATTTCATTTAATCTTAATGAATTTAAATTTAAATAGTGACAAGTAGGGGCTCCTGTGTTAAGCAGTCAGTTAAGCATCTGGCTCAGGTCATATTCTCAAGGTCATGAGATTGAGCCCTACATCATGCTTTGCACTCAGCAGGGAGTCTACCTAAGGCTCGCCCTCTTCCCCTCCCCCACTCTTAAAATAAATAAATCTTTTACAAAAAGAAATAGTGACATGTGGTTCATAATTAGTACATTACACAGTGCAAGTCTCAGGCATTATTTTCCAAAGCTGGCTGTCCATCAGAACCACTTGTGACCTTTTAAAAAGTTGAAATGTCTAGGTTCCACTCTAAACCTAATGAGTTGGGATTTCTGGGTTGGGTCCTAGCATAAATATTTTTAGCAGGTTTCCAGTGACTCTTATGAAGCTAGTACAACCCTTATTTTCAGTGAACCCTGAGACCACCAGTGGCTTAACAAACTGTCACTTCTGGAGGCCAAGTTCTATTTTTCTCCTTTATTCTGCATGTGTTTTGCAATGAAACTTGTATTGCAGATATGTGATAACATTTTTACAAAGATTAGGGAGCAGAAGGACAGCATGATATAAAATCCTGGTTTTAGGATCAGACCTGAGTTTGAGGCTTTGCTCAGTGCTGTGTTTCACAGCTTCTGAGCCCAGTTTATCATCTGTGGGTTAAGATTCCCTTACACCTTTGTTGCTGATATGAATAAAATTATACCAGCTTTCTTTTGGTTGGCATTTGACCAGGATCTTTTTCTACTCTTCTGCTTCCAATCTTTCTGTATTTTTATGATCAGATAAATCTTTTGTAAATTGCATATTATATTTGTCTATCCATTCTGACAATCTTTTAACTGAAGTATTTAATCCATTTACATTTATTATAATTAGGTATTTGCATTCATTTCTGTGGTATTGTTTTGTGCTATTTGTCCCATCTTCTCTGTGTTCTTTTTCACTCTCCATTTTTGGTACCTTCTTCAGATTGATTTTTTTAATTCCATTTTTCTTTGATTAATGTAGAAATTATGCTCAGTATCTATCTTTTTAAGTAGTTTTCCTGGTAAAATTGACAAACATAACAAAGTTTAGAGTTAATGAAAATCTTTATTGTCCTGAATAATACCAAATCTGGTTCTGAGGATATACTGACCTGTATGCTATAGTTATGTATTTTAGTTTTTTGTTTTAAGCCCTTCATACATTATTGCTTTCTATATACAGTTGAGGTTTTGGATTTACTCATGTATTTGCCACTTCTTTGACCATCTTTCCTTCCTGTGTCTCAGACTTTACATCTATGATCCCTTTCCTTCTACCTGAAGTACTTTCTTTAGAATGTCCTCTAGTGCAGGTGTGCTCTTGGCAGATTTTCTCAGCATTTGTTTGTATGAAATGTCTTTATCTCACTGTCTTTTTGGGGTCTGTATGATTCTAAGTTGATGGGATTTTCTCTTAGCACACCAAAGAAATCTTTCCATTGTCTTCTCATTTTGTTGTCATTTTTAAGAAGTAATCTGTCAATCTAACTGTTACTATCTTGCAGATGACCAGTTTTTTTCCTCTTTTTTAAAATTTAAATTCAATTTACCAACATATAGTCTAATACCCAGTGCTCATCCCATCAAGTGGCCTCCTTAGTGTTTATCACCCAGTTACCCCAACCCGCCATCCACCTCCCCTTCCACAACCCTTTGTTTCCCACAGTTAGGAGTCTTTCATTTTTTGTCTCCCTCTCAAATTTTTCCCACTCAGTTCTCCTCCTTTCCCTTATAATACCTTTCACTAATTCTTATATTCCATGTATGAATGAAACCACATGATGATTGTCCTTCTCCAATTGACTTATTTCACTCAGCATAATACCCTCCAGTTCCATCCATGTCAAAGCAAATAGTGGGTATTCATCTTTTCTGATGGCTGAGTAATATTCCATTGTATATATATACCACATCTTCTTTATCCATTCATTTGTTGAAGGACATCTTGGCTCCTTCCACAGTTTGACTATTTTGGACATTGCCACCACAAATGTTGGGGTGCAGGTGTCCCGGCGTTTCACTACATCGGTATCTTTGGGGTAAATATCCAGTAGTGCAATTGCTGGGTCATAGGGTAGCTCTATTTTTAACTTCTTGAGGAACCTCCACACTGTTTTCCAGAGTGGCTATACCAGTTCACATTTCTACCAACCGTGCAAGAGGGTTCCCCTTACTCCACATCATCTCCAACATTTGTTGTTTCCTGTCTTGTTAATTTTAGCCATTCTCACTGGTGTGAGTTGGTATCTCATTGTGGTTTTAATCTGTATTTCCCTGATGGCAAGTGATGTGGAGCATTTTTTTATGTACTTGTTGGCTATGTATATGTCTTCTTTGGAGAAATGTCTGTTTATGTCTTTTGCCCATTTCGTGACTGGATTGTTTGTTTCTTGGGTGTTGAGTTTGATAAGTTCTTTATAGATCTTGGATACTAGCTCTTTATCTGATATGTCATTTGCAAATATCTTCTCCCATTCTGTAGGTTGTCTTTTAGTTTTGTTGACTGTTTATTGTTTTTGGTTTTTGTTTTTGTTTGCTGTGCAGAAGCTTTTTATCTTGATTAAGTCCCAATAGTTCATTTTTGTTTTTGTTTCCTTGCCTTCGTAGATGTATCTTGCAAGAAGTTGGTGTGGCCAAGTTCAAAAAGGGTGCTGCCTGTGTTCTCCTCTAGGATTTTGATGGAATCTTGTCTCACATTTAGATCTTTCAACCATTTTGAGTTATCTTTATGTGTAGTGTAAGAGAATGATCCAGTTTCATTCTTTTGCATGTGGCTTCCCAATTTTCCCAACACCATTTATTGAAGAGACTGTCCTTTTTCCAGTGGATATTCTTTCCTTCTTTGTTGAATATTAGTTGACCATAGAGTTGAGGGTCCATTTCTGGGTTGTCTATTCTGTTCCATTGATCTATGTGTCTGTTTTTGTGCCACAACCATACTGTTTTGATCACAGCTTTGTAATACAGCTTGAAATCAGGCATTATAATGCCCCCAGCATTGGTTTTCGTTTTCAATATTCTTCTGGCTATTCGGGGTCTTTTCTGATTCCATACATATTTTAAGATTATTTGTTTCAACTCTGTGAAGAAAGTCCATGGTATTTTGATAGGGATTTAATTGAACATGTAAATTTCCCTGGATAGCATAGACATTTTCACAATATTTATTCTTCCAATCCATGAGCATGGAATGCTTGCTGCCCCCTCCTTTTAAAATCTTTTCGTTATGGAAGTTTTCAAAAATATATAAAAATAGAGAAAATAATATAATAAACTAGATATACTCATCACCCAGTTTCAACAATCATTATTATGTGGACTCTGCTCTTAAGCTCTTTTTTTTTCCCTTGGTGTTCTGCAGTTTTACTGTGGTATGCACAGATGTGGATTTATTTTTATTATCTTCTTGGGATTCCTGGATCTGAGAATCTGTGTCATTCACTAGTTTTTGAAAGTTCATAGCTATTTTCTTTTTAAGTATTGCCTCCCCCGCATTTTCTCCCTCTTCTCTTTTTAGAACTCCTGCCAGATAGATGTTGCACCTTCTTACTGTATCCTTCAAATCTCTTTGGTATATTTTAAAAATAATTTTGTCTCTTTATATTGCATTTTGAGTAATTGTTTATGGACTCTGTCTTCAAATCCACTAATACTCTCTTCAGATATATCTTATTTGCTATTAAACCTATCTATGTAATTTTTAATTCCAGTTATTATATTTTTCACTTTTAGAAATTCCATTTGGTTCTTTTATAAATAGGCTCGGTCATTTTTATAATTTCTTGCTACTGACTCATCTATTCCAAGTCTTTTATTTCTTTACATTTCCACATAATTATTTTGTAATCTGTGTCTGATGGTTCCAATATTTGATGTATTGATGTCTTGTTCTGCTATCATTTCTGCTGGTTTGTACTCCTAATGCTTTGTTTTATTCATATGTTTTGTGATTTATGTAGATTTTAATGTACACTCATTACCCAGGCTTTATCTCTGGGCTCCTTTGGGGTCTAGATTGAAGGTGGGTTCTTCCAGGTAGAGTTTTGGCTTACTTTTGCTGTTTGGCTAGAGGCACTACTTACCAAAAACTGCTTTATGCTAAAGGTTTGAGTTTTCCTAGACTACTCAGTGTGAATTCAGGCATAAAACTTAGTATCATCCTGTAGTTACTAATTCTTAAGGAAATTTGCTCCCCTCTCCCCCTTCTTTTTACTTGTCATCAGGATTTGAGGCATGTGACTTTCCTTACTATATGCCAGAGGAGGTGTATAGGGTTTATTTTGAATCCTCCTTACACAGATTATACGATTCTTTCAGATCCCAACTTAATGGAGGTATCTTTTATCAGACTTTCCACTTTAGGCCGGTTCTGCCTTTGTTTCTTATTCCCCCTCTGACAGGAGGAAGGAGAAACTGAGGCTCAAGGTCACCAGTTTTTTTCAGTGAGAGGACCCTTCAGGATACCTGTATAGCCATGTTTCCAGATACAGAATATTTATGTCTTTTATAAGTTTTCAATATTGTGTCATATATTCAAAAAGATGCATTAATATAATGAAGAAAATAACTACTCTTCCCTCCAGCCCCCAGGTCTTGGAGGGATTGGGTGACCAAGTGGAGTAAGCACGGGCTTTGGACTCAGACAGACCTGGCTCTACCACCTACTTGATAGATGACCCAGGGCAAGTCACTTGGCATCTCTGAACCTCAGTATCTTCACTTGAAGAGGGGACAGTAGTACCTAGTGCTTACAATAGGAATGAAAATCAAATGATAGCCATTGTTCTCATGACCCACCAAGAGAAAAAAGTTTTGTAAACTTAACACTGTACCAATATATGGGATTAAGGGACTCTTTCACTAGGTGGCTCTGGCCCCTTCCCAGCAGCCACCCAACAGAGTATGGAGGTTTAATATACACCAGGGAGACTGGTCTTTGGGACTCTGACACTTGTGTTTTGTACTCTCTGTAGTGGTAGGAGGACTTCTGTCGGCCCACTTGCTATCAAAGAAGGCTGGGGTAGAAGTGGAAGCCGGATGGCCCTGCTCTGGACCTCTCCTGAGGATGGCAGAGGAGGCAGCCCGAAAACTCCTCCCAGGTAAAACCCACTCTGACATAGGGGAGAAAGGAAGTCTAGTAGGTTCTGCTTCTCTTGCTGGAGACAAGAGTGGCAGTGCTGAGTTATTTTCAGCTGTTCCTTAGCCAAGCATTCGCTATTTCCACCTCTGGCCACCCACCATAGAAATTAGGAGAGTTCTGGGCATTTTGAAGGCTTGCTGGGACCCTGGCCCAAGATGGATGAGCTGACCTCATTACTGTTGGCAGGGTGCCATTGAAGGCCAGCCTGGTGAGTGGAAGGCTCTTGATCTTACTTGAATAAGCCATTTTGCATCCTCCCAGGCCCACACACTGCTGGAATAAAAGGGTTCCAGAGAAGAGCCTCAATCTGTGCATTATTAGGAGCCCCTGTTCTGGACTAGCCCATGTCTTGACCAAGCCACTCTTCTCTCCCTGGTTCAATTTCCCTATCTATCAAAAGGGGAATCATGATTCCTGTTTGCCTTGCACATTGGCTTTTGGAGAGGCATAAAATGAGGTCAGAAAGAAGAAAGTGCTTTGGAGAACCTCAAACACAACTGAAAAGCAAGGGATTTGTTTTGTAGCTAAGCAGTGTCCAAGGCTGCAGGCCAAGCCTCAGTGGGTCTGGTGGGGCAGTAGCTGAGCTCAGCTGCATCAGCTGGATGCTGCATTCTCTTCAGGGCGTGGTAGAGACTCTGGGGCTGTTCACACCCAAACACATCACCCTAGGCTTTTTTTTTTTTTTTTAATTCATGAGAGACACAGAGAGAAAGGCAGAGACACAGGCAGAGGGAGAAGCAGGCCACCCACAGGGAGCCTGATATGAGACTCGATCCCAGGACTCTGGGATCACGCGCAGCCACTGAGCTACCCAGGTGCCCTTCACCCGAAGCTTTTACCAACATCTCAGCCATCACAGTTCTCCTTTTCTGGAGGAGAGTGGAGGAAAATGAGCGAGCCAGGTTCAGATCCACTCATGGCTTACGGCTCATAGCCTGAGTATCTCCTTACAAACATCATATCCTGTGTGATTCATCTGTATAGCACACTGCTTGGTTGCCTCCCCCCCCCCCTTTTTTTTTTTTTGGTTATTAAAAATCATTTTGTATTGAGAAATATACATATTAGAAAGTACATAATGGAGCAAGCCCCAGTGTGTCTGCCACTCAGGTGAAGAAATAGAGTTTTGTCACTCTCTGTCCTTTTAACACTGTCTGACTTTTCTGAAATATTTCTTTAAGCCCTGTGGTTATGATTTGTATTCTCCTTGCTTGTCACTTGTGCCTGCCACATAGCAAGTTTGTCACTGACAATCAAGTGGCTGGACCTTGCAGTTCTTGGAAGTTTTGATAACTTTGTTCACAGTTTGGTGACGCACAGGCTGCTCTGGGGTTATTTGACCTTTTGGCCTAGAGAGGAAATCTCTGCCTCTGGCTATTTGTATAATTCCTTGCCTTGAATCAGAAGGCACCAGGGTGGAATGGGCAGAGCATAACAGAGTGGGCGCGTGGCAGGCATTCCCGTCCTTGCTCTGTTTGGCTCTCTCTGTATGACCTTTGAGTCACTTCCTTACAGACATGACTTTTCCTACCTATAAATTGGGGATTGGACCACTTCAGTAGTTTAGCGATTTTTATCCTTTAAAAATATTATAATAGTTTACCCCCTAAACTATTTAAAGCAGGGATCTCAAACTACCTCTTTTGGGACTGCTTAGAGTCTGCAGATAAGTTTCATTTGGTCATAATTGTGTTTGGAAAAGTATATGAGGGGGATTGGACAAAGGTGGTCAAAGACACAAACTTCCAGTTATAAATAAGTACTGGGGCTGTAACATACAACGTGATGACCATGGCTAACACTGCTATATGATATATTTGAAAGTTGCTGAGAGAGTAGATCCTAAAAGTTCCCATCACAAGGAAAAAAACAATTTTTTTCTCATTCTATCTATATGAGTTGATGGGTGTTAACTTACCGTGTTCATCATCTCACCATGTAGGTAAGTCAGGTCCTTATGCTGTACACCTTAAATTCATGCTGTGCTATATGTCAGCGATATCTCAGTAAAACTCAAATTAAAAATAGTCACATGTATGAATGGCTTCTAACAGGGCATGCTCTTCGGTGTACCACAAGCCCCACCACTTCCTATGGCTTAAATCCTGTGTGCTTCACACTATTACCTGCCTGGCCTCTGAAGGCATCATGTAAAATACATAAAAGTGGAGCTTCTGTAGCTAAAGTGGACATGTTAGGTGTGGCATCCTAGAGCATAGCCCACTGCTTTCCTCCTCATCATGGGCAGGAGCCCGAGGGTCACATTTTGACCAGTGCTTGACAACATCTGGGTTAGTTGGCCACTAAGGACCTATAGTCATGGCATCTATCCTTTCCTGGCTCAGTGTCTAGCAGATCACCTAGGAGATAAAGAAGAGAGTGCTAGCTAAGGCCTCAGGTTTGGGCCTGTGTTGAACTATCCCTATATCCCTACTCCTGTGTGTGGGTCATTATTTTGTGATTATTCAGCATTTCAGACCCCCACTGGCATGCCATATGGAACGGTGAACTTGCTTCATGGTGTGAACCCAGGAGAAACCCCTGTCACCTGTACAGCAGGCATCGGGACCTTCATTGTGGAATTTGCCACCCTGAGCAGCCTCACGGGTGACCCCGTGTTCGAAGATGTGGCCAGAGTGGCCCTCATGCGCCTCTGGGAGAGCCGGTCGGATATTGGGCTGGTAGGTCGGCTGCCTCCCTTTCTGTCTGAGTCAAGTCAGGCACCTTAGCCCCTGCTTGTAAGACTCATGGCTCCTAGCAAGAAGTTGCAGTCCAGCCTAAGGATATTTAGGATGACCTCAGCAGTGGTCCAGGACTTAGCAGCAGGACACTGAAAGTCAACCAAGCCTCCAATTCAAGTTTTGGTGCAGGGTAAGAAAGCATGAGAGAGAGCATATTCTCTAGCAGGGAAAGGGGGCTCTGGTGAGGTTTGATTCCTTGAGCTACTCTGATTTCTAGGAAGTGGGTCAAATGCTTTATGCCCATGACTCAACATGGCAACCTTAGATCACCAGCCCATCTGGCCCTCACTTTTACTATTTATGTTTGTTAAACTATGTTTCTTAGAATCCTAATGCTGAGAGGTGTTGAATGGCTGGCTGTTCTATTAAAAAAGTAATTCCTAGTCAATGAAGTTTGAGGGATACTGCATATTGCAGTTGACCCTTGAGAAATATGGTTTTGAACTGCATGGGTTCACTATACACAAATTTTTTACAATGCAGTACTATAAACATATTTTCTCTTCTATATGATCTTCATAATAACATTTTCTTTTCTCTGGCTTACTTTATTATAAGAATATACTACATAATACATATAACATACAAATATGTGTTGACTGTTTATGTCATCAATAAAGCTTGCACTCAAGAACAGGCTATTAGTAATTAAGTTTTTGGACAGTCAGAAGTTATCTACAGATTTTCGACTGTGTGGGGCTCAGCATCCCAGTCCGTCTATTGTGCAAGGGTCAACTGTAGTGTCTTTTTTTGGAGAGTCATAATGAACTTGGATAGGTTAAATGTTATGAAATCCAGTGGTAAATAAATCTATTCAACTTTGCTTGACTCAACATTTTCTAAACTTATTTGACCCCAGAGTTTCCCTTTCTTCTCCAATACCTATTATCCCATGGAAATTGAACACACTTTGAGCCAGATGATCTCTAAGGTTGGTTTCAGCTCTTAAATCAGATAATACAGTGAAACTAACAATAACTGAGCCAGAGCTGTCCAGGAAATAGCACTAGATTTAGTCAGAATTGGATTTGACCCCTGGCCTTGCTATATCGAAACTGTGTGACCTTGGACAAGTCACTCAACCTCTCTGATCCTCAGCTACTGGAGCAATGATGTTGATGTATTAATAGTTCCTTTGGTGAGTCATTATGACTTGGAAAGACTGAGTTGTCTGAAAGTGATTCAGGCAGGGACACATTTTATGCAAGTCTGCTTCTAAGCTTGAAGAGTAAAACCTGTATGAGGAATCCTTGAAAATCTCTCAATAAGATACCACTCTGGAGACCTATAGTAACTCCCTTGGTAGGTCTAACACAAGTAGATTTTTCTCACTGGAACCGCAGTAGACTCCATATTTTCTCAGCCCTTACCATTTCACTGGCCTGTCTTCTGACAGTGTCTCTTTCCCTCTGGGCCTTCTCTGGTATCTGGAGCCTGCTCTGCTTGCCTTAAGCTGGAAGTTCTAGGACTTAATGCTACTTGGAGCAGTTCTCAATCAGTGACTGATACTGATGAGAATTTGTGGCCTCCCAACCCCACACCCGATAGCTTACCTGTCTCCCTTGAGCACTAGGGTGCCTGCCTTGTATTTGACTGGCTAGTCAGGGGTATGAGGAGATGCCTATTTGGTCTTGAGCCCTCTTTTCGGACTCTCTCTCTCTCTCTCGATCTCTCTCCTTCTCCCTCCCAGGTTGGCAACCATATTGATGTACTCACCGGAAAGTGGGTGGCACAGGACTCAGGCATCGGGGCTGGTGTGGACTCCTACTTTGAGTACCTGGTGAAAGGAGCCATTTTGCTTCAGGATAAGAAACTCATGGCCATGTTCCTAGGTAAAAAGGGTGGGGTAAGGAGGCTTTTGCCAAGACTTTTTCTCATTGACATGTGGTTTATTTATAAACTTTCAATTGCTCCCAAGTGCCTACAGAATCAGTTCTGAGTACCTCAGTCTTCATTCAGAGCCAGCATGGACTTGCACTGCCTACTTGATGTTCATTATACCTCTTAAGGCCTTCCTGCAATAACCAAATGAACTATGCTGTGCTCTCTGTGTGTGGCCCTGTATTTCTTATTTCCTGGCCATTGCACATGTGTTTCCTTTGCCTAGAAAACCTCTTTTCCTGTCTCATGTCTCCGAATTTTATTCACCCAGTAGAATTGTCACCTTGACCACAAAGTAGCTTGATCCCTCCTTAGAATTTAGGGCCTCTGCACCTTTTGTGCAGTCAGCTAACATCCACAGTTAACAGCTCTTCCTACTGAATACAGTGTCCATGCCTTATTCATTTTATTCTTCCCATAGTGCTTTGCATGAAGTAGGTAGTTGATTAATGCCTATTGAATAAAAGCATTTTACCCTTCAGGCCCTTGGACACTAACAGTAATGAAATTGAGGAATTTCTGGGTACTTAATAATAGTTATTATTATAGATACCATGCATTTATTCAGCAGATGTTTATTGAGTATGTTGATATGTCAAGTGCCATGCCAAGTGCCAAACATGGACTATTTTATTTAATCCTTACAACACTGTTTGAGATTGTCTTATTTATTTGCATGTGTATTTGGTACTTCACTTAGATGATAATTTATTGTGCATGTTTGTTATGCACTATCCTAGTGTTAAGGACTCTGCAATGAACAAAACAAAGTCTTGGCCTTCATGGATTTATAATCTAGGGAGAGGTATAAGTCCAAGTTCCCACTTGAATGGAAGTGCCCTGGGACCTACATTTTGTCTTGTTTGCCACCCTCTAGGTACCTTGTCCCTAGCAGATGTGCAGTGAATATTGTTGAGTGAATGGATGAGTGAATAATCCCATGAGGTGTATACCATTACTTTCCCCACTTTAGAGATAATAAGACTGAGGCTTAAAAAGGAAAACCTTACCCAAGGTCACAGCTAGCAAGTGGTAAAGCTGGAGTTGGAATTTGAGTCTGGAAGTTTGGCTCTAGAACCCATGCCCCTTCTTCTGTGCCTTGTTTCTTCCTAGTCTCTTTGAAGCTACACCGTCATATGGTCTTTCAAAAGTTTAAGTCCGTGTTTCTCTTGTCAAGACCTGCCTTTCGTCTCTATAATCACTGATGTGTCTTATTGCATCTCCTCTACAGAATATAACAAAGCCATTCGGAATTACACTCGCTTCGATGACTGGTACCTGTGGGTGCAGATGTACAAGGGAACTGTGTCCATGCCAGTCTTCCAGTCCCTAGAGGCCTACTGGCCTGGTCTTCAGGTAGGAATGATCAGAGGGGTGGACATTCTTCTCTGGAACTGACAAAGCAGGCTCATTCTGATATATAAGTCAAATAAGGTATTTCAATTGCTTGAGTACTTGGGTTGGAGACAAAAGAGAGACAGAGTGAATCAGACAGACTTAAGATTCTGCCAAGCTGAATTTTCCAAAGGGAGCTTTAAGGTGTCAGGAACTGAGCTTCCAGTTTGCTGTGAAATGTGATACCAGTTAAAATAAACTAGAAAGTGTCTTTCAAGGCTGGGCAGTAACATCCATTGGCAACAACTGTTTGTCCACTGGACATTTCTGTCAAATCTCCTCATTCTTGACAGTAGGCCTGAGAAAGGGCCTGAAAGCAGCTGGGGCCACTCTGCAGGCTGTCATTATTGTTTTCCATTATATGATGAGATGGAGTCACAGCTGGGAGGGCGGGATCTTGGAGCCCATCTAACCAGCCCCCTATGTATACCACAATATTTTTATAAGCCAGTTTCTTTTTTTTTTATTTTAAGAAAAGGTAATATCGTATAGATGGTGGTAAATTTTAAAAGCACACAAAGGAATACAGTAAAAAATAAATCTTGGGCCCCCATCCTGAGACACCCCCCCCAGTCCAGCTCCTATTACCATTTTTCTGTATATTTTCTAGAAATCCATGTGCATAAACATATGCATATTTATATCTACATTTTTTTCTTTATGTAGATAGGAATATGTCATGTACTTTTTCACTAAATATGTCTTAGAGATCATTCTTTATTGATACATATAGGTCAGTTTTACTTTTTTAACAGATGCATATATTCCATTAAATTGATATACTGCAATTCATGTAACTAGTCCTACATTGTGTATTTTTAGCCAGCCTACTTATCTTACAGATGGGGAAATAGGCTCAGAGAAAACTTGTTGACAATATTTAAATATTGGTCCAGCTCTTCTAAGATATTCAAGTTTTATTGGTTGAGTGCCCACTAAAAGAATTGAAGAACTATGGAGTCCCTTATGTGTTTTTAATCTTATGAGTTTAAATAGTTGTATACCATTCCTTTTTCTCCTCAAACTCATATTTTCATTCTCCTCCTCCAATAGGATTTTATCCTAATTGTTATATTTTATGCTGGATAAATTTTATGGACACCCTCTTATGTCTGTGTAATAAAATTCCTGTGTACCTAGAAATTTAAAATAACTTTAAATTTTCCTGTGACCGTATGCTCTGAGTATTAAATTTGTTTTCTTCTTGGTTATCATTAGTATGTAAATGATTAAAGCAACATTAATAGCTTATAGTTTTCAATAAATAAGAAACATAAAGGCAATTTAATCAGAAATACATTTCTTAATGAGATTTGGAGAACTTTTTTATTTTTAAGTTGTTTGTATATTTGTGTGTGAATAATACATATTGCTAAAATGGGACATGGTTATGTATCAAAAGTTTTATTCTTGTTTTGATTTTTTAGATGTCAGTGCTGAGGAGACTTATGCACATAAATAAGTAGATTTTGATTATTACAGTGTCATTACATTTTTTTTTTTTAAGAGCATGAGGAAAGGAGAGGGAAGGGAGTAGGGAGAGGGAGAGAGAATCTTAAGCAGGCTCCATGCCTAATGTGGAGCTGGCGGGGTTCCATGTCATGACCTGAGCCAAAATCAAGAGTTGGACACTTAACCGACTAAGCTATCCAGGTACCCATCATTTGGTTCTTTATAATCATTGACTTAATAGATTGAACTGTATAAAACTGCCAGTATTCCACTCTTTGACCTACAAAAATGGCAATACTATACATACAGTTCATTCTTTATATAATGAAAATCTTGTAATCTGTTATCAGAAATCATTTGTAATGATCCCTTTGCTGGCAATTTGTCCAGTTCCTCTTCCAGTTTTTTGAAGGCATAGTATTAGAAACCATCTGATATGCAAAAGAATTTATTATGCAGTGGTTAGAGTCATTCCTTTTTTCCAATAACTACACCTAAATGTAGTTAATTTAAATGTAACCTAGTTAGGTGCTCAGGAAGTCCTTATTCCCCAGAACAATGTTCCACAGGAAGGTTAGAGATTGCTGGTGGGTACACTTTGCAGGCAATAAAATGGCAGAAGGATAACTGTGAAAGAAACAATGAAAATAGATAGCTTGCCTTTATGTTACAAGCATTTTTTTTCAGGCAGATCCAGTTCAGGAAAGTAGAGGATCTGGAAATCTATTGCCTTGAAACTATTTGTGACTACATTCCTCTTGGGAAACTTTGTACAACTCAGACATATCATTGATCACACCCTTTGACCCTGTGAAATTCCATGTCTGTGCATGTTCCCCAAGAAAATAATTCAAGAGGGAAAGATGTGTCATGTATACAGATATTCCTAGCAGCAAAGTTCTTGACAAAGAAAACCTAGAAATGATCCAAATGCCCGAAGAGGTAGTGAATAAGAATTAAGAAAATATGAGTGAATGAAACATACCATTGAACCATAGTGAGAAATTAGAAATGATACTTATTTTTTTTAAGTTTGATTCTTTAAGTAGATTTAACAATAACAAAAATACACATGAAGACATTATGTGTAAACTGATTACAACTGTATAGAGTTTGTACATTAAGGAATAGAAGAAGACAAAGAGTTTGGTTTTATACATCAAGGAATATAAGACAAAAATATAAATGGCTGATACTGTAAGATTAAGAAAGAGATTGTCTTCTCATTCCTGTATGTTTTAAAAAAAATACTTATATCACTGAATAGAATACAAATTGGAAAGATAGATATCAAAACTATGTTATCTGTGTGGTGAGGTTAAGGTGACTTTTTTATACCTTTATTATTCAAATTTCCTAAAATGAAAATTAAGAAAATAAAAGAGAGGGTGTGATTAGCAAGTGTTTCATCTCCATTGGTGTGGTACTTTTTCCTGACTTGACCAGGGATCATGGATTCATTCTCTGTGAGAGTATAACACAAATAGGGGCACCTGGGTGACTCAGTCAGTTGAACATCTGCCTTTGGCTCAGGTCATGAACCCAGAGTCCTGGGATCAAGCCCAAGCCCCGCGTTGGGCTCCCTGCTCAGCGAGGAGCCTGCTTCTCCCTCTCCCTCTCCCGTCCCCTACTTGTGCTTTCTCTCTGTGTCAAATAAATAAATAAAATCCTTAGAAAAAAAATATATATACACACATATAACTAAGTTTATTGCACATCTAACCAGTGCCTTGTAGTCTGGCTGGCACATAGAGGTGATAAATATTTATCAGAGAATAATTTAGGTGCTAGGCACTTTACACACAATTATCACAACACACTCAGGTGAACATTGCTTTATAGATGAAGAAAGGAGGCTCTGATATGTGCAATTTGTTCTTCATTTATTCAACAAATATTTGAATGCCTGCTGTATTCCAGGCCCTGCCCTTGTGCAGTTTATAGAATGAAACACAAAAGAAAAAATTAAGCAGACAAATGCATAAAATAATAAGTTGCCCTGAAGGATACCAAATGAGAGGCTGAAAAAGAGTGTTGGATGGGGACTTAACTTGGGAAGACCTCTCAGAAGTGTGATACCAAAGCTGGTATCTCACAAATCAGAGATGGGGGATTATGTTCCAGACAGAGGAAATGTCATGTGTGAAGGTCCTGAGACAGGAAAGATTTGGGTGTTTCTCAGAAACAGAGAAGAGTGGTATGGCTGCAGTCTAAAGGAGGGAAGCCCCTGAGAAGCCCTGAGGTCTGGAGTATGTAGTAAGGCAGTCACTCTGGCTGCATCAGGGAGAGTACACTGGAGAGGGACAGGAGGGATGACGAGTGGTTAGAGCAGCTAGAAGACTGTGGGGATGATCCTAACATGAGATGCTGGTGACCAGACCAAGTAATGGTGCTGGAGGTACAGAGAGAGAAATCTTGCTGTTTTAGAAATGGAATTGACAGGAGTTGCTGATGGAACGGATGGGGGTGGGGGAAGGGAGCAAAGATGACCACCATTTGCTAAGTGCCATTTACAAAGAAGGGTGAGGTGACACTAGGGAGGCAACTTTGTGGGAAAGTGAGGGAGCCAAGAGCTTTGTTTGGGAAATGTTAAGTGTGTCCTATCCACGAGGCACCTGAAGGAGATGTCAAAAAGGTCAGCTATTTCTCTGCAAGCTTATGTTACTATTAATAGCTGTTTAGCAACAGCTGGTAAAATGACAAATGCGTATACTTTCCAACCCAGCAATCCTAATTCTGGACATTTGTCTAACAGGTAAATTTTGCACATATCTGAGGTGACATGTGTACAACGTTATTTACTACACTATTGATCTAACAAATAGCAAAACATCAGAACCCATCCAGCTGGCTGTTACTAAGGAACTAGTTAAATTGTGGTCCAAGCAGTGGAATACGGTGCAACTGTATAAATAGGAGGGGGAGCTTTTTATGTACTTACATGGAAAAATCAAAATCTACTGTTTAATGCATAAAAGAAAGTATAGAACCACATATTTAATAAACTATTTTTTATGTGGGGAAAATAATATAGTCTCATACATATTTCTGTTTACAAATACAAATTGATCCAGGATATAGGGTAAGAGTGAGACTTAGTAAAATCAACCTTTTTCCTATTCTTAAAATTTTGAACCAGATAGCTGACTTACCTGTTTACTGGTTTAGTAGCCGGTCTTGACTGAGCAGAGACTTTGAATACAAACTAAACTCTGCCCCTCACAGTAACTTAGATGCTTTGTGTTTTGCATCGGAGAGATGAGGTTCAGAGAAGGTAAGTGTCTGGCGCAAGGCCGCACAATGAATAAATGGCTGACTCAGTTTGATCGCAGGCTTTTGTGATGCCAAAGCCTTTGCTGTCTCTTCCCTGAATTGTATGTGGGGTTTGGTAGGTGGAGTTTTTTTTGTATGTGGGTTTTTATGCCTGGTAGCTGCCTGCTTGACAACCACTTCTGTCCTCCAGAGCCTCATTGGGGACATTGACAATGCTATGAGGACCTTCCTCAACTACTACACTGTATGGAAGCAGTTTGGGGGGCTCCCAGAATTCTACAACATTCCTCAGGGATACACAGTAGAGAAGCGAGAGGGCTACCCTCTTCGGCCAGGTAAGCCACATCTCTGGCCCATCACAGCACCTGCAGTCTCTGGTTCTTGGAACCCCAAACCCTCATGTGTCTGTGAGGCTCCATAAATTACAAGTGTTCACAAGCTAATGCTTTTCCCCATCTGATGCTTTCAGTGGCTCTGGATGATTTTATTTATCCATATATTTTCAGATAAGGAAACTGAACCCTGGTGGGTTGAACTGGCTTGTCCAAGACTAAGTATAGGAGGTAGGACGGGAACCTGGGCCTCTTAACTAAATCTTAGGCTCCTTCAAACTCGGGCAACTGAGTGCAAAAGGAAGAGCCAGGTTGACTCCTTTTGGGTTCTTGCCATCAGAATTTCAGAAATGTAGACAAACTTCCTAAGTCACTGGGTCAGGTGAGTTAGGCTTCTGGGGTACAGAGTTTTAGAACTCGGAAATAGGCCTTAGGAATGAATCATCTGGTCTCATCCACCTCCCCAAGTGCAGCTCAGAAATCAAAGCACAGAGAAGGAAGGTATTCCACATTTGATAACTGTCTTAAAGTTCCCTTCCAGCTCTGACCCTCTGATTCACTGCAGGGAAGGTAAACACTGCAAGGAGAAGGGGAAGGGGATGGGGAGCAGAGGAAGGAAGCTTAGTCAGCACACATAGTCATCCCCCACTCTGAAATGGGTTACATTCCTATTGTTGGACTCTTCCCCCCTTCCCACCTGAATGCCTCTGAGCTGTGGGACAGGCCTTCTGGCGCCTTCTGCACATTCTGCCCTCCTCTACCCCACTTCCTTCCTCCTCTAGCTCAAGAGATTGTCCTGGGAGTTTTGGAGGGGGATCAGAAGAGGAAATAAAACAGCAGCTACAAAGAGCGTTAGTCACTTTGATTCCTCAAGGCTACTGTTCTCAGTATTTCTCATGCATTTATTCTCACAGCTTTTTCTTCTCTTTTAAGAGAAAACTCTCAGAGGTGCCATACCCAGTATTACCAATAGATAAAATGAAGACGGTTTGGGACTAAATGTGGGATGTAGGCTTGTACATTCTCAGAGTTAGAAGGAACCTGAGAGGCCTTCTAATTGCAATTCCCCTGTCATTGCCCTGGCAAGCAGTTATCTGCTCTTGTTCACTTAGCACCAGTGACAGGGAGCTCACTGCTTCCAGAGCACCCTGTTCCATTTGCAGGATAGGCTGGCAGGAGGGCATCAGTGGAAAGTAAGGCAGCACAGCCAGGAATCCAGTAATGCCTTAGTCCAGTCATCCTTCCTACCCCACAGAAATAGTGATTGGCCAGTGTCCTCCTCTGTATGCTCGCTCTGGTATGTGTATCTGATCAGCAGTATTGAGGCACAGTACTTGGCCAAAGGTCTCTGAGGGCCTTTACCTCCCCACCTAAGTCCAAATGTAAGCCTTGGGCTGCCACCCTGTTCTAGAGAGTTGGCTGATATACAAGAAATTAATGCAATGGCAGCAGACATAGGCCCATATCTGAGGAAGAGAAAACAAGATGGCTGGCCCTGGGTGCACTGAGCCAGCCAGGTGCTAGCAGCAGAACAGGAGGCTTCCCCGGAGGACTCTTTTCTTTCTTTGAACATACACAGTGTTCACTTATCAGTAAATGTGCCCCAATCTGTATCTTTGAATATGAGCAGTTAAATTAGCAATTGTCCAGAGACCCATGAGATAAAGGGAGAGAAAGCTTGGAGAGAACTGGGAGACAGCCATAGATCTTTTTTTCCAAAAGTAAGAAATGGAGTTTGCAGTAATAAATCAACAGGAGAAAAGTGCTGATCGAGGTCCAGGAGGAAGCAGGGGAGGAGATTGGGAGGAAAGATTGGTCTAGGGAGGGAAACGTTCTCTCCTCTCTGAGAAAGACAGATGAAGAAATAGAAAAGTCTGTTGAGCTGTACCCTCCCCCCAGTTAGGCCACTCTGGAAGTTATATCTTTCTTTTCCATACTAGCTCTTCAGATATTTGAAAGCAATTAACACATCTTTCTGTTTTCTTTTCTCCAGAATAAACTTTCTCAGCAGATAGACTCCTGTTGGCTAATATTCATCCGAAAGTGGGCCCCATGTCTGAATGCCAGATTCCAATTGTGGTTGTAGAATTGAACAGGGCTATCACTGTGTTCCAGGCCCAGTGAACGGGTGGCTCTTTCTTTGTTAGATTGAAGATTGACTCTTGAATATCTTAACCGTCTTTTTGTCCATCCCATCTCAGAAAGGGCCTCATAATGACAGGCTCTTACTCTTAAGTTTTAGAATTAGGTTAGGCTGTGAGTGACAGAAAATGAGTAGTAGCTTAATTAAGACAGACATTATGGGCGCCTGGGTGGCTCAGTCAGTTAAGTGTCTGCCTTTGACTCAGGTCATGATCCCGGAGTCCTGGGATCAAGCCTTATGCAGGGCTCCCTGTTTAAGGAGGAGTCTGTTTCTCCCTTTCCCTCTCCCCCTCCCTTCTGCTTATGCATGCTCTCTCCTTCTCTCTCTTTCTCTCTCAAATAAATAAAATCTTTTAAAGAAAAAAGATAGACATTTATTTTTCCTTCACCTCTGGCCGTATATGGCTCTTTATGGTGTCAGGGACCTTAATCCCACACCTGGCTGCTGGGAAGAGTTGTCAGTCTGAACAGTTGTGTGCTTGGCTATAGTTAAGGATTCTGTTACTAAGGAAGAAGGGGGGCACAAATATTGGGAGACAGGGAGTAGCCTTTGCTACCTCCCTGTCCCAGAACCTGACTGCCTCTCTCTCCATTAGGATGGGAGTCTATAGACAGTTTTAATGCTGATCTCCACTAAGCTTCAGGCTTTGGGGATATTGGCTCTGGAAACTCAGCATTGAGGAAGCTGTCCCATATTCCTCCTTGTTGGGGCCTGGTGGATAAGGTATGGAGGGGAGGAGTCTCTCACTGCCCAAAGTGGGCCTTCCCTGCTCAGCTCCTGGATGAGAAGGGTCTGCCTCGGACTTTACAGAACTCATTGAGAGCGCAATGTACCTCTACCGTGCCACGGGGGATCCCACCCTCTTAGAACTCGGAAGAGATGCTGTGGAATCCATTGAAAAAATCAGCAAGGTGGAGTGTGGATTTGCTACAGTAAGTGTTTCCATGGGCCCAAGAGCTGAGAAATGTCTCCCCCTGCTGCTAAAGAGCCTCTGGAATGTTAGTACTGAAGGGACCTCCGAGATGTACACATGACTTTATTTGACAAGGGTAAATTTTGTGAAAAGTTTTGTGGAAAGGCCTATAAGTTGAATTCTGGAAGGGAAACAGAGTCCCATAGCCGTATATTCAAACCTGGAGGTCCTTAATGAAATAGTCCTAGTAGTTTCACAGATGCTTACTGAATGTCTTTTGTTCGCCAGGTACTATGCTAGACCAAGGGTCCGAGCAATGAAAAAGACCAAGCCCCTGAGCTGACAATTTAGTAGGAAAAACAACGAACATGTATCTGAGAGACAGAAAGAAGGCCAGTATGGTTGGAGTGGAGTGAGCAAGGAGGGAAAGGAAAAGAGAAGTCCCAGAGGGAGGCAAGGGGTAAATCATATAGGTATTGCATTTTGTTCTGCTGAAAATGAGAAGCCTTGGTAGGATTGACTGCAGAGCAGTGACATGATCTGCCTTGTGTTTTAGAAAGATCACTCTGGCTGCTCTGTGGAAAAGGGATTGAGAGGGTCAAGGATAAGAGCCATGTCACATCCTTAGAGGGACCCAAGCAGGCAAGCTATAAATAAATCACCATTACAGACATGTAAAAACCAGATGTGTAAGAAAATTGTCTGGAAGAAAATTCACCAAAAAGTGTTTAGAAGATTTTTAGGGTATGGGATTAAAAACAGGTCCCCCCCGCCAAAAAAAAACTCCTTTTTCAAAATTTTATAAAGTGGTTATATTCTGTAAGTAGAATATATATACATCTATTTAAAGAAAAGTCCTACTTATGTAGAGGAAAAATAAAGCAATGATATGTTTTAGTGTCTAATATGTTGTATTTTGTGAAAAGCCAAAGTGGATAAGTCCACTGGGGACTTCGTAAGAACATTTGACTTATTTCCATGAAAATGAAAGCCCTCTGGAGCTCTTCCAAGGAAAATGATGGGAATAGGCGTCAGACTCCTTAGCCTTTGACAAATAATCACTCTTGGTACATCAAGTCCATATTTTAGTTCCATTTTTTTGGTGAAAAATAGATGTCCACTGAGTATTCATTTTAAGAGCATGTATTTCTAATTCTGAGATGAGAAAATAAGTGTAAGAAGTAAACTTATTCATCCATGACTATAAACTTAACATGAATTTTTCTTCATAAAGACTTCTAATTAGTTGTTACAGTGGCAAAAACTTGGTAACCACCTCAATGCCCATCAAGGGGGAGTAGTGAAGTAAATGATGCTACATTTTTTACAATGTCATTAAAGGGGATGAACACATCTGTGTATGTCACAACAAAGGTAGGATAAAGGGGAGAGAAATTGTCATGTGGCCTCGGGAGGTTAGGGAGGACCCTGTGATGAGATAGTATCTGAGCAGAGACCTCAAAGCAGTGAGGGAGCAAGCTGTCTGAAGGACAGAGTGCTCCAGGCCCAAAGAACAAGCAACGTGGAGCACCTGGGGTGGGAGTGCGCAGGCTTACCAACGAGGGAACAGCAAGGCCATTGGCTGGACTCTCCAGAACAAGGGAGAGAGCATGGAAGAGGGCAGAGAGAGAGCAAGGGACAGGCCACGAGGACCTGTAAGGACTTTGATTTTTAGTCTGCATTAAGTAGGATGTCCGCAGAGGGTTTTCACTGGAGGAGTGATAGCTGAGACTTAGTCTGTGACTGTACTTTAGGGTTCCAAGCCCTGGGGTTGGTGCTCAGCTGCTCAGTAGCAGGGCAGGAGTTCCTAACGCAGCCCCCTGGCCCTCCCCTTCCTGGGTGATGCTGGTTCTGACTCGCTTCCCTCTTCCTCGCGGCAGATCAAAGATCTGCGAGACCACAAACTGGACAACCGCATGGAGTCTTTCTTCCTGGCCGAGACTGTGAAATACCTCTACCTTCTGTTTGACCCCACCAACTTCATCCACAATAACGGCTCCACCTTCGATACGGTGATAACCCCCTATGGGGAGTGCATCCTGGGCGCAGGGGGTTACATCTTCAACACAGAGGCACACCCCATTGACCCCGCAGCTCTGCACTGCTGCCAGAGGCTGAAGGAAGAGCAGTGGGAAGTGGAAGACTTGATGAGGGAATTCTACTCTCTCAAGCGGAACAGGTCGAGGTTTCAGAAAAAAACGATGAGCTCGGGGCCATGGCAACCTCCAACAGGGGCAGGCACGTTCTCCTCACCTGAAAGCCAAGACCAGATGAGGGAGAAGCCTGCCAAGCAGAAGGTCCCGCTGCTCAGCTGCCCGAGTCAGCCCTTTACTTCCAAGTTGGCATTACTGGGACAGGTTTTCCTGGACTCCTCATAACCACTGGACGATTTTTTTTTCTTTTGTGTTTGAACTATGACAATAAATCTGCTTTTGACAATTGTGTCTTTTTATTTTACATATCAGATTGTCTCAAGAGATTTTGTTAAAGAAAAGATTCATGGCTTTAAAAAAAAAATTGTGAATCTAATTTCTTTTTCTCATACAGGTGGAGAAACAGCTAAACCCAAAGTCAGTCCACTCGACAGATACCAGGGGTTGATGGTTGGATCTCTCTTCCTTTCAAGGCTCCCCTCTTCCAGTATTTTGGGGGAGGGCCTTGTTATGAATGTGTTTATCATACTCTTACCCCAGCTGGTGTTTCTGCCCTTTAGCAAGAACCAGTCTTGTACACACTCACCAGCCCTCGCGCCAGCACAGGCATCCAGTGTGGAGGAGGCGAGGTTTTTATTCTTGGGAAAACTAAATTCTAGCAGAGAGAAATAAATTAGTAGATAGTGTAAAATCACATTGTGGCAAGTGCCATAAATATAATAGGATATATGCTAGAAAATAATGGGGAGAGGTAGTCTCCGTTAGGGTAGGCAAGGATGGCCTCTGTAGAAGTGAGTTTTCAAACATTTAATTATGAAAAATTGACAATAAACAAGTGTGGAGAACAGAATAACCCCTAATCCACGCTAGACCATCTTATCCATAAGTATTTCAGAATGAACCTCCAAAACACACCATAAAAATCAACAATTGTTTCTTAATAATCTCTGAGTCTCTATGTTCAATTTTTTTATTGTTTTACAGTTTGTTTGGATCAGGATCCAAACAGGATACATGTATTTGCAATCAGATGATCCATTTTTGAATTTTCTTCTGGTCTATAGGTGTTCTCTTATTTTTTAAAAAATGAGTTTTGTTGAGACATAATTTACATATAATAGATTGCACCCAGTTCATACATTTTCATGTTTTGGCAAACTTAGACACCCATATAATCACGACCACAATCAAGATACAGAGGAGGGCTCTCCCACAGACTTTTCTGGGATGATGGAATGTTCTAAAAGAACAATTAGAATTATTGTACTATCCCATAGAGTAGGCACTTCATGTGCCTGTTGAACTCTAGAAATGTGGCTCTATGAGTGAGGAACTGAATTTATTAATTTTTAGCAAACTTTATGTTTTAGAAGTTATAGGCTCACATCAGTCTTAAGCAGAATGTATAGAGATTTCCTATGTACCCATTGCCCCCATGCCTGCATAGCCTCCCCCATTACAGACATCTCCTACCAGAATGGAAAACTGTTACAATCAATGATCCCGCACTGGCACATCATTATCATCCAGAGTCCATAGTTTACCTTAAAGTTCACTCTTGGTGGTGTAACATTCCTGGGTTTTGACAAATGTGTAATGACATGTATTCACCATTATAGTATACAGAGTAGATTCCCAGCCCTAATTTTCTCTGTGCTTTTTCCCTATTCACTCCTTTCTCCCCCCAACTCCTCGCAACCACTGATCTTTTTACTGTCTCCGTAGTTTTGCCTTTTCCAAAATATCCTGTAGTAGTATGTAACCTTTTCAGATTGGCTTCTTTCACTTAGTAATATGCATTTAGGTTTCTTCCATGTCTCTTAGTGGTTTGATAGCTTGTTTCTTTTTAGAACATTGTCTGGATGTACCAGTTTATTAAACCATTCACCTACTGAAGCATCCTGGATGCTTCCAAGGTTTGGCAAATTATGAATAAGCTGCTGTAAACGTCTGTGTGCAGGTTTTGCATGGATGTAAGTTTTCAACCCCTGTAGATAATTATCAAGGAACATAACTGTTGGATCATATGGTAAGAGTATGTTTAGTTTTGTAAGAAACCACCAGACTCTCTTCCAAAGGGGCTGTGCCATTTTGCATTCCCTCCAGTAATGTATGACAGCATTTCTGTTTCTCCACATTCATACCAGAATTTGGCATTGTTAGTATTTTGAATTTGATTGAATTCAAATTCATTTGAATTTGATTCTGATTGGTATGTGGTAGTATCTCGTTGTTCTAGTTTGTATTTGCCTGATAACACATGATGTGGAGCTTGTTTTCATATGTTTTTTTTTTGTTTGTTTGTTTTTGCCAACTATGCATCTTCTTTGGTGAGGTATCTGTTAAAGTCTTTGGCCTGTCTTTTTTTTAATTTTTTTTTTTTTTTTTTATGATAGTCACAGAGAGAGAGAGAGAGAGAGAGAGGCAGAGACACAGGCAGAGGGAGAAGCAGGCTCCATGCACCGGGAGCCCGACGTGGGATTCGATCCCGGGTCTCCAGGATCGCGCCCTGGGCCAAAGGCAGGCGCCAAACCGCTGCGCCACTCAGGGATCCCCTTTGGCCTGTCTTTTAATCAAGTTTATTATTACTCAGCTTTAAGAGTTCTTTGCATATTCTGGATAAAAGTTCTTTATCATATATGTCTTGCAAATACTTTGTCTGTGGCTTGTCCTTTCATTCTCTTGAACTACCTCTTATTTTTATTGAAATTCATTTGTTGAAGGAACCACATTGTTAGTCCTACAGAAGTTCTTTCTTTTTTTTTTTGTTTTTCAGAATTTCTGAAATAAAGAGTTTTGCTAATTGCATCCCTGTGCTGGTCTCTGATATGTATCTCTGGGTTTTGTTTTTGTCTTCTTTTTCTTTTTTCTTGGTAAATTGATATTAAGACCTAGAGGCTTCATCAGATTCAGATTTTTAAAATTTTGTTTTTATTTTGCAAGAATGGTTCATAAGTGGTGTTGTATACTTCAGTCAGGGGCACATATGTTTGATTGTCTTTATAACAGTTTTTTTTTTTTTTTTACTTTTTTCTGTTCAAGTATAATTACTATAGAGTGTTATATTAGTTTCACGTGTACAATATGATTCAACAATTCTATACATTTCTCAGTGTTCATCAAAATAAGCATACTCCTATATATTTTTTATAAAGTTTTTAATCTTAATAACAGTATAGTTAACAGTGTCATGTTAGTTTCAGTTGTACAATATAACAATTCAACCATTCTATATATTAGTCAGTGCTTATTAAAGTGCACTCCTTAATCCCCATCAGCTATTTCATCCATCACCCCACCCACCTCCTCTCTCGTAACCATCAGTTTGTTCTCTATAGTTAAGAGTCTGTTTCCTGGTTTGTCTTTGCCTCTTTCTCTTTCTTTTTTCCTTTGTTCATTTGTTTTGTTTCTTAAATTCCACACATGAGTGAAATCATAATGGTCTTTATCTTTCTCTGACTGACTCATTTTGCTTAGCATTATATTCTCTAGCTCCATATATATTGTTGCAAATGACAAGATCTCATTATTTTTTATAGCTAAATAATATTGTTTTATATACATATATATCTTATATATATCTCACATCTTTATACATTCATCAATCAATGAACACTTAGCTGCTTCCGTATTTGCTATTGCAAATAGTGCTGCAATAAACATTGGGGTGATTTAGTGTTTTTGTATTTTTTGGGTAAATGCTCAGTAGTACAATTACTAGATCATATAGTAGTTCTGTTTTTAACTTCTGAGGAAACTCCATACTGTTTTCCAGAGTGGCTGTACCAGTTTGCATTCCCACCAGCAGCGTAAGAGGGTTCCCCTTTCTCTATATTCTCACCAACATGTTTCCTGTGTTGTTAATTTTAGCCATTCTGAGGTGTGAGGTGATATCTCATTTTAGTTTTGATTTGTATTTCCTTGGTGATGAGTAATGTTGAGCATCTTTTCATGTGTCTAGGGGCATCTGTATGTCTTCCTCAGAGAAATGTCTGTTCATATCTTCTGCCTGTTTTTTAATTGGATTATTTGGGGTTTTTTTGGTGTTGAGTTGTACAAGTTCTTTATATATTTTTGATACTAAACCTTTATCAGATATGTTGTTTATGAATACCTTCTCCCATTCCATAGGTTTTCTTTCAGTTTTGTTGATTGTTTTGTTTCCTTTGCTGTGCAGGAGCTTTTTATTTTGATGTAGTCCTAATAATTTCTTTTTGCTTTTGTTTCCTTGCCTCAGGACACATATCTAGAAAGAAGTTTCTATGGTTGATGTCAGAAAAATTACTGTCTGTGCTCTCTTCTAGGGTTTTTATGGTTTCATGTCTCACATTTAGGTCCTTAATCCATTTTGAGTTTATTTTTGTGTATGGTATAAGAAAGTGGTCCAGTTTCATTCTTTTGCATGTTGCTGTCCAGTTTTCCCAACGTCTTTTGTTGAAGAGACTGTATTTCCCCAGTGCTTATTATTTCTTCCTTTGTCAAAAATTAATTAACCAAGGCAGCCCGGGTGGCTCGGTTTAGTGCTGCCTTCAGCCCAGGGCATGATCCTGGAGACCCGGAATCAAGTCCCATGTCAGGCTCTCTGTGTGGGGCCTGCTTCTCCCTCTGCCTGTGTCTCTGCCTCTCTCTGTGTCTCTCGTGAATAAATAAATAAAATCTTAAAAAAATTAATTAACCATATAACTGTGGCTTTATTTCTGGGTTTTCTATTCTGTTTCTTGACCTATGTGTCTATTTTTGTGCCAGTACCATACTGTTTTCATTATTACAGCCTTGTAATATAACTTGAAGTCTGGAATTGTAATACCTCCGGTTTTGTTTTTTTCTTTTTCTTTTTTTTTTAATTTTATTTATTTATGATAGTCACAGAGAGAGAGAGAGAGAGAGAGGCAGAGACACAGGCAGAGGGAGAAGCAGGCTCCATGCACCGGGAGCCTGATGTGGGATTCGATCCCAGGTCTCCAGGATCGCGCCCTGGGCCAAAGGCAGGCGCCAAACCACTGCGCCACCCAGGGATCCCCTTTTTTTTCTTTTTCAAGATTGCTTTGGCTATTCAGGGTCGTTGTGGTTCCATACAAATTTTAGGATTATTTGTTCTAGTTCCATGAAAAATGCTGTTGGGGGATCCCTGGGTGGCGCAGCGGTTTAGCGCCTGCCTTTGGCCCAGGGCGCGATCCTGGAGACCCGGGATCGAATCCCACATCGGGCTCTCGGTGCATGGAGCCTGCTTCTCCCTCTGCCTATGTCTCTGCCTCTCTCTCTCTCTCTCTGTGACTATCATAAATAAATAAAAATAAAAATAAATGTTTTTAAATAAAAAAAATGCTGTTGGTATTTTGATAGGGATTGCATTAAATGTGTAGATTGCTTTGGGTAGTATAGACATTTTGCAATATATTTCTTCCAATCCATGAACAAGGGTTGTGTTTTCATTTCTTTTTTTTTTTTTTTAATTTTTATTTATTTATGATAGTCACAGAGAGAGAGAGAGACGCAGAGACACAGGCAGAGGGAGAAGCCGGCTCCATGCACCGGGAGCCCGACGTGGGATTCGATCCCGGGTCTCCAGGATCGCGCCCTGGGCCAAAGGCAGGCGCTGAACCGCTGCGCCACCCAGGGATCCCTGTTTTCATTTCTTTGTGGCATCTTCAATTTCTTTCATCAGTATATAGTTTTCAGAGTACTGGTCTCTCAACCTCTTTGGTTAAGTTTATTCCTAGGTATTTTATTTTTGGTGCAGTTGTAAATGGGATTGTTTTCTTAAGTTCTCTTTCTGCTGCTTCTTTTTTTTTTTTTTTTTTAATTTTATTTATTTATGATAGGCACACAGTGAGAGAGAGAGAGAGAGGCAGAGACATAGGCAGAGGGAGAAGCAGGCTCCATGCACCGGGAGCCTGACGTGGGATTTGAACCCGGGTCTCCAAGATCACGCCCTGGGCCAAAGGCAGGCGCTAAACCGCTGCGCCACCCAGGGATCCCTCTTTCTGCTGCTTCTTATTAGTGTATAGAAATGCAACAGATTTCTGTACATTGATTTTGTATCCTGTGACTTTACTGAATTTATCAGTTCTAGTATTTTTTTGGTGGAGTCTTTAGGGTTTTCTATATACTAGTATATCTGCCAATAGTGAAAGTTTTACTTCTTTACCAATTTGAATGCCTTTTATTTCTTCCTGTTGTCTAATTGCTGTGGCTAGGACTTCCAGTACTATATTGAATAAAACTGGTGAGAGTGGACATCCTTATCTTGCTCCTGACCTGAGGGGGAAATGCTCAATGCTTCACCATTGAGTATGATGTTGGCTGTGTGTTTTTCATATAATGCCTTCATTATGCTGAGATATGTTTCCTCTAAACCTACTTTGTTAAGAGTTTTTAATCATGAATGAATGTTGTACTTTGTCAAATGCTTTTTCTGCATCTACTGTGTTCTCCAAGACAATTCTTAATATGTATAATTTTCTTTCCTCTCCTTTGCTCCACTTGGTTAGTTTCCATTACTGTCTTCCAGGTTGTTAATTTGTTCCTCTGCTTCCTCTAGCCTCCTATTTATGCCATCAAATGTATTTTTTTAAGATTTTATTTTTAAGAGAGTGGTCTAGTTTCATTCTTCTGCATGTGGATGTCCAATTTTCCCAGCACCATTTATTGAAGAGACTGTCTTTCTTCCAGTGGATAGTCTTTCCTTCTTTATCGAATATTAGTTGACCACTCTCTTGCACCATACACAAAGATAAACTCAAAATGGATGAAAGATCTAAATGTGAGACAAAATTCCATCAAAATCTAGAGGAGAACACAGGCAACACCCTTTTTGAATTCAGCCACAGTAACTTCTTACAAGATACATCCAGGAAGGCAAAAGAAACAAAAGCAAAATGAACTATTGGGACTTCATCAAGATAAGAAGCTTTTGCACAGCAAAGGATACAGTCAACAAAGCTAAAAGACAACCTACAGAATGGGAGAAGATATTTGCAAATGACGTATCAGATAAAGGGCTAGTTTCCAAGATCTATAAAGAACTTATTAAACTCAACACCATAGAAACAAACAATCCAATCATGAAATGGGCAAAAGACATGAACAGAAATCTCACAGAGGAAGACATAGACATGGCCAACATGCACATGAGAAAATGCTCTGCATCACTTGCCATCAGGGAAATACAAATCAAAACCACAATGAGATACCACCTCACACCAGTGAGAATGGGGAAAATTAACAAGGCAGGAAACCAAAAATGTTGGAGAGGATGCGGAGAAAAGGGAACCCTCTTACACTGTTGGTGGGAATGTGAACTGGTGCAGCCACGCTGGAAAACTGTGTGGAGGTTCCTCAAAGAGTTAAAAATAGACCTGCCCTACGACCCAGCAATTGCACTGCTGGGGATTTACCCCAAAGATACAGATGCAATGAAACGCCGGGACACCTGCACCCCGATGTTTCTAGCAGCAATGTCCACAATAGCCAAACTGTGGAAGGAGCCTCGGTGTCCATCGAAAGATGAATGGGTAAAGAAGATGTGGTTTATGTATACAATGGAATATTCCTCAGCCATTAGAAATGACAAATACCCACCATTTGCTTCAACGTGGTTGGAACTGGAGGGTATTATGCTGAGTGAAATGAGTCAATCGGAGAAGGACAAACATTATATGTTCTCATTCATTTGGGGAATATAAATAATAGTGAAAGGGAATAGAAGGGAAGGGAGAAGAAATGGGTAGGAAATATCAGAAAGGGAGACAGAACATAAAGACTCCTAACTCTGGGAAGCGAACTAGGGGTGGTGGAAGGGGAGGAGGGTGAGGGGTGGGGGTAAATGGGTGACGGGCACTGATTGGGGCACTTGACAGGATGAGCTCTGGGTGTTATTCTGTATGTTGGCAAATTGAACACCAATAAAAAATAAATTTATTATTAAAAAAAAAACACTGCTAAATAAACCCTGTATGCAGCAGCCTGGAAAGAAAAAAAAAAAGATTTTATTTTTAAGTAATCTCCACACTCAATGTGGGCTCAAACTCACAACCCTGAAACCAAGAGTTGCATGCTTCACCAACTGAACCAGCCAGGCACACCCATCATTTATTGTGTTTTTCATCTCTAATTGTTTTTTTTTTTTCTTTTAATCTCTATGTTAAGGGTCTCATTGATGTCCTCCACTCTTTTCTCAAGTTTGGTGAGTATCCTTATGATCATTACTTTAAATTCTCCCTCAGGCATATTACCTATATTCATTTTGCTTTGGTCTCTTGCTGTGGTTTGGTTCTATTCTTTCATTTGGGAGATATTTCTCTGTCTCCTTATTTTGTCTGACCTTCTGTTAGGAAAGTCAGCTACTTCTCTTGGTCTTTTTTTTTTTTTTTTTTTTTTTCTCTCTTGGTCTTAATAGCCTTATAATGAAGTCTTGAAGTACCCTGGAGTGCATTGTCCCCTGTTCCCCAGGGCCTGGCACTTCAGGAGTGTCTACTATATGTGTATGTGCTTACCTGTTAAGTCTTGGCCTCTTTTCCCTTCAATCCAGTTGTCTGCAGAGGCTCTCTTTGCCTATTGTGGACAGTGTTTGGTCCCCAGCAGGAGTGAGGCGCGTGCAGTGGTCTGCTTGGGAGTTGAGACCTTCCCCCACTGCTGCAGGAACCGTGGTCCCACAATACCTGCGTTTTGGGAGATGTGATGTTGGCAAGGTTTGCCTTGGTCTTCAGTGTAGGACTGAGGCAAGCATGACTGGGAAGAGCAGATCGACTGAAGCATTGGCAAGTGGGCTTGGCATAAACAAATTAGGTAGCCAGTGTCTATACTGCACAGGTTCTCACATTGGCTGTTGTTTATGCTGGAGGGTGGGGGAGGGAAACCCACCTGACAGGTTCTTTGTTCGTGGAATCGCCTTGTGATTCCTGGCTTGCCCTCAGATGAGCAAATCATTCTCCCAGCCATATGCCCCTGGCGTTTTTTCAAACTGCTGGTTCCGCGCAATATCTGCTTGGGCTGTTTGTCCTCCTATCTCTTTAAGAGCAGAGACTCTGCTCCCTAAGGCCTCTTGGCTCTCCTACAGCCAAGCCTATGGACTTTTAAAATTCCAAGCTTTCAGTTGATTGGGTTCCTCAGGTTTTCAAAGGCAAATATCTTTTTTTTTTTTAAGATTTTATTTATTTATTCATAAGAGACAGAGACAGAGAGAGAGAGAGAAAGAAAGAGAGGCAGAGACACAGGCAGAAGGAGAAGCAGGCTCCATGCAGGGAGCCTGATGTGGGACTCGATTCCCCGGATCTCCAGGATCACGCCTGGAAGTCAGCACTAAACCGCTGAGCCACCCAGGCTGCCATTAGAAACGACAAATACCCACCATTTGCTTCGACGTGGGTGGAACTGGAGGGTATTATGCCGAGTGAAATAAGTCAGTCAGAGAAGGACAAACATTATATGGTCTCATTCATTTGGGGAATATAAAAAATAGTGGAAGGGAATAAAGGGGAAAGGAGAGAACATGAGTGGGAAGTATCAGAGAGGGAGACAGAACATGAGAGACTCCTAACTCTGGGAAACGAACAAGGGGTGGTGGAAAGGGAGGTGGGCGGGGGGTGAGGGTGACTGGGTGACGGGCACTGAGGGGGGCACTTGATGGGATGAGCACTGGGTGTTTTGCTATATGTTGGCAAATTGAACTCCAAAAAAAAAAAAAAAGAAAGAAAGAAAAAGAAAAAGAAAAAAAAAAAAAAAGGCAAATATCATGGGGATTTGTCCTCCACATTGGTGTGGCTCACTGGTGTGACAGTATGTTTTCTGCCCTTCTCCATACCACGGTGGATGACTCCAGTCCGTTTCATTCCCAGACTTCATCTTTGCCCTTTCAACCTTCTTAGATGTGGCCTCCTCTCAACCATTTAATTGTGGAGTTTGTTCTGCCAGTCATCAGGTTATTTTCTGGGTTATTTACACTGATGTGAATATTATTAGTTGTATCCCTGGGACAAGGTGAGTTTAAGGACCTCCTACTCTACCATCTTCTCAGGGGACACTTTTTATTACTCTTTTTTTTTTTTTTTTCCAAAAACAAATGTTTGCCTTGGTTATTTCTGTCAACTGTATGTTTGTTTTCTGTTGTCCTAATTTGGGCTTTTATTTTATTTCCTCCCTCCTGCTTTTTTCAAGTGATTCTGATTAAGTTGCTTGTTATTCTGGCATAACCTAGTGCATGGGATATCTTCCATTTGCCCCTCTGGATGTACTCTCCCCTCTTCATCCCAAGAGGGTAAATTGTTCTCCATTCCTGCAATCCTTGTATGAACTACATCAATGGGCTGGCTTGTTTGATGTCTGGCTTCCAACCAGAATCACAGTGAGGTGTCCAAGCAGGAGATTGGAGGGAGAGAGTAGAGTGTGGTCAAGACATTTATTTATTCCCCTGTCTCCTTTTTGGCAGGGTTGCTTCAGGCTGGCTAGTTTCTCAGTTGAAGATCACTGTTTTTCTCTCAACTCTTTCTTTTCTTGTTAATGATAACCTTTCTAATTCCCTTGTTCCCTCAAGCTAGGGATGGTAATGACTATGCTATTACTAGCCCCAGATTGCTGAGTTATCCCTTGTGGTTTTCCTATGCTCTACCCATACCTTTATAAATAGTCTTTTTAGTAAATCCTCCTCTAAACTTCCTAATTTGAATGAGTCATCTGTTTTCTCTCAGGCACCTGACTAATACACCTAGAAACCTTTATGACTGGTATATGTTCTTAATTTAAAGTCTAAAGTTAGGGGTGCCTGAGTGGTTCAGTCAGTTAAGCATCTGCCTTTGGCTCAGGTCATGATCCCAGGATCCTGCTCAGCAGAGGAGTCTGCTTCTCCCTCTCACTCTGCCTTTCCTTGTGTTCTCTCTCTTGCTCACTCTCTCAAATAAATTAATAAAATTAAAGTAGAAAGTTAATCATTAACATTATATTTCTCTTAAATAAGAAAAAAAATTAGATCAGCAAGGTTTCAGGATACAAGATCAATGCACAAAAATCAGTTTATTTCTATACAATTGCAATTAACAATACAGAAATGAAATCAAGAAAACAATCCCATTTACAACAGCATAAAAAAGGATAAATTACTTCGGAATAAATTTAACAAAAGAAGTATGAGAAGATTTACACAATGAATACTATGAAGTGTTGTTAAAACAAATTTTAAGAGACCTAAATAAATGGAAAAATATTTCCATGTCCATGGGTCAGAAGATGTAATAATATTAAGATGACATTACTATTATAGATTCACTGCAATCTCCATCAAAATCCCAGCTGCCTCTTTTAAGAGAAATCGATAAGCTGATTCTAAAATTCATATGGAAATTCAAAGGCCAAAAATATCTTAAAATAATCTTGACAAAGAAGAACAAAGTTGGAGGATTTACACATCCCGATTTCAAAACTTGCTACAAAGCAGACAGTAATCAAGACAGTGTGGTACTGGCAAAGGATAGACATATAAATTGATGAAATAGAACCAAGAGTCTGGAAATAAACTCTTATATTTATGGTCAGTTCATTTTTGAAAAGGTGCCGAGACAATCTAATGGGGGAACACATCTTAAACAAAGGTTTTGGGGACAACTGGATACCTACCTGCAAAAGAAAGATGTTGGACCCTGTTTCACACCATATAAAAAAATTAACTTAATGACTCAAAGCCCTAAATAGGAGCTAAAACGATTCAATTCTTAGAAGAAAACATAGGCATTAATCTTTGTGCCTTTGGGTCAGGCAAGGGCTTCTTAGACGACAATGCAAGCAGCACATGCAAACCAAAAAAACAAAACAGATAGATTAGATTTCCTCAAATTAAAGACGTTTGTGATTCAAAGGACACTATCAATAATGTTAAACTACGGAATGGGAGAAAATATTTGCAGATCAAAATACCTGATGAGGGGCAGGTGTCGAGGTGGCTCAGACCTTTAAGCATCAGACTCTTCTTTTTTTTTTTCTTTTAAAGATTTTATTTATTTATTCATAGAGAAAGAGAGAGAGAGAGAGAGAGAGAGGCAGAGTCACAGGCAGAGGGAGAAGCAGGCTCCATGCAGGGAGCCTGACGTGGGACTCGATCCCAGGTCTCCAGGATCACACCCCAGGCTGCAGGCAGCTCCAAACCGCTGTGCCACTGGGGCTGCCCTAAGCATCAGACTCTTGATCTCAGCTCAAGTCTCCAACTCAGGATCATAAGTTAGGGCACCCTGTTGGGTTCCACCCTGGGCATGGAGCCTACTTTAAAAAAAAAGTCTGATGAAGGTCTAGAATCCAGAATATGTAAAGAGCTCTTACAACCCAATAATAAAAAGACAACCCAATTTAAAAAATGAGCAAAGATGATGGACATTTCTCCAAAGAGGTATGCAGATAGTCCGTAAGCACAGGAAAAGATGCTCAACATAATTAGTAATAAGAGAAATGTAAATCAAGACCAAATGAGGTATCACTTCACTCCCACCAGGATGGCATCTTAGTCTGCTTGACTTTCTATAACAAAATAGCATAAACTGAAGGGCTTATAAACAATGAAATTTATTTCTCACACCTCTAGAATCTTGGAAATCCAAAATCAAGGTGCCAGCAGATTATGTCTGGGGAGAGCCTACTGCCTAAATTGCCATCTTTTCACTGTAATCTCACATGTCAAAAGAGGTAAGAGATCTCTTTGGGGCCTCTTTTATTAGGGCACTTATCCCATTAATGAGGGCTTTGCCCTCATGATCTAATTACTTCCCAAAGGATCTGCCTCTTAATACCATCACCTTAGGGGTTAGGATTTCAACATATGAATTTGGGAGGACGTAGACATTCAGTCTGCTGCAGATGGCTATAATAAAAAACATGGACAAACAGATGTTATCAAGGATATGGAAAATTTGGAACCTTCATACATTGGTGGCAGGAATGTAAAATGGGGCAATTGGTTTGGAAAACAGTTTGGCAGTTCCTCAAAAAGTTAAACATAGAATAACCATATGACCCACCAATTTCACAATTTCACTCTTGGTGTATGTGTATATATATATATATATATATATATATATATATATATATGATACCCAAGAGAAATGAAAACATATGTCCATATGAAAATTTGTTCACTAATGTTCACAGCAGCATTATTCATAATAGCCAAAGGTGGAAGAAACTCTATGTCCCTCAACTGATCTGCAGATAAACAAAATGTAGTATATCCATACAATGAAATATTATTCAACCACATAAATAATTGAAGTGCTGATAAATATGGCAACATGAATAAACTTTAAAAATATATTTTAAGTGGAAGAAGCCAGATGCATAGTGTGTTGTTCTTTTTTTATGAAGCCTCTAGCATAGACCAATCCATAGATACAGAAAGTTAATTGGTAGTTGCCAGGCACCAGGGGGAGAGGGCATGAGGATTTACTCCTAGTGGGATAGGTAGGGTTTTTTGTTTTGTTTTGTTTTGTATTGCTTTGTTTTGTCTACCATAAGTGGACTTTTTTGGAGGGTAATGAAAATGTTATATAATTAGATGGTGATGATTATTACACAGCTTTGTGAATATACTAAAACTCACTGAATGTACACTTTAATGGGGAAAATGTATGCACATGAATATCTTAATGTTTTAAAAGACAAAAAAAAAGGAAAAGAGAACACAAATCACCTCACAAAGTGGCAGCGGTTTGCAGGCACAATGTGGTCTAAATCCATACTTGGAAAAAAAATTACCAAAAAAAGCCCCCACCCCAAACCATTCTGCATGCAGAAAGCAAGCTATTCTTGTTTACATATTTTTGAAAACAAACTTTCTTGCTATATTAACGTGCTGGGGTTTTAGAACAGTGTTCTTGAGACTTGGCTTATGATCCTTAGTAGGTCAAGGAATAAATTTAATGCATCACAACTAACTTTTACAATAATGATATAGAATGAATTAGAAAGTATCAGAGTGTGTCACATAGGTCTTTGGCAAGAACCAAGGACATTGGCACGATACTGAGACTAATTGCTTCATATTGTGGGAGAGAGACAGAGGAGATGTGAAAAATATACCCACTGGCTAAAAACAGATTGTTTTATTCAGCACACTGGCACATAACTTGATTTTCTGGTATATGATTGTCAATATGGCCATCGCCTGATAATGGGAGAATTAAGTATTTTAAAATTTTATATCATAATTTGAAATTAGTTGTAAACTGAAGTGTGGGAGAATTTTATTGATTTTTGACAACGTTGTCATGACTTTTTTTTTTTTTTTTTAAGATTTTACTTATTTATTCATGAGAGACACACAGAGAGAGGCAGAGACATAGAAACAGAAGAGGCTCCCTGGAGGGAACCCAAAGCGGGACTTGATCCCAGGACCCTGGGATCACTATCTGAGCCAAAGGCAGACGCTCAACCACTGAGCCACCCAGGCGCCCCACATTGTCACGACTTTCAACTGATTTTGGTTAGGAATTTATAGCGTGGTTTTTCAGAAAGTGCATATCTGGAAAATGTTGACTGTTTGACAAATGTAGTTTTTTTTAAACTTTTATTTATTTATGATAGAGAGAGAGAGAGAGAGAGAGACAGGCAGAGGGAGAAGCAGGCTCCATGCACCGGGAGCCCGATATGGGTCTCGATCCCGGGTCTCCAGGATCGCGTCCTGAGCCAAAGGCAGGCGCCAAACCGCTGCGCCACCCAGGGATCCCCAAATGTAGTTTTTAAATTGAATTAGTTCAAATTGCCCTCAAATAGGTTGTTTTAACACTACAAAAAATGAGAATGAGAAAGTGAAAAATATGGGATGAGTGAACAGTGATATTAAGGAAATTATCGACATAATCAGCCAACAGTGATTTCATTTGTGCCTCATTAAAAAGAAAGTATATTTATTTTAAAGATTTATTTATTTATTCATTCAGAGAGAGAGAGAAAGAGGCAGAGACACAGGCAGAGGGAGAAGCAGGCTCCATGCAGGTAGCCCAGTATCACTCCTTGAGCTGCAGGCAGCGCCAAACCGCTGCACCACCGGGGCTGCCCTAAGACAGCTTTTATTTATTTATTTATTTTTAATTTTTATTTATTTATGATAGTCAGAGAGAGAGAGAGGCAGAGACATAGGCAGAGGGAGAAGCAGGCTCCATGCACTGGGAGCCTGATGTGGGATTCGATCCGGGGTCTCCAGGATTGTGCCCTGGGCCAAAGGCAGGCGCCAAACCGCTGCGCCACCCAGGGATACCTTTTAAAAGACAGCTTTTAAAAAATAGTTTTATCAAGTGTGAAAACCAACAAAATGACATGTAATAATGTATTCGTTGTAATAATATTCTTGCAAATGAAAGCTTAATGCCATCAAAATTAAAAAGATACTTGGAAACATGACATACTGAATTAGTCCCTTCAGTATTTTCAAAAAAAGAAAAAATATATATAATGAGATGGGCAAATTTTCTGAGCCACGATAGAGCTCGAAAAAGCTTTATTATTATTGTATTATTATAAAATATTATTGTATTGTGTTGGGTTACATAATACATGCCAACAGTGAATATTGCTCACAGGGTTCCTGAAAAAAAAAATTATTCTTGCGGCATGTATTTTGGTCTGTTCAGTTTTTATGGTAAAACAATTGATAAAAATATAGCTTAGAAATAATATAATTTCTCCTCGAACCTGTACTGTTGTAGAACTTTAGAAGCAATGCTTATTAGGCTTTTACAATCTGGTATTGATTTTGTGATCCAAAAAAAACTTGAGAAAGATAAGTTGAAAACTGCACAATAGTTTAGGCCTGTGGTGAATTTGATTAAGGCCATTTTAAGGAGGGTTTTGTTACATTTAGTTAGCCTCCTCACACAAACTAGACTTAAAATATTTGCAGAATTGAAAGGTATAATTTTGGTCACCAAAATTAGTCTGTAAAAAATGAAACTAGGGCAGCCCCGATGGCCCAGCGTTTTAGCGCCACCTGCAGCCCGGGGTATGATCCTGGAGACCGGGAATCGAGTCCCGAGTCGGGCTCCCTGCATGGGGCTTGCTTCTCCTGCCTGTGTCTCTGCCTCTCTCTCTCTCCCTCTCTGTCATGAATAAATGAATTAAAAAAAAAGAGAGAGAGAAAAGAAACTATAATAAAGTTATTTAAGAATTATCTAGAAACATCTAAAAACAGTTACTTGGCATACTCTTTTATGTGTTGTAATTCCTTGGATGACAAAGACATTCTGCCGAAATTCTTGTATATATTGAAAAAAAAAATCAGTAGAGGTTGTTAATTTTGTTAAAGAAAGCTGAGAAAAATACCCAATTCCTTGGAAAAAAAAAACCACCCACAAAATGTTTTCAGGGATTAGAACTGATCATACCACTTAGTTTGTCATATCAAAGTTAGTTGGTTGTCTTAAAGGAAAGTCTAAAGCAGATTATAAGAATACAGGAGTGAAATTTGTATTTTTCTAACTGAAAAGTAATCTCATTGGACAATCTTTTCGAAGTTGTTTTCTGAGTAACAGTGTTGGGCCTCATTAACTGATATGATAAAATACAAAATACTTTGTATTTACTTATTTTATATGATATTTTTAAAAACATTCTTAGAGAATTAGAATATTCATGAGAAGACTGTTCCAATATTTCAAGGCTTTCTAAGTATTCCAAATGACATTATTTCTGTGGTAAGCAAGATTTTAATATATATGCCACTAGACCCGTGGTTCTCAAACGTGGTCCCCAGCAACATGAACATCTCCAGAGAACTTGCTACAAATGCCAACTCTTGGGCTCCACCCACAAACCTTCTGAATCAGAAAATCGGGAGGTAGGAACAGCAATATGTGTTTTTGAAAGCCTTCCAGGTAGGGACATCTGGGTGGCTCAGTTGGTTAAGCATCTGCCTTTGGCTCAGGTCGTGATCCTAGGGAGCCTGTTTCTTCCTCTGCCTCTGCCACTCACCCTACTTGTGCTCTCTCTCTCTCTCTCAAATAAATAAATAAAATCTTTAAAAAAAAATTCTTCCAAGTTAAAAAAAAAAAAAAGAAGAAGAGAAGAGCCTTCTAGGTAATTCAGATATAAGCTCAAATATGGGAAACTAGGGTATGAGATTTTCCCAATATCATTGCAACAAATTGATGAGAACTTATTAATGAAAGCAGGTTGAATTAAGTGAAATAAAATTAAAGATTTTTGTTGCATCTCACCTCCTGTGTTGGTATTCATGTTCTTTTAGTCTCTCCAGTCATTCAGAGAATGTTACTTCTTTTTTCTGGTCTTTAGAAGAAATTGTGTATTGTTGGTATTATTTCTTCCTTAAAGTTGAGTAGATTTCACACCATTTGGGACTGGACTTTTCTTCATAAGAAGATTTCTATATTATAGTTTCAATTTCTTTAATAGTCATAGGATTATTCCAATTTTCAATTACTTCTCGTGTCCTTTTAGGTGTGGGTTGTTTTGTTTTGTTTTGTTTTCTAGAAATTTGTCTATTCCATCTAAATTTTCAAATGTATATACATAACATTGTTTATATCCTCTTATGTATCTTCTTAATGCTAAAGAATCAGATATGATGTTCCCCTTTTCTACTTTTGATGTTAATTCTTGGTTGGAATCTATTCTTTTTCTTCTTTACACGGTCTGTTCTAATTTGATTGATTGCTTTCCAGGACTGCAACACAACAGTCAGTCTGCAATTTCTTTTGATGTACTGCAACTTAAAGAAAAAAAACAAAAACAATGGTTATATAAGATGTTAATATTAAGGAAAGCTGGGTGAGGATGTAAGGGAACTGTACTATCCTGGCAACTCTTCTATTAACCTAAAATTATTCCAAATAAAAATTTATTTAAATAAAAAACAGAAAAATGGTATCAATCATCCACTTATTCATCAAGTTCCACTCAGAAGGGTTTTGGGTTGTTTGTAAGACTCAATCCACCAGAGAATTAGAATTTGTTGCCTCGGAGGAGGTGCCAAAGAATTGTCCTAAAGGCTCTGAGCCAGTGGCTTTTACTTAGGTGTTTCTTTTTAAAAAGACATTCTTTTGGGTTGTTTCCAAAGAAAGATTTCAAAAAGAGATGGAGCCTTTGCAACTTTATTGGAGTAATTATACAATTCAAGGAAACAAGGCTTTGAATGTGTTTTGAACAGTATTTATGTTCAGAGGGGAAAATAGTAATGATTGCTTTATCCTTCTATCAGATGCAATCTGCCTAGGAAGGAAAGAAACCATTAGGACTAATAACAGAAAAATTACTACAAAGGTTTGTAAGCAAGGGTTAAATTGTGAGAGCCTGACAAGAAATCCTCCAGAGTTCTGAAAAGGGCAGCAACTCAGTCTTAAGGAAAATGTGGGATTTACTGAGTGGGGGGATCCTACCCTTAGCATGACAGGGGGCTCTAAGGATCCTAGTCTTCCTGGAAGATGGAGGGCATGTGGAGGAACCATGGGATCTGGGGTTGAATGCTAAAAATGCCAGTTGGAAGCTGCTGAAATTTACATAATCACGGACAGAAATTTTACATGATAAAAATAACGTAATAATAATATTTGGGGGGCTTATTTTGTGCAGGGCCCATATTTTGCAACTTAGAACAATCCATTGAGGTATTTTCTCCATATGCACATAAGCAAATTGAAGCTTCAGAAAGTCAAGTACAGTAGTTCCCTTCTATCCTGGGTTTCACTTTTTGTGCCAGCTTAGTTACCGGTGGTCAACTATGATCTGGAAGCAGGTGATCATCCTTCTGAGTATTGTTAGAAGGTCAATAGTGGCCTGACAATATGTGACAGTGCTTCACTTCATCTCAACATGTAGGCATTTTATCATCTCACATCATCACAAAGAAGGGTGAGTACAGCACAATATAACGTGTTGAGAGAAAGACCACATTTATGTAACTTTTATTACAGAATGTTGTAATAATTGTTCTATTTTATTACTCGGTATTGTTGTTAATCTCTTAATATGCTTAATTTATAAGCTAAGTTTGTGACCACATACATTTATTTATGATTGCATATATTTCATTTGCTGTGAAAATTTGTTTATGAATCCCGTTTCATGACTCTTTGTCGACAAATTCTTGACACAGTGTCTGGAAGCACACATACTACTTCTTTCTTAATGTTATTTGTTTTTCTTTCTTCCCTTTGCATTTCTATAGTTTCTGATACATAGTAGTTGTTAAGTAAACTAACTTGGAGGCCAATCCAAGAATCCTGGGGCAGAATTTGTGTGTGTGTGTGTGTGTGTGCGCGCGCGCACATTTTTTGGGGAAGAAACCATTCAAGCTTTTATCATAAAAGGGTCCTAAGCTTCTAAAAAGCTAAGAGCCACTGTTGTAGATTAAAGAATGACTGGCTCTGGAAATGAGGGGAAAATCTACACCTATGGGTATTGAAGCAGAGGTCTCGAGAGACTGTATTTAATGAGCTCAGATCAGATTACATAGCTGGACAAGTTCAAGTCTCACAGGGGCTATTTAAAATTAGGATTGTCCCGGGATCCCTGGGTGGCGCAGCAGTTTGGCGCCTGCTTTTGGCCCAGGTTGCGATCCTGGAGACCCGGGATCGAATCCCACGTCGGGCTCCCGGTGCATGGAGCCTGCTTCTCCCTCTGCCTATGTCTCTGCCTCTCTCTCTCTCTCTCTGTGTGACTATCATGAATAAATAAAAATTAAAAAAATAAAAATAAAATTAGGATTGTCCCAGAGGATATCAAAAGGACACAGGAACTGGCTTGAAAGGACCACCACTAGTCAAATTTGAGGCAATTTGAGCATTAAAAAGAATAGTGAAAGAGAAATCAAAACATACATCCCCCAAATTTGTATAAAAATGTTCAAACTTGTATAAATTTGTATAAAGATTAGCTTTACTCATAATAGCCCTAAACTAGAAATAACCCAAATATCCACCAACAAGAGAATGGATAAACAAATTGTGTGTTTTCATACAATGAAATACTTCCCAGAAGTAAAAAGGACTGGACCACTGATACAATAGAATATGGATGAATCTCAAAAACATGCCAAGTGAAAGAAGCTAAATACAAAGACTGTATGTTTCTATTGACATGAAATTCTGGAACAGTCATAATGAACCTATGATGAAAATCAGAAGAGTGGTTGTCTGGAGGGCAGGAGTTGTCTGGCAAGGAGCATGATGAAACTTAATGGAGTGATAGAAATGTTCTATGACCATTGAGGTGTTGGTTACACGGGTATACACATTTGTCAAAATTCATCAAATCAAGCACTTAATACTGTGCATTTCACCATATGTAAATGATAAGGAAAATAAACTAACAAGAGTAAAGGACTGTAACACATTACAAAAAAAAAAAAAAAAAAAAAAAAGGCAGCCCCGGTGGCTCAGTGGTTTAGCGCCGCCTTCAGTTCAGGGCCTGATCCTGGAGACCCAGGATCGAATCCCACGTCGGGCTCCCTGCATGGAGCCTGCTTCTCCCTCTGCCTGTGTCTCTGCTTCTCTGCCTGCCTCTCTCTCTCTCCGCCTCTGAATAAAAACAAAACAAAACAAAACAAAAAAAACAACACATTACGCTGTGAGTTCATAGTGATACCCCAGATAAGAAATGGAAGAGCTGCTTTCCTTAGGAGAATACGATCTAATAAAAGGGAAAGAAATAATAAAATTACAAAATCACAATTTTGCCACCGCTAGCATGTAATCCAGGCAAGATTGCCAAAAGATGATAAAAACTACTGAGTGAAAGTTGGGGAACAGAATATTCTCAGTCTTGAAGGGCAGTTACTTATTAATTACAAAGTAGGAAATGTACCTTTTTTGTTTTTGTTTTTAGATTTTTTTTAAAGTAATCTCTACTCCCAACGTGGAACTCAAAACTTGCCACCCTGAGATCAAGAGTTGCATGCTTTACTGACTGAGCTGGCCAGGTGCCCTGAAAATGTACCTTTCCAGTAAAGACATTTGGTAGATAACCACATAAGCGAAGAGATCAAACTTGGCATTATCCATAATAGGATAAACTTATGTTATTTCCTCCCAGTGTGAAGCAATAGGAAAGACATGTCATCACCTTTGTAGTATTCTTTCTAAAAAGTTGAGCCCTAATCTAATCATGGGAAAATAGCCAAGAAGATCCAGATGGTAGGACATTCAGCAAAGTTGGACTCTTAAGAATTTTCAATGCTATGAAGGACAGAAAAGATGGGGGACTCTCCTAGATTGAAGGACACTAAAGAGACAAGGCATTCAAAAATCATGATCCTTGATTGAATCCTGGATTGAGGGGGGAGAGACTGTAAGGGAACATTCTGGGGGCAATTGCAGACATTCGAATATTAAATATAGGGTAATGTTATACCAACATTAACTTTCTTGGGTATGATGATGTCATGGTTATTAAGAGCATGGCCTTGTTCTTGGAGATATATGCTAAAATATATCTATATATATGTATACGTATGCAGATTGATAGGGAAAGAGAGAAAGAGTAGATATAATAAAACACAATGCTAACAATTGTTGAGTCTAAGCAAAGAAAATGTATGTGCATTGTATCACCCTTTCAACTTTCTGTAGATCTGAAAATTTTCCCCTAAAAAGCTGCAGGAAAATAAGAGAGTGCAAATAAAGTACTTGGCCAATGATAAATGCTCCAAAAAAGGGTAGGTCTTACACAAGAATATAAGCTCCATAAAAGCAGAGACTTTGGTTTTTTATTTAGCACAGTATTCCTAGCACCTACATCAGTGCCTGGCACTTACGATGGTACTCAATTAAAAAAAAAAAAAAAAAAAGATGGTACTTGATAAATAGTTTTTAAACAAATCACTGAGAGATTGTACATTAGAAATGTTAAGATTAAAAAAATATGACTGAAATACCACTCCGGGACAATGTAATTACATGGGACAGCTGTTTCTGTGGTCTGAGTATAGCTGTGTCAGTTGTTTTGATTAAAATGACTTTCCCAGGATTAAAAAATATTTTAAAAAATTGCCCCAGAAAAGCTTTCTGCCGAACTGAGTTTGGTAACTCATTTACAAGAAGTAATAGTCTCTGAGTAACATCAGCATGTTTGGTTAAACCATTTGGGATTACTATAAAAAAAAAAAAAAAAAGTACCAGTTTAAGACCTTCATTTTTTTTAAGGCTGACCCAAATTGACATCAACTGGCTTCTTATAAGAGGGGTACTATGCCCTCTGGTGGTAAGAGATACACATCTAGTTTCTCCGAGAAAAGCCTGCAGAACAGAGATGAAGTGGAAAAAATGCCTTTACTCAGAGATTTCTGAAAACTTATCTCCTGACTTCCTAGACACATGGTGACCTTAAAGACTGAATTTAACGTGATAATTTTTGACTCCATGAATAGCCAGCTTTGGGGAATGCCTGGGCCGGGCTGGACCGAACAAGGTACAAATTTAGGAATGGCAGAGGTGACTTTTGGTAGTTGAGTCGAAGCTTAGGTGGAAAGACTTGTTCCCAGCATGGTGAGTGTCAAGAGAAACCTGAAGGGCCATTTGAACTGTGAAATTTGTCAGGATTCTATTTCCTCATTCATTCTGACAAGGATGAGCGTATACTCCACCACATACCTTGGGAAGAACTCTAGGCAGAACCCTGGGCTGTGATTGTCCAGGGAAGGCTGGGCTCCTGCCCAGACAGCTCACCAATGCCCAGTGTGTATCCCTGGAAATGCCTTTTCTTTTTTCTTAGTTTCTGACATTAAAAAAATTATTTTTCCTGAGTGTAAAAATAATTCATGGCTGATAAAGAATAAGTAAGTGGCATACATATGCAGTGGAATATTAGCCACAGAAAAGAATGAAATCTTGCCATTTGCAACGACATGGATGGAGCTAGAGAGTATTATGCTAAGTGAAATAAGTCAGTCAGGAAAGACAAATACCATATTATATCACTTATATGCAGAATTTAAGAAACAAAACAAAGGGGAAAAAAGAGAGAGAGAGAGAGAAAGTGAGAGAGAGAGAGAGAAAGAAATCAAGAAAAAGGCTCTTAATTACAGAAAACTAATGGTTACCAGAGGGGAGGAGGGGAGGGATGGGTTAAATAGATGATGTGGATTATGGGGAGTGCACTTGTGACAAGCACAGGGCGATGTACAGAAGTGCTGATTCACTGTATTGCACACCTGAAACTGTTACACTATATGTTAACTGGAATTTTTTTTTGCTTTTTTTTTTTTTTTTACAAGATTTTTATTTGAGAACAAGAACAAGAGTGAGAGCGAAAGCAAGAGAGGGAGAACATGAGCAGGACAGATAAAGAAGCAGATTCACCACTGAGCAGGGAGCCTGAGGCAGGGCTCGATCCCAGAGTCCCGGGATTATGACTTGAGCTGAAGGCCCAACTAACTGGAATTTAAATAAAAACTCTAAAAAATGACACATGACCTATGTAAAAAATAATAAAAAATATTAATAAAGTAAAAATCACCTGAAATCTGCGTTGTGAAAAACATCATTGGCATTTTTATTTATTATTTATTTATTTATTTTTAAAGATTTTATTTATTTATTCATGATAGTCACACAGAGAGAGAGAGAGAGAGAGAGAGGCAGGGACACAGGCAGAGGGAGAAGCAGGCTCCATGCAGGGAGCCCGACGTGGGATTCGATTCCGGGTCTCTAGGATCGCGCCTCGGGCCAAAGGCAGGCACCAAACCGCTGCACCACCCAGGGATCCCCATCATTGGCATTTTTAAAAAATATTTTATTTATTTATTTAGAGTGAGCAGGAGAAAGAGGGAGAATCTGAAGCAGACTTCTCGCTAAGCCCAGAGCCCAGCTCGGGGCTCAATGTTATGACTGGGAGATCATGACCTGAGCCAAAACCAAAAGTCAGACACTTAACTGACTGAGCCACCCCCCACACCCCCCACCACATCCACCCACACTTGATATTTTTGATGTTTCTTTTAGGTAATTCTGTGCATATAAGCACACAGAGTAGGAATGTTGACTATTGACTTATACATTAATGGGATCATAATATGCCTATTCCTTTATAACTTGCTTTGTTTTTCTTTCAGTGGTGAGCATTTTCCTATCCAGTTATAAATATATACTCTTAAAAGTTTTTAAATGTTAAATTATGAAAGTTTTATATACTCATAATAAAATGCAAATAACAATATAAAATTAGGAAAATGAACATTCTTCCCCCACCTTCTAATCCCATTCCCCAGTGATAACTACTTTTAACTATTTTGTGCACAGTCTTCTAAATTTTGCAATACATACATAAATTATATAAGTAGATACTTTTTAACATAAATGGGATCACATGATACATGTTGGTCTTCAATGGGTTTTTTCATTTCATGACTGTGTCTTGAACATCTTCCCATGTCCATGTGTATGTAATAGCTGCAGAGTATTCTGTATAGATACATTTAGTCACCTTCTGATGATATTTAGATTGTTTTCAATATGTTGATATAACTGCCTGAGTATTCTTTTATTCATTTTTATTCTTTTTTTTCATTTTTATTTTATTTTTTTTAAGCCTAATATAGGGCTTGATCTCATGACCCTGAGATCAAGACTTGAGCTGAGATCAAGAGTCAGATGCTTAACTGACTCTTAAGCCACCCAAGTTCCTCATCACTGGCTATTCTAGTAATATATCTTGGTATACCTCTTTCATTGTTGCTAGAACATAAATTCCTGGAAGCAGATCAAAGGATATGCATGCTTAATATTATTTGAAATCTTAGTATTTTATTTTGTAAACAATGATATTCAATGACGCTACTATATTTCAATTTTATTGAAATATTAGAATCTATTTAAACATTCTATTTTATGGTGACGTTTCTGTTTTTACAACCACAACACAATAAGCATTTTTGTATGTGATCATGATATCAAATAATATTAGAAGAGATGCATAAAGGAGTAATTACAGAGTCAAAAAGTTTGAATTTCTTTTTTTTTTAAAGATTTTATTTATTCATGAAAGACAAACAGAGAGAAAAGCATAGATATAAGCAGAGAGAGAAGCAGGCCCTCTGGGGAGCCTGATGTGGGACTCTATCCCAGGACCCCGGGGATCATGACCTGAACCAAAGGCAGATGCTCAACCATGGAGCCACCGAGGTGCCCCCAAAAGATTGGACTTCCTTTAACTTAATTCACATTCCTAAAAATTGTTTTCCAGAAAGATATAGCAATTTATGTTCTGACCATTAACATTCTACTATTAGTAAAATTGAGGATGGGCATCTTTTTGCACATTTACTAGTCATTGACTTTTCTTCTGTGAATTGCCTGTTCATTTCTATTTTTCTATTGGGTTGTTAATTCATTGACCCAATAAACAAATATTTGATCACCTGTTGTGTTAAGTACTATTCTAGGTGCTGGAGATGAATATGACCATAAACAAAACAGACCAAAAATATACTCTAGTCAGAAGTAGGAGTGCAAAAAATAAACAACTGTATGTCAGGTGGAGATGGTACAAGCAAATAAAGCAGGTAATAAGATTAAGAGTGTAAGAAATGCTATTTTATATGGGTGGTCAGGGAAGGTCTCCCCTTGAACAGAAGCCTGGAGTACATGAGGAAGCAAGCTATTCAGAGCTTCCTGGGAATGAAAACTTATGGCAGAGGGCACAGTATGTTCTTTGTAAATTCTGGATATTAACTCTTTCCAAGAATATCTCTTGCCTCTCATGGTTGTTTATAGTGTCCTGTATGGAAGTTTTAATATTATTGAGCTCAAACTTGTCAAACTTTTCATATTCATGATTTCTGGGTTTTCTGATTAAGAAGAACTTTTCTACCCCCAAATAATAAAAGTATTTTCACAGATTCACTTCTATTATTTTTATGCTTTGATTTTTTAACAGCTTTGTTGAGGTATAATTCATGTATCACAACATTCACCCATTTTGAGTTCACAATCCAATGATTTTTAGTAAATTTAGAGTTGAATAATCATCACCACTATAGTTTTAGAACTGTACTTTCATTTCACTTTATATATAGCTTTTATCTATTTATTTGAGAGAGAGAGAGAGAGAATGAGAGTGTGCACACACACATGCACATGTGTGGGGAGAGGCGTAGAGGGAGAGAATCTTCAAGCCGATTTCTTGCTGAGTTCTGAACTGACTTCAGGCTCAATCTCACCATCCTGAGATCATGACCTGAGCCAAAATCATCAGTCAGGTGCTTAACCAAGTGAGCCACCCAGGTGCCCTCGTTATATATAGCTTTTAATATGTCTGAGATTCATTTTAGAATGTGGTGTGAAGCGAAAGACCTAAGCTTTTCTTTTTTTCCCTATTGATTTGAAATATCCTCTTTACCACATGCTCAACTTCCATGTATCCATGGACCAGTTTCTGGTCTTCCTGTTCCAGTGGTCAAAAAGAGACAGGGTTTTATTTGGTCCGTGGAGTTTTCAAAATTTGGGAACTTCACATAAAAACCCAGATATTTGGCTTTTCTGGAAAAACCAGAAGCTCCAGCAACTATCTGCTGGAAGCCAGTAGAGACCAATCATTTTAGATGGACATTGTTGCTTGCCCCTTTCCTTTCCTGGGAGGGGTCTTGTAACATAAACAGCAGGCATGTATGGGGCAAACTAGGATAATGGTCACCATGCTTGCTGTCCCAGCATAATTATTAATTGTGTCTCTTTTCTTTTAAAAGTGTTATGGTTTGGGTGATAAATAAGACACAATCTCCACCATTCCTCATTGCATTCCACCGAGGCATTCTTTCATTAATGGTACAAGACCCCTTTCAGGAAAGGAAAAGGGGAGGCAACAATACAATTCTGACACAGAGGCTTGCCAAAAGAATGATTACATGGGCTCAGAGTAGAGAGAACATATTGTCTGGTGGGGAGAAATTAGGACAAGTTTCCTCTAACGAAGGATAAGAGGTCATAATTTACCGATCCCTTTCCATTATTTCACTTAACTTCACAACCTACCCACTTACACAACTTCGTCAATTTATTTCTGCATGGATTTGTTGTCTTCTGCTGTAGCCTGCATTCCAAAACAGGGACCTAGTTAGTCTGTTTTGCTCACCACTGTATTCACAGTGACCGGTTCTGGCCGAGCACAGAGCAGGCCCCTAGGAACTACTTACCGGCTGAACACGTTCCCAGGAGCTATTGATCGAAGGAACTAAAAGAAAATTAAGGGGCAGAGAGCCGAGGTCCCTCTGCACCGAGTCAGAGGCAGAGAGAGGCAGGCAGGAATCAGGCTAGGCAGCTTGATTCCTGGACTGGAGCCCAGGATTTTTCCTAGCCAATTGGCTGTAACCTCCCAAAACAGGCAAGAAATGGGAGAATGCGCACGCAGAACTTGTCTTTGACCTCGGGGCACCTCGCTGAAATGCTGGACCGAGCGGCTCCAAAAGCAAGTGCTCAGAAAACTCCACATCTGTCTTTCTCACCTGCCCCGCCAGCGAGCAAGACTACATTTCCCAGAAGGCCCCGCGGCGCGCACGGCCCCTGCCACGCGGCTTGCGCCTCCGCCGTCGGCCCACTGGGGGCGCTGCGGCGACCCCTCCGCCGTCCCGTAGAAATCTCCGCGGCCCCGGGGCCGCTTGCTTCCTGTTTGTCGGACGAGGAGACATGGCGGCGGCGCCGGCGGCTGCTGGGTCTGGGGCCGGCCGAGGGCGACGGGCAGCGGCAACGGTAGCGGCTTGGGGCGGATGGGGCGGCCGGCCGCGGCCTGGCAACATCCTGCTGCAGCTGCGGCAAGGCCAGCTGACCGGCCGGGGCCTGGTCCGGGCGGTGCAGGTACGAAGCCGGCCCGGAGGGGCGGGGCGGGGCGGACCGGGCGGGAGCTGGCGGGGGGCCGGAGAAGAGGCCTTTCCAGGCCGCCGCAGTATGGGCCCGACCCCTCTTGGCTGGCCGCGGGGCCTTCCTGCAGGCTGTCCGGATGCTGTCAGCCGCCGCGGGGCGGTGGGCAGCAGCCGGCTGGAGGGCCCGGTTAGGGGCCGTGCGGCACTGGGCTGCATCGGGCATCGATGGCGTGTACCAGCCCGGGGCCGGGCTCCTGGATCCTCCCAACCCTGCGCCACGTCTACACATCTGGGAGACCCTGGACGAGTTTGCTTTAGCTTCTAAGGGCCTCGAGTTTCTCCCCCGTGAATTGGGCGGTGGGTCATTATTGCAGCCCCCGAACGGTTCTCAAGCCTATCATAAATGTCATTCTCTCAGAGAGGCCTTTGCTTGACACTACCCCCCACCCCGGTTCCAAAATAGGTCCCCATTGTTATTCAGTCACAGCCCTGAATTCGTTTCGCTCACATTACTTTCTTAGTCTGTAATTACATATTTCTTTGTTGTCTACCCTTTTTCTTGCCTGTATCCCATGTTCGGCTGAGCTCCAAAGGGTGCAGGGACTGTATCTGTTTTGCCGACGTCGAACGTCATGGTTAAGAGCGAGGACTTTGGAGTCAGGCCTGGATTCAGAGCCTTGCTTGAACAAGTTACCTTTTGGTGCCTCGGTTTTCTCATTTGTAAAATGGAGCTGATAATTAGTAACCTGCCTCCTAAGGTGCAGTGAGGATCAATGGAGACATTTGTGTAAAGCGTTAAGTGCATTTTTGTTGCTTAGTAAGACTTGAAGGATAATCAGTTAATGCTGTACTTGGTATCTGGCTTATAATAGGGGCCCAATATATGATTAGTACTCTTTGAATGAATGAAGGACACTGCTTTAGGGTAAGGCAGGATGAAGAGACCTAGGGTCTTTGCTACCCGCCCCCTTCATTCCCAGAACTTAGATTGCAAACACACCTGTAAAAAACTTAATTTAAAGACAGCTTTTGCATATAAAAACTTTTTGAAGGATACACAAAAAACTAATAAAGTGGTTGGTGGAGTGGGTGGCAATTGAGTAGATGGGGGAGGGATTGGGAGTAAGATTTTTCACACTATACTACTATATAGCCATTTCAATATTACTCCTATCATTAACAGGACAAAATAAAGATAAAAACTAGGTGGTCTCTGTGTTAGTGGGTTACAGATGAAGAACCAGTTCTGGGTGAGCAGTATTTTCCTGAACATCAGATAATCATAGTTGAGCAACTTTTTCCCCCTTGCGTTCTTCTCTATCTGCCTTCACATCCTGGAAAGACTTGCTCTTTAAACCAGAATGCTTTACCTAGCTGGGTTGTAGAGACAGGCAGAAAGGGAGCTAACTCACCTTCACTGAGTACCTACTTCAGATCAAAGATTGTGCAAGTATACAATGTCTTCATTTAATCTTCAGTCTTTTGAATGAGGTGTCAGGACTCCTCTCAACACAGATGAGGCTCAGAAAATTTAGGTGATCTACTAAACACCCTTTTTTTTTTTTTTAAGATTTTATTTATTCATGCGAGATGCAGAGAAAGAAGCAGGCTCCTCATAGGGAGCCCAGCTCGGGACTCCATCCCCAGACTGGGATCACGCCCTGAGCGGAAGGCAGTCGCTCAACTCCTGAGCCACCAGGTCCTACTCAACACGCATCTTGCAAATCCTTTACATTCTGAGGGCAGTAGGGAGCCACAGAAGTCATTTGCCGTAATAAATGAGGCAATTTAGGACACTTAATTTGTTTCCAGTGCTGGATGACTTGGAATGGGAAAGGATTGGAGAAGCTCACCAGATAGAAGGGTGCTAGAATATTCTTGAGCCTGGTTTAGGCTGATTATTGTGGTAATCAGTAGTTGTATGCAGGTGTGAAAGCTCTTTTAGAGGTAGGATGGAGAGATCTTCCTAAAACTCTCCTGATGATAAAGTGGGGAATTTCATCTTTCAAATGTATCCTTTCTTGGTAACTTTATCTCTTCCTTGCCCCCCACACTCCCTTTCCCCACATTAGAGGTAAATTCTTTCCTCAAAGGCATTTCCATATCACAGTAAGCAGGTCCATTATGGTATATAGTATACTGGGAGAGACCAGATTGGAAAAAAACCTTAAGTTGTGATGAACAAAAAACATGAAGTTTCCCATTTTACCCATTTTTAAAAAGATTTTATTTATTTATTCATGAAAGACAGAGAGAGAGAGAGAGAGAGAGAGAGAGACAGGTAGAAACAGGCAGAGGTAGAAGCAGGCTCTATGCAGGAAGCCCAGTGCGGGACTCGATTCTGGGATCACACCCTGAGTCAAAGGCAGACACTCAACCGCTGAACCTCATCTTACCCATTTTTTACTTGTACAATTCAGTAGTGTTAAGCATATTCACATTGTTGTGAATCAGATCTCCAGGATTTTTTCACTTTGTTAGTCTGAAACTCTTCCCATTAAAAAAAACTCCCCTCCCACCCCCTTGGCAACTACTATTCTACTTTTTGTTTCTAGGAATTTGATGACTTTCTGTACTTCATAGAAGTGAAATCAAACAATATTTGTCTTTTTGTGACTAACTTATTCCGATTAGCTTAATGTCCTTTGTCCATATTGTGGCATGTAACAGGATTTCCTTGAAGAAGACCAGACTTTGAAGAAAGCTGGACTTGGATTGAACCCTAGTTCCATTACTTACTAGTTGAGTGACCTAGGTTATGTTATTTAAACTTCCTGAACCTCTGTTTCCTTATTTCTAAAAAGGGAATCTGATGTTCGTAGGGGTGTTCGGAAGAGTAAGTAACATCAGATGTCTAAAAAGCTTGGCCAGCGTGAGGCAGATAGTAGATGTTCAGTAATAGTTGCCGTCAACTTGTAGCTATTAGACTGGGCTTCTTTTTTTTTTTTTTTTTTTTTAATTTACTTATGATAGTCACAGAGAGAGAGAGAGAGAGGCAGAGACACAGGCAGAGGGAGAAGCAGGCTCCATGCCGGGAGCCCCATGTGGGATTCGATCCCGGGTCTCCAGGATCGCGCCCTGGGCCAAAGGCAGGCGCTAAACCGCTGCGCCGCCCAGGGATCCCCTAGACTGGGCTTCTTAAGGGATTTTGTGTCTGCAGAGCCTGAAACAGTGTTAGGCCCTTGATATCCAGGACTCAGAAAATTGTTTGAATTGAAATGCTGTTTGTGAGAGCTCAGTCTTCCTCCTCCTCAATCCTGTCTCTGCTCCTAAACTCATGGCTTTAAAGAGTTTTTAGAGTCAGATAGCCTAGGTTTGAATTCCAGCTCTGGTACATACTTGCTGTCTGTGTTTGGGCAAGGTACTTAATCTCTTTATGCCTTAGTTTCTTCATTTGTAAAGTAGGGCTAATTATGAGACCTAGTCTGTAAGATTGTAGTAAGGATCAAGTGAGTTTATACATATAAAGCACTTAAAATAGTGTTTTAAAACATAGTAAGCATGCTATAAAGGTTAGCGAATATTGTTTAACAAATACTCTATATCCTAAATGGATCCTAAATCTGATTTCCATCCAGATTTCTCTTGTTAGCTCCAGATGGGTATATTTAAATATCTTCTCAGCACCTCCACTTAAATATCTAGTGGGCATCTCAAACATAGTATGTCAAAATTCCTGATTCCTCTTCCACCAAACCTGATTCTCCCCAAGGCTTTCCCATTTCCCTAAATGGTTCTTAAGTCTGGGAGAAGACTGCAGACCACATGATTTAGAACAGACCTGTGCTGGGTGGATTTTAGTGTGTCTTACTTTTTCTCCCATTTAATTTGTCCTCTGTCAAGGTAATAAAAGTAATGCTGGTGTAATGCTTTAGTACTTATGGATCCTTTGTACATTTATCAGCACATTTGATCCTTTCGGTAAATTAGATCTTACAAATCCCTTGCTTGAGGTGCCTGGGTGGCTCAGTCAGTTAAGCGTCTGCCTTCGACTTAGGTCATGATCCCAGAGTCCTGGGATCTAGCCCCACATTAGGTTCCCTGCTCAGAGGGGAGTCTGCTTCTCCTTCTGCCCCTCCCTCCGGTGGTGTGCATGTGCTCTTTCTCTCTCTCTCTCTCGAATGAATGAATGAATGAATGAATGAATGAATGAATAAAATCAATCTTAAAACCCCGACAAATGCCTTGCTTAAAGCCTCCAGGGGCATCCCACGCAGTTAGAATCAAATCCATGTTCCTTACAGTGGGTGCACCAGACCTGCATAATCAGTAGGAATCGAGGGAAAGGGATACAATAGGCAAGCCTTGGGCTCAACGCAGAGTAACTCACACAGGTCATGACCCACCACCCCTAGAGCTAGTGCTTTTGTTTGGCAGTATGATGCCAAACTAAATTATGGCATCCTCATTCTCTTTCCCAAATCACAGTCATTGCTTTCTTTATGATTACTGGCATATCTAAATTCTACATGAGTGTTCACGCTTTTTCTTGAGATTGACGCCTTTTTTTTTTTTTTTTTTCTTTTTCAGTAGGCACAGCTTGTTTTAGCCTCAGCCTATGCATTAGTATTTGTGAAACCTAAGGGTTTAAGTTAATATAGTCTTGCCTGTCAAGGGTAATTTGGGATTGAAAAACCCCAGGATAGGATAAATTCTCATAAATTAAAAATAATAAATACTATTCATTTTAACAGGAAGTTTTTATATTTACAAGCCATAAAATTCACTCCTAACTATATTGAAACAAAACAAATCCCATTAAAGTGGACACAGGGATCCCTGGGTGGCGCAGCGGTTTGGCGCCTGCCTTTGGCCCAGGGCCCGATCCTGGGGACCCGGGATCGAATCCCACGTCGGGCTTCCGGTGCATGGGGCCTGCTTCTCCCTCTGCCTGTGTCTCTGCCTCTCTGTCTCTCTCTGTGACTATCATAAATAAATAAAAATTTATAAAAAAAAATGGACACAGGTATTCCTTAGTTAATATTTGTTATTAGAATAATGTAACGAAGAATTTCATCTTCGTGAATTATTTTTTTTTAATTTTTTAAACATTTTTATTTATTTATGATAGTCACAGAGAGAGACAGAGAGGCAGAGACACAGGCAGAGGGAGAAGCAGGCTCCATGCACCGGGAGCCCCGAATGTGGGATTCGATCCCGGGTCTCCAGGATCGCGCCCTGGGCCAAAGGCAGGCGCCAAACCGCTGCGCCACCCAGGGATCCCCGTGAATTATTTTTTAAGACAGGTATTTATTTGCACTTAATATTATAAGACATAAGATATTTTACACTTAGGACTAAACAAATAAGATAAACATTTATGTTTATGGAATTCAGCCATTATTTATTTATTTATTTTAAAATATTTTATTTATTTATTCATGAGAAACACACAGAAAGAGAGAGAGGCAGAGACACAGAGGGAGAAGCAGGCTCCATGCAGGGAGCCTGACGTGGGACTCAATCCCAGGTCTCCAGGATCACGCCCTGGGCTGAAGGTGGCGATAAACCGCTGAGCCACCTGGGCTGCCCCAGCAATTAATTATTTAAAAAGAAAAGCAGTAAAGACAAAATAAGTCAATGAAAATTAAGTGCCTGGAAATGTCACATCCACTGAGCTGGTTGACAGCTTAGGCAGCATGATGTAAAAGATTATCACTGCTATAAACTGTCAAACCACAAGTACTCCAAGAGAAGAAACCCATACAACACCTGCCAGTAATTCAGCTTTGAAGATGACTGGCTTGGTGGTTCTTTCATCACAGTACTCAGCTGTTCACAATGAAAACATCCAAATGATTATTTTTAAATTGGAGTAAATACCTTGTAAGACAGAATAGAAGTGGTAAAAGAAATTCCTTGTGTAGTTGAATATTTGGAATACGATAGGAAGGCACTTGGGTGGCTAAGTTAAGTGTCTGCTTTCTGTTCATGTCATGATCCCTGGGTCCTGGGATCAAGCCCCATGTCATGCTCCCTGCTCAGCTGGGAGCCTGCTTCTCCCTCTCCCTCTCCCCCCTGCTTGTGTGTGTGTGCACTGTCTCAAAAAAACAAATAAAATGTTTTTTTAAAAAAAGGGAATATGAGGGCAGCCTGGGTGGCTCAGTGGTTTAGTGCCACCTTCGGCCCGAGGCATGATCCTGGGGGATCGAGTCCCATGTCGGGCTCCCTGCATGGAGCCTGCTTCTCCCTCTGCCTGTGTCTATGCCTCTCTCTCTCTCTCCCTCTCTCTCTCTCTCTCATGAACTAAAAAAAAAAGGGGGGGAAGCTCTCTGGCTGTCATGAGCCTTGTAACTAAAAATGGCCATGACTTGCCCCACTTTTCACCCCCAAATTCTACCCTCCCCACACAACCAATGTCCACACTGTAGCTATTTGTTTTGCAGGGGAAGGGTCCTACAGGAAACAAGATAGCCAGTATTTCTAAGTAACATGCTTTTAAGGCTATTTCTTGACTTTCTAATTTTAGACATTATTTGTTAGACATTATCTGTTTTCTTCCCTTGTAAAACTAGGATTTAATTCACAACACCTATGCCACATATTTCTTTTTCATCCTACTAATGTATATATCACAATTTGGGCTGTTGGTGTTAAGTATTTATATGATGATCACGATGATAACATTGTCTACAGTGGAGCCATAGAGTATAGTGTTTGCTTTGTATGTTATTTTGTTTCTCTTTGAGTTAAAAGCCACCATCCACCCCCCATTTTTTGAATTGAGATCTAAATATAGTAAAATGCATCCTTTTTAGTGTATACAGGCATACTTTTTGTTGTGCTTTGTCTACTGCACTTCAAGAATACTGTATTTTTACAAAATAGAAGATATTGGTGCCATTCTCCAACAGCATTTACTTGATGTCTCTGTCACATTTTGGTAATGTTCACAATATTTCAGACTTTGATCACTATTATAATGATCTGTGATCAGTGATTAAGACTGAAAGATCAGATAATGGTTAGCATTTTTTAGCAATAAAGCATTCTGTAATAAAGGCATGTACCTTTTTTAGACATAATGCTATCTCACATTTAATTGACTACAGTATAATGTAAGCATAACTTTTATATGCACTGGAAAACCAAAGAATCCATTTGATTATTGCAGTGGTCTGGAACTGAACCCACAATGTTTCTGAGGTATGCCTGTAGTTCTATGAGTTTTGATGAACCCAGTAGTGTGACCACCACTACAGTTAGGCCTTTTATAGACTGTAATTGCAATGGAACTGTACCGTAGGTAGCCTTTGAGTCTGGCTTCTTTCAGTAGAATAATCTCGTTCTTTTAAAATTTGCTTGCTTTTGTGTGCTTATAGTTTAGTACCAAATTCTAAAGCTTTCTTTTTGAAAAAAGAGATCCTTCTTGGAATTCTCCATCTTCCTCCAGTTTGGACTAGTTCCTTGCTAGGACAGCTATACATCTGAATTCTTGGGATTTCCCTTCACCAAATTCAAAGTGTTTTATGTTTTTCATGTTTTTTTAAAAAATTTTTATTTATTTATGATAGTCACAGAGAGAGAGAGAGAGAGAGAGAGAGAGGCAGAGACACAGGCAGAGGGAGAAGCAGGCTCCATGCACCGGGAGCCCGACGTGGGATTCGATCCCGGGTCTCCAGGATCGCGCCCTGGGCCAAAGGCAGGCGCTAAACCGCTGCGCCACCCAGGGATCCCTTTTTTTCATGTTTTAGATATTTGTTTCATGAATCCTGTCTTGGGGGAGTGCATTCTCTAGTAGCCTCCTAAGAAAATGTACATGAGAGGTGGCTTTTTTTAAAGCTTGCATGTTTGAAAATGTCTTTTATTTTTATACTTGTATATTAAGTTTAGCTGGGTATAAAATTCTAAGTTGGAAGTTATTTTTCCCTTAAAATTTTAATGGTGTTATTCCATTGTCTTTAAGCATTTGGTGTAACTGTTCTGTTTCCCATTCCTTCATATATGACCTATTTTCCCACCTCTCACCCCTTGAAAGGATCATACTTTCTCTGGCATTTTGAAACTTAGTCATGGTGACAGTCTTTCTTTTTATTCATTGTGCTGGACATTTTGTGTAGATATACATTAAAATATGTAACAACTAAAAAATATATAACAACTGTAAAAAAAAAAGTCATGCCTATCACCTGACATTAATTTCCTCTACAAAATGCACTAAATGGGGATGCCTGGGTGGCTCAGCAGTTTGGTTCCTGCCTTTGGCCCCGGGTGTGATCCTGGAGTACTGGGATCGAGTGCCCCATCAGGCTCCCTGCAAGGAGCCTATTTCTCCTTCTGCCTGTGTTTCTGCCTCTCTCTCTCATGAATAAATAAGTAAAATCTTTTTTTAAAAATACACTAAATGTTCTCTTGGGGGTCATCCTGTTTTCTTTAATTAAAAAAAATTTTAGGGTCTTCCTATTTTTAAAAGCCATTTTCTTTCCTGTGATTATGTTGGGCTATGATTGTTTTGGAGAACTTTATGGAATAGGGGAGAGTTGAGTTGGTTCTAAAGAATGAGTAGAATTTGCACAGAGTGGTGGAGATATTTCTGGCACTAAGAACAGCACTGAGAAAGTCCTCCCAATTGGCCATTAGAAGACAGGGAAGAGACAGTGAAATGTTTGTATGGGAGATACTGCAAGATAAGTGTAGATATGTTGGGAATGGAATGGGGAAGGTAATTAATATTTATTGAGCATCTGCTGATGCCATTGTTCAGAGATTTATTTATTAAATATTTGACCTACAAAAACCTTTATAGTAAGTAATACCATAATACCCACATATCTACTACCAAATTTATGATAGTACCAATATATTTAATGTCCCTTTCATCTCATTCCCTCCCTACCAGAGGTAATATATGTTTTGAATAGATAACATATGCACATACACATACAGGTTACAGAGAAAAATAAGTCTCCCTTGCAAATAGCCCACTACCCCCTCTGCTAGCACTTTCCAGTTTTGCCTCCAGAGGCAGCTATGGTTACTGATTTCTTGTGTATCTATATAGAGACATGTTAAATTTAGAAAAGTAAATGTCTCTATATATCTTTTTTTCTTATACAAGTGGTATCATACTGTATATACTATTGTGCATTTATCTTTTTTTGCTTGAAAATGTATCATAGAGATCCTTCCATAATCGGTACATACAAATTTATTTTGTTTCAGGCATTTAAAAAACTTCTTGTGTTGAAATATAACATAAAAATGCACAAAAAATGTGTACAGCTCAATGAATAATAAAATCAAATATGTAGCAATCAACCAGATGACCTCTGTACCTCTAGTCTACTGCTCTACTTTTCTTTCTCTCCAAATGAAGTTAGTAGCCTGACTTCTAACATGTATTTAGGTATAGTTTTTATGCTTTATATAAATATTTGTTAGATTCATTCATGATAATAACGCTGTAGTTCAGTAATTTTTATTGCTGTATGATATTCTGTTAACACACCACAGTTCATTCCACCTTTGATGAGTATCTGAGATCTTTCCAGTTTGGGGCTTTTATGAGTACCACCACTTATATGTGTATTCTTGTACATATCTCCTGACGCATATATGTGCAATTTCTTTTGGGTCTATACTTAGAGGTAGAATTGCTGGATTATAGGATATGCATGGGTTCAGCACCAGCAGCTATTACTGAACACTTTCCCAAGCGATTGTACTAGTTTATATTCTCACCAGCAATGTATGAGAGTTCCTGTTGTTTCATGTTCTCACTAATTCAAGCATGGTGTTGCCAGTCTTTTTAAATTTGGCCATTTTACTGTTGTGTGTTGGTATCTCCTTATAGTTTTGGTTTGTGTTTCCCTAATGACTAATGAAGTTAAGCAGAGGTCTGTTGGCCATTTGGACATCCTCTTTTGTGGATGGCCTGTTTAGATCTTTTGCACATTATTTTCTTTTTATTGATTTGAAATTCTTTTCATTTCCTGGATATGAGTCTTTATAGTGATGTTTTATAAATATTTCTCTAATTTGGTGGCTTGCCTTTTTAGTCTCTAAAAAGATATTTTGATGAACAGAAGTGCTTAATTTTAATATAGCTCATTGTATCACTGTTTTCCTTTATGTATAGTGCTTTTTTTTAAGTTTTATTTATTTTTTTAATTTTTATTTTTATTTATGATAGTCACACAGAGAGAGAGAGAGAGAGGCAGAGACATAGGCAGAGGGAGAAGCAGGCTCCATGCACCGGGAGCCCGACGTGGGATTCGATCCCGGGTCTCCAGGATCGCACCCTGGGCCAAAGGCAGGCGCCAAACCGCTGTGCCACCCAGGGATCCCTGCATATCAGTTTTTATCCTGCAACTTTGCTGAACTCCTTTATTAGCTCTAATAGGTTTTTTAAAAAAATATTTATTTATTATTTATGATAGACATAGAGGGAGAGGCAGAGACACAGGAGGAGGGAGAAGCAGGCTCCATGCCAGGAGCCGGATGCGGGACTCGATCCCGGGACTGCAGGATTGTGCCCTGGGCCAAAGGCAGGCGCCAAACCCCTGAGCCACCCAGGGATCGCCTCTAATAGGTTTTTTTTAATGTGGGTTCCATAATATATTCTATATACAAGATCATAGGATGGCAAATACAGTTTTATTTCTTTTCCATCTGGATGCCTTTGTTTCTTTTTCTTACCTAATTGCTCTGGTCTGAATCACTAGTACAGTGTTAAATACAAGTGATGAGGATCAGCATCCTTGTCTTTTTTTCTGATCTTAGTGGGAAAGCATTCAGGCTTTCACTGTTCATCATGATGATAGCTGTGGATTTTTGGTAAATACCCTTTATCAGATTGATTACATTGATTAATTTTCATATGTTGAACCAACCTTGTATTCCTGCAATATACCTAGCTTGGCATAGTGTATAATCCTTTTTATATGTTGATTTGGTTTGGTAGTGTTTTGCTGGGGATTTTTGTATCTATATCCATCAGAGATATTGGTCTATAGTTTTATTGTGTCATCTTTGTCTAGTTTGAATATCAGGGTAATAGAATGAGTTAGGAAGTGTTTTATGGAAGAGTCTGTGAAGAATTTTTAGTTTCTCTTTAAATGTTTTGTAGAATTTACCAGTGAAAGGTCTAGACTTGGGCTTTTCTTTGTGGGTAGTTTTCTTTCCCTTTTTCTTGTTAAATCACTGATTCAGCTCTTAGGTCAGTTTCAGTTGTTTTTGTCTTTCTAGAAGTTTGTCCATTTCATCTAGGTTATGTAATTTGTTGGCATATAATTGTTCCTAGTACTTCTTTATGAACGTTTTTATTCTCATATGGTTGGTAGTAATGTCCCTTCTTTCATTCTTGAATTATTTCAGTCAGTATTGAGTTGGTCATTATAACTAAAGTTTTAATTTTATTGATTTTTTTTCAAAGAACCAACTTTTGGTTTTGTTGATTTTTCTTGATAATTTGTTTTCCATATCATTTATTTTTGCAATAGTATTTTTTCCCTTTGTTTCCTTATGCTTGTTTGGAGTTTGATTTATTCTTTTTTAGTTTCTTATGGTGGAAGTACAGATTATCTGAAATCTTTTTCTTTCCTTCTTTCTTTCTTTTCCTTTTTTTTTTTTTTTTTAAGAGATTTTATTTATTTGTTCATGAGAGACACAGAGAGGCAGAGACGGGAGAAGCAGGCTCCCTGCAGGGAGCCCAATGCAAACTTGATCCCCAGACCCCAGGATCACACCCTGAGCCGAAGGCAGATGGTCAACTGCTGAGCCACCCAAGCATCCCTCTTTTTCATTTTTAATGTAAATGTCTATACCTGTAAAATTGTAAACACTGCTTTTACTGAGTCCCATGAAACCATGTTTTTTTCTTTTTTTTTCTTTCGAGGAAAGATGGTTTCCCATTGTTTTTGGACTTGCCTTGATTTGAACTAGCTTGAATGATAGGAAATTGCTGATATTCAGTCACTCTTTTACCTACAGAAATGATAATGCCCTTGATTCACTCACACAAATTACTCTCACAAACATTTCATTACCTCTCTATTACTTCTGTATTTTATTTTTACAATCTGAGAAAACAGGCTCAGGAAGGATGATGGTATTTGTCCCAAATCATAGGACTGATGTGCATCAGGATAGACTAAGATATTATTGAAGACTTGCATGTCTTGTAATAACAGTCATAAGGTGCTTTTGATGTGATTGAGAGTGTATATGAAAATAATTCACATCTGGCCCCTGGTTAATGATAAGTCCTAAGAGTGTTAGTGGAACTGCCATAATTGATTAATGAACCTGTTATTAGACTAGAAGGTTATTGCTCATTCCTTCAAACATTTACTGAGTCTCTGTTCTCTGCCTGGCATTCTTTGAGAGAGAGAAGGTGGGCATGATAAATACAGCCTGGTACCTACTCTGAAGGAGCTTGTGGTCTATAGGAGAAGGGGGATAAATCAATCAGTAGTTATGATACAAAAGAAAAATGTTAGACAAGGCTCCAGAGGAGGGCACTTATTCACTTAGAAAGGAGAGAAGAGAGGGGTTCCTAGGTTGCTCAGTCAGTTGAGGATTCAGCTCAGGCCCTGATCTCGGGGCTCTCGGTCATGATCTCAGGATCATGGGATTGAACTCCATGTTGGGCTTCTCTCTCAGCATGGAGTCTGCTTGAGACTTTTTCCCCTTCCCTCCCCTTCTGCTCCTAGTGTGCATACGTGTATGCATGCACTCTCTCTCTCAAATAAAATCTTTAAAAAAAAAGAGAAAAAGGGTGGGGGGAGAGGAGAAGACCCAACAAGGAAAATTTCTGGTTATGTAGCTTACACTTTGAAGAAGGAGCTTTCCAGGTAAAGACAGGGAGAGGACATTTTAGGCAAGGGAGAACACATGCAGAGAGACATAGAGAATAGGTGCATTTGGAGCCTGGAGTGTGCATGGGAAAGAGATGAAACGAGAGGAGAGTTGGTGATAGAATATAAAGGCTGCTGTGTCACCAGGCAAGGAGTTGGGCTTTTAGCTTATAGGCTGTTGAGCTTTTGAAAGTTTCTAGAAAGAGACCTTTGAATTTTTTGTCCTGGGTGTGTTTAGGAGGCAGCTGCTTTCCTTTGCCATGCATGCTAGTAGTTCTTTTGTCGCCGGTAAAATGTTCCTTTTTCTTTTTTTCTTTTGACTCACAGTTCACGGAGACATTTTTGGCAGAGAGGGACAAACAATCCAAATGGAGTGGAATTCCTCAGCTGCTTCTGAAGCTGTATGCAGCAAGCCACCTCCACAGTGACTTCATTGAGTGCCAAAACATCCTCAAGGTAATTCTTAGGGGCCTTGGAAGGGCTGCATTCAAAGCCTCCGGGTGACACAGATATCTTATTTTTTCTCCTTTAGTCTACTTTGTAAAATAGTCTGTTTTTAATGTGTAAGCTGTAGAAAATTTGGGAAGTTCAGGAAAAGTACAAAGAAGAAAACAAAAGTCCACTATAATCCCGCCGCTCAGAGATAATCACCATTAAGTTCTCTGTATATATCCTTCTGGACTTTATTACACTTATTTTGTGGCAGTGCTTGCTTAATTTGGGAGGCCAACACTAGGTGCTGGGATTGGGATGACATTCTTTTTTGAGCAGGATTTAAAAAACCCCGTATTGCTAAAGGTTTAAGGAAGTGGCCTTGTGGTTGTTGATCGATTATGAACAGGATAAGAAGATAAAGGAACTGGGATTGATAGTTGGGAGAGAAATGGAAGAGTGCAGAGAGACATGCCAAGGCACTTGGTCTCAAAATTTGAGTGTGGGAAAATTGAACACCAATAAAAAATAAATTTATTATTAAAAAAAAAATTTGAGTGTGTATCACCTGGAAGGCTTGATAAAACAGAGTGCTGGGCCCCATGCACCCACCTGGGGTATCTGGTTCAGTAGGTCTAGAGTTACTGTATCCAGACTTTAGCTTTGGGGGGGTGAGTCCAAATTTGAATTAGATCACCAGTTCTAGCTACAGTTAAAACCCATACAAATTATAGTTGATTATAATGAAACTTCATAGAATGTTCATCAGAGGTAAAGTTTTGATTATTATACCATGTAAGTCATTCTAAAATATAGTAGGCAGCAAATAAGCTTTACCTTTAAGAAGAGATGTTTTGTCTGTACAACTTTTCTGTAAATTGAAAATCATTTCCTTTTTTTTGAAAATCATTTACAAATAAAAGTTTAATTAAAAAAAAGATGTTTTGAAAAAAAAAGATGTTTTGTATTCTTATAAGTCTGAATGGGATAGAAATAATTGTAGTCTTTTACATTTCTTTGAAAACACTTTGCAAGGAATTATAAATTATTACACTTGATTCCTGCAAAATTTCTGAAATATGGGGTAGAAGAGAAATGAACATTTGTGAGTGCTTGCAGTGTGGTCACTATTTCTTTATTCATCCAGCACTTACTTATTTGAAGTCTGTGGACTAGGCATATTTAATTCTTGATATTTAAGTCTCTATGACATGCATGATATATTTGTTTTAGTCCAGAATACTTTTGATTGCAAGTGACAGTAACCCACTCAGACTAGCAAAAACGATCCTTTATTGTTCACATAACTGGAAAGCGTAGGTGTGAATTCAGGGGCTCAACAGGATTAAGCTGTTCATTTCTTATTTTGACATCATGTGTGGCCTCATGTTCCTCCACATGATTATAGTTCTAGGGTGACGTTTCTACAACTTGGGTCAGCCACCAAACGTGAGGGGGACGAGAGACTATTGACTAGGCCTGATCACCTGCTCCTGGGGCTAGCACTGAGGTGCTTGGTGGCAGCCCTCACACAACTCTGTGGAAAGTGGGGAGAGGCCTCTTCTCCCAAGGAAATGGGACTTTTACTTGGAGAAAAAGAGATAGTGGGCAGGCAAATTCAGAAGTCTTCTACAGTTCCCTTTTTCAGTTGAAAGAACAGTCTCAGCAATAACTCACTCAAAGCCTGTGGCTGTTACATGATGAGCCCAGATTTGTCTTACTCCTAAGACCAGCTTCCACTGTACCATGTTGCTAGCAGAAATTACATCCCAGTTTTTTTTTTTTTAAGATTATTTATTTATTTGAGATAACACGTGTACAAGCAGGGGAGAAGGCAGAGGGAAAGGGAAAAGCAGACTCCTTGCCAAGCAGGAAGTGCAACGCAGGGCTCGATCCCAGGACCCTGAGATCATTACCTGAGCTGAAGACTGACACTTAACTGACTGGGCCACCCAGATGCCCTACATCCTAGTTTTATAGTTGAGAAAAATGAGACCCAGAGGAAGTGGTTCAATCTTTAGTAAGTAGTTCAGTCACTAATTACGTGAGCCTGGGCAACTTTGTGATTTTACTTGTCACCTATAAAATAGGTAAAACTATACTCACGTCATTGAATTACTTTAAGGATTAGATGGGCTAATGTATAAAAGCCCAGTGCCCAACATATAACAGGTTGTCTGCAAGAGTTCTGCTTTTTTTTTTTTTTTTAATTTTATTTATTTATTCATGAGAGACACACAGAGAGAGAAAGAGGCAGAGACACAGGCAGAAGGAGAAGCAGGCTCCACTCAGGGAGCCCGATGTGGGACTCGATCCCAGGTCCGTCCCCAGGATCACGCCCTAGGCTGAAGGCGGCACTAAACCGCTGAGCTACCTGGGCTGCCCTAGTTCTGCTTTTCTTGATGTGTGGTACCTAGACCAGCAGTATCAGGATCACTTGGGAGTTGTTATAAATGCCCCACTCCAGACCTATTAAATCAGAAATGCTGCAAGGGGTACTTAGCAGTTTGGGTTTTAACAAGTCCCTCAAGTGATTCTGATGTTCACCATTGTGTGAGATCCACTGCTCTAGCCTATTGTGTTCCATCTTCCCTCAAGGTCCCTGAAGAGAGAGCATGATGAGTAGCGTCCTGGATTCTTCCCACACTCTAGCTCCTATTTCACTCCATATAATTATTTTTTTCTTCAAACTCTGGAGCTTTTTTCTTTTCTTTTTCTTTTTTCTTTTTTCTCTTTTCTCTTTCTGATTATTTATTCATGAGAGACACAGACTGAGAGAGAGAGGGAGAGACACAGGCAGAGGCAGAAGCAAGCTCCTTGCAGGGAACCTGATGCGGGACCGGATCCTGGATCCCAGGATCACGACCTGAGCCGAAGGCAGGGGCCCAACCGCTGAACCACCCAGGCGTCCCTGGAGCCAGATATCTTAGATTTAAATCCTAACTCTGTCACTTACCAGCTGTGTGACCTTGACAGCTTTTTATCTCAGTTTGCTTATCTGTAAAATTAGGATGATAAATTACTGTTATCTCATAGGTTTGTGAGGATTAAAAGAGATCATACATGAAGTACTTAGAACCATACCTGGTACATAGTAAGTATTAAATTATTGTTACTATTAAAATTAAAATTTTGACCATCATACTAGCTTTTTTGTAAGATTATTTTTTTCTACAGTGGTTCATTGGGGGCTATCTTTGGGCTCGTGGGCATTCAGGTTGTGACTAAAATGCAAACCAACGTTTTGGTGTGTGGTTCCTCTTGAATACTAAAACTGAAAGTCTCTTTGTATACTTTTTTTGAACTAGGAAATTTCTCCTCTTCTCTCCATGGAGGCTATGGCATTTGTTACTGAAGAGAGGAAACTTACCCAAGAAACCACTTATCCAAATACTTATATTTTTGACCTGTTTGGAGGTGTTGATGTAAGTAGTTCATTATTACTACTGTTTAATGGCTTGAGTATTTAACTCTTGAAATTAGAGAAAGGAGACATTGCAGAATTTATAGCAAACACTTCAGAATTTTAATCTTTAGATGCTCAGGGACACTCACTTGTGTTGAAGCACCATAGCTTTTACATTAGAAGAATGATTTATTTGAGTTGATAATATATCCACCTTTTTTCTTTTTTTAAGGCTCAAAGTAAAAAGTGTGTCTCCTACTTCTCCCACCCCTTCTTCAGAGGCAGCTACGATTTCAAGTTTTTCTGTGTCCCTCCAGAGATGTTCTGTTTTAGCGTGCGTGCATGCGTGTGTGTGTATGTGTGTGTATGTGTAAATAACCCCCACTGTCCTCACCTTACATTTTTCTACCCACATAAAGGTGTCGTTCCCTATATACAGATATACTACTCTGTACCTTGCTCTTTCTGTGTAGTTCTCTAGCTTGGGGATAGATTCAGTATTTATAAATCTGCCTCATTATTTTAAATAGCTGTATAGTATTCTCTGGCATAATTATACTGTAGTCTATTTACCCAGGCCCCAATTGATGGGCATTTAGAGTTTTCTCACACCTTTCCTTTTACAACGAGGTTGCAGTAAATGTTTTTGTGCATGGGACTATATACCTATGGGATCAAAATATATGTGTGCTTTATTGTTTATAAACTCGTTGATTATATACCTGGGAAGTTTTATCGGCTTATATCTCCAGTAACAAAGTGTAATAGTGTCTGTTAATCCACATCATCACCAACACCATGTATATATGTGTGTTTTTATGGACTGTATTATCTAAGTCTTGCTTACCAGAAGAGTACACCAGTAATTATCACCAAATAAGTTCATCTTTGTCACTAGCACTCAAATCATGAAATGGAACATTACCAGCCCCCAGCAGCTTCCTTTACCAAATAGTACATTTTAAGTAAATTTTAAATATTAATTAAGTAGATATGAGAAAAAGTGTATTTCTAGAGTTTCTTAAGCTTTATTGAGGGATCCCTGGGTGGCGCAGCGGTTTGGCGCCTGCCTTTGGCCCAGGGCGCGATCCTGGAGACCCGGGATCGAATCCCACGTCAGGCTCCCGGTGCATGGAGCCTGCTTCTCCCTCTGCCTCTCTCTCTCTCTCTCTCTCTCTCTCTCTCTGTGTGACTATCATAAATAAATAAATAAATAAATAAAATATTTAAAAAAAAAAAAAAAAAGCTTTATTGAGATATGGTTCACATACTGTACAATCCACCCAGTTAAAGTTTACAATCCAGTGGTTTTTGGTGTATTCATAGATAACACACAAGCATTACCACAATCAATTTTAGGATATTTTTATCACCCCAGGAAAAACTGTATGTTTTACCTATCACTCCCCTACACACCTCTATCATAGGCAGCTTTTATTCTACTTCCATCTCTATAGATATCTCTATTCTGGACGTTTCATCTGAATGGAATCATGTAATATGTGGTCTTCTGTTACTGACTCCTTTTACTTAGCTTACTGTTTTCAAGTTCATCTATGTTGTAGCATGTATCAGTGTTTTGTTCCTTTTATGGCTGAAGAATATTCCATTGTATGGATATACCACATTTTGTATATCTGTTTATCAGGTGATGGACTTTTGGACTTTTGTGCTTCTGTCCTTTAGCTGTTAAGAATAATGTTGCTCTTGGAATGCCTGCGTGGTTCAGTGGTTGAGCATCTGCCTTCAGCTCAGGACATGATTCTAGGATCCTGGGATTGAGTCCTGCATCAGGCTCCTGGCAGGGAGCCTGCTTCTCCCTCTGCCTATGTCTCTGTCTTTCTGTGTCTCTCATGAATAAATAAAATAAAATCTTAAAAAAAAAAATGCTTTTCTTAACATTTACACCCCACTTCTGTGTGGACACATGTTTTTATTAATTTGGGGTGTATACCTGGAAGTGGGTTTGCGGGGGCACATGGTAACTCTTAAGTTTAATCTTTTTGAAGACCTTTTAGACTGTTTTCCAAAACAGCTGCACCATTTTACATGCCCACTTATGGTGTATGAGGGTTCTGACTTTTCCATATCCTTGTCAACATCTGTTATTATCTGTTTTTTATTATAGTCATCCTGATGGGTGTGAAGTGGTATCTCACTGTTCTTTTTTTTTTTTTTTTAAGATTATTTATTCATGAGAGACACACAGAGAGGCAGAGATATAGACAGAGGGAGAAGCATGCTCCCTGCGGGGAGCCTGAGGCAGGGCTCCATCCCAGGACCCCGGGATTACACCCTGAGCCGAAGGCAGGCGCTCAGCCGCTGAGTCACTCAGGCGTCCCTCTCACTGTTCTTTTGATACAGATTGTCTTGATGGTTAATGCTGTTGAGCATCTTTTTATGTGCTTATAAGTCATCTGTATGTCTTCCTTGGAAAATATCTATCTCCTTTTCCCATTTTCCTTTAAAAAGATTTGTTTATTGTAGAGAGTGCTGTACCATGTACCACGTGGTGGTTGGGGAGGGGTAGAGGGAGAGACTTAATGCAGACCCCTGCTGAGCGCGGGGCCTGACACACAGCTTGATTTCACAACCCTGAGATCATGCATGACCTGAGCCAAAATCAAGAGTTAGCCATTAAACTCACTTAACTGAATGAGCCACTCAGGCGCCTCTCCTTTTCCCATTTTTTAGTTGGATTGTCTTATTCATTCTGAGAGTACTTTATATAGTCTCTTCATAGTTTTTAAAATTTGCATTCTTCTATGAGTGGGATTGAATATCTTTTCATGTGTTTATAACTTGTTCTTTTTATGCCAGTTATCTCTTAGTAGCTTTTATATCCTTTTCTGTTTGATTATTGGGTCTTTCTTTTACTGATTTTCTTAGTTGTTTGGGCTGCCATAACAGACTGTCATAGACTGGGTAACTTATAAGCAATAAAAATCTATTTCTTATAGTTCTGGAGGCTGGGAATCCATGATCATGACACTGGCAGATTTGGTGTGTAGTGAAGGCCTTCTTCCAGGTTGCAGATTGCCAGCCTCTCCCTGTGTCCTCAGTGTAGTAGGAGGGGCTAGGAATCTCTCAGGAGCCTCTTTTAGAAGGACATAATCCTATTTATATGGGCACTGCCCTCCTAACCTAATCAGCTTCCAAAGACCCCCCACCTCCTAACGATACCACATTTGGCATTAGAATTTAACATGAATTTTGGGAGGACACAAACACTTAGATGGTAGCACTTTGTAATTACTCATTCTTAAAGGTCCTTTGTTATATGTGTTGTATTTTTCTCCCCAGATTTGAGAAATGAAATTAACCTATGGTTATGAATTTAACTTATGGTACTTCTAAATGTAGAGGGATTTACTTTTTAAGTTATCAGATTGCTTGGTCTTTCCTTTTATGGCTTCAAAGCTTTTCTTGCTTTTCCCTCTGTTGGATTATAAACTGTGTCTGTATTTCTTTGTAATATATTTAAAGTTTTTATCACATACATTTAAATTTTTGCACCATGTAATGAATGAGGGCCTGGGATCCTACATTTTCCCCCCAGATATCTGTCCTTACTCCTTGGGTGTTAATGGTCATTTTGTATCCTGATCTGGGTGGTGACTGTACAGGAATGATCACTTTGTAAAACCCGGAGTTGTACGCTTATTGGTTATACTCTGCGGTGGGTGTCATGTTTTATTGCAATTTAAAAACCATTTCCAAAAAAAAAAAAAAAAAAAAAAACCATTTCCTGGGCAGACCCGGTGGCGCAGCAGTTTAGCTCCGCCTGCAGCCCAGGGCGTGATCCTTGAGACCCTGGATCGAGTCCCATGTCGGGCTCTTTGCGTGGAGCCTGCTTCACCCTCTGCCTGTGTCTCTGCCTCTCTCTCTCTCTGTGTCTCTATGAATAAATAAATAAAATATAAAAATAAATAAATAAATAAATAGATAAATAAATAAATAAATAAATAAATAAATAAATAAAAACCATTTCCTTAAGATGCCATTTGTTGTGAAAGTAAAGATTGTTACACATTTGCACCCAGAGCATCAGCCTTAGCCTTTATTCCCCAATTGTTGCTCAGCATTGCCTCTCCTCAACAGCTCTAGTGGTCCTGTAGTGCATACTTAATGGCCAGCTTGAGGGACCCTTCACCTCTGAATGGCTCATCAGGGAAGTTATTTAATAGAAACCAGTATATTTATGGGAGGAAAAAAGAATAATGTGGGTCTCAGGCCTGATGTCTGTAGGCAGTGAAAATGTGACTTTCTGTTGCAGATGACTGTCATGGACAACTTTGCATCAAAGCTTCTGATTTTGTGAAGTTTTGGTCTGCTTTGGAGAAGATTAGCTTCTCTAGGAACTTCAGTCTGTTCATAACTAGGAGCTTTTGCTTCGGTCTTTTTGCCCTTCACTTACCTTAATTTGGGTGCATTTGTTCTTGTTGAACTCCCTTGTCATCTTGCTCCTGAAAGTATTTTTGAGACAGGGCTCTTTATTTCTTACTCCATCAGTCACTAGCAAGGCCCCAAAGTAACCTTCTCTTCAGTATGCTGCCCAAAGCTCAGCTGAATTGGAATAATTGGGCGTGCTGCTGGTTAGGCCACTCCTTTGTCAACCCTGACCTGACAATGAAAAGTGTATCTGAGAGTTTATAAAGTCAGATGCGTTATAGGGTCAAGTAGGTAACTTAATGGAGCGAGGGAGGCCCAAGTAAGATGATCAGATCAAATGCCTGCGGGGACTGTGGAGAAGTGGAGAGTGTGGCTCTGTTTATGGAGAAATGACTCTTTCATGACTATGGATTGCTGTTGCCCTGGGGGACGTGGGAAATCTAGATTCTTGAGTAAAATCTCCCAGCTTTTCAGTAGGTGTAGACCAAATGAAATGTCTGGGCCAGGTGTAATCCATAGCTTGGCGTTCAAGGACTTTTAATGTATTCCTTGACATAGTTCATCTTTCACTTGAAGTGAATTTATATTCTATACAGTTGAGCATCTTACACCTTTTGATGATTGTGAGAAGTGGGGCATCTCTTGAAAACTGTGTAGTATGCCTTAAACCTTAAAGATCATTACCCATTTTGCCTCGTTTACCTTTCTATAAATCTCTCATAAAGACGTAAGTCAAAATGAGATGAAACTTTGTATACGAAGATGCTTAGTGTGGCTTCATATATATAGTAGTTAAAAGTGTCCCATCAGAAGGAAGATAATTTTCTCTATAAGGTCGGTGGTGATATAGTTGATTTTCTCTTTTATTTTCTATTTTTTTTTAAGATTTTATTTATTTATTCATGAGAGACACACACACTCACAGAGGGGGGCGGGCAGAGACACAGGCAGAGGGAGAAGCAGGCTCCATGCAGGGAGCCCAACACGGGATTTGATCCCAGGTCTCCAGGATCACGCCTGGGCCGAAGGCGGCCCTAAACTGCTGAGCCACCCGGGCTGCCCCTATTTTCTGTTCTTTACTAAATTAGTTTTTACTCAAATCCTTATTTTTTCTTCTTCTGCTTGCTTTGGGTTTGTACATTTTTTTCCAGTGTCTTGATGTGGATGATTAGGTTATTGGTTTGAGATAATTCTTGTTTTTTATTTTTTTAAAAAATAGGTACTTAAAACTATAAATTTCCCTCTAAACACTGCCTTAGCTCTAAGTTCTACTGTATTCATCTCTCTCAAACTATTCTCCAGTTTTCTTTGTGATTTCTCCTTTGACTCATTTATTAATAAGGATCTTTTTTTATTTTCCACATTGGTAAATTTCCCAAGTTTCTTTCTGTTATTTTTAATTTGATTTCATTGCGGTCAGAGAATATGCTTTGGTAATTTCAGTCCTTATAATTTATTGAGGCTTGTTTTTTGATCTAATATAGGATTTATTCTGGAGAATGTTCCACGTGTGCTTGAGTTGAATATGTATTCTGTTACGAGGCAAAATGCCCTACAGATGTCTGTTAGAGTTTGTTGGTTTATAATGTTCAAGTCTTCCTATTTCTTTGGTGATGTGTAATTGTCCATTATTGTAGGTGGGATATTAAAGTGTTCGGTTATTTTTAAATTGTCTGTTTACTTTAGTTCTGTCAGCTTTGCTTCATGTATTTTAAGGCTCTCTTGTTAGATGTGTATATTTATCATTGTTCCTACTGGATTGATCTTCTTCGTAATAAATTGTCCTTGTCTCAACAGAATGGGTTTTTAAGTGTATGTTTATTTTAAGAGTTTAAGCAGCAAAAACTACGTGTTGTGTTAAAAGTATATAAAATGAAAAATGAATGCATATCAGCCCCATCCCCCATAGAAATTCGTATTAACAGTTTATGGTATATTTTTTGAAATTCTGTTTTATTAACCTATGTCTGTAAAATAACACAAATGTTCTTTAAGCAAAAGAGGAATCATAGTGATAATGTTCTATAGTTTTTAAAAATTAAAGCCACATTGGATCCCAGAAATTACCTAGTTTAACGTGCTTATTTTTTAAAATGAGAAAGCTGAGGCCATGGAGGGACATTGACTTTCTCAAGATGACATGAGGACTAGGTGGCTGAGCTGTGACTGGTTTCCTGACCCTTGGTATAGTGCTCATTCCCACGAGCCTCACTGCCTTCTGGCCATGTTGGGAACAAGAGGGTCTTTTAGTACTGTGACAGATACATAGGCTGTCGGTCATCATGGCAAAGGTTGTTTTATAAGTTGTGCTTGGACTTAATTTTGCAGATTTTTATTGAAAATTTTTTTTCTTTTTCAAATATGTAGCTCCTTGTAGAAATTCTTATGAGGCCTACAATCTCTATCCGGGGACAGAAACTGAAAAGTAAGTATACTTGTGAGCCACTGGTCCTCACTTCCCAGCTTGCAGATGTGATGTGGTTCCGGGGGCTTCTTTCCCCTCCTAGCTCTACAGTGGTGGTCTGCTTTTCATTCAGTGGCAGTATGTGCTCTCCACCCCCAACTAAGCAGCTTGCTTTCTTCATTTTGTACTAGGTAGTGATATAGATCTGGGACTTTAAATGAAAAAGTATGAAAGCCACTGGGCTAAAAAAATTGCATGTTTGTAGTTCCTAATAGTCTGTGGGCCCAGCTTTTATGTTTTCTCTGGAAATTCTTATTTTTCCTATTTAGTTAATTGAGAGAGTAAAGAATAATCTGGTAAGATCATTTGTTTTATTTTCAAAAGCATATATATATTTTTTTGTTGTGGTAAAGGTGATATGTGCTCTTGGTAAAAAGTTTAGTCATTACCAAAAATGATAGAGATTAGAAAGTCAAAGTGTTTTGGTAGCATGTTATTTCTTAAGCTGGGTGATGGTTCTATGGGCATTATTCTTTCATTCCTTTTTATAATTTATACTTGTTACAGTTATTATTTTTAGGTATTCAGTATTTAAAGAAGAAAAAAAAGTAAGAGCACTCTGGCACAAGCCAGAGATCACAAAAATACATACATACAGGCCAGAGATCACTTTTAACATTTGATGAATACCCTTCTACAAACATCACATACATATCTTTTTAATTGAAGTATTTTTATGTAAATACAAGGAGTTAGCATGAAGGTAGGTATCCTGGGTATCTGCAGATAAGGTAGGTATCTTGGATGACCTATTCAAAGAAGTTCACTTAATCCAACTCGATGAAGCCTATGGCCTTCGAGTACTGACAGAAACACTGGTGGCCCATACTGAGGCTGTTTCCCAATCAGACTGTGTCGGTTTGAGTAGATACAGCAAGAAGGAGAACCCTGGCCAGACTTCCTATGATAGGTCCAGGAGAGCTGCTGGGGACCTACCTTGGTCCCTCGGGTATAACGAGGCAAATGGAAAAATACATATTTTTGTTTAATTTAAAATATTCCTGCCTTAACTCAAAACATATTATATAAGACCTCGTTTGTATGTGCAGCACTGGTTAAGAAGATTCATATTTGTCTTTCGATGTCTCAGCTTTGTACTCTATCTAAATTGGTTCTTCATGTTCCCTGTCTACCCTGATAGCAAGTAGCATCTTGTAAATACTTGTTGGTGTACTTACTCTCTCTGCCTCCTATTAAGTTTAGAGACTTTTTTTCTTTTGCTAACCACTGTGTATTCTTCATTTGCTCTAGAGTAGGTGCTGAATAAATATTTGATGAATGAGTAAATTGCAGTTCCCTTTGAAAATGAAAGGTCTAGAAATGCAGAGATACACTGATCTGGTATTCCAACCTGCTCTGAAGTCAAGAGATAAACCAAAAAGCCCCCACAGGTTGAAAGGTAGTGATAAGGGATATGGGACATCTGCATTGTCTCCAGATTATGCCAGATAACCCTTCTGGTCAAGCTGGCTTGGCAGGGCTGCCCATTGACCTCTCAGAGGGAGACCTAACATTTTAGAGTTTGTGGCAGTGTTGGAATGAATGGAAACAACTTTTAAAAGTAAAACTAATGCCGAGCAAAAACACTCTTTTGATAATTCATACTCAGTTTTATTCTCTTCAGGCTGAGGGGTCATAAAAATTACTTCCTTTTTGTTGTATTCCCCTGTTCCTGCTCACAGAAAAGTAGCTAGTTCTTTGTTGGAGTTTGTAGGTCAGGCATTAAAAGCCATTTCCCCAAAAGAAATAACAAAAAAGAAAACAAAAACACACTTGTGAGTCTTTAGTAAAAGTGATACCCTTGTTTGCTGCTAGTAGAACCACCAGTGGAAATTTATAACGTGCAATCAGGAAGTTTATACTTTGGATTCTAACATTTCTGCTTTTGGAAATGTATCATGGCTATTAAAAGATGACACCACAGTAGGTTCAAAGTATGAAGACTGTGGAGCTTAAGAAGAAAATGGCTACTGCATCAAACCCAAAGTCCGTATACAAATTGGTTTGTAGGTTCTGATAGGCATCCTGAAAATCTTTGGTAAACAAGGTTTAGTACACCTCTTTGATAGAGGTATACTAAAAGGAAGATAATCATCTTGGAGGAGATTGTGAGGAACAGTTCTTAGGTTCAAAAATTTAATTACAACCATCTTTTCAGTGAGAAAAATAACCAATTATTCCTCTTTCACTTTCAGTAAGTGATGAAATGTCCAAGGATTGTTTGAGCATCCTGTATAATACGTGTGTCTGTGTAAGTACGCCTGTTCTTGGGGCCTCCTTTTTTGTCCCCACCACATTTGCAGTGCTTGAGAGGGGAAAGTTCAAGTGGGGGTGGTGGACATGAGAGCTATCCTCAGACATGCAAGAATTGGACTTACTTATGTGGGCCTAAGAACCAGGACCAACAGGTAGAAATTGTAGGGAGGCAGAATTTCGTAGAAATTGTTAAGAGTTAGGGCTGCTCCAGCAGGTAGTGATCTCCTTTAGCCCTGGAGGTGTCCAAGCAGAGACTGAACAATCCTTTACCAAGTCGATACATACACTGGAAGAGTATGTGTAACCTTTAAGGTTCCTTTTAATTCCATTATTTATTTCCATTCCTTCATTTTCCTTGTTACAAAATAAAACCAGAACTAGAAGCCCCACCAGTGTATTAAGCAGGAAAATGACCCCTGAGAAGGAAAGAATGGTGAATAAAAGAAGCAATTTGGTAGAAAGGAAAAAGCCTAGCACTTAGTGCTAGAACTGGGTTTGGAGTTCTGGCTCCTGGCTCAGTACTTATTAATTCACCTCTCTGAGCTTTAGTTTCTTATCTGTAGAATGCAGTTAGTAATCTTATTAACATTGTAGGCTTGTTGTGAGGACTAAGTGAGATGATAGATGTGACAGCACTTTGTAAAGCAATATACAGGTGCTAGTTTTTGTAAAACACAGTACCTGTCTTTTAGGAACTTATGTGGTAACGTGTAAGCAGTGAATCATAATACACGCCAGAATGAAACAAGTGATCCTATAGAAGTGAAACCTGTATGTTATGAAAATACAATGGAACATTTAATTCCATGTCATTTCTTGCATCATTCAGAAAGAGATTTCATGTGTTCTTGTAGTAATATGTAAAATCTACCAATATCATAAATCATAAATTTATAAGTAGAAGAAAGAAAAGTGTAGAACAAGGTGAGGGTATAACATGTATGCAGGAATTGGGCTGACCATGAAATCATCTGTAGTATGAATGGGGCACAAATTTGGGTTTAAACTTATTGGCCAATAAATAAATAAATAAATAAATAAAATAAAAATAAACTTATTGGCCAAAAAAAATAAAAAATAAAAAATAAAAAAATAAACTTATTGGCCAACACAAATAGAGAAATAAGTTTCATTTTTTTCTTTTTAAAAAAAAATTTTTTTTTAATTTTTATTTATTTATGATAGTCACAGAGAGAGAGAGAGAGAGGCAGAGACACAGGCAGAGGGAGAAGCAGGCTTCATGCACCGGGAGCCCGATGTGGGATTCGATCCCGGGTCTCCAGGATCGCGCCCTGGGCCAAAGGCAGGCGCCAAACTGCTGAGCCACCCAGGGATCCCGGGAAATAAGTTTCAACACTTAACGCGATTCAGCATCTTTTAACAACACAGCACAACAGAAATACAGCATGAGCCTACTTAGATTAAATTTTCTTATAGCCACATTTTTTTTTAGAAAGAAAAGAAGTAGGAAGAAATAAGTTAATTTTAATAATATATTTTATTTATTATAGTATATCAAGGCTATTCCAACATGTGAACAATGTAATTATTAATGGGATATTTACCTTACTTTTTTGTACTAAGCTTTCAAAATCCACTCTGTTTCTTACATGTAGAGCACATCTCAGTTCAGACTAGCCACAATTCAGGTGCTCAGTAGCCACGGGTAGCTAGCAGGCAGAAAGGCATGGACAGACCTAGAAGATAAAAGTAAACTAATTGTTCAGCTAACACACAACTATTCTTGCAACTAAGGTCAGTAAGAACTTGTCCTTCTTTTAAAAGATGACCTATGTATGATATAAATACTCCTATGATTGGCAACTTCCATATAGCCATTAGTTTATGAGGCTGTTCGTTAATGGTACCTAATGTTAATTAGCAATATTCCATCAAAACACAGTTCATTAAAAAAAAAAAAAGTAAAGGAAACAAAAATTGGAAGAACATAGAATAATATGGTTCAACTCTGTGCTGATCTGGCTTAATTCCAGGGAGTAGGCAGAAACCAAGAAATGTCTGATGGTGCCTGTTTGGGGGTGGAAACTTGTGCGAATTGTGGCTAACCTGGAGTAGGCATGACCTGCCTGAAGACATTTACATTCCAAATTTAAAACATACTGCTGACCAAATAAAACTTGGCCTACTGGGTGCTAGTTTGTAGCTTCTCATTTAGTTACTAGGCGGACATTAGGTCAAGAACCTATGATGAACCAACCATGACCCACCCACCCCCATTCATTTGCACACAATGTTTTAGTGATTTAAGGCCTCTGCCAAGAGTTCCTGTTGTAGCTTGGACTTGCTTTTCCAATGTCTAGAAGGGGGAATACCTTGCTTTTCATGTTTTATTTTGTGATTATAACCTATTCTGCCTTTTCTCTCCTTTTTTCTTGTGATAGACGGAAGGAGTTACAAAGCGTTTGGCAGAGAAGAATGACTTTGTAATCTTCCTGTTTACATTGATGACCAGTAAGAAAACGTTCTTACAAACAGCAACCCTCATTGAAGATATTTTGGGTGTTAAAAAGGTGAGCTATGTTTTCCAGCAGGTGGATGACCAGACAGTGGAGGATGTCTCAGACAATTGGGATTCTCAAACCTGAATGATCTACAGAGCTCTTTTATTTATTTATTTATTTTTTAAATTTTTATTTATTTATGACAGTCACAGAGAGAGAGAGAGGCAGAGACACAGGCAGAGGGAGAAGCAGGCTCCATGCACCGGGAGCCTGATGTGGGATTCGATCCCGGGTCTCCAGGATCGCGCCCTGGGCCAAAGGCAGGCGCCAAACCGCTGCGCCACCCAGGGATCCCACAGAGCTCTTTTAAAATAACATTCTTCCATATTCCTAGTATTAACTTTTTTCTATTTACTTAATATATTCAAGTACAAAACTAGGTTATATTCCTCCTTCTAATGGGTTTTAAATGACAATAAAACTTAAACAAGTATGTAAATTGAAATCAAAATAATGATAAGACTCAAAAGCTCAGATTGACTTTGTGAATTTAATGTGATGACTAACATTACTTTGCCAAAGTCAGATTGCCCCTCACTAATTATTTTGATGCAAGATCTTTGTAGCATACTTAAATTGTTATATGCTATGTGATGACTCCATTTTCTTACCAGTTTTCGATACTTGAATGCTGTGAAACGTTCATTCTTTAGGATATGTATTCCTGGGTGGTGATGTTTGACTTTCACTTATTAAGTCCACTTCTGTTTATTCTTATTAGTCTTCAACAGTTATAGTTTAATTGATACCAGCATAGAGGATGCAGATGTGAACACTGACATCCTGCCATTTGGTTGTAAGGTGAACATTCAAAAGATCCATAATATGCTTTAAAAACAACAACAACAAAAACAAAAAGGGCACCTGGCTGGCTCAGCAGAGCATGTGATTCTTGATCTTAGGGTCGTGAGTTCAAGCCCCATGTTGGGTGAAGAGCTTACTTACAAAAGAAAAAAAGAAAGAAAAATGAAAAACAAAACAAAAAACTGTGATTGAAATGAAACACTAAATTAAAAAATTATCATCAAGAACTTACCCCAAAAAACCACATCTATAGACCTCTGTTAGATAATCACTAAATTACATTTTTGAGCAATGCTTGTGAAGATGTGGAGCTTACTTTACTTCCCCAGTCTTAGTTCCACTGCTCTGTTGGTTGCAGGCTGGCAGATTTCTTCCTCTTACTACTGAGGAGGCAGGAGCAGCCTCTTAAGAGTTGCTGTTGCAGGGGAAGGCTACCGACGTGCATTGTGGTTATCCCAGCTTTCATTTCTGTCTTTCTGCTGCATTTTCCCCAGGCCCTGCCTGTCATGCACAAGCAGAAGATGCACAAGTGGCCCATTGTCTATAGGAACACACTGGAGATGTGTGCAGGTCCCAGACAGATCCTTTGTACCCTCTGATGAAAAGGCTTTGTTATTTTTCCAATAATTGTATGTTCCAGCCAGTGTGTGAAAGGGAGCTTCCAGGGCGGAAACACCAGACTCCCTGGCAATCTGAGCATGAGAGTCTAGGATTGCTCCTTCATAACTTTAGCCACTTGTTCCTCGTGACCTGACATTCATTTCTCTGTGTGTTACCAAAAATAGTGAGGAATTCTGCTAGACATGGTTAACCTTGGTGCGGTTTGAAAGAGGGATAGACACGGTAAAGAAAATGGGAACCTAAGCCACAAACTGGGAAAAGATATATGTAACTCATTAATAAAGGATTGGTATTCAGAATTTATCAAGAGTTCTTACAAATCAACAAGAAAAAGACAAATAGCTCAGTAAAGAAAAAGGAGGGCAATGATATAAATGAGCATTTCACAAAAGAGATACGAATAATCCATAAACAGAATGTGCTTAACTTCATTGATGATCAGGGAAATGCAAATTAAGATTACAGTGAGAGAGAAAGAGCAAGTGTTGGTGAGAATGTATATCATTGACTTTTCCTTCTTTGGCTGGCTGGCTTTCCTTTTTTTTTTTTTTTTTTTAAAGATTTTATTTATTTATTCATGAGAGACATACACACACACACAGACAGAGAGGCAGAGACACAGGCAGAGGGAGAAGTAGGCTCCATGCAGGGAGCCTGATGTGGGACCCGATCCCAGGACTCTGATCCCTGAGTCCTGAGCCAAAGGGAGATGCTCAACCGCTGAGCCACCCAGGTGTCCCCTTTCTTTTTTCTTTCTTTTCTTTCTTTCTCCAAGCCCAATGTGGGGCTTGAGTTCACAGTCCTGTGCTCAAGGCCTAAACTGAGATCAAGAGTCGGTTGCTTAACTGACAGAGCCATCCAGGCACCCCGAGAAGGTGTATCTTTGGAATCACTTATATACTGCTGATACCTTTTTGTTTTTGCAGAATCTCTTTATTTTTCCTTGTTTTCTGCTTGAATATGTGCATACCCTGTGACCCAGCACCTAGGGAAGCACTACCCTGAGGGCTGATGTGTCATTCTTGTGCCTGGGTCACCTGTGCCCAGGCATGTTTGTGGATAAACTCAATCCCAGCACAGTAGTTTTTAGAAATGAACATACTACATCAAAGCCAAGAGGTCACGAAATCAGTTTATTCATTGGGTCTACCAGCTATAAAGAAAAGATCAAAGTGTGTCATGTAAGGGTATTGTTTCAGTTTTTGTTACATTATTTATATATTCACCTATGTATGTTTTATTGGGTTATAATAGAAATTTTTTCTTATTCTTGGACATTGTCAATGTAATTTGGAAGCCACTGCCCCAGAAAAACTTCTGCACATGTACATCAAGAAATGCACAAGAATGCTTATATTATTGTTTCAGAGTTAAAAACTGAAACCAAGTCCATAATCCATCAATAGGAGAATGGATAAATGTTCTCTAATCATATAGTGGATATTAGAGAGTAGTGGAAGTCAATAAGCTGTTACTACAGGCAACAACGTAGCTAAATCATAGAAATTGATAGAAGTCAGTTGCAGAAGACTATATAGTTGTTTGTTTTGTTTTTTTAGAGAGAGAGTGTAAGCAGGGGAGGGACGGAGGGAGAGGGAGAAAGAATCTTAAGGCTCCACAATCAGCATGGAGATACCAGTGCAGGGCTTGATCTCATGACCCTGAGATCATGACCTGAGCCAAAATCAAGAGTTGGATGCTTAACTGACTGAGCCACCCAGGCGCCTCTAGTATATCATTTTTATTAAGCTCTGAAATAAACAAACTCATATAAGGCTAAATAAAATTCAGGACTGTGGTTACCTCTGGCAGAGAGACAGGAAGATGTGATAGGAAAGACACACACAGCTATTCATTTGGTTATACTTCATAATATATATTGTATGTATTAAGTGTTAAAATATAACACAAAGTGGGGTTGGAGGGCTATTGGACCTGGTTTGTGACCCATACACTAAGACAGGGCTAGAGGAACAAGGCTGAAAGTTACAGTTTCCTCTAATAACAATAACTAACATTTGTTGTGTCCTGGTGAAGGAGAAGGCAAAGGTGGAAGAAGCTATTCCCACATACCCCCTCCATAGCAAGCTCCTGTTCTTCATTACCAGAAATAAGAGTGGAGGCCGTGGAGGCTTCTAGGAATAATTCACTTATTCAGCACACATATACTGAGACCCTTACTATACCAAGTCTTATGTGCTGAGGCTCTGGAAAGAAAGTAAGACATACCTCTCCCTCAAGGCAATGTGAGTTTATTTGGAAATAGTTGGAGGAATAGGTAATTACAAGGTCCTGTGATAAGTGCAGTGATAAATACCTAGTCCAGTGAAAGTGAATTATTGAGATGTAGGGTAGTAGGTTTTATCTGAGGAATATAAGAATGTTTCAAAAGCAGAGAGGCTCATGTAATGCACAACATTTGCAGATTTTAAAGAAGAAAAAAAAAAGATATAACCAAGTAACAGAAAGCATTTTGTAGAATCCAGTAGTTATTCATGACAAAAGCTAGGAATAGAAGGAAAGTTCCTTAATATGATAACAAAACTTACAGCAAATATTAAACTTAATATTGAAACTTCGGAAATACTCTTCTTAAAGTAAAAAAAAAATAAAATAACACCTGCTATTGCTTACTCTAGATAATTGGTTACCTGTGCACATACACAGTAATTGAGAGAATTACACAGTAATTCCTATAAGAATGTTTATTGCAATGTTGTTTAATAGTGAAAATTATAGTCTACCTAAACATACATATATACACATATATGTTCTTTTATGTGTGTATATATATGTATATATAAATTTAAAAGAATTGTTAAATTCATTGTGGAGTAAAACAGTGAAGAATGAATGAATTAGCTACTTCTATCAGAGTAGTTAAATCCCAGTGTTAAGGGGCACATGCTGGCTCAGTCGATATGGCATGTGACTCTTGATCTTGGGGTCATGAGTTCAAGCTTCATATTGAGCCTAGAGCCTACTTAAAAATAAATACATGTTTTAGAAAAAAAAAAAAAATACTTGTCTGAAGTGACCTAAATTTAAAAAAAAAAAATCCCAGTGTTGACTAAAAAGTAAGGTATAATATTAACTATATTCCCCATGCTGTACTTTTCATCCCCAGGACTTAATTATTTTATAACTAGAAGTTTGTACCTCTTAATCCCCTTGACCTATTTTGCCCATTTCCCCCAGTCTGCTTCATTCTGACAATCACCAGTTTGTTCTCTGTATTTGGGACTTTCTCTGTTTTGTTTGTTCATTTGTTTTGTAGATTCCACATATGAGTGAAATCATATAGTATTTGTCTCTCTCTGATTTCACTTAGTATTATACTCTCTAGATCCATCCATGTTGTGGGGCACCTAGGTGGCTCAGTGGTTGAGCATTTGCCTTTGGCTCAGGTCATGATCCCAGATCCTGGGATTGAGTCCTGCATTGGGCTCCCTACAGGGAGCCTGCTTCTCCCTCTGCCTATGTCTTTGCCTCTCTCTGTGTGTCTCTCATGAGTTTAAAAAAAAAAGAGAGAGAGAGATCTCCAACCATGTTGTTGCAAATAGCAAGATCTCATCTATGGCTAAATAATATTCCATTGTATATGTAAAACCATGTCTTTTTTATCCATCATGTATCAGTGAACACTTGGGTTGCTTCTGTATCTTGGCTTATTATAAATAGTGCTGTAATAAACATAGGAGTGCATATATCTTTTCAAATTGTTGTTTTTGTTTGCTTTGGGTAAATACCCAGTAGTGGAATATCTGAATCATACAGTATTTCTATTTTTAATTTTTAGAGGAGCCTCCATACTGTTTTCCATAGAGAGTGCATAGAGAGTGGTACATTGTGCCAACAGTGCACAAGGGTCCCTTTTTTTCCATATCCTAACACCTGTTATTTCCTGTCATTTAAATATTAGTCATTCTGACAGATATGAGGTGATATCGCTGTGGTTTTGATTTGCATTTCCCTGATGATCAGTGATGTTTAATAACTTTTCATGTGTCTGTTGGCCTTCTATATGTTTTCATTGGAAGAGTGTCTATTCAGGTCCTCTGTCCATTTTTAATCAGATTATTTTTGATGTTGAATTGTGTGAGTTCTTTATATATATTTTGAATATTAGCCCATCATCAGATATATCATTTGCAAATATCTTCTCCCATTCAGTTGGTTGCCTTTTTGTTTTATTGGTGGCTTCCTTTGCTTTAATACCATATATTTTTATGGAAATATTTATAAGAGCATGTATGGGAATAATAAATACAGTTCAAAATAATGATTACCTCTGGTGGGAGAGATGGGACTGCAACTGAGTAGGAATATACAAGGGCCTTCAGTTATATTTGAAATATTTTATTTCTTAAAAAGAAAACATCTGTAGGAAGAATGGCAGTTTATGAGTGATAAAACTTGTGTGGTAGGCATTTCTTTTCTTTTTTAGATAGGCAGAATGACCCATATGAGCAGAGGTAGAGAAATAAGAACAGTGGTATTCAAAGGGGTTAACCCTCAACCAGTCCTAAAGGGTATGTTAGTCCCATTTGGCAGTTGAGCAAAGACTTAGAGAAGTTTCATAATTTACCTATGTTTGCACAGCTGTAGTTTGCAGAGCTGGGATTTGGACCTAAGTGGTTTGGCACCAAGTCCCATTCTTAGGGGAATGCAAAGGGAAGGACACATCCAGTCTCAAATGAACTGAACATGCGGATTGTTTTATTTGTGTCTCTTGTAGGAAATGATCCGACTAGATGAAGTCCCCAATCTGAGTTCTTTAGTATCCAATTTTGATCAGCAGCAGCTTGCTAATTTCTGCCGGATTCTAGCTGTTACCATTTCAGAGATGGATACAGGGAATGATGACAAGCACACCCTACTTGCCAAAAATGCTCAGCAGAAGAAGAGCTTGAGCTTGGGGCCTTCTGCAGCTGAAATCAACCAAGGTAAAGTCTCTTAAGTTTTCAAAATTTTGAGATTGTGGCTCTGAGACCCTTTCATAAATTATCTGCTCTTTCAGTATCCCTAGAGATTGATTTATGTGAGAGCTCCTAGGGTCCACTTAGAGTATGTAAATTTTGTGAATATCTGTTCATTATTTTAGGAGGCTAAGTCCATAACCTTTATCAGATTCTTGAATGGATTCAGAATCTCAAAAAAGTTAAGAACCAGGAGCAAAAAAAAAAAAAAAAAAAAAAAAAAAAAAAAGAACCAGGAGCACCTGGGTGACTCAGTTGGTTAAGCGTCTGACTCTTGATTTCAGCTCAGGTCATTATCTCAGGATCATGAGATCAAGTTCCATGTCTGGCTCTGCACTGGGCATGGAGTGTGCTTAAGATTCTCTCTTTCCGTCTCCTCCGCACCATCTCTCTCTCTCTCTCTTAAACAAAAAAAAAAAAAAAAAAAAAAAACCTTGTTGATCAGAATTACAAATACACATACCTTTTGATCACTAAGCCTTTTCTGGGCCTTTATCCTATAGGTATATAGGATGTGATATATACAAGGTCATTTATTGCAAAATTGTAGTAACAAAAGACCAGAAACAAGACTACTTAATTTCTAGAATATTTATATAATGGGAAATTTTATAATTTTTAAGAAAAAAGAATGAATATCTGTGTACTGATACAGGAAAATATCTCCAAGATATATTACTGTTAAAAAGGGAAATGCAGAGCTGTGTGTATAGTATGATACTTGGTGTGGTAAGCAGAGACGGGGGAATATTTGTTCACATACAGTATGCATAAACTGAAAGCAGGCACAAGAAACTGAAAATAGTTACCCGTTGGGGGTGGCTGGAAATGAGGTAGATGACAGCAGTGGAAGTAAGACTTCTTAATGTATTATTTTATATATTGTTTGATTTTAGAACCCTGTGAGTATGTTAATTACTTCCCTACCTATTGCTTTTTGGTAGCAAGAGAACTTTTTCTATTTCTATACTGGTCTAAGCAGATTTGGGGGAGATTTGGCATATATCTGTTTTCGTTGTAAGAGTATAGATGATCCACATTTGAACTAAAATATTTATGTGTCTTAAAAGCTCGTTCTTGAACATGAACAGCCTGCAACATATAGCTTTGTGCTATATGTTGGGTTAACTGAATAACCAAGGTGAAATAATGAAAACTTAGCATTAAAAAGCAGAAATAGAGAGTGATGATCATCCTGTGGCAGCCCTGAGGATGCTTTGAAAACAAATACTTCGTTTCTGAAGTCCAGTTGACTGGATATGTGATTTCTCGGGCTTAGCTCTGTAGAATTGCTAAGTGCTACACAGCAGCCTCCCTTCTAAATACTGAATATGAATCCTCTGTTAACTTGGTGAACATTCTGGTTTTAGTTATGAACACTAGATGGTCATGACTGTATTTCTAGGTTATTAATAAAATTTTACATGTTTTAGTCATATGTAAAAACAGAACTATATGAACTCTGTGGACCCAGGTTGGTGGTTCCCTCCAGGCTGGTTTTCCTTCCTGAATCCATAGATCCAAGGCCTACCTTGGTCTGTGTAGGCTTTTCTTCCCCTCCCTCCTTTCTTATGACTTTTAAGGAGTACTCATTTTAGTAAATCATAAAATATACATTCCTAAAAACGTGTGAATTTTGTTATGACTAAATTATACCTTAAAGCTGATTTAAACACACTGACAGGGATGCCTGGGTGGCTCAGCAGTTTGATGTCTGCCTTTGGCTCATGGTGCGAGTCCCACATGGGGCTCCCTGCATGGAGCCTGCTTCTCCCTCTGCCTCTGTCTACACCTCTCTCTCTTTCTGTCTCTCATGAATAAATAATAATATCTTTAAAAAATAAAAAATAGACAAACTGACAAAAGGTCACATTTGTAGCAAACATTGAGCTAACTGCATTACCTAGAAATGATTTTATTTACTCCTCCAAGCAGCCCTATGAAAAAGAGATTAGCATCACCATTGCATAGCTTGGGAAGCTGAGGGTCATAAAGGTTCGTCATTGGATACTTGTGTGTGCTGGGGGCACTGAGTCACTTTCATCTTAGTTTCCCATTTAAGGAATCTGTTCTGGAAGATTATTTTTATCCTGTTGGTATCAATTACCTTCACATACCTGTTTGTAAGCTGCCTTAAGTGAAACTAGCATTGCCCATCATTCTTGGAGGTTTTTTAGCTAGTTGGTCTTTTAGTTCACAGAGAGTTAACCCTAAACTCAGATTTCTTTAATTTGGGCATTTAAAAAAAAAAAGTCTTCATAAAATGTCTAGGTTCACTTGTATACCTATGTGGCTGACCCATGAGATAATCTATATGTGATGTCTGCTTGTAGCTTTTGGGTTAAAGCTTTAATAAATGTATTTTAGCACATGATGTACAGGGTCTGACCTTTCCCAGCTTTCTGACCATAACTTCTGTTTCCCTGCCCCCCACCCCACACACATTTTTCTCCAGCCACATGCCCTGGGAAGGTCAAGGTGAACATAATTAAATCACAAGTACAGTGAGAAAAGATCTTAGTTCTCAGTGTTGTCATGCCTTAATTGAACTCCAGTACTAAATAGTTTTAAATAGAGGCATGTGTAATAATCATCCCAGGCTGCTATAACAAGATACTGTAGACTGGGAGGCTTAAAAAACAGAAGTTCATTTTCTCACTATTCTGGATGCTAGAGGTTCGAGATCAAGATGCTGTTGGCATTGGTTTCCGGTGAGGCCTTTCTTTCTAGCTTGCAGTGGACTGGCCTTCGCACTGTGTCCTCAGGTGGTCTTTTCTCTGTATGTACAAAGAGAAAGAGACGCCTGGTGCCTCCTCCTCTTTTATAAAGACACCAGTCCTATTGGATTAGGGCCCACTGTTATGACCCCATTTAATTACCTCCCTAAAGGCCCTGCCTGTATCCAGATGCAGTCATATTATGAATTAGGGCTTCAACATAGGAATTTGAGAGGGGGGACACGATTTGGTCCATAATAGTATGGAAAGTGGACATGTTTTTGTTTTGTTTTGAATAAACTGTGGCTGTTTTCTTGCCCAGCAAAATAATGATTTATACTGTCTTCCTGGAGATCCTATAATAATAAAAATGTTTGAGCCCTTTTTGGATTTCTCAGAATTACCAGTTGTTCTTCTTTTCATTCAGATGGGAACAGATGGTTTCATTGGGGGGAAAAAATCATTCAAAAATTTAGTCAGAGATGTAGATGAAGTCACAGGCCAGATAATTATCAATTTATAGGTGACCCTAAGCTAAGAGTTGCTTATTTTTGTAACACGTGAGCTAGGACAGAATTCAGAATCCTCTCAGCTGGAAAGTAGGGTCAAAACTGAGGAGGAAAGTTTACGGGAATATTTCAAAATACTGATGTTTTTACAAATATGAGGAGAGAAAAGGTTTGCTTTTGCAGAAATTCTCAGAAGTTGTAGGTGTTTCAGTTGTCAACCAGTATAACATTAACCATAGTGTGTGATCACTGTCAGTAAGGCTGTGTGAGTTACAAGGACACTGTGACACTGGGTACCAGTTCCCTGAGGTTGTGTATAATTTGATGAGCATAATTGGGCCAATGATTTTTTTTTTTCTGGGGAGAGATCCCCTAGCTTTTCATCACTTTTTCAAGAGATGAATGATTCACAAAGGTGCAAGAATTTCCAGGATGGGGGTGGGAATCCCAGAACCCTGAATGCTGGGGAGTTCACATCTGAGGGGCTGTGTTGAGTGTGCAGGGTAGGAAGACTAGGTCTTAGGAACTGTCTTGTGAGGAATAGAGAAACTGCAGCTATTTATCCTTGCAGAAAAGAGTTTGAGAGCAAAAATCCAGCTTTGGAAAGATTTTCATATAGAATCCACTCTTTATTTTTGGGGAAAAGTACTATGTATCTAAAGTTTCTTAAATATATATGGGTCTATCGTAGAAAGTTTGTTTTCTTCCTTGTGGCACCCTCTTATATTTTCTCACATGTCCCTCCAGAGAAATTCTGTACATGTCCAGTCAGGGGGATGGAGGAGGGAAAGAGATTGGCTTCTCCCTATCTGTATAGATGATAGTATAAAATAGGCACCATTCTGCCCTTTGTTTACTTTATCTTGCACAGCATTTTATTCCAGTACATATAGAATTATGTGATTCCTTTTTACAGCTAGAGTATTCTAATATTTGGGTATACCACAGTTTATTTAACCAATCCCTGATAGATGGAAATTTGGCTTATTTTTAAATCTTTGTTCCTACAGATAACAGCCTTGTGTTTGGAGTATGATGTGCTAGATAGATATTTCCCTTTTAAGCTTTGATAGATGTTCACAGGTTAACCTTCTGAAGAACTTACTGGTTCATCTTCCCCCACTCTATACGCTGTTCCCAGTACAACACCTTTTTTAAACTTCTCAAGCCAATAAGTGAAAAATGATATCTCAAAACAAAAAAGCTATCTCCATGTATTTTTTCTAAATTGAAGTGAGTGTCACATAACCAAATAAACTGAACAATTCAGTGGCATTTAGTATGTCTACAGTTTGTGAAAGCACATCTCCATCTATTTTGAGAAATTTTCATTACCCCAAAAGGAAACTGTGTACACATTAAACAGCTGAAATTCACCATTCTCCCCAACCCTGGCAACTGCCTGCTTTCTTGTTGTCTAGATATTTTAGAAATGGAATCCTACAGTATGTGACTTTTGGTATCGTGCTGCTTTCACTGAGCATGATGTTTTTTAAGTTCATCCATGCTGTAGCACATCAGTGTTTCATTTCTTTTTATGGCTGAATAATATCCATTATTTGTACATACCACAATTTGTTTATTCATTCATCTGGTGATGGACATTTGAGTTGTTTCCCCATTTTGGCAATTGTGGAGTAGTGCTGCTGTGAATATGTGTGTATGTGTATGTACTTGAGCACCTGTTTTCAGTGATTTGGGGGATATACTTAGGAGTAGAATTGCTGGGTCATGTGGTAATTCTATTTTCAACTTTTTAAAAAAAGGATTTTATTTATTTATTAGAGATTGTGCAGGAGCATAAGCAGAGGGGAGGGGCAGAGGGAGAAGCAGACTCCCCACTGAGCAGGGAGCCAGACATGGGGATTGTTCCCAGGATCATGACCTGAGCTGAAGGCAGACACTTAACTGACTGAGCTACCCAGGCGCCCTTGTGTCCAACTTTTTGAGGAAAAGCTAATTTTAATATAGTTTTAATTAGCTTTTTTAAAAAAATGAGGTCAGACATGATAGTCACTAATTTATAGAGGATGGAAAGGGGGTTAAGATTATTTGCTGAGCTCTGTGCTGGAACTGAATTTATATGACTTTGTATAATCATAACTAATTAGTTTGTTGTAATTGTAGTTTTATTTTTGAAAATCTTTAATATTCTTTTGAATATTACTTAAAATTTTTTCATTTAAATTCTTCACACAGAGACATGCGTATGACACATATGACATTATAATAATACCTGTTTGGGCAGCCTGGGTGGCTCAGCGGTTTAGCGCCGCCTCCAGTCCAGGGTGTGATCCTGGAGACCCGGAATCGAGTCCCATGTCGGGCTTCCTGCATGGAGCCTGTTTCTCCCTCTGCCTGTGTCTCTGCCTCTCTCTCTCAGTGTGTCTCTATGAATAAATAAAAAAAATCTTAAAAAAATAACCAAAACATTTAAAAAATAATAATAATACCTATTTACCCATCACCTAGCTTCACCTGTCAGTACCTCTTTATCTGTATCCCCATTCACTCTTCCCTACTCTACTTTGAATTATTTTGAAGTAAATCTCAGATATCATGAAATTTAACCTGCATATGTTGCAGTGTTTACACAAGATAGTGACTCTTGTTAAAAATAACCCTGACACCATATTATACCCCCCAAATTAATAGTAAAATCTTGCTGTTATGAAGTACCTATTAATTCAGTTAGATAATGCGGTCACATGGTTCAAAAAAAATCTACAGATTCGAAAAGGCATTCATTGAAAAGTTTCTCCATCACACTCTTATTTCCAGTGGCCTAATTCTCTTTGCCTGTGGCAACCACTGGTGTTTTCTGTCATTCCAGGAAAATTTAATACATGTATAAGCAAATACATAGAGATGTTAGTCCTTATTTTTAAAGAAGGTTAAATGATAGATCAAAGATCTACCACCTGCATTCCCCTGCCTCCTCAGTTTATTATGTTCTCTTATGCTGATCAGAATTTCCATTTTACTATTGTGACCAAAATGGGATTAGAGAAAATAAGAGTTGGGTGATTATTCAGTTTCATTCTTTACCTTAAAAACAAAAAACAAAAAAAAAAAAAACAAACAAAAAACCCCTCCTTTCTTCCTGCTAGTACATGTTTGTTACAGGAAAATCAAACTAGAGAGAAGTGGTTTTAATAGCGTTTATATCCTCTCTTACTCAGGAATGGCCACATAAACATCTTTTTGTAAAACCTTCATTGTTTATATGTATATTCTGTGCATATTTTAAAGAAGCAAATTTTTAAAGAAAATGGGTTTAAGCCAGTATTGTTTAGTAATTTTTTCTCTAGCAAGTAGATTTAAACATTTTTTTGAGTCACTCTATGTAAAGATATATGTCTTTGTTCTTAGTGTTTGTCGTATTCTATTGTAGTGGAATTTATTGTGTTTAACAGACATGCTGTTGATGATCATCTTTACCATTTTGCTGTTGCAGAAACCACATCAGTGAATATCTTTGTACATGTGATTGGTTATTTCTTTGCAGGAAATCCCCAGAAACGAACCTCCTGGCTCAAAGACATACAGGTTTAAGAAATTAAAGTGATTCCAATTTATATTTCCTCCAGTAGATGTAAGAGAGCCTATTTCCCTGCACCTGCTATTGAACTTGTTTCTGTAACTTAAGTACTATTTTACCTTGGCTTAGCATTTCATTTTGAAAGGAAACTCTGACTAGCTACTGTCAGATTAAAAATCATTCCTATCATGCAGGTAAGGAACAGGCCCTTTATTCAGAGCTTTAGAGCTGGTTTCTGTTTTGAAAATGCACTATTTTATTCTCTCTTTGGCAGCGGCCCTTCTCAGCATCCCTGGCTTTGTTGAGCGGCTTTGCAAGCTTGCAACTCGAAAGGTATCAGAGTCAACAGGCACAGCTAGTTTCCTTCAGGAGTTGGAGGAGTGGTACACATGGCTAGACAATGCTTTGGTGCTGGATGCCCTGATGCGAGTGGCTAATGAGGAATCCGAGCACAATCAAGGTACTTGGGGTCCGTTTTCTATGAGGTGGGGACCTTTCCCTTAGACTCCTTGGAGCCATTCTTGACCTCTTTTCCAAGGAGGATTAATTAAAATTTGCTCAAAGAAATTTCTTTAGGGAAGTCCTAGATCATAACTGTTAAGATACTTTTGAAAGCTGATGACAGAAACCTCTTTGAACTCTCTCAGTGGATATGAAAGCAGAGAGAAGGGACTGGCTGAATCCAATAACCAGACCATTTTTAGGAACTCAGAGAGTCCTTTCCATGTCTCCTCTTCATTCTCCATGGTTCTTTGGTGTTCTCTTCTCACTGTTCTAATGAGTAGGCTCTTAGTTTCATCAATAGCTTCGTGGTAAAGGGCTCTGGCCCATCTTGGGTCTGTTGCTCAACCCTGAAGCATTTGATCCTAGCCAGCAGGATGGGGTCAGATTGTACAAACCCAGGAATTCTCACTGTAAAAGTGAAGAGGAGTTCTATTTCAAGGATGGCAGGGTGTGAAGCTCTGTGGACCTCCCCATTGCAACTATAAACAAAACCTATAAACAACAACAAAAACCATCCATGTAGGGCAGCCCGGGTGGCTTAGCAGTTTAGCGCTGCCTTCCGCCCAGGGTGTGATCTTGGAAATCCGGGATTGAGTCCCACGTCGGGGTCCCTGCATGGCGCCTGCTTCTCCCTCTGCCTATGTCTTTGCCTCTCTCTTTCTCTGTGTCTCTCATGAATAAATAAACAAATAAAATCTTGTAAAAAATCCATTTAAATTCTATGGAAGTTGTTCTAAGAGCATACAGTAAACAAGGAAATCTTTAAGATAATCTGCTAAAATTCAGAACACTGAGAGTCTGTGACATTTGAAGTTTTGCTTGTTGGAGGTTCCACTGTAAGCAGATGTGGCCAAAAAGATAACCCTCAATAGGACATGATTCCCAAATAAGGAATATGATATTTCACTGTTGAGGAGGAGGGCAGACCTACCAGCTTTTCTCAGCCCCTCCAATTCCAAGTTGGAGAGGCTGAATTCTTGATGACTGTACCCTTCAGGTCAGGGGCTCCCCAATGCAACTTTTTTAAGATATAATAGATTTATGGCATTGTATAAGTTTAAGTGTATAGCATGTTAATTTGATATATATTACAAAATAATTACGGTCATAGCATTAGCACCTTATCCCATCACATAATTATCATTCTTTTTTGTGGTGAGAACATTAAGATCCACTTTATTAGCATCATTCAAATAATATTAGCTATAACGACCATACTGTACATTGGATGCCCAGAACTTGTTAATCTTATAACTGAATGTTTGTACCCTTTGACCACTATTGTCCTATTTCTCCCAGCCTCTGATAACCAGCATTCTATTGTTTCTCTGAGTTAGCTTTTTTAGATTCCACATATAAGTGATATTATTATACTCTCCGAACTTATTTCATTTAATTCACTTATTTCACATAATGCGAGGGGCTCCTTTCCCTTGCCCGCCCTCCCACCTCTGTGCTACACTCAGTATACAAGCTATGTTCTAGGCCTGGCAAGCAAGAATTTTCTGACCATTTTGCCCTTGCCCCAACTCACTGTAGGACAGAGATTCCATCCAGGGAGAGAGGGAAGTTGAGAAGACTAAGTGTCTGTTGACCCTCTCAGAGTAGTGGTGCCAAGATTTTGCCAAGAGGAGAGTTAATAGGCAAGAACAGAAGGTAGGGAAGTTCAAACCTAAGAGTGTTCTCAGTAACAGTCTAGATTTTGGTGGCAAGCAAATAAAAGTAGGCTGTTCACTCTTAAATGAGAACAAAGTTAAACCATAGGCTGGGTAGTTTACCAGCAAGAACCAGACATACAACTTAGCAGAGCTCTTCTGAGGTCAAAATAAACCTCAGATTAAAAAACTACCTTTGCCCAATTTTAATTGGATTAGACTTTGGAGTACTTTATGCCCCAAGGCATTGTCAAAAGTAGAGCATTCAGCCAGGAATAGTGGAGTCTGACAGCTGGGTTCCATACCAGATGAGGTAGAAATCTTAACAGAGAGATCAAGGAAAGTGCCATAGAAAGCCCTACTAAAACACTCATCCAGGGAGACTGTAAACACACTACAGCTGCACATTCTGAGGCAAAACAACAAAGACCTGACTAGCCCACCGAGAAATAGGTTTTATTGAAATAGGCTAGCCAGGTCACTGAACAAAGAAATAACAAGCCCTGAACAGAAGGAAGGGTAATCAGTATCCAGAGTTGCTGCATTGTTTACTTAAAATGTCAGTTTTTAATAAAGTTTATGAAATATGCAAAGAAACAAAAAAGCATGGCCCAGACACAGGAGAAAGCAGGCAACAGAAGTTGGCTGTGGGAGGGTCCAGATACCAGATTTAACAGAGACTTCAAAGCACTCGGTGTAAGGATGGTCAAAGAACTAAAGGAAGCTATGCTTAAAGAAGTAGGAGCAGCTTGAGAATCTGTGACAACATCAAATAGAGAATATCAGTAAAGAGATATAAAGGAGAGCTAAACGGAAGTTCTGTGGTTATTAAACTATAAATAACTAGAATGAAAAATTTGCTGAAAAGAGCAGGAAGAATATCTGAAGAAATAGTGGCTGAAAATTCCCCAAACTTGGAAAGCATTAATGTATCTATCTGAAAAGCCCAAAGAACCGCAAGTAGCCTAAACTCAAAAGATTTACACCCAGACACATCATTATAAAAATACTGAAAGACAAAGAGAAAATCTTGATAGTAACCAGAGAAAAACAACTCTTCATTTTCAAGAATGTCTCATAAGATTTATAGCTGACTTCCTGGAAATAATAGAGGTCTGAAGGCCGTGGGATGCCCTGTTCAGAGTGCTGAAGGAAAAACTCTCAACAGCAGAACTTCGTTTCACAAACACAGGTGAAATAAAGAAATTGCTAGATAAAAACTTAGAGAATTGGTTACTAATAGAGTCACCTTATGAGAAATACCAGGGGAAATTCTTCAGACTGAAAGCAGTAACCTCAGACAATAATTTAAATATACACAAAACAGTAAAGAGCATTAGTAAAGGTAATTACATAATCATCAAAGACAGTATAAATACATATTTCTTCTCCTTTCCTTAACAAATTAAAAAAGCGTTTATGTAAAAACCATATGTTTATAATGTTGAATCTGTGACATAACAGAGTAATACACTTGACAGTAACAGCACAGAGAAACCAAAGTTGTGGGAGCTTGGGTGGGACTAAAGTTGTATTGCAATAAGGAAATTATACAAGATGATAACTTGAATTAATAGGAATCAATGAAGAGAACCAAAATGGTAAATAAGAGGGTCAGTATAACAAATTCTAGTAATATTTACTTTCTTTTCTCAGCTTGGTGGACAGACATAAAATTATATAAAGTAATAATTACAACATTGTTGTATAACAATGTACGCAGTGTACGATACAATATGTTGAATGGTTAGCGTCTGTAGATGTAGTATGCATGAACAGTAATAGCACAAAAGGGGAGAAGGAATAGAGCTGTAGAGGAACTCAGTATAAATCTGAAAAGATTTATCAAGTTAAGATGTATGTGGCAAACCCTATAGAAGCTGCAAAGAAAGTAACTTTAAAATACAGTGAGAAAGTCATTAAAGGAATTACAATGTTTATACCAGAAGATATTCACTTACTACAAAAGAAAGTGTTACAGGAGAAATAGAGGAATTAAAAACACATGAGATAGGTGGAAAACAAAAAGTAGAAAGGCAGAAGTAAATTCAACTGTTGTTAATAACCTTAAATATGAATGGAGAAAAGCAGTTCATCCCAAAAGCAGATTGCCATATTGGATTTTAAGAAAAGATCCAATTGTACGCAGCCTATAGGAGGCATACTTTTTCTTTTCTTTTTTCCCTTTTTTTCTTTTTTCGTCTTTTTAAGTAGGTTCCACACTCAATGTGGGGCTTAAACTCAAAACCTTAAGATCAGGAATTGCATGTTCTACTGACTGAGGGAGCCCCCACAAGGCATACTTTTTATTCAAAGATAAAAATAGGTTGAAAGTAAGGGATAGAAAAAGATGCACCCTGCAAAGAGCAACCATAAGAAAGCTGGAGTGGCTAATACTAAAAGAGACTTTAAAACAAAAAAATGTCATCAGAGATAAAAAGGCTATTTTATAACAATAAAAGGGTGAGTCTGTTAAGATATAGCAGTTATAAACATAAAACATGTATCTGACAGCAGAGCCAAAAATAAATGAAGCAAAAACTAACATTTAAGAGAGCAATAATGAGTTAAACAGTAATAGTTGGAGACTAGAATGCCCACTTTCAATAATGGAGCAAACAGCTAGACAGAAGATCAAGAAGGAAATAGAAGACTTGAGCAGCACTGTAAACCACCTAGACTTAACTAGATGCATATAGAACATGCCACCCAACCCCTGTAGAATGCATATTCTTCTCATGTGCATATGGAACATTCCCCAGCAAAGACCATACACAAGGCCATCTAAAAGCCTCAGCAAAGGGAATGGGATTAAGATTCTACAGACCATGGGGCAGCCCAGGTGGCTCAGCGGTTTAGCGCCACCTTCAGCCCAGGGTGTGATCCTGGAGACCCGGGATCGAGTCCCACGTCGGGCTCTCTGCATGGAGCCTGCTTCTCCCTCTGCCTGTGTGTCTCTCTGCCTCTCTCTGTCTCTGTCTCTCTCTCTCTCTCTCCTGTGTATTATCATGAATAAATAAATCTTAAAAAAAAAAAAAAGATTCTACAGACCATGTATTTCAACCCCAGTGGAGTGATATTAGCAATCAGATGTTAGAAACATGCGGAAATTCAGTGATAAACTTCTAAATAACCAATGGTTCTGAGACAAAATCACAAAGAACATTAAAAGGTATTTTAAGACGAATGAAAATGAGGACACAACATACTGAACTTAAGGAATGCAACTAAAACCTGCTAAGGGAGAAATATATAGCTATAAATGCCTACATTTTAAAAAACGGAAAAAATAAAATCCCAAGTCAGTGGCCTAATTTTTCTCAAGTTATTGAAAAAAGAATAGGCAAGCTATATTCTCAAAGCAAGCAGATAGAAAAAGTGATAGAATTGGAGTAGAAATTAATGAAATAGAGACTAGAAAAACAATAGAAAAAAAGCTACAAAACCAGAAATTGGTTCTTTGCAGAGGTCCACAAAATTAACCTTTAACTTCACTGATTAAGAAGAAAGAAAGAAAGAAAGAAAGAAAGAAAGAAAGAAAGAAAGAAAGAAAGAAAGAAAAAAGAAAGAAAAAAGAAAGAAGAAAGAAAAAATCTAAACCACTAAAACCAGGAATGGAAGAGAGGGTACATGACAACCTTACAAAGATAGAAGGGACTCAGGGAATACTGTACACAACTGTGTGCCAACAAATTAACAGCCTGGATAAAATGGACAGTGATGAGAAAGACGACAACTCCTGCAGCTAACTTGAGAAGAAATAGAAAATCTGAACAGAAGAAATAGAAAATCTGAACAGAACTATGACAAGAGATTGAATTAGTAATGAGAAAGCTACCCCCCCTTCCCCCCCCAAAAAAGCCCTAGCCTACATGGCATCCCTGGTGATTCTACCAACCATTTAAAGAATTAACACCAGTATGTCACAGACTTCCACAAAATAGAGGAGGAGGAGACACTTCCTAACTCATTTTATGAAGTCATTATTAGCCTGATACCCAAACACGGCAAGAAAATCACAGACCAATATCTCTTATGAATATAGTTGTAGAAATCCTCAAGAATATACTAGTAAACCAAATATAGCAACATACAAGGATTATACACTTGACCACATATATATACACACACACGAGTAAGGAGGATTTATGCAGGGTTGATTCAGTATATGAAAATCAGTTGATATATATACCATATCAGTAGACAAAGGACAAAAACTTTGATCATTTCAGTAGATGCAGAAAAGCATCAGACAAAATCCCAACACCCGTTCATGATAAAAACACTCAAGCTAGGAATAGAAAGGAACTACCTCAACCTGTTGTTAAAGGGCATCTACAAAAACCTGCAGCCAGTATACTTCATGCCCAGACAATGAAACCTCCCCTACTAAGATCAGGCACAAGGGAAAGATACCTGTTCCTGCCACTGCAGCTCAGTGTTGTTTTAGGGGCTCTGACTAGACAGGCAGAAAAGAGACATGGAAGACATTGGATTAGGAAGAAGTTAAGCTGTCTCTTCACAGATGACATGATCTTACATAGGAAAAAAACTAAGGGGGGATCACTGGGTGGCTCAGTGGTTTGGTGCCTGCCTTCAGCCCAGGGCATGATCCTGGAGTCCCAGGATCAAGTCCCACGTCGGGCTCCCTGCATGGAGCCTGCTTCTCCCTCTGCCTGTGTCCCTGCCTCTCTCCCTCTCTCTGTCTCTCTCTCTCTGTCTCTCTATGTGTGTGTCTCATGAATAAATGAATAAAATCTTTAAAAAACAAAACAAAACAAAAACCCTAAGGAATCCAGTAAAAAACCCCACTAAACTAATAAGTGAGTTCAACAGAGTTTCAGAATACAGTCAATATACAGAATTCAGTTGTATTTGTGTACAGTAGCAATGAACACACCAAAATGAAAATTAAAACATTTATAAGAGCATCAAAAAATAAATAAGGATAAACTTAACAAATGCAAAACTTACTCTGAAAATTACAAAACATTTTTAGTACTAAATTAAAGAGGACCTAAATAAATATAAAGTATCTCATGTAAATGGATAAGAAGACTCGGTATTGTTAAGGTAGTGGTACTCCATGTGTTGGCCTATTCGTCAGTCTACAGATTCAACACAGTCCCTATCAAAATCCCAACTGGCTTCTTTGCAAAAATGGACTAGCTGCAGACCATATATCTAATAATAGTAATAAGGGACTTGGGAAAGAACTCCTCTAGCTCAGTGGTAAAAAGACAGTACATTTCTAATGTTGGCAAAGGACCTGAATGGGTATTTCTCCCAAACAAATGTCCAGATAGCCAATAAATACATGTGAAAAGATGCTCAAAATCATTAACCATCAGGGAGATGCAAATTCAAACCATAATAAATAGTATTTCATACCTCTAGGATGTCTGTCATTGAAAAGACAGATGATAACAAGTGTTGGCAAGGATATTGAGAAATCAGAACCCTCATTCTCTGTTGGTGGGCATGTAAAATGATACAGCTACTTTGGGAACAGTCTGACAATTTTCAAAGAGTTCCTCAAAAGGCTAAACAGAGTTACCATAGACCCAGAAATTCCAGTCCTAGTTATATTTTCAAGAGAAATGAAAAATGTTGACATAAAAACTTATACGTGAATACTCACAGCTGCAGAATATGGAAACAACCCAAATGTCCATCAGCTGTTAAATGGGTAACAGAATGTGGTCTGTTCATACACTAAAATGTTACTCAACAATTTAAAAAATGAAGTACTGATACGTGCTACAACCTGAATGAATCTTGAAATCATTGTGCTAAGTGAAAGAAGCCAGACACAAAAGGTCACGTACTATATGATTCCGTTCCTATGAAATGTCCTAAACAGGCAGTTCCGTAGGAGACAAAATACTTTATTTATTTATTTATTTTACTAATTTTATTTTTTATTGGTGTTCAATTTACCAACATAAAGAATAACACCCAGTGCTCATCCTGTCAAGTGCCCCACCCAGTGCCCGTCACTCATTCACCCCCACCCCCGCCCTCCTCCCCTTCCACCACCCCTAGTTCATTTCCCAGAGTTAGGAGTCTTTATGTTCTGTCTCCCTTTCTGATATTTCCCACACATTTCTTCTCCCTTCCCTTATATTCCCTTTCACTATTATTTATATTCCCCAAATGAATGAGAACATATAATGTTTGTCCTTCTCCTGTTGACTTACTTCACACAGCATAATACCCTCCAGTTCCATCCACGTTGAAGCAAATGGTAGGTATTTGTCATTTCTAATGGCTGAGGAATATTCCATTGTATACATAAACCACATCTTCTTTATCCACTCATCTTTTGATGGACACCGAGGCTCCTTCCACAGTTTGGCTATTGTGGCCATTGCTGCTATAAACATCGGGGTGCAGGTGTCCCAGCGTTTCATTGCATCTGTATCTTTGGGGTAAATCCCCAACAGTGCAATTGCTGGGTCGTAGGGCAGGTCTATTTTTAACTCTATGAGGAACCTCCACACAGTTTTCCAGAGTGGCTGCACCAGTTCACATTCCCACCAACAGTGTAAGAGGGTTCCCTTTTCTCCGCATCCTCTCCAAAAAATACTTTAATGGATGTCTGGGAAAGAGAGGTTTGGTGGCAAGTGGGTAGTCTGCCAGTGAGTATGGGATTTCTTTTTGGGGTGACAGAAATGCTCTAAAATCAGTTGTGGTGATGGCTGCATAACTGTGAATATGCTAAAAACCACTGAATTGTACACTTCAAGTGGGTGAGTTGTATATGAATTATAGTTCAAAGCTGTTTTAGGGGGGAAAATGAGGGATGCTTGGGTGGCTCAGTGGCTGAGCATCTGCCTTTGGCTCAGGGCTTGATCCCAGGGTCCTGGGATGGAGTCCTTCATCGAGCTCCCCACAGGGAGCCTGCTTCTTCCTCTGCCTATGTCTCTGCCTCTCTGTGTCTTTCATGAACAAGTAAATAAAATCTTAAAAAAAAAAAAAAAAAAAATGAGTGCAGGTGCCCCCGAGTGCAGTATAGACACACAGAGGGTGGAGACCCCTTGAATCAGTTTTGCGGAGCTGAAGACATGTGGAGGGAAGCACAGGCCTCTCAAAGTAGTTTGCCCATCCTCGTCCTTGGGAGTTAACCTTGTTGTTAAGCTCTGGCCATTGCTTTAAGAACTGCATTTTTTTTTTTTTTTTTTTGAAAATACTTATCCCAGAGACTTTCTCGTCAGGCCTGTGCAAAACCAGGCATGAAAGACGGGCAATGCCTCGGGGAAGAGTCCGAGCTGCCTGTGTTTCTCTTTCTCCACAGACGTTTATTACTGAGGAGGGCTTGTGTGCCATTCGCTGCGCCTGCTCCTCCCGTAGGCATCCTGTCCTGCAGTCGGCCCTGAGCCCCCTGAGCTAGGTGATGAGGACGCCGAGGCTCTCGAGGCCATGCAGCAAGTGTGCAGCGGAGGCAGGATCTACATGATAGCTCTTCAGATTCTCTCCACAAATCAGTTGACTCTTAAACTGTTCTGGGAGCTGGGCCAAGGAGTCCCAACATGGAAATTGAGTAATTATGATTTTTCTCCCAACATGCAGGAAAATATGTGTTTTTTGAGATAAAATTTTCTCAGCTCAGTTTTCTCCAGTAGATTTTTCTTCAATCTTTGCCCACTGCCACTTTTAGTTGCAGATTAAAAAGAAAAAAAAACAAGTAGCAAGCAAGCATTCACAGAAAAACTCAAGTGTTTTACTTCCATTTAACGTATACTTATGTATTCTTTACACATGTCAGGCATTGTTTTCAGCACTTTGAATATATTAAATCCTTTCATCTTTGTGACATGGGTAAGAGATCGGTACTGTTGCTATTTTCCCAGTTTTACAGGTGAGGATGGATACTGAAGCATGGTGACATCCTCCAGTTTACCCAAGGCCACTCAGCTGGTGAACAGTAGAGCTGGGGTTCAGACCTAGCCGGCTGGTTGGGGTCTATGCTCTTCATGCCTGGGCTGCGCTGCCCTTCAGTCTGACTTTACTCAACAGCTGGTCGTCTCCTGGAGTTTATATTAGTGACATAATATGGCTGGAAAAAATAATTCCATATCTGTAGGGCAGAGTAGCTTGGGTTCTTGTGTCATGGTATTACCCTGCAGAAGTCACCAGACTTTTTGCATGCACCTTGCCCAAATATTATTTGATAACCTCTGCTCTGTTCCATATAGTTTTTCTGGCCCTTTGCAAAAGGCCTCTAGGGCAGCAGTTCCAGTGGGAGCTTGGAAGGATCTTAGTAGTTACTGCTGCTTCATCCTTTCAGTGTAAAGATGAGGAAAACTGAGGGGAAGTAAACCCTAAGGTCTCCTGACTCTGCTAGGTCTCTGTTAAAATAATAGGGACCTAAGAGGAAGGCTTCCCCCAAGAACCAGGTGGTGGGTGTTTCTTGTGTTCTCATTTACTCCACACAGCTACCCTGTAGACAGACACCCTGGCTGTCCATGGTGGTACTACTGTTACTTCCCTTCTGCAGGGCAGTCTGAGGCCTCATGAGGAGATGACTTGCCCAGTGTCACATGGCCAGCAAGTTGAAACTCCAGAGCCCTCAGTCCTCACACTTTGCTCTGCCACCTTCCCATGAATACACCTCACTGGCGTGTGCATGGCTCATTGAGACTTGTTTGTTAACTGGGTAGTAGAATAAATGTGATGGTTTACTGCTGCCCAAAACACGATGCCTGGCACATCGCAAGTGTCCCAGAAATATTACTTTGCTGCTGCCATTGTTATTAATAATGAAACTGAGTAAAATGAAAGTCTGCTGGTAGATAATGCGTTCATCTGTATCACTGATAGCAATTGTAGTGCCAACTCTGCCTTAGAAAGTTGAACCTTAGATGGTTCTTTGAAAAAGAGAGTAGTCTTGGAAAATGATCCTTCTCAGTCTTTCAGTGCCTCCTCATAGAATCTAGGCAGAGAAACCAAGTGCTTAGAGTCATTTGTGGCCTGAAGAGAGTTTGGCACAGTTTTCTGTTGAGGTAACTGTCTGGGCACTTAGGTGGGGGGCACTCTCTGATGGTGGTGGGAGAAGGGATAGATCGCATTACTGTGTTGGCTGTATCACAGCATTTTGCTATGTTAAAGTTGATGAAATAGAATGAAACCGCAGAGTTAGTTTTTCCCCTTTTTTGTTGAGGTATAATTGACATACAGCATTACATTAGCGTCCAGTGTACAACGTAATGATTTGATATTTGTATATAATGCCAAATGATCACTGTAGTAAGTCTAGTTAACATGTCACCATACATACTGAATTATTTTTCTTGTGATATACGAAGTCAGTTTTTCTAAGTTTCTAAGCTCACCTGACCCCTATCGGCCTGGAGGGGTTTTTGTGGCTTTCAAAGTCTCTATCATGGGTTCAGGGGCCAGCCTGATGGCTCTGTTACTTCAAGTCTGTCCAGAGTGGTTTTGAGGGGGTAGAAACATGTTTCTTAACAAGCAGTGACTCAATCCTCTCTCTCGGTGGCTGTCTCAGCCTCCATTGTGTTCCCTCCCCCAGGGGCTTCTGAGGAGAATGGCCTCCCTCACACTTCCACCAGGACCCAGCTGCCACAGTCAATGAAGATTATGCATGAAATCATGTACAAACTGGAAGTGCTGTATGTTCTCTGCGTGCTGCTGATGGGACGTCAACGAAACCAGGTGGGCCCCTCCCACCATGCCTCAGAACAGGGGGAATGGGGAGCAAATGCTTTCTGGGCACTTGTGGCATGCCAAGTACTCCATTAGGCCACCTCTCAGGACGGCTGTCTCTAGTCCAGCAAAACATCGGGCTCGTTTTCCTTCTCTCTGTTTTACACATCAGGAAACTAGTCTCATTCCAGAGTCCGCAGTCTTTTCCACTGTACCTTGCTGTGGGCAGCATTTCTGGGCAGAACATTGGTGCCCAGGGCAGCAGCTGGTGACTTGGCCATATTACCTATCTTGTTAATGTGAAGAATAAAGGGTCAGAAGATTACCACCCTGTAGATGCACTAGAAGAGTTGCCAATCTGCTGGGGGTTTAGGGTGATGGACCAGAGCCCAGAGCTGGGGCAGGTTATAAAAACTAGACAAGGATGGGGGCTCCAAATGTGCTGGGGTTCCCTGAGCCTTGAAACAGTTCCAAGAGGGAGGAGCAATGACCTATAATCTACAAAAAGAGAAAGGGCTCTGGAAGTATATAGTGCTCCTTTTCAAGATAAGGGAGAAATAGTTTTCTCCACTAGCTAATTGTCCTGTGGATGAAAAAATGGTGGTGGCTGGTGGTGGTGGTGGGGCGCTCAACAGTTCTTAAGCTCCTTTTTGAGTCAGACTCTGGACCATCACAATAGTTCTGTGAGACAGAGGCAGTTACTGCCATTTTGGTTAGGATAGCCAGGGAGAAGACTCACTGAAAAGATGATATCCCGTAGGGGGATGTTCTGAAGAACATGAGGGTGCTGGGCATGCTGATCCCCAAGGCAGCCTGCCAGGTAGAGGGAGCAAACCCTGAAGTGAGAGCGTGCCTGGAGGGTTGGTGGAACAGTAGGGAAGAGGGGTCATGGGCTGGAAATAAGCAGCAAGGGGGGCAGGGAAGGACTGCCGGGGCCAGATAGTGTCAGGCTTTCATAAGCTGTTTTAAGGACATTAGTGTTTACTCTGAGTGATGAGGAAGTCATCCCTCTGGCTGCTGTGTGAAAGAGATGACAGTAGCCAGGACCAGCATGTTGGTGGAGGGGAGTGGTGAGAAGTGCTTACATTCTGAATATATTCTGAAAGTAGAACAAGTAGAATTTGCCAAGTTTGGATGTGGGCATGAGAAAGGGGGTACGGGTAACTTCTTTAACTCCTTCTAAGGTTTTTGGCCCAAGCAGGTTGGGGGATGGATGGGCCATTTATTGAGATGGTTAAGATTGTGAGTTAGGGAGTTGGGGTAGGGGACAGAGGTGTAGAGAGAAAGAAAGGCAAGGAATACTGTTTGAACAAGTTAGGTTTGAAGTATTTGTTAGAATCGGCACCTGGATTACCCATACCTGGAGTTAGGTGAGAGTTCCGGCCTGGAGATAGAACTTGGGATTGTCAAGTTGCAGCTGGTATTTAAAACCAGGACCCTGGATGAGATCCCACCCTGACCTCCACAGTATCAAAGCACCTTCCTTCAGTATAGAATATATTTGTTATAAAAGAAATAATAGTCACTGTACTTTACATGTGTTGAGTGCTTTTACCTTTTTTGAGGCACTTCACAGTTATTCATATTTGAATTTTCAGGTATTTGGTAAGTTATGAAACAGGTGGTGACTCTCTTCTCTCTTGATGCTTGAAAAAACCAAGGTACAAAAAGGACTATGCTCTCAGGCTCCAGGCATCGGTAGAACCAAGATTTAAACTCCGTCACCCTGACTTTGCTTTCTGTACTCTACCCCATGACTGTCCCCTACTCCCTGAGCTTTCCTGTTCCAAGTCTTTATGAATTAGTCACTGTGGTCTGTAGTTAAACTGTATGATTACAGCCACTGCTTCCTTGGAAGGACTGTAGGCTGGGCTCAGGATCCTGTCCACCTGAGAACCAGTGTAAAGCTGGCACAGCCGCCTTTGCACAGTCAGCATTAACTCGTTCCTGCTGTGTGACCGGCACTGTGGGGATATGGTTTCATGGACCTCGCTGAGATGGGGACAGCAAGGGGAAGGGTTTCCCTGGCCAGGTCTCCCAGAAGGCTCCTTCTTAGAGTGTTTATTATTGTCCATTCAGACCAAGTTCTCTGACCAGTCTTGGTATGGTTGAAATCACTATACTGGAAACTCTCCCTAGAAGTCAGAGGCTCCATTTCTCTGGTGCTAAAGTAAATAATCCATGCAGTACTTCCTATACATCAGGCCCTGAGCTTCCCCCACATTACCTCATTGAATCCTTTCAACAGCTTTGTTATCCCTCATCTTTTGTCAAGGGACTCAGGCTCAAAGAAGAACGCTACCCAGAATCCCATCTTTTTTAAGTTCTGGTCTCTTGAGATATATGCACACCTGTGGTGGGTCTGAAAAAGTCAGGCTTTAGGATTAGAATACCTGAATTAGGGTGACATTTCCACCACTTGCCCGAGTTGGTCCTGCTCAACTTCCCCTTCCCCTTGTAAAATGGGAATTAATAAGCGCTGGCGCTGTGCTCAGGACTTTACATACCTTTTCTGACCTTATCCTTACAGTAGCCCTGAGAAGTAGTAATAGCTTTGTTTTCTGTAAAAAAAATATTTTTGATAGGTAAATAATTCATAGTTCTATATTAAAATGTATAAATAGGTATCAAGCCTTTCTCTCCTCTGATCCTGAACAGTTTGGTTCTCCTAGGAAGCATCTAAATTTTACCAGTTATTCATGTATCCTAGAGACATATCATGCTTATAACAGCAAATATATTCCTCTTTTTTTTTTAATGCAGTCATGTACTTATATACATATTTGCTTTCTTAATGTTGAATCTTGGTAAATGTTCACTATGTGTGAAAAAAACCGCAATTCTTTTTTTACTGGTACCTTATACCCCTCTGAATGGATATACCATAATTTATGCAACTAATCCCCATTAATGTGAGTATAGGTTATATCTATTTTGTATTGCAAATAATGCTGCCATAAGCAACTTTTTATATATGTCATTTAGTACATATGTGGATCTGCTTGAGAATAAATTCCTAAAAGTAGAATCACTCATCAAAGGGAATATGCATTTGTAATTTTTAGAGGTATTACTGAAATGTCCTCCTCCTTCTAGTGTTACCTCCAATATGCCCCCTCACCAGCTGTGTATGAGCATGCCTGAGGCCCAGCTCACCAACACAGTAGTATTATCTTTGCTAATCTGAAAAAGTGAAAAAGTGGTTGTGATTCGAATTTCTCTTAGTATTTTAAGTGCAGCTGAGCACTTACCATATATTGAAGAATATCTTGTATTTTCCGGTCAGTGTCTTTTGCCCACTTTTTCCTAAGGGTAGTCTTTTTGTTTCAGAGATTTGTAGGATTCCTTATGGAGGAAATTCGCTTTTTACCTGTGATGTCAGATTACCAGTATCTTCTCCATTTTCCTATTTGACTTAGGACTTATTGTGAATTTTGCCATAGAGAATTTTTAAAGTTTTATATGGTTGAATTGAATGGTTTTCTGTCTTGGCTTCTAGATTTACCTAATATACTTAATACTTTAAAAAGTCTTTCTCAAGTGTGATCTTTCTTCTTTTTTTTTTTTTTTTTAGTCTTTGCATAGATTTTCCTAGGCTATTGAGCATTTAAATTTTTAAAATATGTTTATCTTGCCTCCAGTTGAAATTTATCCTACTCTGAAGGATGAGAGGGTTATTTTTATTTTTTTAATGATAGGAGGAGGGAACAAGCTAGGATTAAGAAATTTGATTGAGGTTACAAATTTTGTATGTGCTAGAGCTGGGAGTCAAACCTAGGGCTTTCTGAATCCAAACTTGTGTTCTTAAGAAAGGACCCATCGTATAGTGGGACTCCTAGGAGTATTGTGGGGATCCGTGAGCAGAGAATAAAAGTGTATCTGTGCATAGTGGGAGTGTGGTGAGAGAGGGGTAGGCTCAGTGGGTTATTTTCTTTAAATCTCAACAGTCCCTACTGATCATTTTCTTTCCTAAAGATTATTTTGTACATGCCAAGCATAAGGCTTTGATGGATCTTGGCAGCACATTTGTCATAATGCTTTTGCCTTCCCACTCTATCCAGGTTCACAGAATGATTGCTGAGTTCAAGCTGATCCCTGGGCTCAATAATTTGTTCGACAAGCTGATTTGGAGGAAGCACTCAGCATCTGCCCTTGTCCTCCATGGTCACAACCAGAACTGTGACTGTAGCCCGGTGAGCAGGGGAATGACAACAGATGGGCTTTACTTGCCAGGGGTAGTTGTTTCAAGATCTGCTGTTGACCCTTTGAAATCTCATTTTCTGAAAGAGCAGAAACTGAAAGTTTATATAAGGTCTGTATAATTTTATTTTTATATATTTGTTTATAATTTATTTCTGAAGTCTGTATAATCCTGTAAGTGGAAGCTGCTTGGAGAAGGGTCTGACCCACCCCTCTACCTGTGCAGAAATCCCTTCTGAGGCCCTTGGGCCAGCTTTCTCTTGTATACCTCTGGAATGGGGCGCTCACTTTCCTCCAGGCAGGGCCCTGCCACCCCGTGACCTAGTAGCAAGTTTCCTTCATTCTGTACTCTACCCCATTAATATCATCCATCCACCGGTAGTAGTTTTGCCCTCTGAAACCATGCACCACCAATGTCCTGCAGCCAGAAAGGGATGCTTTGTGTGTGTGGGGGGGGGGGGGGTAGTTAGGGGCTCACTGCAAGCTGCTCTGCTAGTGCCATGGGGAGAGCACAGAATAGAGTCAGGAGGCCTCTGTGCTGCTTGGCTTGTTGGGAGAGCTTAAACAAGTCACTGAATCTCTGAGCCTGTTTCTTTTTTCTTTTCTTTTTTTTTTTTTTAAGATTTTATTTATTTATTAATGAGAGAGAGAGCACAGCAGAGACACAGGCAGAGGGAGAAGCAGGCTCCATGCAGGGAGCCCGATGTGGGACTCGATCCCAGGTCCCCAGGATCACGCTCTGGGCTGAAGGCGGTGCTAAGCCGCTGAGCCACCTGGGCTGCCCTCTGAGCCTGTTTCTTGCAAAAGGAAGGTCCCACTCCCTTGCCTGCTGTCCTCATAGGCCGTGTGGAGGCTCAGTAATCACCTCAAAAAAGGGACAGTATCCCGGGGCTTTATAGTGCGGCACAGCCGTCAGTGCTGTGGGGCCTCCCTGGTCTCTGGGCCATGTCCTGTGAACTTTCTGCAGTGCCCTGTCTGCCAGCTTACTGTCTTCCTCTTTAGCCTTGTTAGATTTTGCTTCTCAGCCCCTCCATCTGAGTTGTTAATTTCAAGTGAACATATTGTGCATTTTGAAACATCTGGCTCTTTGTGAAAAACTACTTGGTGTTATTCATTATGTTAATGTTCTGTTGCATTCTATCTCTTTCATTACTTGTAACATCTTTTTTATGGTCTCAGATTGCTCATGGGGTGCTAATACTTGTATTTGAGTCATCAGACTCAACTCAGGGTGGAATGTAGCCTCATGTTCTGTAATGTAGCCTGGGTCCTGGAAGTATTTCTTTAGAGCACTTGGCTTTTGTCTGCCTGGTACTTTAGGGGTAAGTCCCAGGGCAAGTGCTCATCATGTTGAGTGCCTTGGCCCTGGAGATGTGAGCCCAGAATCCTTTTCCTGGGGCCTCCCTTCCACCACCACCAGCACCCTGGCAAAGACAGGTGTCCTTGCTAGCTCCCTGGGCTGGTAAGTGTGGGAGTTTCTTAAACCTTCTTTCACTGAGTGTATATACTTCCTGGACTTTACATGGGCTCAGGTTTTCTTTCTAGTCCCTGCACAGCATTAAAACTCAAACCCTGGATGAGTGAGTGTCATTTCCACTTCTCCATCCTACCCAGAGCTGCCAGCCATCAACCATCTGCTCTCGTGCTTCTAGCTCTGGGCTCAGTCCTTTCTTCAATTCCAATTCCTGCGCATTTTCCTTTGTTATGAACTTAACCTCCCATGTAAAAGAATTTCCATGATTTTTTTACCCAAGATGTCCGCAGAGTAGGGGTTAGCAGGAAGGATCCACATTAGCTTAATCTGCCGTTGGCCAGATGTGGAAGTCAGTAGAGGGTTTCTGACTAGAAAAGTCCTCCTTGTACATGAGGACACAGGCTCAGAGAAGCAAAGCCACACACCCAGGCTCTCACTGTAGTGTTTTGGCTTCTATTGTGGTGATGATTTTAACAATGATGCACATATGTTTTAGGACATTACCTTGAAGATACAGTTCTTGAGGCTTCTCCAGAGTTTCAGCGACCACCATGAGTAAGTATAAGCTGTTCCTGGAAGGAGGGTTGTTGCGCCAGCTCCTCTCATCTCTGTGTCCCCTCGACCTCCACTCCGGAGGACCTGGGAGCCACAGGAGCTGCTGCCACTGCGGTTACTGCGTGTGGCCACACTTGCACAATGCTGTACCGAGAGCTGCTGTTGGCGCAGCTCTCCCCATGTGCCGGCCTCCATGCTGAGCTTCCTCTGAGCCCTCATGGCCACACGAGGAAGTGAGTATGGGTGTTGCTGGCCCCTTGTGACCCTGGGAGTCAATACATCTCTCAACTGTCTGCCCTCCTAAACCGGGAGCGGACAGCTTGGCTCTTCACGGGGACCTCAGGTGGGCAGAGTGGGCTGAGTGTTTGCTTATCAGACAGGTGGACTGTTCTTCACCCACATAAGGAGATGTACCCTCTCTCATTTTTTAGAAACACATTCTGCCCTCTCATGTTGTATTTTTCAGCCTTCAGTGGTGAATGTACAGGAGAATGATTCTCTGGTATAGGGGGAATAGTGTAGGGGAGGAGTGCATAGCAGCTGACCCTAGATCTTGACACTGGGGAGACAGCGTGGTGGGGACTTTGGTGAGCTGGAACACACAGGCAGTTACTGCTCAGCTCTTGCCAACTGTTGGTATACAGGAAACTGGGCTCACTATTGCACAGCTTCTGAGTTTTTCCCCCAAAGGAAGCTAGAAATTAAGATTTATGTGAAAGGTCCTGATTTTAAACATTGGCTTAAATTCTTTTGAAACATTGTATAAACTACCAGAACGTGGGTGCCTGAGGACAAATATGGCCAGGCGCCTCTACTTTGCTACTTCCGTCTGGATCATGTTGACCTTCCTCTTTCAGAGGTTCTCTGTCTGAAGGACTTAAGCTCCAGGAAGTAATGTGAACCCTCTGAAAAATGGCACCAGTATGTTCTGACTGTGGACTTTTTTTCTGAGGAAGTGGGTCCCTAACTTTCATCAGACTCTTGAATCTGAGCACTTGTAAGTGCTGGGCATATGTGCTAGCATTTGTATGGGCTAGGCTCTGGGGAGACAGTGATGGGTGAAAGCCATGACCCCCACTCTAATGAAGGGTACAGTCCTGGAAGGGAGAAGGATAGTTATCAGAGAATTACACCACTGAATGTATAGTGACAGATAGGGATAGTATTCTGGTAGAGGGAGCTTGGTTCTGTGAGAGAACATTTGACAGGGGTCATGAACTGGCCAGAGTGTGGTTAGGAGCTCTCTCTGCAGAAGTAACTTGTTGGCTGAGACCTTGACGGTTGGTAGTGAAATTGGGTGAAAAGGAAGAATGAGAGGCTGACTGTTCCAGAAGAATCCCCAGTAGGAGGGAGCGCCATGTGTTCAGGAAGGCCATGTGGCAGGTGATGTGAATGAAGGCGGGCTTGGCTCAGAGTGAGACTGCAATGGTGGTTGGTTTCAGCCAGAGGGCCTTGTGGGTCATGTTTGTGGGCCCGGATTGTGTGTGTTCTAAGGCTTGTGAAATTGTGGGGGCATTTTGACTTGAGAGTAACATGGTCAGGGGGTCCTTTTTCTAAAGATCTCTCTGAGTGCTATGTGTTGAGAGACCATTTGGGAACCTTGTTCTGTCCACGTGGCTGGAGTGATGCGAGGCCTAGAGGTGAGGGAGGCAGGCCCCCTGGTGGCAGTGCTGTAATAGGGCCAGGTGTGAAGCAAAATGATGAGTTGGATTTGGATTTCATTGAGTTGGAAGTGCCTTTGAGAAGTCAAATAGAAATGTTCAGTGGCAAACAAAAAGCCCGGAAATGTTGAGGGAAGGGGTCTTGTTAGTGAGAGGGGCAGAGGATGGAGCCAGGGAGGCTCCCTGAGCCTGAGCCTCAGAGGCAGGTGGGGTCAGGGGAGGACACTTGGGAGAGAGACTCTGATTCTCACCACAGGAAATGGGAAGGTGGCTGGCCCGGTGCCTGTCCTTTATCCCTTTCAACCCATTTGTTTCAGGAACAAGTACCTGCTGCTCAATAACCAGGAGCTGAACGAACTCAGTGCCATCTCTCTCAAAGCCAACATCCCTGAGGTGGAAGCCGTCCTTAACACTGACAGGTAGGTGAAGTGCAGCTCTGGCCCACAGCCTACCCTGGCTGCATGCCTGCAGGTGTGGTACTTGTCCTTTCTCATTCACATGTAGCTGTATCCTGAGGGTTCCTGTGTGTCAGGCACTGTCCTCACATCACCTGCATTACCTCATTGGGTCCCACGGCAGCCCCAGGAAGGAAGCGCCATCATTACCTCAACTTTACAGAACAGGGAGCAGGGCCTTGTAGAGGTCACCTGCCAGAGGTTATGTGTGCTCTGCCCACTCCTTTGTCAGTCACCTTTGCTGATATGCTTCTTCCTTGTCCGGTACCAAGTCCCATTAGCTGGGTTATGTCACCTGAACAGCAGAGAGGTCACAGGCTCACGGGGGTCAGGGCAGGGAGGGCTGTATCCAGCAACAGAAGTCATAATTCTCAGCCTCTTTTTTTTTTTTAAAGCAGGAGAAATCTGTTCAGATGAAACTGCACAGTCCATAATGTCTATAGAGGATAAACGTAGAGCCATTCTATTGAAGAGGGAACTTAAGGGCCCAGACTCCTGCCTGCTTGGCCCTCTTCCCCCCCCATGATGCAGCCCGAGTCATTTCCTCATCAGATGTCTTTATCAGACCAGGAAGCTGAGGCCCAGGGACACAGGGGCTTGTCGGAAGCCAGCTGGAACTGAACGTGGGGCCCAGGGTACTCCGTCTCACCCTGCTGGCACAGACTTTACCCCATCTGGCAGACTCTGCTGTGATGTTTCAGACTCCCTTTGGTGTAACCAGCCCCCCTCCAGCAGTTCTGAGCACTGACTTTGGGTTTTTCTGGCCTCTCATCGCTTGCTAGTGGGTCTGGGAGGGAAAGCTGGCCTGAGATGTGGTGTGAATCCACTTGGCTATTCACTTCTAAGACTGCAGGCGTCTTTGGGGTGCTCTGGGCCCAGATAGAGGTGGGGGAGGATATCCTGCTGGCTTGGAAATGTCCCCAGGCTTTTTTACCCATTTAAAGCAGCAGAGAAACCCAACCCCAGGACAACAGTCCTTCAGCCAAGTGGGACTGGGCCCTGTCAGCCTCAGGTCTGCCACCAGTGTCCCTGTTTTGTTCCAGGAGTTTGGTGTGTGATGGGAAGAGGGGCTTATTAACTCGTCTGCTGCAGGTCATGAAGAAGGAGCCAGCTGAGTCCTCTTTCAGGTAGGTCTGGGGACAGGCACCTGCCACTCCTGAGGGGCCCAGAAACTAAGTGTTTCTCAGGTGATTAGAAATACCTCATTTGAGTTACCAGCTTCCACCCTGGACATCTGACTACTATGGGGGAAAGGGGGTCTGACTCAGTAGGTATATGAGCTGCTGCTGCATACCAACAACATATTTCAAGAACTGACCGGGCATTCACCAAGTGCTCCTCTGTGCTGGCATTGGACAGGTGGTAGGAAGCTACAGCCCCTGCCCGTGGGAGTTCCCTGGGTTGCGGCAAACAAGCATGAAAAGAAACCTGTTTGAATGCACTGTGAAAAGGAGCAGAGCTGGGATCTGCCCTAGGAGCTGAGGGTGCAAAGGAAATCCCCTTTCCCAGCTGGAGGCTGGTGGGGTGGGCATGGACAGGAGGGCTTCTCAGAGCTCCTCCAGCTCACCTAAGAGGAGCCGTGAAGGCTATGGACAGAAGCAGTGGGTAAGGAAGGCATTCTCTCAGGCCTGGGGTGTGATGCATCAGTAGGCTCTGTGCCCTCATAGGACCCCTGTCACCTCAGCCTGACTTGTCCAGACTTCCCCTCACTGATCCCAGCCTTACCCTCTATGGCCACTTCTTCCCATCCAAAGTCAGTTTGGTGTCCCATCTACATATGTCTGTCTGGTTCCCTCAGGCCTTCCCAGCCTCGCTTTCCATTGTCCCTCTCTCCTTCTGAAGGGTCAAAGCCTAGAGTGACTTACTGTAGCCAGCCCTTTGATCCTAGATCCACCTTCTCTGAGACACATCTTCTTCCACACAGAACCAAATAGAGGACTGTTCCCCACTGAATTGTCCGCCCTGTGAGGACCTATCCTTGCTGTGTCCCTGATGCCTAGTATGAGGCCTGCCACCTAGATGTTCAGTAAATGTTGAATAAGTCCAAAGGCAGCAGACATCTCCCAGCCCCAGGGGTCAACATTTGGGTCGCAGGTTTTGGCAAGCCCGGGCTGTGGAGAGTTTCCTCCGAGGGACCACCTCCTATGCAGACCAGATGTTCCTGCTGAAGCGAGGCCTTCTGGAGGTAATGGCCTGGAGGAGCCAGGGTGTTGGGTGTCCCATTCCCCCCGCAGCCCCATGCATTGCTCTCCTTCTTGAGACCTAGACAGGTGGTCAGGCACAGACCAAATCTCTTTATTTTAAAATGCTAATCCAGATTGCCCTAGGACTTCCCCTGAGTTTCCAGCTGTGGGTCCTATAGGTGCTTAAAACGGGTGATGGAGCTGAGGGTGGCCATGGAAGAGGGGGAAGAGTCTGTTGTTACCCAATAAGGCCTTTTGACCCTGAGGATATTTTGCTGTTGACCAAAAGTTAATTTCCCTTTTGTAAAATGGCCTTCAGAAAGAGCAAAATTTGCTAAAGACAGGGAACAAAAGGGCCAAAGATATAATTGGTTTTAAAAAAAATTAAGGATACAAACAAACTGACCCATGAATTGTAAATGGAATTGATCCAAATTAGCGTAACTGCAGGAAAATGAAAATAAAAAATGGAAACAGTTGAACTGTTACAGAAAACTTTATTAAGTTAAAATGGCTTTATGTTCCTGACAAAAATTCATTGATTTTAGTATAAACTTTTTTATTCATAAATATGCAGACAAACCATGGGGTCAAAATGTGTCCTCTGCCCTTAAACCCTGTGCTTCAGTTATTCGAATGGCCTCAGTGCTTAGGCAGTGGCCTGTGTCATATCTGGAGACAGCTCCCCTCGCCTGCAAGCAGGAGAGCCCTGGGCAAGCAGGAGAGGTCCTTACTGCCTACCCCAGCCCGCCCCAACCTCCTAGTGAGGTGCCATAGGCCTGCCCTCGCAGCTCCCAGCATCCCCAGATGAGACTCTGGACAGGGGAACAAGTTCCATCAACTGACGCGGATGCCTACTGGAAGCAGGTGTCATGTGGTTGAAGCTCCGTGCCTGGCCTTGGTGGGAGGCAGGCAGTGGGCATCTTGGATGAGCACAGCCTGGGGGTAGCAGCCACATCTGCCTGTTGGCCCCAGGGCTCAGCCACCTTCCTGCCTTGATCCTGTCCTCTCCCACCCCCAGCACATCCTGTACTGCATTGTGGACAGCGAGTGCAAATCGAGGGATGTGCTCCAGAGTTACTTTGACCTTCTTGGGGAGCTAATGAAGTTCAACGTTGATGCATTCAAGAGATTCAACAAATATATCAACACTGATGCAAAGGTAAGATTAACCCAGACTCCGTGGGGTTTGCTGTGTTGTTCAGAAGTTATCTTGGAGGGATGCCTGGGTGGTTCAGTTGGTTAAGGGGCTGGCTCCTGGGATCCAGCTCCAAGTCAGGCTCCCTGCTCAGCAGGGAGCTTGCTTCTCCCTCCCCTCCACACCCCGCGTGCTCACTCACTCCCTCTCTCAAATGAATGAGAATACTTTAAATAGTAGTAGCAATAGTAATCTTAGAGGCCTGGCCCTTGCCTGTCTTCAGGTGCTGGTTTTAAATTGGAAAATACTGGTGAGTCAGTGGGCAGTCCTCACCGAATAGCCATTCACCCCTGCTCTGTGCCGTGACTACGCTAGACCCTGGGTGTACAGGGGTGACCGTCACAGTTGCTGTGGGCCAGTGAGATGGTGCAAGCAGGCATGTGATGTGGTGGGTGCCAGGACTGGGCCTGGTGTGTTAGCTTTATGGAGCATTTGACAGAAACCCAGCTCGGACCAGTTGAAGTGAAAATGAGAGGAATCCAGTCCCCATCAGTGGAGAAAACACTGCACTTGGTGTCCCATGGGGCTGGAGGGCAGCCTACCCAGGTTGTCTGGGCCTTGGTCTTATCAGAAGCAACTGGGCCTGGTAAATGGGGGCCCCTCGAGACAAGTGCACAGCCTGGGCCACAGCTGCCTGCAGCGGGACCCCCCCCCCATCCCCCACCGCCCATCTGAGGCTCGGGCTCCTTTCCAGTTCCAGGTGTTCCTGAAGCAGATCAACAGCTCACTGGTGGACTCCAACATGCTGGTGCGCTGTGTCACTCTGTCGCTGGACCGATTCGAAAACCAGGTGGACATGAAAGGTAAGAAAAATCCCTAATGCCAGGGCGAATCAACCCAAGGTGGCCCCACTGGTGTCAAACACTCAGCATCTGGCAAGGAGACAAATGGCTAGAGGCAGCTGCCCCAAATGCCCACGTGGCCGAGGTCAAGGTTGTGGCTCCCTGGGAGATTTTCCTGGCTTTTGACTTTTATCTGTCTTCTGTGCTTCCTTTCATGAGACGTACATTTTAATAAAAGTGAAGAAATTATTTTTGCAAGTAAAATGAAAACACCTCCCACCCACCCCCCACACCACCCCATCCTGCCTGGAATCTTCTGGAGTGAGAGGCCTAGGTGGTGAGCTGAGGGGAGGGCAGGCCTCATGAGGCAGCCCTTGCACTGACTATGGGAAGAGGTGGCGGTCAGCTCCTAGTGGGACTTCCTGAGACCATGGGCTCAGCCTGGGAGGCAGCACAGCTGGAGACATGTGTTCCCGCTGCAGCTACCCTCTCCTGTGGTCTCTTTCACAGTGGGGGCTCCCAGCTCCAGAGTCCGGGCCCCAGCAGTGGGAGGGGTCCTGGCTGGAAGCCTGAATAGCAGATCGCTGGGCCTGAGCCATAGACCAGCTTCCAAGCCTGCCAGCACACCTCTGCTTCTCTGTCCCCAGTTGCCGAGGTCCTGTCTGAGTGCCGCCTGCTTGCCTACATATCCCAGGTGCCCACGCAGATGTCCTTCCTCTTCCGCCTCATCAACATCATCCACGTGCAGACTCTGACCCAGGTGAGATGCTCTGTGGCCCCACACTGGGAAAGAGATTGGAGACCGTTTCCCTCATCCCAGAGCCCAACGGTTGATCTTTCCCACCTTCACCCTAGAAGCATATCTTGATCCATCTGTTGGTTCCTGGGAAACCCTGCCAGCTATTCTGACGACTTTTTCCTGACAGGGATCAGTGCCCCATTTTATAGACAGGGCCTAAGGAGGGAACAAGTCTCCGGGGTCATGGATGGGTCAGGATTGGCACTGCACTGCATTCTTGACTCCCAATCCAGTGCTCTTGGTGCCCCTTCCAGGCTTTGGAGTTGGACTTGATATTGCCTCCCACCCCCTCCCTAACTAATCATGGCTATCCCTTCTGTGTCTTCACTCTCTTTTCTAAAATGGGGGTGATGCTGTAGGCTCAGAGGTGGTTCTCTGTTCCTTCAGCTAACATACACTGCGGCTGGGCACTGGGCTGGGGCTGTAGTGAACCAGAGAGCGCGAGCCCCTTCCCTTGAGCCGCCCCCAGCCTAGTTCCGAGCACAAGTTAGGGAGTGAGGTAGCCGCACCTAAGGCAGGCACCCCGCCCTACCCTGGGGATCGAAGCTCCAGGAACCAGAGCTCCCAGGAGGAAGCAATGCCTGAGCTGACTCTGGAAGAGGAGCGGCCTCTCACTGGACCAACGACGATGGCCCCACCAGCGTGGGGATGGGTGGTGGGTGGCAGAGGGACAGGAAGGTGGTCAGGGCGGCCCACTGGCGGCCTTCCTTCCCCCGTCCTCTCAGGTGTGTGCCGGGGCAGCTTGGGGCGTGCGTGGCCTGTGAGCTCTGCCAGGGCCCCACAGGGTTGGGGCGTGGGCCACCCTTCTCCCTGCCGCGTGACACCCCAGGTCCACTGGGGGCCACTGGGGCTGCCTACCCGCACCTAACCTGGATGGCCCGGTGCCCTGCAGGAGAACGTCAGCTGCCTCAACACCAGCCTGGTGATCCTGATGCTGGCCCGCCGGAAAGAGAGGCTGCCCCTGTACCTGCGGCTGCTGCAGCGGATGGAACACAGCAAGAAGTACCCCGGCTTCCTGCTTAACAACTTCCACAACCTGCTGCGCTTCTGGCAGCAGCATTACCTGCACAAGGACAAGGACAGCACCTGCCTGGAGAACGTGAGTTCTCCCTCAGCCCTAGTAGTTGGTGCATGTGCTGTGGGCACACAGCCCCAGGGCCCCTCCGAGGGGCATCCAGGGTGCGTGGTCCCCGCCTGGGCCATGTTGTGGGCAGCTCTTTGTCCCCTTACCGAGGCCCTCCCCACGGGGTGCTGGGTTCAACCTGGGTCCTCCAGGCGCTCCCCCACCAGCCCCACTCTCTTTGCGCAGAGCTCCTGCATCAGCTTCTCATACTGGAAAGAGACCGTGTCCATCCTGTTGAACCCAGACCGCCAGTCACCCTCTGCCCTTGTCAGCTACATTGAGGAGCCCTACATGGACATAGACAGGGACTTCACCGAGGAGTGACCTTAGGCCAGGCCTCGGGAGGCTGCCGGGCCAGGGCCAGTGTGGGTGAGCGTGGGTACGTGTGCCACACGCCGTGCCCTGTCCACGCCCCCACCCCCCTCTCGCCTCCCCGCTACTCTGCCTGCCCCAGGTCTTCAGGTCCAGGCTTGGTGGGAGGGAGCATCTAGAAGCCCCAGGTCCTTGGGGAGCCTCGGTTCCCTCACGATCGCCATAAGGACAGGGATGCTGCGCCCACCCTTTCTTCAGAACCCTGGGGCCCTGGCCCACCCAGAGGTAAGGGAACTCTTAAAAATAGCTCTGTCTGAGCTCTTGCCCAGTCTCTTGGCTGTCAGTCCTGGGGTGGGGAGGGAGATATGGGCACCCTCCTCCAATCTGTGAGCCAAGCTTGCTCCGGCCTTTGGACCCAGGCAAAGGCTTCTGAGCCCCTCCTCCCCACCAGGCAGGGGTGGGGGCTACCAGAGGACGCTGCCTTCCCCCACCTCTGCCCATTTGTCCCTCCCTCCCTTGTTTTCCTTTAGCACCTCTGGTTCTGTTTGCTCACTGGCCGCTGCGTTCATCCCAGGGGGTTCCCCTAGAAGTGAGGGCCTTTTTCTTCCATCCCTTGCGGCACAGGGTGGCTGTGCCCTGCCCCAGAGCAGCGTCTCCTGCCTGAGCCCACACACACAGGAGCCTGGCTAGGAGCACACCCTGGGCCCCTCCTTGTGTTGCCAATTTATTAACAACAAATAAACCGATTAAATGGAGACTATTAAAGAACTTTATTTTAAATGACTGATGTGGCCCTGACTTTTGTCCAAGGACCATGTGTTCCTTTCTTCTCCTGAACCTCAAAGAAGGAGAAGGCAGCCAGCTGGAGCTGCAGACGCGAGCATTTATTCTGGGGACAGCGGGGCTTGGGGCTGACTGCGTGAAGAGGCGGTGTCTGCAGAGCCCAGGAACTCAGGCATCACTCCTTGTGCTGAGGGGATAGGAGTGGCTGAGCTGCACACCCCCCCCTTCCCCCCAGGCAGAGGGCAGGGGCGCCCCATGCAGCCCCTCACCTTGGGCCCCAGGGCATCCCGGGTCCGTGCCCGCAGCTTGTTGGCCTGGGTTTCTGCCATGTCTGCCCGCTCCTCTGCGTCATCCAGCTCGTGCTGGGCCTTGCGGTACTTGGCCAGGTTGGTACTGGCCTGCTGTTCCTGGGGGCACAGGCAGGCCCAGTCACCCTTCGGTAACTGAGACAGGCTCAGTCTGGTCCCCCCGAACCTCCAGAGGGGGCTGGCTTCTCCTGGTCCTCAACTGCTGCCGCCACCACCTCCTGCTCCCGTTTTTCCCCTTCACCAGTACCCATGGCAGGAAGGAGGGGGTGTGAGTGCTTCTTCCAGAGGTGCACAGAGGGGGAAGGCATGGCGGGGCGGGGTCGCCCCAGACACAGAGCTGGGTTCTGTCTCCAGCCAAAGCGGTTAGTGAATTGTCCCTCTTCGCACTGGGACAGTCAGGTCACTGTCCTTTAGGGACAGCCTGCCTACACACAGAGCCACCCATGGCCGAGAGACGGAGTGGGGCTGACCACCGCTGCCATCTCTGGCTATGGAGCCTGGGAGTGACGCTGCAGTTGAGTCACAAACTTCCAGACTCTGGCTGCCCAGATTCCAGGCCACTCACCGCCTCCTCAAACTGCCGTTTGTAGCTCTTGACTTTGCTCTGCAGCTTCTCCACTAGGTCCTGCATGCGGGCCAGGTTCTTCCTGTCCTCCTCAGCCTAGGCAGGCAAGAGCGATTCAGGCCTCACACCAACCATGCCGGCTCTGGGGTCACCCCTTGAGATGGACCTAGCCACCCACCTGGTACACGAGCTCCTTGACCCGGCGCTCATGTTTCCGCACCCCTTTGAGGGCCTCAGCATGCTTCTTCTGCTCTGCATCAAGCTCGGCCTCCAGCTCCCTCACCTATGAGCACCAGAGATGGGCCCACTGCCCGGAGCCTGGGCTGGCCCACCCTGCAAGGAAAAGGACTGGAAGGAATGCACACACCTTGGCCTCCAGCTTCTGCACCTGCTTCTTCCCACCACGGAGGGCAGCTTGTTCCGCCTCCTCAAGCCGGGCCTGTAGCTCCCGTACCGTCTGCTCCAGGGTCTTCTTCATCCGTTCCAGGTGTGCGCTCGTGTCCTGCTCCTTCTTCAGTTCCTCTGCCATCATGGCCGCCTGTGGGTGGAGCGCGAGTTGGTGGGGGAGGTGGCATGGTCAGGAGGTGAAAGTCTAGGTGAACTCCACTCCAGCACCCCACGGCCCCAGCTCGGACTCACATCGGTGATGGCCTTTTTGGCCTTCTCCTCGGCTTCCCGCCTCTCCTGGGCAGCCTCCTCCACCTCCCCACTCAGCTGGGTCAGATCCACCTCTAGCTTCTTTTTCTGGTTCAGGAGGCCTGTGTTCTGGGGGGGAAGCAGGGCCTCAGAGTCGGCCTGCTGCCCTGAGTCAGCCCTCAGCCTCCCTGTACCCTTCTGGGCCCCACCTGCGAGTGCAGGAGGTTAAGGCGCTCGGTGGCCTCCAGCAGCTCCTGCTCAGCCAGCCGCCGGCTGCGCTCGCCCTGCTCCAGCGCAGCCCGCAGCTCCTCCAGCTCTGCGGCCAATAGTGCCGCCCGCCGCTCTAGGGCCTGTGCCTGTTCCCGGAGCTCAGCCACCAGCCGCTGCTCCTCGTCCCGCCCCGCCTGTTCCTCCTTGAGTTGGGCCTGCAGCAGCCGTGTGGCTGCCTGGGCCTCCATGGCCTGGCGGGTGGCATGGCCCAGCTGCAGCTCCAGGTCGTTGAGGTCGCCCTCCATCTTCTTCTTGAGCCGCAGCGCCTCATTGCGGGCCCTGGTCTCTGCATCCAGGGATGCCTGCAGGGACTCCACTGCCCGCTGGTGGTTGCGCCTGTGGGAAGGAGGAAGGGCAGGAAGGGTCTCGGCCTAGGAGAAGGGGGCAGGTACAGGCACTGGACCTGCTCTTACAGATGCCCAAGGAATGCTGCAGACGGGAGCCCATTGTGGAAGTGACCTGTCCCCACCCCATACCAGCACCCCCAAGTAAGTTCATTGACAAAAGTGAAACTCCAGCCAGACGCAGGCTGAACCTGGGATCTACCTGCATTATGGAACCTTGAGCAAGTCCTTTAGCTTCTGAAGTTCACTCTAGACTGGGGACGATAGTCTTGCCCTTGACAGGCCCAGAGGAGGGGCAAACTTTTAAGTGTCGGCAGGCACAGAGGGGCCTGGCAAACACTGCTAGCCTGCCTTTCTCCTGCCCTCAGGCAGCTGGGATGGGAGAGGTGTCCACCCCCAGAGGAGGAGTGGAGCCCCGAGTGTGGTGGATAGGGAGGACTCTAGCCAAACCTCAAGTTAGTGCACTCCTCATCTTTCTCGGCCAGTTTCCGGTCCACCTCAGCCTTGACCTGGGATAGCTCCAGCTGGATCCTCAGAGTCTTGGTCTCCTCCAGCTCTAGAGCTCCCTGGAGTGCAGAACAGGGAGGATTGCAGGGAGGGGTTGCAGAGCATGCGTCACAGAAGAACAGAGGCCTGGGGAGCAGGCCAGTGGCCACCCCAACCCTCTGGTCAGCCCCTAACCTCCGCCTCCTCCAGTGCGGCCTGGAGTTCACTCTTCTCCCCTTCCAGAGCCTTTTTGGCTTTCTCCAGTTCCTGGATGCTCTTCCCGCTGAGGCTGACTTGGTCTGTGAGGTCACTGATCTCCTCTGCAGAGTGAACAGCACAATGAGGTGCGATGCCCCAGCCTTCAGCTCCAACCCAGGTCATTTCATTCACTCCTTATTCCAGGGGAACCCCGCTGGGGCACTCCTGCTGACCCCAGCAACACAGCTCTCTGACCCCAAGCAGGGGCGGGGGAGGAGGGCAGCATACCCTGCAGGTTCTTGTTCTCCCGCTTGAGCGTCTCCAGGGCCTCCAGCGCCTCCTCATGGCTGTGCCGCAGCCGGAAAAGCTCAGTGCCCAGGCCGCGGGCCTCCCTCTGGGCAGCCTCCAGCTCCCGCTGCGTCTCCTCCTCCTGCCTCCGCCGCTCCTCCAGTGCCCGCTCCAAGTGCCGCTGCTTCTTGTCTAGTGCAGCAGCCGCTGAGGTGGCCCGCTCCAGCTCAAGGGTCACGTCCTCTGACTCCGTCTGCAGTCGCAGCTTGGCCTTCTCCAGGGAGGAGCACTTGGCATGAGCAGCCTCCACTCCCTCCTCTGCTTCCTGCAGCCGCAGTGCCAGCTTCTTTCTAGGCCACGGGAGCCGATGGTGGGAGGCTGGCAGCAGTCCCCAGATCTGCCCCCCCACCTGCCCCCTGATGGCTCCGAGGCTTGGGCACCACCCCTTCGTGGTGTCGGGCCTGTGGGCAAGACACTCACTTGGCCTCCTCCAGCTCCTCGGTCCTCTGGATGGCGTCTGCCTCATACTTGCTCCGCCACTGGGCCACCTCGGCATTGGCCTTGGACAGTAGCCGCTGCAGCTCAGCCTGGGCCTCTGCCTCCTCCTCGTGCTGCTCTCGCAAGAGGTCACAGTCGTGCCGCAGAGCCTGGACAGCATGGGCCAGCGCACTCTTGGCCTGCAGGGACCTTGGGAACCTCAGCACAGGGCTAGGCCAGTGGCCCTAGTGCCCACCCTGCCTGCTTGGGGGCAGCCCGTGACTGGCCCACCTTGCTCTCCTCTTCCAGCTGCCGCCGCAGTTCCTCTAGGCTCTGGGTGGCAGAGGCCTTCCCCCGGCTCAGCTGGCTAATCAGAGACTCCTTCTCCTCCAGCAGGCGGCTCAGCTCCCCTGCACACGAAGGAGTGAGCCCGCAGGTCATTTGGCCCCTGAGAGGGGTGGCCCCAAGGCCCTGGGGTGGCCCAGCTGAGCCCCTGGCCTCACCACTCTCGGTCTGCAGCCGCCCCCGCTGAGTGCTGGCATCCACCAGCTGCCGCTGCAGCTCTTCCACCTTGACCTTGGCCTCACTCAGCTGATCCTCATAGGTCCGGCACAGCTTCTCCGCACTGGCCTGGGACCCAGGATCAGGAGTCAGAACACATTTGCCCATCACCAGCAGTGTCCCAGGCTGCCAGTCGGAGGCTGGGACCCTGGGGTTGGGAACTAGGAGGCTAGACACAGGCCCGGGAAGCAAATGGAAAAGCAGAACCCCCAATTCAGGGTCAGAGAGTCTGCTGGACCACGGTTTATTTTTTTTTATTTTTTTATTTTTTTGAACCATGGTTTAAAAAGATGGGTGTCAGAAGTGAGAGGGCCAGGGTGAGTCTGGGATCCTAGAGTCAGAGGTCAGCTGTCAGAACTGGTGGTACAAAGGTCAGGGGTCAAGGTTGGGTGCTGGGTTTGCGACAAACAAGATAGAGATCAAGGACTGAGACATTAAAATTAGATGCTAGGTCACAAATGACCTGGAGTCAGGGCACAGAGTTTATTAGGAGTTAGGGTTTGAGGTCAGGACTGGCGTGGGGCTAGGGCTGCAGGACAGGTGAGTAGGTCAGGGGACAGGATCAGGTCCAGGGTCAGCGCTGGCAGGGGGTGGTCAGTGGGTGGGGTCACCACCGGAGTAGAATCAGCTCAGAGTCAAGCTGGGTATGGGATGGGAGCTCAGCAGGTGGGGTCGGAGGCTGGGTCAGGAAGGGGGCGGACACCTTGCCACGGGCCAGAGTCTCCACGTTGGCGCCCAGATCATCCACCTCCATGCGGAGCTCGCTCTTCTCCTTCTCCAGCTTCTGCCGCACCCGCTGCAGACTGTCCACCTGCTCGCCCAGCTCGGCCGCGCTCTCGGCCTGCTTGCGGCGCAGGGCAGCCACGGTGGCCTCGTGCCGCAGCGCTGCTTCCTCCAGCTCCCGCCGCAGCCGGCCCAGCTCGGCCTCCCGCTTGCGGCACCCCTCCCGCTGCCCCGCCGACGCCCCGCCAGCCTCCTCCAGCCGCTCGCTCAGCTCCTCCAGCTCCCGGGCCACTTCGGCCCTCTGCTTCTCCACGCGGGCCCGGGCCGCCCGCTCGGCCTCCAGCTCCTCTTCCAGCTCCTCTGCCCTAGCCTGGGGATGGGCAGATGGCAGCAGTCACCTCCATGGGCCTCTGGCCCTGGCCGTTCCCACCCCCGTGCCCCATACACACCTGCAGTTCCTTGATCTTCTTCTGTAGCTGCGCCCCAAGGAGCTGTTCATCCTCCACCCGCAGGTTCAGCTGACTTAACTCCGAGTCCTTCCTGGAGGTCGTGCGAGGTGTGAGCCAGGGCAGGGCTGACCTTCCATCAACCTTCCTGGACGTCCCCCCCGCCTCCCAGCCCTCCCACCTCCCTGCTCCCTGCCTGGGGCACCAAGCCCTAAGGGGCCTCACCCCACCCCCGCCATCCCTCTCAAATCCCCAGCCTGGAGCCTGCCTACACCCTAGTGATCCCCGCCTCCATCCTCCATCCTCCATATTCAACTTCCACAGGGATGCAGAAGTGACCATAGAGTCCAGAGGTAGAAATGGGGCACAGGCTTCGGAGACTGCCTGCAGGCCAGGGGGTCAGGTCTGCTGCCCGCCCCCCCCAACCCCATCCCTACTTCTTGAGCTTCTCCTCCAGCTGCTGCTTGTCCTGGGCAGCGTCTGTCACCGACTCCTGCGTCAGTTTCAGGTCACCCTCAAGCTTGCGCTTCGCCCGCTCTGTGTCCATGCGCAGCTTCTTCTCTTGCTCCAGGGAGCACTCCAGCTGTGAAGCCAGAGGGGTGGGCAGGCTCAGCCACCAGGCATGGCAAGCCATCGTCCCAGCTGCTCCAGCCCCACTACACAGGCCTCTACTGTGGCCGGGACTCACATCTTCCACTTGCTGCTCCAGCCGGAGCTTGGCCTTGGCCAGTGCGCTCACACGGTCCTCCTCGGCCTGCAGGTCACCCAGGGCCTGCTGGTGGGCCTCCTGCAATGCCTTCTTTTCCTTGGTCAGTCGGGCCACTGACTCGTCCAGGGCCGCCATCTCCTCTGTCAGGTTCTTCACCTGTGCCAGGGTCATCGTGAGGATGCCCCTCCCACACTGTGGTCTGAGAAGCCACCACACCAGGTCACAGTATCCGCCCCTTCCAACTAGAGGGCCTGGAGCAACTCACTTCACCCTGAGCTTCAATTATCAATAGATGCCAGTTTCCTTCAGTGTAACATGTTCTAGACAGTCCTGGCTTCCCCTGGGAGCACCTGAGCAAGCAGCCCACTCCCAGCCTCCTTTCCCCCCCCAGTGCCCCAGCAGCACATGGCATCAGAGGCCTCTAGGGGCTGCGGAGCTGGGAAAGCAGCTTCCTACCCCTCAAGAGGCTTGCTGGCCAGGATGGATGACAAATGCCAGCATCTGCAGAGCACTGCCATGTGCAAAGCCCGGGGTGAGTGCTAGCAGAAGCTGGTTACACACTGAATTCCCCCACCACTCTAACAAGGTAAGTACTGCTATGAACCCCATTGGGCAGATGAGCAAACTGAGGCCCACAGAGAGGAAGCAAGCTGCCCAAGGCCACCCAGCAGGCATGCCCTCGAGCCGGGAGAGAGAGAGAAGCCCCAGCCAGGCCCACACCTTGTTCTCTGTGGCTTGTTTCTCCTTCTCTGCCTTGGCCAGCGTCAGCTCCAGGTCATCAATGTCCTTCTTGAGCTCCGTGCACTCATCCTCCAGCTTGCGCCGGCGGGCAGCCAGGTCGGCGTTCACCTCCTCCTCATCCTCCAGCCGCTCACTCAGCTCCTTCACCTTCGCCTCCAGCTGCACCTTGGACTTGATCAGCAAGTGGCAGCGCTCCTCTGCATCTGCCAAGTTGTCCTGCTCCTGGAGAGGGACGTGGGGAATGAGCCAGCCAAGGGACCCCAGGCTAGGACCTGGAGCAGGAGGTTCATGTGCCCGGGCAGAGGTCTGACAGCCATGCGAACTGGGCTCTGGGGAACAGGAATGCCTGTGACCTTCCTGCTTGTGGCCCCAGGGGGCTCAAGGGTGGTAGAATGAGAGTGGGCTTGAGGAGATGGGAGGGCAGGGGCAGAAGTGGTACCCTGGAGAGGGGAACCTCCATCACACAGGCTGGGGACAGCCCAGAGGGACATCCCAACAAAGGCTCTAGGGGAGAAGCTCTAGGCTGAGGCCTTCTCTCCCACCTCAACCTGTTTCCTCACCACCTGGCTGCCTCACACCCCCCTGCACTAGCAGCTGAATTTGGTGACCACACCCTGCCTTCCCACCACCATGTCTCCAGAGCCACCATGAGGCCTGGCACACAGGTGAGACTCAAGGTTTGCGGCAGGAAGGAATGGCTCTGTGGCTTGGGGAGATTCCAGACCCCAGGTCCCTGCCACCTGGGTTCCCGCAAGCAGGGAGCAGGGGTGTCTCAGGGAGGGCAGGGAAGAGGGGGCTCCACCGTGGCTCCAGCAGGGAGCCCAGAGAGCACTGGTTCAGGAGCATCAGGACACATGGACAGACTCTGGGGCGGGGGGGGGGTGGGTCGCTAAGCATGGACGTGAGCACACCAGCCACAGCTCCCAGCACATCTGGGACTGGGAAGAAAGATCCAGATCCAGAGCACCCACGGTGTACCAGGTACCCCCTGGCCGGGGAGGGGGTGATTATGTATTTCCTCAATGCAGCCTGGGGTTCTCTGGGGTGCCAGGGGGCACAGGTCACCAGGGGAAACCCCTCTCTTCCCTTCTCCCACTCACTGCCTGCAGCTGCAGGGCCAGGTCGTTCTTCTCCTGGGTGACACTGACGTGTGTCTCCTCTAGCTCCTGGCGCTTGGCCTCCGCCGTGGCCAGCGCCCCTCGCAGTCCCCGCAGCTCTGCCCGCAGGGCTGCCAGCTCCTCCTCTGCCTGCGCTGAGCGCAGCAATGGCTTCATCTTGAAAAAGAGCTTCATCCATGACCAGTTCTTGACAGCGTTGAAGGCACGGATATTCCACTGGATGGTAAACAGCGCGTCCCTGGGGAGGGAAAGCCACGAGTGGCTGGGAGGCTTGGGGCTATCCCCTCAGAGGGCACCTGCCCTGGGCGAGGCTCCTACTCAACACTTAAGCATGTGATCTCTTTTCATCTTCCCAGCAGCCCTTCCAAGGGGGTCTAATGCCTCTGCTTTATAGGTGAGGTCGAGAGAGAAAGAGGCTGAAGGGCAGATGGCCTGCCTCCAGGCCAAGGGCTCACAAGCCCTAAATGTCCTGGTGCCCTTGCAAGTGTCCTGAAGATACCAGGAATGTACCCAGATACACTGTGGGCCCTGGGGCAGTCTTAGTTGGTCTCAGACTCACACGGCCCTTCTGCTGCTGCTGGAGATAATCACAGTGCCCACCTCCATGGGAGCACTTTAACCAACATAATGCAAATAATGCCTCTTGCCTGGGACCTGGCACTTAGAGTCTTGGAAAACATTGCGGGTCATTATTATCGTTTGGGCCACACTCTGGGTAGCCTGCAGTGGAGAGAAAGGTGCTCTTGCCCCGCTTTTTGAGGGGAGGAAATGCAAACTGGCCCGTGAGGTGCATAAAACAGAACCTTGCCCCTTCAGAGCCACCTGGCCAGCCCCGGGGGATAAGCTGACCCAGATGACAGAGAAGGTGAGTGTGGCGAGCCTGGGGGTCCTGCCCCCATTCCTGGCCCCTGCTCCCATCCCACACACACCTGCCCCCAAGCAGGCGCTGGTATTCGAGGCGCATGAGGCGGCCCCGGCTCCGTGCCTGCAGCAGTGTCAAAACCTTGGCCAGACGCTGGTCACGAAGCTCCTCCAGAACACCAAGGAGCCCAGCTTTGAAGAACACCTGGGGTTAGGAGACGTACCAGGTGTAAATCCCAACTGCCTGCATGGCTCCTGTCCACTGTGACCACCCACACCTCGGCCAGCCCTCAGTCCTATGTGCCCTGACCTTGGTGTGGCCAAACTGGTACTGGGTATGGTCAATGTCCAGGGAACCCAGGAGCTTCTCTGTGGCCTTCCTGCTGTCCATGAAGGTGTCATCCGGGATGGCACTGGGGTTCAGGATGCGGTACCTGGGAGAGCAGGGAAGCACTGGTGAGGAGGAGGCCAGACAGGGAAGCTTAGCAGAGGCTAGACAGAGGCTCCGGGGGGAGCCAGCAGGGGAGCATGGTGGCAACAGTGGGGGAGAGGTTGTGTGTGAGCACATTCTGCTTAAAAACTGTGGGTTGCATTTAAATGCATTCTTTTAGTTCTCTAAGAGATTGTGTTTACAACAGGCATGCCGCACTTTCAAGAATATAAAGGTGATACAGTATGGTGTATCAAAGCTCAAGGAACATTTGAGGAGAATCTGAAACAAGAACAAGGGTTCCTAGCACGCCCACGGCCAGGGGTCTGGGTGGTGGCCACACTATGAAGGCCAGAGAAATCCGAAGAGCCCTCCTGAGGGGGCTGGTGAACAAAGCACAGCTCACTAGGCTATGGGCTATTTCACAGCCATAACACGACGAGTGATGCTACATGTCCCTATACATTTGTCCAAACCCACACAATGTCCACCACCATGAGCAAACTCTAAACTACAGACTTTGAGTGGTTATGGTGTGTCATCAGCTGTAACAAATGTCCCACTCTGGTGGAGGATGCTGATCCTGGGGGAGGCTATGCATGTGGGGCGAGGGTTACAGGTACATCGGAAATCTAGGTACTTCCCCCTTCATTTTGCTATGAACCTAAAATTGCTCTAAAAAAAATCAATTAAAAGAAGAAAAAGGTGATGGTTCAGACTTATGTCTGCTGACAAGGAGCATTCTCTTTCTTTTACATGAGAAAAACTCACAAAACAAGGGTTGGAGGAGAGAGGTTGACAGTGTGCACACACACGAGAAAGTACGTGTGTAAGCATGCCCGCCACACTTGTGTCTGTGTGTAGGGATCGGTCAGTGTGGATGACCATGGGGACTTCAGGAGAGAGAGGGAACTGTTGGCGCCTAGAACTTAACAAAATCAAACTTGGGGAGGGGAGGGATCACATGAAGTCTAGTCTATGGGGGCCCTTCACTCAACTCCCAAATCCACACTTAGCTCAGTGTGCCCCTCTTCGACTTCTCTTCTCTGACATCTGCTGAAGACATTTCAAACTTGACTTGTTCAAAGTGGAACTCAATCCACTATCCCTCTACCCCCCCCCCAAAAAAACAAAAACAAAACAAAACAAAAAAACCCCGTCTTGGTATCTCAGTAAATCTACCACCAACTCCCCAGTTGCTCAGGCTCAAAACCTGGGATCATCCTTGTCTTTTTCTTATTCCCTATCCAATCTACCAACATGGCCTATTGGCTACACCTCAAACACTTACCCCAAGCCACCCAGTACGCTCCCATCTCAGCTGTCCCCATCTCCCCCAGAGAAGCCTGCCCAGTCATCTCCCTGGTCCCAGTGTTCCCCTCAGGAACTGAATCTCAGTCCTGGGACCCTGGATCCATTTGGCTTGGTGTGTGCCCTTCCCATTCCCTCAGACCGCTGCCTCCACCTAGGGAGGAGCAAGGGGGCTTTGGGTAACAGGGAGGCATGGGCAGGGAGACACCCACCGCTGCCTGAAGTCGGCATAGAGCAGCCTGTTGGGGAATCCTTGGCGACAGATCCGGATCCCCTCCAGAACCCCATTGCAGCGCAGCTGGTGTAGCACTAAGAAGGCATCCATGACCCCTGGACATGGGGACGGTTAGAGGGTAAGGTTAGAGGGCCATGAACACCCCACCATGCCCCAGAGACAGACCACCAGCCCACACATGAGCTTCCTATGAGACTGGTGTGGGCCGGAGGAGAGGGAAGACCCAGCTTCTAAGTCTGCCCTATCCCCTCCCTCTGATGCCCCCACACCACCCACCCAGCCTTGGGGTGACTACCTGGGGTCTTGTTCTCATTGGGGACAATGCAACGGACAAAGTGGGGCTGTGTGGCCCGCAGGTTGGTCATCAGCTTGTTGAGGTTCTCCTGGGGGTGGGAGGAGAAGGCACAAGAGGGGCAAGAAGCAGAATTGGAAACCATAGCGGATCAGCCTGCTAAGGACTGGAGAGCCAGGCGTCTGAGCATGCCTCTGCACACCTGTCCTTTCACTCAGTTCCTTGTGCCCCTCTTCCCTCTTCTGCTTGACTGGGTCCCTCTCACTGTCACCGAAGCCTTCACTCCCCCCGCCCCATCTCCATTCTCTCTCATCAGTCCCCCCACCCAGTGGCCCCACAGCTCCCTGCCCAGGCAGCGTGGGGACGGGAAGCAGCACAGACTTGCTGTGATGTTCACGTGGAGAGGAGTTAAACATCACTGCAAGTCTTAACGGCCGCCCGCCCAGGGTGCAAGGGACAGAGCAGGGTCAGGGATGGAGCCCAGCGGGGGAGGGCCTGCTTGGGCCGGCCTGGGCCTCACCTTGTGCAGCTGGGACACAGTCTGGAAAGACGCTGCCTTCTTACGCTTCTCCTTCACCCCAGACTTGGGGGGCTCGGCTAGGAGAAAGAGGGGACCCGGTCACTCCAGGGGACGTCACTCTGGGAGGACCCGACAGGATGGCGACATTGTCCTTCTGTACTCACTGGAGCAGGAGCCTGCGTAGTTCTCATAGAGGGTAGCCAAGAGCTTGTTCTGTGACTTTTGGAAGATAGGGACCACCGTCTCATTCAGCGGGTCCTTGTTTTTCTCCAGCCAGCCCACGATGCTGTAAGGCACCTTGCAGAGACCAGACAGGTGCTGAGCAGGGAAGGGGGGTTGTGCACTAAGAGCAGGGAGGAGGGCTGGGATTCTGACAGGCACCTACCACGCCTGCGTAGTGGACCACCTCAAAGTGGGCCTGGTATTTGCGCTTCTTGTCAGGCCGTGGCTGCTGGAAATTGGGTGATTTCCCCGCGTGATTGTCATACAGCTTTGCCCGAAAGCTGGCGTCTGAGGCCTTGGGGAACATGCACTCCTCCTCCAGGATGGACAGGATGCCCAGTGGCTGGGGACAGGGAACAAGCCTGAAAGGCTGCCCTGAGGCCAACCCCATCCTGGCTGGGCCAGATCCCCATATCCTAGAGCCCCTTCTTCTGGAAGCCTCCCCATACCCCTAACCCCCTGCTGGGAGGAACAGAAACCAGACAGGTACCCAGGAGTCCTGTCTTCTAAAAGAGAAGTTTGTGGTTTGGCTGCCAGGCCCCTTCTCCAGCTCTGGGCTGTCCTCTGTGCTCCCAGGGGCCCAAACCCAAACTAGCACCTGTTGCCACTCACGTCCCGACGTCTGTGCTCATTCTCTCTCTCTCTCTCTCTCTCTCTCTCTCTCTCACACACACACACACACACAGTATAATTTAAAAAAAAAAAAAAAAAGGCAGTTTAAATTTTGGCTTCCTCACTTACTACCAGGGGGCCCTTAGGCCTCAACTCCCTAACCTGCAAAGTGACAAAATGAATACTTTCAGTGCTGATTTCACAGCAAAAAGCTACTGAGCACCCAAATGTGCAGATAACAGAAATGCATAAAAATCACCTGCTGCATGAACTATTGCTGCTTATTCAACAACGTTCAACATTCAAAACACATTTTCAGAGAAAAACTAAGATGAGAAACAAATGTGGGTCTATGGAAAAAATGTACGCCCAGGATAAAGGGTTTGGAGACTCACCAAGGTGCCCAGATACAGGCTGTACGAGGCACAGATTTAGTGGGAAACATTTTTTCCCTCTTCTGATTTTTCAAATTTTCTTTGATTTTTTTCTTCTCATCTTTGTACAATGGGGACATAGGTGTGACCAATCAAATAAAGAAGCCAGTGGACCCAGTCCTGCTGCCCCCAGGGCAGTTCTGAAGGTCCTAGGAAACTGTGGCTGCAGTGGAGCCTTAGGAACTACAGTCGTGCGTGCCCATGGGGCTGCTGTCAACAGTGCTGGGGTGCACGCTCACACAAACTCACCAACACACATTCACACCACCTCCAACACACATTCACATCACCTCCAACAAACCTACTCACATCCATGCACGCTGCCATTCACACACACAAATGGAAATACAGTCATAGCCACACTCAGATACACAAGCTCACATCAAAGCACAATCACACACGCACATGTATGCTTGCACACATTCTCTCACCAGCCAGCACATATTTCCTCCTGCCCCCTCACCACACCCACACTCCTCTTTCCTTGCAGTGACTTTGGCCCAGGCCTCACCTTCTCGATGAGGTCAATGCAGGGCTGCAGGTCCAGGCCAAAGTCGATGAAGACCCAGTCGATGCCCTCCCGTTTGTACTCCTCCTGCTCCAGCACAAACATATGCTGGTTGAAGAACTGCTGTAGCTTCTCGTTGGTGAAGTTGATGCACAGCTGCTCGAAGCTGTTAAACTGCAAAGGGAGGTGCAGGGCTCAGCAGTCGGGGACAGGGAGACCCACAGAGGATCAGCAATGTGCATGACTTCACCCCCACCTCCAGGCAGAAGCCCAGGGCTCCTACCCCTCCCCACCCTGGGAAGAACAGAGCCCAGGGGCGTAAGCCTGCTCTCACCTCAAAGATCTCAAAACCAGCGATGTCCAGGACTCCGATGAAGAACTGACGGGGCAGCTTGGTGTCCAGGGTCTGGTTGATCCGAGACACCAGCCACCGGAACAGTCGGTCATAGGTGGCCTTGGCCAGAGCCCCCACGGCAAACACCACCTGGAGGTGTGGAGAGGCTGGGCTGGGACCTGACAGGGAGGGGTCCCTGCCCCAGCTGTCCCCAGGTGGGCTTGGCCCACAAGCAGCTCACCTGCTCCACACTCTGGCCCTTGGTCACATATTCATTCCCCACACGCACTCGGGGGTGCAGAAGGCCTTTGAGGAGGTCCCCACTGCTGACCCCCATGAGGTAGGCAGCCTTGTCAGCACCTGGCAGGGCAGACGACTGGGTTGAGGAGGAGGAGGCTAAGAATAGGCGCACTTGGGGGCTCTATGGGCCTCTGCCTGGGGTCAGGAGATGGAGGCTGGGAGAGGTTGAGTTCAGGGCAGGTGAAAGATATGGCTGGGGAGGGTGGTGAGGGTCTGGGGTTGAAAAGTCAGGGGTTACAATCAGAGCCAGGTAAGACTGAGGCCAAAGGCTGTGGACAAGGGTTAGGGGTAATGGTCATGGACAAGGCACGGGAATCAGGGTCAAGGTGATGACCAGGTCAGACCAGGGTCAGGACCCCTCACTCTCAGTGCCGTCGGCCTCAGCCTGTTCCTCCCGCTGTTTCTGCTTGAACTTCATGTTGCCAAAGTGCAGGAGGGCCCCCACGATCTTATAGCAGGCACCCTTCTCATCTCCACTGAAGCCCAGGATGTCCATGGCATGCTGTGGCAAGGGAAGAAGCATTAGAGAGGTCCAGAGGCCGGCTAAGGGAAGGGCACGGGAGCCACTCCAATCTCTACCCAGCCTCACACATCCCTGCGCCATAGGCACCCGCTCGGCCCCTCTCCCACCACAGATGTACATCAGTGGCCATGAGCTCTTCCCCATCGTCCATGTTGTCCACGGTGATGACACCCTGGCTGCAGAAGTGGTAGTCATAGGGGTTCATAGACAGAAGCAGCATATCTGGGGGATACGGAGGAGCAGAGTGGGTTTGTCTGGGTTCACTCAGCTGTTGTCCCAGCCCCCATCCCAGCACAGTAGGTCCTGGGGCCACCCTGCAGGAGACTCTAGGGCCCTCCCAGGACTCCCCGTAGCTGAGTTTCTCACCCCCTCCCCCATGCTCGTGGCTTTTTTTCTTTGTGGTTCTCTGAGGAATGAGCCCAGGCCCCATGCCGGGTGACAGGGCACAGGGAGGACCACACTCTGCCCTTTTAGGGCTTGCAAGAGAGGGGAACTGCTGGGCCGAGACAGAGCCAATGCTTCCCCCTTGGTGCTGGATGAGGCCTCTCCAGACCCAGGACACCAGAAGGGACAACCTTGCCAGGGCAGTGACACCAAGGGGCCTGTTCTCCAGTACAAGGAGAGAGCTCAACAATAACCAGAAGTCCTGGCTAATGAGCAAGGGGAGAGTCCCAGTCCCCCCGCGGGCTCTGACTCCCACTCTATCCATCCCTGACCCTCACCCTGTAGCTCTGGCTTCTTCCCCGAAAGGATCTGGTAGTAGACGTGGTAACCACGCTCACCAGGCAGCTGGAAGATCACTCGGGACTTCTCCAGGAGATCTGGGAGAAAGAGGGGCACTGGCCTACCATCCCCTGTACCTCCCCAGAGTGGGTCACCCCATCTAGGGCTGAGGGGGCAGGGAGGAGGTACCCGTGAGGGCCAAGGGTGTGGAGAGAGGCACCGTGTCCACACAAGTGCCAGACGTACTGAAGGGTGTGTCTCTATCAGCGTATGCGCAGTCATGGGAATTTGTGTCTGTAGGTCTGTGTGTCTGTTGGGGGGGGGTCTGCATTTGTCCTTTTTTTCATCTGTGTTTTCATTCCTTCACCCACAGAACACGCTCCTTCCCTCCAGAGCAGACCTGGTGTGTTGGTGTGTGAGTTTGCAAAGTAGTCAGTCAGGGAGTGAATTAAAAGGCTCCCTGGTCACACACCTGCACTTATCATCAAGGTCTGGCCATGCATCCCAAGGTGGGGAATGGTCAATGTGGGGCCTCTCTGCACATGCAGCCTAGGACCTGGTGTCTGAACAGTGCAGCTCAGTCAGGTGGGATGGGCAACAACCCCCAAGAGACAGGAGGGTAGGCTTCCAAGAAGGACAGGGACTCTATGTGTACATGAGTCTGGGGCCGGGGGGGGCAGAAAAGGACTGAGATGGGGTAAGGACTGAATCACAAAGCTCCTGACTGGCCCGATAAGGATCTGCGTCTCCATTTTAAGGTAATAGAATCTAGAAAAGGTTTTTAAGCAGAAACATAATGTGATCACATTAGTGTCTGAGAAAATATTGCTCTGGCTATAAGATCAAGCAGAGGAACAGAGGCTGGGAGGCCATGTGGAGGCTGGTGGAACGTTACAGGTGAGAGTAAGGTGGCAGAGGCTGGGCAGTGGCCAGGGGATGGACAGAAACAGGTGAGAGCCCCAGGGACTTGAGGATGGATCCTCAATCCAAGCAGAAAGATCCAGGTCTCTGTCCCCCATCCCCACCTTTTCCCACCTTCCCCTAGACTCACAGCTGTCGATATCTGCAGATGCCAGCTTCCCAGAGGGACCAAAGTGAATGCGGATGAACTTGCCCTATGGGCAAAGGAGTACACTCAGCTGAGGTCCAGCCACCTGGGGGCACTAGTTGCTGAAAGCTCCCACCACCTCCAACTCCCTGCTGCTAACCCCCACCCACCTCTCCCATGGTGGACACTCACAAAGCGGGATGAGTTGTCATTCCGCAGGGTCTTGGCATTGCCAAAAGCCTCCATAGCAGGGTTAGCCTCAATGATTTGATCCTCGAGGGTGCCCTGGTAACAGCAGGGTGAAGGGCCCGTCAGCCCTGGTGCCACTGAGGGGGGGACCAAGGTGCCCAGTGGTCCTGGATATCAGCCTATCTTGGACCTCTGGTGGGGAAAAGGAAAGGGGGCTCCCCAGGGCTTCATTATCATTGCTTGCCCTACTCACACTGACCCCATACTTACCCCAGTCTTCGTAGCCAGAAATTGCTGGAGAGAGAAGGAAGACAATGTTAGAACATATGAGGTCTCACGAGGCCGGCGGATGGGGTGGCAGTGGTTAGCAGGACAGTGAATGTTAGTCACCCAAATGTGTAGCCCCCACCCCCACTCCCAGAACCTGTCAGCACTGTTAGGAGAAATGCTAGAAAGTGGGAGAAGACCTGGCCCTAGTCAGGAGCCTGAGGCAAGGGACTATGTCTCGGGATCTCCTCCTTGTAGCCTTTCCCCTCCCCCAGTTGTCTCTGGCCTCTTCTATATCCCTTCATTTTCCAAACTCCAAGAAGTGGCCCCTGCCCCAAAGCCCTAGATCTTCCTGACTAAAATCTACTCCCCTTTAGAGCCCAGCTCAAATGCCCACTTCTAAGGAAGGCTTCCCTGTGCTCTGATGCTAGAAGAGCCCTCTTGCTGCTCAAACCTTCTCACCCCTCACTTCCCCGGGTGAGAGTCCTTCACCCTTTTCCTTTGTATTGTATGAGCTGCACCTGCGTACTATTAGACACGATGGCCCTGCCAGGTGCAGATTATTGGTCCTAATTTGCAAATGAGGACAGTATGACTCAGAGCAGGGGCATGATCTCCAGGCCGTGTGGTGAGTGAGGGGCAGGGTGGGCACTGGGCCCAGGCATCCTGCCTCCTATGCCACCATAGCCACTGCAGGTCTCGTCTAGAGGGACTTGCTGGATGGCGAGGATCTCCCTCCCCTCCTCTCTTGGACTCATCCTTGTTTTCTGTCCATGTCCCCTTCCTTCCCACCCTGGCTCCCTACAGCCTGGGGAGGAAGGGAGACAAAGGAAGGAATGGATTCTGGAATGCCCAGTGCCAGGCCACCAGAGTACTAAGGTTATTCACTCACCTCCAGGGAGCCCAAGACTTAAAAATCCCCCCAGAGACATGGCTGGAGGGACAGAGGCCGGGGGGAAATGGCAAGAGCCCTCCTCCTGAGCTCTGCCCCACACACTCATGTCCAGGCCTTTTGGACAGGGCTCTCTATGGCAGATGTAGTCAAATTTGGGGCTGAGAGAAGTGGGGGGGCTGATGAGGCTTTTAAGTCCCAGCATCCAGCGACCCTGTGAGCCAGCCTTTCTTTCCACCTCCCTTGCCTGACACCCCCATGCTCCACTGTGCAGGTTTCCTTTCTGCCCCACCCTTCCCAGCTGCACCCCTGCCAGCTCTGACCTCTCCCGTTACTGGACCAAGCCCCAACTTTCTGCAGCATCCTCAGAGGCACTGTGGGGGGTTCCAAAATGGGGTGAGGGAGGGAGGGAGCAAAGAGCACCAAAAAGTCAACAGCAAAAACAAAACAACAAAAACAACCACAACAACAAAAAAACAAAACTGAAAGGAAAAACAAAAACAAAAGCAAGAAAATCAAATGGGGAAAAAGGAAAAAGCAAAAAGAAAAACAACTTTAAAATGGAAAAAAGCAACGAAAAAGAAGAAAGAAAAATGCCCCAGAATAAAGCAAGGCTTAACAGGACCAGGAGTGGGGGCTGGGTGGGAGGTGGCCTTGGGCTTCTGGAAAGAAAAAGCAGCCCATTTCGGGGTGGAGGGGCACACCCAGAACTCTGAAGAGCTGGCTTTGGGGGCTAGGAATGAATGTTATACCGGAAAACAAAAACAAAATATTGGTTCCCCATTATTTCAGAAATTTCAAAAATCCGTACAGAAATCACAGGGTGAGAAATTTCCCCCTGACCCTGGCTGTTGGGAATGCCAAGTGCCCTTGGCTCTGGTTAGATTCCATATAAGCCTGCTTTTTGATTGACAGGTAATTGTATCTTTAGAGCATGAAAACCAAGAAAATAATCACTTCATAGTAAAAGCAGCCTATTTGGTAAACTTTTTGAAAATACAAAAGTCAGGATGGAAGGCAAAATTACAGAAGAAGTTTAGGAACAACTATGGTCCAGCCCCTCTGTGTTACAGATAGGGCCATTGAGGCAGGCCCAGAATTGGGTCCCATGGTATGGACGAGGCGGTCACAACCTCTCTCCTGGTCAAGTCTTGCTCAGGCCAGAGTCCACCACTAGGGTGGGAGGCTCAGGCAGGGCTAGAGGCTCTGGGGAATCAATTTTTAAAAAAAGAATTAAAAAAAAAAAAAAAAGAGAGAGAGAGAAAGAAAAAAAGAAATAGTGAGAAGCAGTGGGAAGAGTGGGGAGCGGCGCCCGTGTGGGCGAGTCTTACGGCCTTCTTGCCCGGCCCGTCTCCCAGGGCAGCGACGATGGCAAAGTACTGAATGACCCGCTTGGTGTTAACCGTCTTACCGGCCCCCGACTCTCCGCTTAGACGACACAAACAGGAGTCACCAAAGCCCATCTGGCCACTCTAATCGCCCCCACTCCCCAACACCCCACCCCTCAAGCAGGGCCACTCTTTCCCCCACCCAGCTCCCAACTCACGACCCCCAACTCAAAACCCTCCAGAGACAGATCAACCCTCAGAGGTGCGGAGTTGTTTACAAAGCAAGCCAGGACAGAACATCCATGTGAGATGAGAACACACGTGATGACGCCACTGTCTACTGAGCACTAACTTCCTGCCAGACACTGGGCCAATTGCTTTACCTGTCCTGGCTCATTGAAGCCGTTAGAATCCTTGTAAGGCAGGCACCATTATCACCCCTATTTTATGGGTAAGGAAATGCGACTCAGGGAAGTTACATAAATGTCCCTGCTGTGTGCCAGGCACATACATTAACTCACTGAATCCTTACAGCTCTGCATGGTAGGTAGGTAGGATTGTTCTGCTCTATGAGACTCAGGGGCCCAAGGGTACCAGCAGGAAGTAGACATGTGAGAATTTGAACCCAGATCCTTCTGATTTTACAGGCCTTGCTTTTAACCACCCGGCTGCATACACACACACACACACACACACACACTCTCTCTCTCTCACACAATGTCCACACTGACTTGGCTGGACATGAAACTGGCATGTAAGAATTCCACCACTTTCTCATGGGGGCAAATGAAAAATCAAAGCAAGATTCAGAGACAAGGAGATTGTAAGGAGGAAAGAGAGAGTAATCTCCTCCCTCCCAATGAGCCAGAATCATAATTCCCCAAAGATCAAGGGGACTAGGGGAGTATCACAGCTGGTTATCACCCTGGTGCTTCCCTTCCCTGGTCACCGGGACACAATGCATCTCCCCCGGGCTGGGGGCAGAGAAAACGCTCTAATTTAGCTTCAGCAGGATGCCAGCTCCAGGTGGTAAAATAAAAGCCCTGCCCTAAGCATTTCGGGGAAATTATTTTAGTTGCACTCCCCTCCTGCCAGGTGGCCAGCACTTCCCACCACACCCCCAGAGCCCCACACTCACGTGATCAGCATGGACTGGTTCTCTCGGTCTGGAGGAAAGGGGAGGAGACAGAGAAGTTAGCCAAGGTGAGGAACCAGCCACAGGTGGAACACTGAGTATCCATGGCACTGGGGCAGCCCCTCCACCACCCAGGGCCAGAAACCAGAAGGACCAGGTGGGATGTCCAGACTGTGGCCAGCTCCCACTTGGAAAGATGGGTCGCTATGCTGGACACTCCAGCAGGATCAAAAGGAAAGCAGTACACGTGGAGGGAAAGGGGTCCTTTACAGAGGCCTCACTGGAGCAGAAGAGGTCTTGGGTGAGGGGAGAGGAATCAAGGCGGCTCTTACTGCGCAGCATGTCATTGTAGGCGTTATCTGCCACTGCATATATGTGGGGTGGGGCCTCCGAGCGGCGCTTTCCCTTGTAAGCAGCCACCACGGAGGCCGTGTAGACCGGGAGCCATTTGTAGGGGTTGATGGTGACACAGAAGAGGCCCGAGTACGTCTGAGGAGAGAATGTAAAGTGGATTATTGGAGGCCAAGTTCCCATCCTCTGGCCCCAGCCCTCACGAAACCGTGACCCTTGCCACATGCGCCAAGGAACCACTTAAAGTGCCCCGCCACGCCCTCCGTGGCTCTCCTAGCCCGCAGCCCTGCTCCGGCCCCCGCAGCCCGGGGCCCCACCTCCACATTGCCGCGCCAAGCCTCCCAGCGGCAGCCCCACCCCTACACTCCTGGAGCCGAACCGCCCCCAGCCCCGCCCCAGCGCGGGGCCCCGCCTTCCAGGGCCGTGACGTCACCCTACCCCCGCTGGCCCCGCCCCTCCCCCGGGCCCAGGGCCCTCGCGCAGGGCCTCTTCCCCTAGCCCCGCCCCTGCCGCTATGGCCCCACCCCCGCCACACACAGCCTGGCCCGCGGCTCACGTAGATCATCCAGCGAGCGTAACGCTGGCGCAAGTTGTGCAGTACTGCTGCCTCGTTGAGGTGCGTCATCATGGCCATGTCCTCCAGCAAGTCAAAGCGGGGAGGGTTCATGGGCTGCAGCTCTGCTTCGCGCACCATCAGCATCTGTCCGGGAGACCATATCGTGGGAGACCTTAACGTGGGGTGGGGTAGTAGGCGGGCAGGAACCTACTGACCTCAGCCTCTTACCCCTGTGCCCTCCCAGACCCCCTTTCATTCCGTGCCCGCTAGCGAGGAGCTGCACCCCCGGGGACAGAGAAGTTAGTCTCAAAGAGGGGAGCCAAACCTTCTGGTCTTTGGTCTCCACGTTGACTCTGCCCCCAGTAGCCTCCGACTTGATCTCCGCCTCCACATAGGCATCCTGTTCATCAGGTACCCAGACCCTCTTCCTCCCTGGTTAGGGGAGAACATTGGGGTTTGAGAAGGGCTGAGGCACATCCAGGGGTGGGGGGCCAAGCTGGGGTTCTCAAGCCATGTCCATAGAGCTGTGCCCCTCCCATGAGCCCCTTGGTCAGGATGCAGAGAATACAGAGAAGATCCTTCCAAATCCAGGTTCCTGGAAGCGCAGAGCTGGGAGAGTCCACAGGGATCTCTTCAGAGGATTCCCTGACTGAGGTAACAGTCCCTCACCACCCTGGATTAGCACTTGGGTTCAGATTCCTGCCTTTGCCATATCTACCCTGCGACCTTGGGAAAATCCCTCGTTCTCTCTGTCAAAGGCAAAATGTTATGGTCATCTCCTGACATTCCACATGGAGCAGCCCACAAAACCAGGCACATAGTCCTGGGGGGGGGGTTTGCCTCCCCCCATTTCGCTGCAGACTCAAACCTACTGCTCCTACTTCTGTCTTGTGTGCATTCCTGCCTGGCCAGTTGGCCCCCAAACTTTAGGGAGCCCATGTTTCATGGTGGCTAAAGGCACAGACTCAGATTGCAGACCGCCAGATTCCATTCCCTATCCTGCTACCACCACCAAGTATCTTAGTCAGAACCAGCTACATAACTTGTAGGCCCTGGGGTTAAAGTGCAGGCCCCTGGTTAAAAAAAATTATTACAAATTTCAAGATGGTGATAGCAGAGTGTTAAATCAAACATGAGGCCCTTCTAAGGATGATGCCCTGTGCAACTGCAGAGGGTGCATGCCCATGAAACTGGCCTTGGCCTTGGTCCCCACCTCCCCAGGTTACTGAGATGGCACATGGAAAGTCATCCACTCTGGGCCTGGCACAAAATAAGCACTTGATACACATTGCCTATTGTTATTATTGTCCTATGAGCAAGCCAGGTCATAAATAGTAGTCTTTATTCCTGTCTTTGGCTTTGGCTCTATGGAAAGCACTAAAAATAACTCTAGCACAGGTTTTATGGACACTAGCCTACATACATACCAATCACTCCCACCTTAGGGGCCTCAGGCTCCAGCCACAGACACTGCTCCAGCAGACAAGGAATACTGTCCCATTTTACAGAAGAGCAAACTGAGGCTTGCTCGCAAACATGCAGTGATGTGCACAGGGTCTCTGAGAATGTACCGTTAGGACCCCAGACTCTGAGGGAAAGGGCCAGGGCTAAGGCTGTCAGGCCAGAGTGCTCCCTCAGCCCTGAGCTCAGTGCCAGCCCTCCCCAGTCCCAGTCTGAGTCCATAAGGGCCACACTGTGGCTGGACCATTCTGTCTTCACTTACCATCCCACGGGACAGTGTGCACCTTCATCAGGTCCTGATAGCCCTGGCGGAGGTAGCGGGCAGACTCCCCAAGTTCACTCACATCCATCATGGCAGTGGCACTGAGAGGTGGAGGACGAGGGACTAAAAATCTTGGAGGTTCAAGGCAGTCCAAGGCATCAGGCACTGGAAGACGGCAGTGATGGAGGAACTGAGGGACCAGGAGCCCAAAACTGGGACATGATTCATATGGCCTAATACTCAGTGGAGTCCCCATCTCAGCCTCCCTGATGAGCCCCCAACACACACACACACACACACACACACACACACCAGTGCATCCTTTCCCACAGATACAGAGACTCGTGCCCACCCATGGGGACCCTCACCCTTTGGTTCCAACCTCAACCCTGATCACCCACCTCAGCACCACGGTGAGGGCTGGGAGCTGGGCTACCCCTTTTATTGCCACAGTCAAGGTCAGCGGAGGAGAGCTATGTCAGCAATCTCCACGTGTCACAGCCCCCCCAGCCTGGCCACAGGACACAAAAGGCAAATTCCCTTTTATCTCTACCAGCACAGCCCCTGGGCTATTTTTACCTCCCATTGTCATGGGATCACAAAGGCGGAGAGAGACACTCTTACTAAGAGATAGGGAGGCTGGGATTCAGAGACCAAGGGGGCAGGGACAAAGCCATGAGAGATCTGGGAAGACTGAGGAGCTCAGAGAGAGAAACTGAGTCAGTCACAGGGAGTCTGATCCACCCAGAAAAACACTCACACCCTCAGAAACAGAGAGCAAGGAGACTCAGAGAGAGGAAACTATGGAATGCCTTCTGGGACTATTTGGCACAATTCTCTTCATACATCCAGGGAAACTGAGGCCCAGAGAAAAGAAAGCACTGGCAAGTCTCACAGATAAGCAGTAGCAGAGATCAGATCAAAAAGAGAAGCACAGAAAGTGAGACATCCCTCTCCAGTACTTGCATTGCGTCTCTTTCCTCCCTACCTCTGTCCCCATCTCCCCAGGGTCCCCTGGGGAAATCACACATGAAGAAAACTAGAGCAGGGACCACAGGCTTAAAGGAATAATTTGGCTGAAGAGAAAGCAAAATGAGGAAATTCAGAACACCTAGAAGACATTCAAGGTTCACAGGAAACCAACTTCTCACTGTTAGCCCTATCCTGCACCCCACTCTTAACAGGGGTTGGATGTGCTGGCATTCAGTCTGTCTGGTATGGGCTTCGGAATACATCAGGGCGCTTCCAGGCTCTCCTGTCCATCACCCCATTCAGGCCTTTGTGATACCACAGAATTTCAGAGTCAGAGAATCCAAGGATCCTGGAACCTGAGACAGTGGACGTGTAGAAGTACGCAGGTCCAGAGCCAGGATGCCAGCTAGATGTCAGGCTGAGCTCACGCAGAGAAATCCTCTGTACCAACTGACTACCAATTCCAAATACGCAGATATATCTATATTCTATAAAAGATATAGAAATAATTTCAAAGATACATTTCAACTGTATATAGTTCAAAACAGGTAAAACTAATGTAGGAGGATAAAAGTGGTAGTCCTTTGAGGGAGAGTAATGAATGGATGAGGCACGAGAGAAGCTTCTGGAATGCAGGAAACACTATATACTGAGCACAGCGGTAGCTACACAAGTGTGTTCACTCTGTAAAACTAAATGAGCTGTACATTTAAGATGTCCATACTTCAGTGCATGTATGTGACACAAATTTTGCAAAAAGTGCATGGCCAAATTTGGCAATGTCTATTAAAATTACTTATGCTCTGATCCTTTTAGGAATCAATCCTACAGATACTTCTCCATGTTATGAAATGATACAGGTCTCCTTTGGGTGACATTTAGGTTGTTCCCAGTCTTTTTGCCATTATAATCAGGGCTACAGTGAATATTGTCACATACAGTCTGAGTTTTTGCAAAATAAACACACCCAATTCAAGAAACAAATTACCGACACCTACTCCTTTTTTTTGTTTTTTTTCAGATTTTATTTATTCATGAGAGACACACAGAGAAGAGGCAGAGACACAAGCAGAAGGAGAGAAGCAGGCTCCCTGTGGGGAGCCTGATGTGGGACTCAATCCCAGGTCCAGGATCACATCCTGGGCTGAAGGCAGGCGCTAAACCACTGAGACACCAGGTGTCCCAGCACCTACTCTTTCAATCACTACTCTTTTACCTACCATCCTGACTTTTAACGTCACAGATTAGTCTCCAAAAAATTTTTTTAAAGATTTTATTCATTTATTCATGAGAGACACAGAGAGAGAGGCAGAGACATAGGCAGAGAGAGAAGCAGATTCCCTGTGGGGAGCCCTGATGTAGGACTCGATCCTAGGACTCTGGGATCACTTCCTGAGCCAAAGGCAGACATCTGCTCAACTACTGAGACACCCAGGTGCCCCTATTTTACAAAATTTCTATGAATGGAATCCTATATTATGCATTCCTTTCTTCTTTCTTCTTCTTCTTCTTCTTCTTTTTTTTTTTTGTGAGGATATCACTCTGTTTTAATTCTCTTCATAGAACTTAGGTTGTTTCTTGCCTGCCTCCCCACAACTAATGGGCAAGAGCTTGGTATATACCCCCAGCACCTCACAGAACACCTGCACATAGTAGAAAGTCAATAAATCTGTGCTGAGTAAGAGTATGAACCAAACTTGATAGTTTAAGATGATAGGGTTTTGATCTCCTTATGGGGTCAGAGGCTAAGGGACTATGCCTGAGCAATTTATAGAAAGTCCAGAGGGTGGGAAAAACCCTGCTCACTGTTTGAAGATGCTCAGAAGGAAGGGCTTCTTTCCTAATACCTGAGCAATAGAATTAGCCCAGAGAACCAGAACCTCTAACGAGCCTAGCTTATACCAAACATGATGTGAGTCTGAATTCTAGAATTACCTGCTCAGTGTCTAAACCTGGGGCTAAGAAACCAACCAAAAGAGAAGCACCTAGGTGGCTCAGCAGTTGAGTGTCTGCGTTCGGCTCAGGTTGTGATCCTGGGGTTCTGGAATCAAGTCCTGCATTGGGCTCCCTGCATGGAGCCTGCTTCTCCCTCTGCCTATGTATGTCTCCACCTCTCTTCCTGTGTCTCTCATGAATAAATAAAGATAATCTTTAAAAAAAGAAATTAAAAAACAACAACAACCAAAAGAAATGGGTTTTGAATTGCCCTCTAAGTTTGCTTCTACTGCACAGGGCACACCATCCTGCTGCAGTGAGCTTACAGACAAAAATGACAAAACACCGGGGAGACCCAAGACACACCTGAGAGAGGCACCAACTGCCACAGTCTGCAAGGACTTAAATTTGGGACCAACCTTACATATGTGAAGAGCCATCCTGGAGCAGAGGAAGTCCATGTGATTTGTGGTGGCCTCAAGAGCAGGCCAATGGGGTAGTCACAAGGGAGCAGTTTGGATATACACACAGAAAAAGGGGCTTTCTCACCCTCAGAGCCAGTCAGCCATGGAAGAGGCTGCCTGGAAGAAAATGAGCAACAGCGTTCCTGCCAACAGCAATGGGGAATCATGCAGGGCTTGAAGCTTTGGATTGGGTAATCTCAGAGATCTGCTCCAACTTCAGGACCCTAGGATTCTAGAACCTCCAGAAGCTTCATTTCTTCATAACCACCCTCACATCCCAACTAACCCACCCAGAGTAACCAGTGTAGACAGTCCAAAGTCCTTCTTCCTGCCTCTTCTTCCCAGGATTACAAGTACAGAGTCAAGACATGGGTGCACCTCAGTTTGTAATCCTGAGTGTTAGAATCCAGGAGCAGAAGACTTGAGGCAAATATGACAAAATGTACACAATGCTTTGTTAATTGTTCTCTGTACTTTCCTGTATCTTTTATTACCTTCCCCCTTTTTCATCTCCAATTAGACAGCAGGGCATAAGAAATTAGGAGTATCAGGGCTGAAAGAGAAATCATCTCATCTAGACCTTCAGGTGAGCTGAGGGCACAGAGGCCCTGATAGGGACAGAGGGAGCCCAGGCCAGACTCTGGGATTCCACTCCCAAGGTTAGCTCTCTAGCCCGGCACATGGAAACCCATAAAGGAAAAAGCAGCTACGGTGAGGACTGGCATGAGGACAGCTAGGTCACCTGCAGCCTGGCCTACAGTGTGTCTACCTTCCTGGGCTGCAGGGCCTTTGACTGGAAATCGCTCTGAGAACTGCAATCTTCAAGGGATTTAATGAAGGTGCTGATGGTGCAAGAAAGTTCAGCCTCAGTGCTCCCAGGCCCCTAGACCCTGAAGAGGAAGGGCAGGATCCAGGGTAGACAGTAAAGTGGCCAAAGACAGAGACAGGCAGTCTTAGGATATAGGGGCGTGGGGGCCAAACTGGGCATCAGGGTCGAGGTGCTCCCAGTTTCTGTCAAAGGCCTCAGATCAGCAGTTGCCAGGAGTCCTGGAGCTCACAGCTTAGTAGCAGCCAGAACTGGAGGCAGCTACTGAGCCAGGGCTATTTGGGGGAGACTCCCATGAGCAATGAGCTGATAGGACAAAGCCCAAAAGGGACATCATACCTCCAGCCTCTCTTCTTCTAGCCCAAAATGCCACTGGAGGAGCTGAGTGTTAGAAAAAGCAAGGGCAGACAGGGAGACAGAGAAGATGTGATTTGGGAGCCATACCTGGCCAGAAATGTATCGGTCACCAGTGCACCTCAGTGCCTGGAAGTCCTTCTTTGATAAAGATGCTGAAGGACTCTTCAAATGTTAGTTCATCTGGGAGAGACACATGAATCCAATTCGACAGGCATCTGGCAGCTTCTGTGTCCAGGATGGGAACACAATACTCCTTGTCCAGGAAAGGAGAGACACCCAAAAGAGGTGTCAGAGTGGAGGCGTCTGAAGGACAATAAGCAAGTCTGACACCTAGACGGGCCAAGAGAGGGGCATGACGACCAGACCCCTTCCCTCACAGAGCAGCAGTCAATAAACCAGCAAATATGTTTTCCAGGGTAATTAAAGATGGTGGCATGGGCTCTGAAGGTACTATAGTAATGCAGTGGAGGGTCATGGGGGTGTACACTACTCAGATTGGTCAGGAAGGGCCTCTCTGAAGAGATGACGCTTCACAGTGAGACATGAAGGATGGGAAGGAGCCATGCAAAGAGCCAGAGGAAGAATATTCTGAGCAGAAGGAACAGTTAATACAAAAGCTGTGAGGTAGAAAATAGCTTGGTGTGTTTGAGGCCCTGTCACAAGGCTAGTGCAGCTGGAGCGGGGAGCAGAGATGGGGGGAGGGTTTTACAAGGTGAGGTGACAGAGGTAGGCAGGGACTGGGTCACCGAGAGTCTTGTAGGACTTGGAAGGGACCCTGGACCTCACAGCAGGTACAGCGGGAAGCTGTCAGGGCAGGAGAGTACGTGGTTCAAGTGTGAATGCTGACCGCCCCGGCTGCCATCTAGAGAATGGGCTGGAGGCAGCAAGGAGGCCCTGGTCATCCAGATGGGAGGAGGGCACCGAAGGCAGAGGGGAGGGGACGCAGAACAGGAGCCCAAACTCCAAGGCCGGAGCAGCCCCCCAGGGAGGCCAGGCCGATCAGAGCAGTTGAGACTAGACTGTGAAGGGCTTCAGAAGCCAGATCAGGGTTTGGCGCTTTCTCCTACAGGAGCTGGGGAACCATCAAAGGCGTTTGTACTTTATGTTTCTCATCAAAGAGCTCTGAGCAAGGACATCTGACAGCGTGGTCAGATTTATGTGTTCACAAGATCCCTGTGGCAGCTGGTGCGGAGGAAGGACCTAAGGGATGACACCGGTGGCAGGAAGACTGGCTTAGGAGGCGGCTGCCATAACAGTCCAGACGAAAAGCAGTGAGGCCCCAAAGACCTGGGGGCTGCCCTGCTTGTCCAAGGCTTGTCCCCCTCCTGGGGCCCTGGCAGCTGCAGAGGCCCCGAGTGGGCCCCAGCTCTGATGCTTGCGCAGAAAATAGGATAAGGGCTGCCAAGAGGCATCAGGGCTGTTTATCCGGAGGAGAGATGCCTCAGCGTGGATTTAGGGCTAAAAGGTTACTGGGGGGGGGGAGAGTGGGGGGGACCAGCTGTCCCCCATCTTCACAAGGGACACACAAGGGAGGGGACTGTGGCTTCTGCTGCAGCAACAGGGAGGGAGGTTAGACACGTGAGGGGAAATGTCCTGATAGGCACCAGAGGACGAAAGGACCCTTCAGAGATCATGCAAACCAACTCTCGCACTGAACAGCTAGGGAAACTGAGGCACAAAGGAAGAGACAGATCCTTGTCTGAGGCCACATAGTGAATGAGACCTATGGCTAGAGCCAACAGCACAAACTCCCCCTTCCAGAGACCCCAGGGGCCTCCCGGATCCCTCCCAAGCATACCTCAGACTGCTCTAGAAGAATCTGGGATGTGTTTGCCCCCAGAGAGAAGTGTGCGTGGGAAGCCCTCTTGGAGATAAAGGGATGGACAGAAAGACTTGTGCTGGACTCAAGCAGTCTGGAGCTCTGGTTTGCTGCATCCTTGAGTTCAATCTCTGCCCTAGGCCCTCACTGTCTCTGCCCACGCCCCCACCACCCCCACCAGTCTCAGTGTTGTCTGCATTTGGTGGGGGTCTCTTGTAATTCTCATAGCCTTGGTCCTTCTGGGTCACCCTGTCTTTCTCTGCCCTCTGAGACTCCGTATTTCTTTGTCTTGGCCTCTGACTCAGTATCCCTAGGGCTGAGCTGGACTGGACCAAACTCCCACCTACTCTACCTCACTGGTAGAGTGCCCCCATGTAGACAATGCTCGGGCTCAGTGCCCAGGCTGGAACAGGTGACAGCAGCTGTGGATCTATCTATAGCTCCCTTGCCCTTCAATTGTTCCCAACTTCAAAAAAGGGCTGGGGCCTGGATTATACAGGCACCCCCCACCAGCCTTGCTGAAATAGATCCCAGGGGGCCGGGGATGAGTGAGGCTCATGGGGGCCATGTCATGATCTCTTATAAGTATCTACCTCTGTTTGGACTTGTAGCTCTAGGCTGTGAGGCTTTTCAGCTCAGAGGCTGTGTAAGGAGAGGACCAGTGGCTAAGGGAGCAGAGTGTGTGCAAACAGCAGACCTGTACGTGGGTAGGTGAACATGTGTGACAGGTGTGTTTCCCTCCTCCTGCTTTGGGTGACAAACACCCAGGAGCACAGGATGCCAGTTCCATAAGGGCAGAGACCTAATCTTTTCCACTTTCTGCCTGAACTGGGCCATGGCGAGTGTTCAACATATATTTCTTACCTTGGCCTTTACGGAGAGGGACGGCATGCTATGTAGTGAGAGGACCCAAGTATGAGAGGCAGTGTAGGGTAGTGATGAAAAATACCTTCAGTAAAGTCAAACTGCCTGAGAATCTGCCAATTACCAGCTATGAAATCTTGGGAAATTAACCTCTTAACAATGGAAATTTGTTACAAAAAAAAAAAAAAAAAGTACCTACCAACCACACAGGATTCTGATGAGTATTTTGAGTTGTAACATCTGAAGTGCTTAGAATAGTGCATGCCACAGAGGAGAGACTCAGTAAGTTTTACTATTTCCAAGATACATCATTAAGTGAAAGAAGTGAGGAAAAGAATAGATGGATATGGTATCACTCTGTAAAAATGGGGGGAGAGAAGAATCATATATTTGTGTGCCCACCTATGAAGGGACCACCTTTGCTGGTAAGAGTGGTTGCCTCTGGAGAGCGGAATAAGTGGCTGAGGGCTAGGGAAGGGAGGGACGCCATTTTTTTCCCCTTATTTACCCTTTTATACCTTTGAATTTTGAATCATGGGTATTAATTACCTATTTCTTAAGGATTTGCTAAGTGAATATGGGTCACTTCCTTGAACATGATCCTTGAAAAAGAATGCTCCTATTCTGTGCCAATGGGGAAGGCCTGGGTGAGGGCCGGGCTTCAGGGTGCAGGCTCATTGCCCTCACCCCTAGGTCTGAGTCTCTGGGACACCCTCTTACCCCCAGCCCAATAGCAGGCAAGGTATATCCATGCAAAACCATCCCAGAGGGGTGCCTAGGTGGCTCAGTGGCTGAGTGTCTGCCTTCAGTTCAGGGCATGATCCCAGGGTTCTAGGATTGAGTCCCATATTGGGCTCCCCACGGGAAGCCTGCTTCTCCCTCTGCCTATGTCTCTACCTCTCTCTCTGTGTCTCTCATGAGTAAATAAATTAAATTTTTAAAAAATAGCAAAAAGTAGACCAGAGGGAGGTTTCCCAGTTTCTAGACCAAGCAGCAGCAGAGGTGGAAGGGGCAGTGGAAACAGGCTTCTGCCCTCTTCCCTGGCCCCAGCCCCCAACTCTTAAGGCAAGCTATTCTTGGAGGCCAGATAATGCCAGCAGTTGTTGCTGCCCATATCAGCTTCCAGAACCACCAGCACTGAGAGGCCCAGTGCTCCCCCCACCCCTGGTGTGTTGGCCTCCCTGTCAGGTGTGGGACTCTTGCCGCTTTATCCCCTGCACCACACACAGGCCGCACATGTTCTGGCCACCACAGGTAAGGAAGGGGACTGGGTAGTAGGCTCCTCCAAGACTCCCGTTGCCTGGCAGAGTGCAGGGTATCCCCCTAGGAGTCACAGTGCAGATAGACACTCTGGCCCAAACCCCTGATCTAAACTATGCTTAGACTATGAATGGAAGGGGTGGGGTCTATGGACACAGGCTAGACAGGAGAGCTAGGGTGAGGGGAGGGCGGAAATGGTAGCAGGGAGAGAGCCTGGGAGGGCCAGTATATGGAGGAGGGAAAAAGCCAAAAATAGGTCTGGAGAAGAGATGCCAGAAGAGGGTCTGATAGCACTGGCTCTGGAATCAGACTGTCCAGGTCTGCTTCTATTTGTTATGTGTCTACTTACTTTTCTTCTTGGAGCTTTTATCAATTTCCATGATAAAATGGGCATAACCTTATTTCTTGTGGTTGTTATGCAGAGTCAACGATAGAATACATGTAAAAAGCTTAGCCTGTGACTGACATAGCTAAGCACATCTAGATGTCTGGTGATTTTATCCTTAGCTCCATAAGAGCAGGAATGCTTCTTTTTTCAGCTCTGCACCTGCAGGGACTAGACTGGCACACATTAGGACTGCTTCCTCAAGTCCTTGCTCTGCCATTCACAAGCTAAGTGACCCAAAGAAAGTTACTTAACCTCTCTGAGCTTTGGGTTCCTTCTCTGCAAAATGAATAGGTGAAGAATACCTGCCCTATAATGTTGCTGAGAGCAACAATAAACTGAAGTGCTTATCCCATGGTAAGAGGTCAATAATGTGAACATAGGAACCCTGTGACTATGGGTATGTTAGGGTAGTATGGTGGACAAGCCTTGGGTGTGCCACTCTGGGGATGGAATTTGAAGCAGTGCCCATGGCAGCAACATTCTGGAAGAGACATTCTAGTGGGACCACCATGTGGGAACAAAGTCCCAGAATCTCCTAAGACCATAGCCATACTACCTCCAAAATCTTGTGCCACAGCCCAGGCTTTCCCTAAGAATCTTAGTATCAGAACAGGCTTATTCCAGCCAGGGTCAGCTTCCCACTTAGTTGAGTACAACAAACACCCTCTGATGTCCCCCAGATCGGGACTGGTTCTGGTCTTGCTCCTAACGCCCAGGGGTCTGTCTAGTAGAAGAGACAGAAATGGAGGAGGCACGTTAATAACAATAGGCACAGGGCCTCCTAGGGGAGGAGCACTTAGCCCAACCTGGTAGAGCAGAGAACAAGGGAAGAACATCTGTCCTTCTCCAAAGGCCAATTAGAGGTGGAGTGGGAGGTTAGGGTGGGGTGAGTGCACCTCTATCCTTACCCTTATAATCATCATCAGTCAGCTCAGGAGGTAAAGGATAGAGAGAAGCTCAAAGAGTGAAATTCAGAATCCAACCCAGTGGGTCTGCCCCGGATCTTCTGAGGTATTATGGTGACTCCACATTCCTCCACATCTTAGAGTGTACTGCCCACCTCTCTGTGGAGCTGGATTGCAAACTTAAGGGCAAGAGGCCTCCTTGCACATAGCCCTCAGATTTTTTTATATGGGTTGAAAATGCTGTTGTTACAAATATCTCTACTTGTCTTGCCACTGAGGACCTTAAATTTGGGCCTTAAATTTCATTTTTTAATGGAAATTCTTTTAGGTAACTATATATTCACAAGCAATTATAAGAAATAATACAGAAAGATCGCCTCTATTGATACTGATACAATCCCCAAGCTTATTCAGGTTTTCCCAGCTTTACATATACGTGTGTGTCTGTATGTGTGTGTGTGTGTATTCAGTTCTATATGATTTATCACCTGTGTAGGTTCACAGATTCACCCCCACAGTCTATATTCTGAACAGTTTCAGCAACAAAAAGGTGTTACCCTTTTATAACTACACTTTCCTCCTTCCCATTGTTAACCCTGCAACCTCCAATCTGTTCTCCATTTCGAAAACTGTCAATTCATAAATGTTATATAAGTGAAATCATACAGTATGTAACTTTTAAGATTGGCTTTTTTCCACTCAGCATAATACCCTAGAGATTAATCTACATCAATAGATTGATGTCGCCTACATCAATAATTTGTTTCTTTTTGTTACTGAGTAGTATTCCATATCACAGATGTACCACAGTTTATTTAAACTTTTACCTGTCGAGGGATATCTGGACGCCCCTCCTGGACAGCCCTCAGTTGGAGGAGCTGTCTCATCACCTGTGTCCTATGGGGCTAAGGGCACCCATATCCTCCAAATTCTTGTTCCATCTGTCTAGGAGCTTCTTGAGACCCGGAAATGGGCAGATTCCATCCTGCATCCCCAACAGCTAGCATAGGACTTTGTACAGAAGAGGTGCCCATATGTGTGTGCCAAATGGGCTGTGTCCACCAGGATAGGGACACCTGCCTCTCAAGAACCACCTTCTCCAGGGCCTCTCACTTTGCTTCCTGCTGTCCCCTTCACACCAGGCCCAGTGGATACCATGACTTGTGTTTCTCATTCACCCAAGCTTGGGCTTTGCTCTCCTGGGTTTATCTGAGCTAGGCTAATAATACGTTACAGTGCTTACAAGTTCTGGAGCCAGACTGAGTGAAAACTCTCAGTTGCTTTATCTCTTTGGTTCCCTGTTTGTCATCTATAAGGCAAGAATAATAACAGCACCTACTCCATTGGAATTAAATGAGATAATAATCATTTAAAAAGGCACAGGCCTCACATAGGAAGCATTTAATACACAGTCATTACTATTCATTATCCTTATCATCACCCCCAAACTCAGGACCATAAACAAGAGAAATACATACCACCAATATAAACACAATGAGAAGGTTCCCAAAAAAGGTCATTCCTAAGGCTGTGGGACCCCATTCTCATCCTTACAAAATTCCCTCCTGGCTTCTCTTTCTCTCTGCAGCTCCTTCCCTTCTTGGTGAAAGTTCAGGGAGATGGAAGGGCAAGACTATAGCCTCTTCCTGAAGAAAGGGTCCCATCATTGATGTCAAGGTGAAAAACGCCTTCTCTCATATATATATGGCGTTGTCAGGCTCACCCAGCACTTCCCAGCTCCAGAGTCTCCCTATAAACAGCCAGCACAGTGTAGGCCCAGAACCCTGCCACCATCTAGCCACAAGCAGAATCACAAGGGTAATTCCTCAAAGCCCTGCATCCATTTTGCTTTAATACACCTATGCATTCAACTATGTACATATTTACTGAAAAATAAACTTTGCTATTAATCTGGGAAACTTCAAAGAAATACCATGTCATACCCACTAGACTGGCAAAAACAAAAAAGCCTGACAATACTGAGTCTTAGTGAAGATGTAATTCCAATCCAACAATCTAGCAATTCTAATATATTACTGGCAAGAGTGCAAATTTATAAAACCACTTAAAAGAGATATTTTGTATTATCTAGGAAATCTGAATATGCTCATGATCTTTAACACACTGTACAAGGAGGCAGTGTGTTAAAGGCATATTAGATGGTTTACCATTTGTAATAATAAAATACAAGAGACAAACCAATAGACCATTCACAGGGGCGAAGGTAAACGAAATGTGGCTTTTATGCAGTGAACCTATGGAGCAGTGAAAATGAATGAACTAGTCACTCTTATCAACATGGATGAGTTTCCCAACATAAGGCTGAATGAGAAAACAAGCTGAACGATAATATATACAATGTTACCAGTTAAAGTCCAAAAAACAGGAAAAATAGCATCAAGTATTTAGAGACACATATACCTAGTATAAGGATTAAAAATGCATTGGATCTACCTCACACCATATATAAAAATTAATTAAAAATTAACCAAAGATGTACATGTAAGAGTGAAAACTGTAAAACTCTAGGAAGACATAGATATAAATCCTCATGATTTCTGATTAGGCAATGGTTTTTTAGATATGACAGAGCACAAGCAACCAAAGAAAAAACAGATGAATTGGACTTCTTCAAAATTAAAAAAAAATGTTTTTCAAAGGACACTATCAAGAATTTGAAAAGACAACCTACGGAATGGGAGAAACTACTCCTGATAAGAGACTAATGTCCAGAATATATAAAGAATTCTTACAACTCAATAATAAAAATATGACCTAATTTCAAAATAGAAACTCTCTTTTATTAAGTGAAAGAGAAACTGAGTCAAAGACTAGTCTAGGAGTAGAATGATGGTTACCAAGGGTTGGTTGGGAGTAGAGAAAGGGGAATTGTTTAATGGGTTCAGTTTGGAGATGCTAAGACATTCCAGAGATGGATGATGGTGATACCTGCACAACAATGTGAATATACTTGATGCCACTGAACCATACTTAAGTGGTTAAAATGGCAAATTTTAAATACCTTTCATTATAATAAATTTTTTTAAGTTAAAAACAATAGGTAAAAGATGGGAATAGACAAAGGAGATATAAAAACAGCTGAGAAGCACTTCTCAATATCATCAGTCATTAGGGAAATGCAAACTGAAACCACAATATGACACTACCTCACACCCACTGGGATGGTCATCATCAGACAGATAAGAATGAGAGGTAAGGATGTAAAAATTGGAAGTCTCAGACACTGCTGGTGGGAGTGCAAAATAGTGTAGCCATTTTGAAAAATGCTCTGGCAGTTCCTCAAGAAGTTAAACATAGAGCTACCCTGTGAACTAGCAAGTCCATGCCCAGGTCTATTCCCAAGAGAATTAAATACAGCTGCATAAAAACTTGTATATGAATGTTCATAATAGCATCATTTATAATAACAAAAAGGAGAAACGGCCAAAATGCTCACCAACTGACAGCCGAACTAAATGTGGTATCTCCACACAATGGAATACTAATCAGGCATAAAAGGAATAAGATATTGGTATAAGCTACAGCATGGATAAACCTTGAGAACATAATGGTAGGGCACCTGGGTGGCTCAGTGGTTGAGCGTCTGCCTTTGGCTCAGGTCATGATCCTGGGGTCCTGGGATCAGCCCTTCATCAGGCTCCAACCTCAGCAGGGAGTCTGCTTCTCCTTCTCTCTTTGCCCCTCCCACCACTAGTGCTCTGTCTCAAATAAATGAAAAAAAATCTTAAAAAAAAAAAAAGTGATCTCTATACCCATTGCGGGGCTTGAACTCACAACCCTGAAATCAAGAGGCACATTCTCTACTGACCAAGCCAGCCAAGCACCTCTCCCCATGGGTGAAATGAGAGCTGGATTAGAAGCTTGTTAGTAGAAAATGTCTAAGTGTCCTGGGGCGATGGGAAGGAGTGTGCCTTCCCTTTATCAGCCCACAGTTTCAAGAATTCCTTATGCACAATGAGAACACAGACCTGGAGTCAGCCCTGGTGCCATCAATCATCACAAGTGGGCCTAAAGTAAAGCCCAGCTGAGTCTCTATTTCTTCTCAGTAAAATAGGGACAGTAACTTCTCCCTCCCAGGTTTATGGTGGGGGGTGTAAATGAGATAACACATATAAGGTGTCCGAGATAGGCCTGGCACACAGTAAATCCTCAACACATGGGACAGTCCTCACTGTGATTCCACAGGCATTTCCTGAGCAGCACTGCTGGGCCAGACCTGTGCTAGGGGGCTAGAAGACAGAGGAATTCCACTGAGTGACCAAGTGATGGCCCCCAGCCAGGTGGGGAGACAGCCTCATGAACAATACCAGGCAGGGTGATGTTATTGCTAAAAAGAGACAGCAGCCACGTGTACACATGCAGACCATGTGCACTGTAAACCCCAGGGCGACAGATATGTTCCAATCAAGAGGCCCAATACAGGCTTGGCAAGAGGCCCTCATGAGGTGGGGGAGGTGGGATGGAAGACACATACAAAGTGAAGGGACTGGACTCCCTTCACACTGCAGTGTAGCCCTCCTGGTCTTGTTTCACCTAATTCAGACTCAAATGTTCCCACAAGCCCCAAGAGCAGAAACTCAAAAGTCCGCTTTGGGAAGCCTGAGCTCATGGTACACACCTAAGTGCATGTGTGGGGGCACAGTGGCTAACAGTGGGAAGCTGCATGATCTCTGGCAAGCCAGGACACTTCTGCAAGCCTGCAAGTCCCCAGCTATAACATGGAGGTAACAGTACTGATCTCACAGGGTTGTGGTAAAAAGTGAGACAACAACTGTGAAGCCATTAACCAAGTAGCTGGCACCTGGTGAACAGATTATTTAATAAAGATTTGCTATAGTTAAAAAAAAAGATTTGTTATAGTTAGGGGAAAAAATAGATTCCATTTTCAATGGGAGGGCAATGGGATTCAGGGCAGTGAGAACCCTTGCTCATAGTTACATGGCCAGTTTAGGAGTCAAGATCTGAACCCACATCTGACACATCAAAGGCTCACTGCATCATAATCTCCCTCTGCTCCAGAATCTTCAGCAGGCCCGCTGCAGTCCACTAAATGGAATCTACCCTTGCCATGGAGTGGGGAACTAGCAAAGGCTTGAGGCTAGAGAGACCTCAGGAAAAACTCCCCATCCCTGGGTTCCTTGATCTGGGACCCCCAAGTGGGCCCAAGGAGACCTGTGAATTCCTCCACATGGTTTGCAAAAAGTTTGTGTCTAGGAACACCTGGGTGGCTCAGCGGTTGAGCATCTATCTGCCTTTGGCTCAGGGCATGATTCTGGGGTTGGGGATTGAGTCCCATATTGGGCTGCTCTGAGGAAGCCTGCTTCTCCCTCTGCCTGTGTCTCTGCCTCTCTCTCTGTGTCTCTCCTGAATAAACAAATGAAATCTTAAAAAAAAAAAAAAAAAAAGCTTGTATCTAATGGAGATTCTCAAAGGAGTGTATCACCTCAAAAGTAACAAACTTCTGACTTGATCTCACGTGGCACGTTTTCTTATCTACCCAAAGAAGATGCAGTATCTACCTTGAAAGGCTATGAAGGGATTAAAGAAAGTAGTTTATGAAAAGTATGTGAAACATCCTAAGTTTTCACCTAATGTTGGTTACCCTGCCTTCCTCTCCCCAGCTTATTGCTATCATTTAGCAAATGTCATTGAGCATCTACTATGTGGCAGATACCACTCCAGGTGGTAAAGTGGTAAACAAGACAGATGTGCCTGTTCTCGTGGAGCTCACATGATGGAGAGAATCAGACTAAATTAATAATTTCAGACACTAGTAAGTGCAATGAAGAAAATCATAGAATAATGTGATAGAGATTGATGGGGCAGGGGTGGCATCTGCAGAGGAAACATGGGAATGACAAGAAGGAACCAATTATGCCAAGATTCAAGGGCAAAGCATCAGGGCAGAAGGAGCAGGAAAGACAGTCTCACTTGAAAGACCCTTGGCTGGGCAGCCCGGGTGGCTCAGTGGTTTAGTGCCGCCTTTAGCCCAGGGAGTGATCCTGGAGACCCACATCGGGCTCCCTGCCTGTCTCTCTCTCTCTCTCTCCGTCTCTCATGAATAAATAAATAAATAAAATCTTAAAAAAAAGAAAGATCCTTGGCCAAGAGCCCCTAACTCCCAATTGCACCACAAACTGAAAAAGTCACGTAACTTCTGAGGCTCAGCTGCCATGTCTACAAAATGGGAAGAAATGCACCTTACCTGCCACAATGTGGGGGCCTCCACCAAAGGGCTGTTAAGGTCTGGGATCTTCCCCAACTTTCACCAATAGACACCTGATATTCATCATTTTGGCACCCATCTTGGAGGCGGGGACCTGCACAGATAACCCTGGGTCATGATTTTTAATTTTTAAATTTCATGCTGCACAAATAGTTTCCTTGGTTCCTGGTTAACATGGTGGACTTTACCTGCACCTGGGGCCTATTATCATAACTGCTGCTTTAGACTCTCCCTCAGTTATAAAGGCAAACAAGGGAAGGGCATCATGGAAACACTGTTATGCCCATAATCAGACCAGCTATTGCATCCCTCCCACCAACAAGATTGGAGGACTCAGTTTGTCCTGTAGACAGAGAATGTACAAGCTTTATTTAAGGAGCTGGAAACATCATGGCCCCTGGGTTGGGCTTCTGATTTATGATCATTTGTAGTTCTCCTTCCTAAATGTCTCTTTAGCATGTCCCCTTCTTTCCATCTCCTGAGCCACTACCTCACACCTTAATACCCTCTGAGCATGCTCTCTGGCCTTAGTATCCCCTCTTACAAACCATTTGCCACACTGTAGCCAGCACCTAAAGACCAGGTCTTTCCTCTACTCAAAATCTTTAGATAGCTCCCCATCACTCCCTGGACAAATGCCAAGCTCCTTAACCTGGCATTCAAGGCTCCCTCTCCAAGGCTGAGCTCCTAACAGTCTGCTCAACCCCCAGGCCCTCCTCAGTATCTATACCAAACTCCTCACTGTCTCTAAAAAGAGCATAGCCACACTCAGAATTATTTGCCTTTGCTGTTTCTGTCCCTGCTACTTGGAACACTGTCCTCCTTCCTGCCTCTTACCTCCACCCTTACTTCTTTCACTGCTTACGCATCCCTACCTACTCCTCAAGACCCCCAAATCCTTCCCTGATTCCCCAGAAAAGTACTGTTTACCAGTCTACCTTCTTAGTCAGATGTGAAAAGTTGGGGTTCTTAGTTATGATTAATTTCCCAGAGCCCAGACAGGAATTCAGGTTAAACTTAAAATTCATATGAAGTGCTTCACATTGAGAAGATCCTATTACAACCCAGAAAGAAGGAACAATTAAAAGAACTGGAGGGCTGCCAAGAGGCAAGGTGGGAATAGGAATCAAGAATCTGCCTTCTCAAAAAAATCGCCCCAGATACTGATGCAAATGATTTGGACATTTTGAGACAGTATGTTATCCTCAAACATTCCCAACCTAAAAACAGTTGGAAAAGGGGCACCTAGATGGCTCAGTCAGTGGAGCCAGTGACTTTTGATCTTAGTTTTGCGGGTTCCGACCCCACGTTGGATGTATACTTAAAAATAAAATCTTAAAAAATAAAATAAAATCTTTTTAAAAAAATTGCCGGAAAGAGGAAAATCCTTTCTTTGGCCTCTATAGCTTTCCCAGCAGTTTCCCTCAAAGTTAGGTGGTCTTTTCTGGGTGGAAAACAGAAGCCTGGGTTCCAACACTGGCTCAGCCGGGAACGTGCTAAGGTACCCTGCCTGCGTTGGTCTCGGCCCCTTTCTGGACCTCCCTTATCACACTTGTCCCCATAGTGTGTCCCCGAGGTAGTGACTGTCCCATTCTGGGTATCAGTTTCCCCATCTTACAATGGACGTCACCAGTTCTGACGCCCTACAAGTTCTGCAAACCCTGAACTCCGAGCGGACACAGCCTAACTCCTCCCATCCTTCCCAAGGTTCTGTCCATCTGGGACCAGACGACGAACCCCTATTGACCAGGCTGCCCTTACACGGACTGACCCTTCCCAGCCGCCGTCCAGCTCCACAGGCACCGCTCTCCTCCCCGCCCCGCTCTTTAGCCCCTACTGGCGCGGTCTGCGCAAGCGCATTGGGTCACATCGAGGCCCCGCCCCCTGGACCTCCGGTAACAGCGCGAGGGGCTTGAGTACCGCGGAAGGCAGGACGACGAACTAGTAGGTTGGGGAGCGGCAACGGCGGCCGGCAAGGGCCACGTTTCCTCGGGAGGACAGATGTGAGGGAGGGGTCTGGCCAGTGATTGGAACCCTGAAGGCGGAGAGATGTTGCAAGTCAAACTCCTCGTAGAGCAGGGGAAACTGGTGTCCACCGAGGGGGTTGGGCTGGTGCCTGTGGACCCCAGATTTCCCAGATCTCCGTACTCCAGAGCAGGCCGGTGTCGGGGACAGGGTGCTGGTAAGCCAGAGCCCGAGTTTTAAAAAAAAAAGAGAAACTGGGAACGATTAGAACCAAACTTTGTCTAGAGTGAGAGCGAACGGGCCCGTGACGTGGGGCAAGCCTGAGCAGGAGACGAGCGTCGCTGCCCCAGGCCTCGCGCAGGCACTGGCCTCGCCCTTGGGATAAAGTCCGCCCAGGTTTTCTAGCGGGATTTTTAAGACTTTTGTTGATCTGGCCGCAGTCTGTCATTCATTCATTTAACATTCACTGAACACAGTAGTAGGCGCTGGAAGGAGAGAAGTGAGCAAGACACACAACTATTCCTACGGTATGGAGGGTTGGGGTGGGGGGGAGGACTAATGGTCTGTAGAAGCCCTGGGCGGAGAGCAGGGACAGCTTCTGACACTCAGTCATGAAGGCTGGTCAGGAGTGATGGGGAGTGTTCCAAAAAGAGAAGCCTCCAGCGCGTGCCTAGCCTGGGAGCCGTAGAGAGGCAGGTGTATCCTGGGCACTGAAGATTACCTCTCTCTCAGTCTATTTAGTGCCCAGGGAAGAGATGATGGTAGCCAGAACTAAGCTGCTGCCAGTGGAGGTAGAGAGAAATCAAGGGATTCAAAGCATTCTATATTCATAGAAAACTACAGAATTTGGGGAGACAGGGATGTTGGAGAGAAGTATGTACAAGGCTTGAGTGCTTGGGTGGGATTCATCAGAGGAGCAGATTTGTGAGGGAGCCAACAAATTCTATGCTGGTTCTGCAGAGACACCCCCCCCCCCCAAGCAGTTGGTTATTACAGTTTGGAGGTCAGCAAAGTACCACTGTGAAGGTATAGATTTGAGTGCCCTCAGCAAAACAAAGCCACAAGGTTGAGACTGTAGAATGAGAAAAACAAAGGGCTCAATCAGCACTTAACATAGTGATTATGTCTTCTCTCTGTGTGTGTGTCCTCAGTACCTAGTCTAGGGCCTGGCATTAGATACCATTCAGTAGACAAGAGCCCAGCAGCAGGCAGGGATATTGGAATCCCAGAACTGGGAGAGATAGGGGCTAATGGAGGCTTCTGTTGCTCTAATGACAGAATCGTAGATTCGTGTCCCGACTTTGCCACCCAGCTGCTGTGTGACCTCCTGATAAATCTTCCACCTGTAATGTGGGTATAGCCAAAAAAGAAGTCCCTATGTTTAGAGTTCCAAACTCTGCTAAGAAACTACACACAGACTTTTCTCATTTAAGCCACAAGGCAACCTTATTTATGAAGGAAGTAATATTATAGGCTCAAACCCAGATCTGACTGATCTCAGAGCTTTATTATGACCCTGTGACTGCTGTTATCTATGTTGTCAGGACCCTCTTGAACTCACATAGTCATTTTCTTTTGAAACGTTGTGCTGAGGCCAACAGACTTTCATGATTGGTTTGGCACCAGTTCTGTTATAGGGAGAGGGAGGTGGAGCTAAATGTGATGGAGGTTACTTGTTGTTCTCTAGCTCCCTTTTTGGGGTGAAATGGGTAGCCATGTTCTTTTCCTAAAATCAAGTAACAAAAGGACAAAACAAAATGATTGATTAGGGCATCCAGATTTTTATTCAGATCTTCTTAAATCCCTGAGGCCTGCTGCAAAATCAGTGAGTAAAAAAAAAGTGGTTCATACTTGTGTGTCTCCAGACAGCCAGTTGGACTCCTCCTCCTATTACACTGAGCATTTGTGTTTGGTTGTTTCTATCCTGCCAGTGTAATTTCTTAAAATATTTTGTCTTGGTGCGGTGACCATAGATGTCCGTACAAGTAAAGTAATTATGTCCTGCTAGTGAGTTTGCTTCTGGTTAGTATAAGGAAGGAGTTTACCTTATCTGCATTTCATAGTGTTCTACAAAATCCTCCTTCTACCCACCCTTCCCACATTATTTATTTGAGATCTACCAGCATGGGTCGTGAGCTAGAAGGGAAATTTAGAAAACATTTTTTGTTCCACTCCCAGTGTGGAGCCCAACGCAAGGCTTGAACTGATGACCCACGGATCAAGACGTGAGCTGAGATCAAGAATCAGACGACTTAACCGATTGAGCCACTCGGGTGCCCCAGAAGGGAAATTAATAATCTATTGTAGTGGTTTTAAATTTGGTAAAAATACAGAGCATCAGCTCTTCTCTCCCCTCAGACCTCTTGCATGAGAATCTCTGATTGAGGCTTAGAAATCTGTATTCTTTACCAGGGCCCCAAGAATATTCAACCAAGTTTGGAAACCACTGGTCTACTCTGTACCCCTAGGGAATCTACAGCTGCAGGGAATCAGGCACCAATCACATATGACATTGGTGCCTCTTTCTCCAATGAAAAGCAGTGGGCTGGGAGTCCTGAGATCTGGGTTCAAATGCAGATTTTACCAGTCATTGCCTTGGGCAAATCATTTCACCTCTCCTAGATTCTACTTCCTTACTGTGAGAATAATGCCATTCTTGTATTAGGAACCATAAGAGAGAGTGGCAGTCTAAGTGCTTTGTTAAGCTTTCCATTTTTCTTGCACTTGTGGAAGTTAAGAGCTGCCATCCAGTGTTCACTGCCTGTACCACAGTGCCAGTTTCATTGGTTGCCTGGCCCCAGGCCATCTATCACCAAGCCTTCCCCTCCCCTTCTGTTGCAGGTTAGGATGGCCACCGGCTGGGGGAGCCTCTTGCAGGAGGAGCAGCAGCTGGAGGAGCTGGCGCGGCAGGCTGTGGACCGGGCCCTAGCAGAGGGAGTATTGCTGAGGACCTCACAGGAGCCCAGCTCCTCTGATGTAAGTCCCTGACTTCTCCCCATGCACGGACCACACTGCTCTGGATCCTGATGCTCACTATCTGGTCCCTGCTGTGCTAACGGCTGCTCCTCTCAGTCCGAGACATCTCTTTCACTTTATTTTATTCTTCCCAATAACTAAAATTGATCTCTAGATATATGTATAAAAAGTCGCCTGCTAGAGTAACCAAACTGAAGTCTGGGGTTTCAAGTGTGACTTAGGCAAGATACATAACCTCTATCAGCTGCGGTTTCTTCAGATAACAAAAGAGATAATAATGGGACCTACCTTATCAAGTTTATAAGAGAATAAGAAGATAATTTACGTGAAGCACTTTGCCCAGGGAACTATTATTTTTTAAGACCCCCTAATCACACTGCAGGGGGTATATCCATACAATTGGTTTGTGTATATCCTTCTCTGTGCATTTATATACATATATGGGTATATAAAGAAATATATGCTTTTCTTTATTAAGTTTATTTTTTTAGTAACCTCCACATTCAATGTGGGGCTCAAACCCACAACCCCCAGATCAAGAATCAGGCACCTCAAAATATATGGTATTCTAAAAAACAAATCGGATCATACAGATAATGCAGACTATTCTGTGATGTGTTTTTTTTCATTTAACAATCTGTTTTAGAACTCTCTTCAACTCCCTCCAGTAAAATTAGCTTCATTCTGATACATGGTGTTCCAGGTATGGCTGGATCACAGTTCAACTTTCCTCTATTTAGGTGATTTCTGATGTTTTATGGTTACAAACAGCACTCCAGGGAACAGCTACATACATGTCTGTTTGGGGACCTTTATGAGTATTTCTGTAGGGTGGGTAGATGAAAGTAGGACTGCTGAGTCCAAATCACATCTTTTAAAAGTCTCATCCTTTAAAAAAGAAAAAAGTCTTTATTTTGTGACTAGGTAAGACATTTTCATGGTTCACAATTAAGAGGGCAGAGTTTACAGTTTAACTCTCCCTCCCACATTCACCTGTCCTCTTGACCTGAAGGCAGGTTCTTGTTTATTCTTTCATATAGTTTACAAAAAACAAAAAAAAAAGTATGTATTTCTTTTTTCCACTTTTTACACAAAGAAGTATCCTAGACAACCTCTTTTGTGCCTTGCTTGTTTCTTTTTACTTAGTAGCATACCCTATGACAATCCATATGAATAACCAGAGAGCTGCCATTATCTTTCTTTGCCAACCTGCATCCTTTTTCTTCTCTGTGTGCCCAGAACCTAGTTAAAGGGCCTAGTGGAAAGTCCAGACTCAGTAAATGTTTTCCTAGGCCTGAGTGAATGAGAATGGCTGTCACCTAAGGTAGGCCGATATTGTAGAAGGTCTGCCTCTGGCTTTAGGAATATGATTGCTTGCTTCATGAACCTTAACTTCTGGGAACTGCTTGTCTTAACCCAGGATTAAGCATATTTCCCTTCCAAGATTTTTTGTTTTATTAATCAATAGGTATTACATGAATGTCCAACATTTGCTCTTACTGGAAGTTAATGGAGCCCAAAAAAGGTACAGTCCTCAATGAGATTCCCAATACAGAGAAAACAAAACAAAACAAAACAAAACAAAAAAAAAAAAAAAAACAGGAAATATGAGTGTGTGTGTGTGTGTGTGTGTGGTGTGAAAGAAAGAGATAGAGAGAGAGATTGCATTCCAAATCTTTAACAGGTGCCTGTTCTATGCAGGCCATTCTGCGCACTGAGGACACAGAGGCCCTGGCCTCTAAAGTGCATGATCTATTTGGAGAATGTGCCATAAGACAAAATGAAGTAATGTCAGTTCTATGAGGAAACATAGATAGCCTGCTGCACAACATTAGCTATCATTTACTGAGTATTTACTGTGTGCCAGGCACTATTCTAAACACTTAAGAATCACTAACTCATTTAAGTCTCACCACAGCAGAGATGAGGAAACCAAGACCCAGAAAGGTTAAGTAACTGGCCCAAGGTGATGTGAATGGTTGTGTAATTGGCAAAGCCAGAATTCAAACCCAAAGAGTTTGCTTCCTGTGTCCATGCTCTGAGTTTCCTGATTCTCTCAGGAAATTGTATGGGACACCTAGGAAAAGTAGCAACTTATTAGTTGTATTTGAGCTAGATCTTATAAAAAATAGAGAGGGCAAAGAACAGCATAGCGGACGCCTTGAATTTGGAAAAGGCAAAAATATTCCAACAGAATGCAGCTGAATGTGGGACAGAAGGCAGGCCAAAGTCATATAACCAAGAGACTTTGATACTGGGAGGAAGAGGAATGTGAACTTTATCCTATAGGTCGAGGCAACAGACTAGCCACGTGCAGACTGAATAGTAGGCTCCTGAAGATTTAGGGAGTTAATTTAAAAAAAAAATACATGAACAGGGTACAAAATTTAAAAGATATTCAGTGTAGAGTAAGTCTCCTCCCTCCAGCCACTGTTTCCCTCCCCAGGAACAAGCATTGTTAATAGTTTTTTCCACTAGTGTGTCTTTAAAAAGTTAGAGCCAATGTTTTTTTTTAATCAAGAAATTAAAAAAATAATCTAGATATCCAGTTTACCTTGAAAAGTCAGATCACGGGGCAGCCCGGGTGGCTTAGCAGTTTAGGGCCACCTTTGGCCCAGGGCGTGATCCTGAAGACCCGGGATCGAGTCCCACGTCGGGCTCCTGAATGGAGCCTGCTTCTCCCTCTGCCTGTGTCTCTGCCTCTCTCTCTCTCTCTCTCACTCTCTCTCTCACTCTCTCTCTCTCTCTCATGAATAAATAGGTAAAATCTTAAAAAAAAAAAAAAAAAAAAAAAAGAGAGAGAAGTCAGATCACCTAATAACCCTGCCCACTTTGCTACATGGCAACACTTGGCTAGTAGAGTTCTGGCCTCTTAAGTGAGATGGGAGCTCTTCTTCCTATCACTGTTTCTCTGACTCTGAATCAGAGTATTTCTTGTCATGCATGTGCTACAGTTGTTCTCATAGTAGAAAACTATTACTTTGTGTCTGTGTCTCTATAAAAAAAGAAAAAACTGTGTTTCAGCCTTTGGCCAATGCATAGCAGAAGTCAAGAGTTGCATGCTTAACCCAACTGAGCCACCCAGGTGATCCAGAGGGAAATCTTTCTTTAAAAAAAAAAAAAAATTATTTATTTATTCATGAGAGACACAGAGAGAGGCAGAAACATAGGCAGAGGGAGACACAGGCTCCACGCAGGAAGCCCGATGCAGGACTCGATCCTGGTACTCCGGGATCACACCCTGAGCCAAAGGAAGACGCTCAACCATTGGGCCACCCAGGCATCCCAACCCGGAGGGAAATCTTATTAGAAAAAATCTTTAGGAGTTTTTCAGGCCAAATGAGACTTGTTGGAAGAGGCAGAGTTCTGAGTTTTAGAGCCAAGGAAATGCCCTTATAGTCATCACACATGCACTCAGGGTATTAGATCACTCCTTCTGTAGTCTGCAGTAATTCCCAGTCTAACACATAAAAGCTTCAATCTAGAAAAACCTTACTCTTCCAAATATCTTTCCCCAGTTTTGTCTTCTGAGATTCTGAGGAAGGCAATTATCTACCAAAATTTTAAATAGATTTACCCTAATTACCTGATATTTCTACTTTTATAAATTCACAATTTGTGGACTTTCTCATACACAAAATACCTAGAATGTATATTCTAGGATATTGATTGAAGCATTGATTATGGAACGCCTGGGTGGTTCAGCAGTTGAGCAGCTGCCTTTGACTCAGGGTATGATCCCATCATCCCGGGATCAAGTCCCGTGTCGGGCTTCCTGCATGGAGCCTGCTTTTCCCTCTGCCTATGTCTCTGCCTCTCTCTGTGTATCTCTCATGAATAAATAAATAAAATCTTTAAAAAAAAACTTGAAAAGAAGCATTAATTATAAAGGGGGGGAAGGAAATCACCTAAATGTTCATAATACAAAGCTAGATTCAATAAATTATTTTATATCCAAAGAATGGAATACTTAAAAAGAATGAGAATTCTTTATTTGAACACATATGGAAATGACTCTGAAATATTTATAAAGCAAAGGGCAGAACAATATATGTGTCATGTGCTTCTGTGTATATAAAGAAAGAAAAAACATATGTCTACATATAGTCTAAAGGACTTGTGAGATACTAGTATACCATTGGACTCTGGGGAGAATTGAGTCACTGGGCCCAGAGTGAGAGTGAGACATACTTTTCACTATGTATCTTTCTGTCTCTTTTGAATTTTGTATCACATGTTTGTATTATCTGTTCAAAATAATAATATCTTTAAATAAATATATAAATGCCAAGCTCTAATGCCATAAACTCATACTACCATAATGGCAAATTATTATAATAATAATTATTAAATTATTATGTTAACCCAGAGGTTAAACTCAGAAATTCTTCATAATATTGTCATAAGGTCATCTCATCATCTCTTACCCAAATTCTAGCTCATTTGTTGTTGTGAATCTCAGAAGGCATTATCCCTTTCTAGAAATAGTGTTCCAGATGGTTTGGATTTCCCAGTTCTGCCAAAGTTCAAAGAACTTTGCATTCTGAGGAATGCAGCCTAACTCTAGGCCTGGAAACCTGAGTCACCATCTCCAACACTTGGGGTGGTGGTGGGGGAACCATTTATAACTTCTAAGGGGTCAAGGTTCACTTCTGCTGCAGCCCTACCAGCAGGACTCTCCCTCTCCCCCAACCACAAGGCAAGGGGACAGGTGTGAGCTCCTGGCATGAGGAAGGTCCTGGGTTTAGATAATCAACTGACTAGGAGCTGTGTTTTTGTGTGTGTATGTGTGTGTTGTTTAACAACCACCTTGGTTCAAATCCCTGTGCCATATATATATATATCTGCAGCTTAATATAATTTTGGACATGTTACTTAATCTAAGACTCAATTCCCTTATCTATTTATTAAAAATAGAGAGTAATAATATCTGCCTCACATAGTTAAATGATGCATCCATGTAAGGTATTTAAAATAGTGCCTTGCACACAGTAGGTGCTCAATGACTTTTTACTTATTTTTTGTTTGTTTTTGTTTGTGGCTGTTTTGCTTCTAATTTTTCTGTAAAGAGATAAAATATTACAGAGTCTAAAATTTCCCTTTATACCCCTTCATCATCTTGTTTGTTCCCTCCCTTTCCAGAGGTAACCACTATTTTGTAGTTTGTGTGTCCTTAATAAATGTCACTTAAATGTCCTTAATAAATGTCACCACACTTTCCATGGGGTTATGTTTGCAGGAAGACAACCCATTCACAGGTGTTCTACCCCTGCCCACTCTTTCTCCTCTCCTCGATCAGGTGGTAAGCTATGCCCCATTCACGCTCTTCCCCTCACTGGTCCCCAGTGCCCTGCTGGAGCAGGCCTATGCTGTGCAGATGGACTTCAACATGCTGGTGGATGCTGTCAGCCAGAATGCTGCCTTTCTGGAGCAGACTCTCTCCAGGTACTAGGTCATGGGGCATTAGGGGCCAGGATGTTGGAATCATGGGATTAGAAGACTGGGGAGCCATGAAGTATTGCTCTGGCAGTTGACTTGGTTGGGGTGGGGGACAGGTACCCCCCAGAAAAACAAAAAGTAGTAGAAGTTAAGCATCTGGCTTCTAATCCTGACTCTAATACTCACTTATTTATATGGCCTCAAGAAAGTCCCTTTCTTTCACTGGCCTCAATTTCTTCATCCGTAAAGTGGTGAGGTTGATCTAAATCTAAGATCCTTTCCAACACTGACATTCTGTGATTCTCTGATCCATGTCCCCCTGCTTTGAAGACTGAGATTTCTATTTGGAATTACGGAAGGTCAGTGTCATTTTAGAGAAAACAAAGAACAGAGAAGATTATTAAAGTCAGATTTCTTCTTTTCCTAAGCATTGTCTCTTTCTTATTACCTCAGGCCCCTTATCTCTGGGTGAGATGGGGTATAGACTGGGCCACACTCAGGGCATGAGGATACAGGACCCTTGAAATGGCTTACCCCATCCATCCCTTCTCTGTCTCTTCTCCCTTGATCTTTTTTTCCTCTTCAGACCCTGAGGCAAGGGAAACTTCTTTACTTTAGAATTAAATTCTTTATTTTAGAATTAAATATATATAAATATATATATATATTTGTATTACAGGTATGTATATATACTATATAGAGACTAGACATACATACTTGCATGTCTGATTAATTTCTAAAAGAAAGCAATTATTTTGTTACAGATAAATCTTTCTTTCTTAAGATTTTATTTTTAAGTAATCTCTACACCCCGTGTGGGGCTCAAACTCAAAACCAAGAGACCAAGAGTTGTATGCTCCACCAACTGAGCCAGCCAGGTGCCCCAGAGACAAAATCTTTTAAAAATGTGCATGTTGGGGGGCACCTGGGTGGCTCAGTTGGTTAAGCATCTGACTCTTGATTTTGGCTCAGGTCATGATCCCAGGGTTGTGAGATCAAGCCTGGCATTGGGCTCCATGCTGCATTTGGAGCCTGCTTAAGATTCTCTCTCTTCTTCTCCCTCTGTGACTCCCCTCCTCTGCTTGTGCTCTCTCTAAAAAAAAGTGCACATTGATAAGAGGGTGAACATGAGAAGGGATCTTATAGTAAGAGGTGTGGAAACCATTGACTTGGAGCTAAAAACCCAATGAGAAAAAAAAACAAAAAAACAATGAGTTACGAATGTACAAACCCTACCACCACTTTCCCCTCAGATCTTTTTTGGGGTGGGTCTGGCTTTTGTTTTTTGTTTTTGTTTTTGTTTTTTGGGGGGGTCTGGCTTTTGTACCTGTGATTCTGGATTGTGGGATTTACGAGCAGCCTGATTTATGACCTGTGCCCTAAAGATGCAATTATGTGGAGACCGTCCCTGCAATCCATCTCTGCAATCCTGCCTTCCCTGTTTCTCTGTCCTCTGAAATACAAACCTTAGCTTGTAAGGAAATAGAGCTCCAGGAACACATGTGCTAGAATAGCAGCCTAGGGTGTGGGGTTGAAGGGGTGCACCTTTTTAGAAAAGGGAAAAATATGTCTCAGCTTCCTGGAGGCTGAAGCCCAGCTGGGAGCTCTCCTCACTAAGGGCTGGGAAAGGCCCTGTGAGAGAACTGGCTGAGGAACAGAGGAACTGCCTGGCAGGCCTGTGCTATACGGGTTCAGTGGGGTCCTTGTAACAAGGTGAGCCTGTGATTCAGGCTTAAGCTGGCATGCAGAGACCACCCTGAATCTTGACAGACAACTGTAGTGTTGGTTACCAATGGGTGTCTTTTCCCGAGGTTCCAGAAAACCATACTGGGTTCCTACATCATGTCACAAGTCCCAGCAGCACACTGGGCCATGATGATGAGGTAGCACAGACATAGTCTCTACCGTCAAGTAGAGATGACACTAATCATCACAGAAATCAAATGGAAAATAACAACTGTAATCTGTGCTGTAGAGGAGAGGTCCACAGTGCTCTGAGAGCACATAGCAGGGGGATCTGATCCAAATAGGGACAGCTGCTCTGAGGGAGTCACATCATATGAGGACTGGCTGAAGAAAAATAAATGGATATTTAGTGTGAGTCAGAAGACTCTTTGGAGCACAGGACATAAGTGCTGTCTTTTAATCTCTGAGAGTTGCTGTGTAAGTGGTGGAAAAGACTTGACCTTGGAGGTCCCAGATTATAGGAGAAGCTACAGAGACTTAATGTTAGGTCTACCAGAAGGCTTACTAGCCATCAGAGCTATACAAAGATGGAATGGTTCTATCACATGCCATTTCCTAGTTTCTCTTGAGCCCAGGCATTATTCACAGCTCAGTATGTGTCATATCTCAAGTATCCTTCACCACAGCTCTATAATTCTTTTCCTCTTCATCTTTCATTTTCTTCTTTTACAGATGAGCAAACAGACAGAGAGGGGTAATAGTTCTCTTAGGTTGCCTAGTAATGAGTGGTAGAGCTGGGATTTGAACCTAGCTCATTTGGCTCTAGAGCTGGGTTCTAAACCACTGTTCTCTACCAGGTTGATGTGGGTGTTCAAGTTTGGGTCAGTAGACCCAGAGATTCAGGAGGCAATGGACAAGGGTGGAACTACCTGACCTTTAAGCTCCCAAATAGCCTAGAAAATGCTCTTTTTCCTCCTCCAGCACCATCAAAAGGGACAACTTCACTGCTCATCTCTTTGACATCCACAAGCAAGTCCTGAAAGAGGGCATTGCCCAGGTAACTGTTCCCCACTCCACCCCAATCCAAGACTCATCCCTCCCTTTTTTGACCAGAAGAATTTGGTCCAGACCTTGAGATTATGGGACTCTGCCTCTCATTGATCCCCACTGGGTTTGTACATCAGTGACCAATCCTGGGATGACCAAAAGAATGATTCCACTGGGTTTTGGAGCATCAGCCAGCAACTCTGATCACTATGTAGAATTCATGTTATCTGTCTGTTCCATGACTAGGCCCTCACTCAGCCCCTGGGCAGATGTATTCAGCCTTCAGTTTTCCCCACAGACTGTGTTCCTGGGTCTGAATCGCTCAGACTACATGTTCCAGCGCAACGCAGATGGCTCCCCAGCTCTGAAACAGATTGAAATCAACACTATCTCTGCCAGCTTTGGGGGCCTGGCCTCCCGCACCCCAGCTGTGCACCGGTGGGTCCCTTGGGCAATGCTGGGCACACTGGTGGGTTGAAAGCCTGATAGGCCTACAGGCAGGGGCAGGGATCTCCCAATTGTGAATGTGCCTTCCTGGGCCCTGGGTCATGTGTTTTCCCCCACAGCAGTTTCCACTTATAATTTGGTCTTAGTATGTCAAGGAGAGAAGGGACTTCATGGTTCATCTAGTGCCACCCCTTCATTGTACAAGTTAGTGTTCTAGTATGAGGAAACAGTATCTGAGGTGAGAAAGAGCTTTGAAGGCCTGAAAAGAGGTCAGAATCCATGGCAGAGTGGGATCAGAGGCTTCCCATTGGAAGGCTAGACCCTAGTAGCAACCACTTCTGGCCAGCAGTGATGCACCATGTTGCTGTAATTGCAGATGGTCTGCAGCAGGATTCCAGGTAGCAGGCATCTGGGGCTCAGGTAAAGGAGTTCCAGCCCAATGGGAAGCTGGTATAGAGTAGAAACACAGGGTCTCGGGGCTCTGGGTACATACACAGGGCCAGGGTTTGGGCAGTCCAGTATATTCCATCCTGAGGTGGATCCTATGGGAGCATGATGATAAGCTGTTTTTTAGTGTTCAGCTAATTCTCAAAGTGATGTTCCTGTGTCTGTGAGTCACAGGCAGAGGTCTTCCAGATCCATCCAATTACTGAACAGACATCTCTCTTCCAACAGACATGTTCTCAATGTCCTGAATAAGACCAAAGAAGCTGCCAAGATCCTCTCCAATAATCCCAGCAAGGGACTGGCACTGGGGATCACCAGAGCCTGGGAGCTCTACGGCTCAGCCAAGTAAGGGGAGAAAAAGTGACAGCAGATTCATTCAGGGCTGCAGCACCTGCTTCTTTGCCTGACATAATTAGGAAATGAAGGATTTTTTTTTCTCGAAATAGAAGTTTACACTTTTAAGCACCAAAATTATGTTAATGGACGTTTTGGGCTATCTTCTAAAATAAGATGTAGGCTATAATTTAATCTTTTCTTGTTGGCTAGAGGTCATCATTATCTGTCAGTGATTGCATTACCGTCACTAACTGCGTCTTGATGTAACATAGTGCAGAGGAGTTGCCTAGACTTAGAGAGGTGTCGGAGGCTGTTTGCCTGCACTAATGGCCCCAACTGTTAGGCTTTAAGCTCTTATTCCCTTTCTTCACAGCTTTTCTGTTTTCCTACTATCAGCTCTTACTTTATACTGCTGTCATTGTGCTTGGATTTGGAATCCTCCATTTCTATCCCCAGACCTTTCTGATTTGCTATGGTTTGGGAAAGCAAATGGTCTGGATTGTTATGTGCTGTCTAATGAGTGTGAGGGCCTCTTTGATGAGTAAATGCATAAGCTTTGATTTAGGGATTTTGTAGTATCTGTTTTAACTGCTTAGAGGCATTTTTTGCTTCCTTGCTATTTCTCAACCATGTTCCAGATGTGTAAGGATGCCTGGTAGGTGACTTCTGGATAAATGAGGGGCCACTGTACCAACAGTTATTGCAATGTTTACATAGCCTTAATAGTTAACCCTTAATGAGCACTCCCTAGTGCCATGCTTTGTGCTAAGCACTTTATATGCAGGATCTCCTTAGAGGCTTCTATCAAACATTCCGAGGTAGATAGCACCCATCTCCCCTATTTTACAGATAAGGAAACTGAGGTTTAGAGAAGTGAAGTGAATTGTTCAAGGTCAAATGGCGAGTTGCTGGTAGAGCCTAGAGTCCACTTCCTCTAGAATTTGCATTCTTTTTTTTTTAATATTTTTTTGAAGATTTTATTTATTTATTCATGACAGACACAGAGAGAGAGAGAGAGAGAGAGAGAGAGAGGCAGAGACACAGGCAGAGGGGGAAGCAGGCTCCATGCAGGGAGCCCAATGCAGGACTTGATCCCAGGTCTCCAGGATCATCCCGGCTGAAGGTAGTGCTAAACCGCTGGGCTGCCCTAGAATTTGCATTCTTAATCACTTCATTGTCTCTCAGAGAGCCACTCTGGGCTTGCTAATCCTCACCAAGACTCAAGAAACCTTGGACTCTGAATATTTAGAAGGCATCAGATGGATACCTTCTCAAGTAGAACTCTTGGCTAAGTTGTATTTTAAGAGATGGAAGCCAGGAAGGGGTCAGCCAGGGAGCTGCTGACAGACAAATACTGCAGAGGGTTTCTCCAACCAGGCTGTGAAAGACATGCAAAGATTCATGTGCCCAGTACTAGGTAGGCGCTGATGGGTAGGAGCTGTGTGTAGACACCTAAGCTGGGACTAGCTTCCCTTATTTTGAAAGTAAGATAGGCACTCCTGCTGACCCAGCATGTGATCTTTGCTAAGTCCATTCTCTTCTCTGAGCAGCAGTTTCCTCATCTGTAAAATGGGGACGATAGTAACAATACCTAAAGGGGTGGGAGTGAGAATTAAATGAAATCATGGCTTTGAAAAATGCTTGTAAAAACTGAGGGCTCAAAGAGGTAGAATACTTGCCCTAAGTCATACAGCTAGTAAGTTTAGAATTCATGTCTATCTATCTCTAAAGCCTGCTTTCTCTCTACTACACTGTTCTGCCTCCAAGAGGAATGGTCCCATAGTATAGATTGGAAAAGTGAGGCTCAAGCATTTATAGAGCAGGTGAATTTTCATCAGTTATCCCATAATTTTTGAGACCTTTTAAAGAAGCCTAGAAAATGATTTATGATTCCTATTTAGCATTTATTCAAACTCTTTCAAAACATTAGTGCCTGTGGTTAGAATTAGTAGGGATAAGAAAGGAGGATTCTTGGTATAAAATGTTGGGGGCTATGATCAAGTCCTTGCTGCCAGCCAGCACACTACTGCCACTTTACCTTCCTTAGCTGACAACTTTCCTAGTCCTGCTATCAAAAGACTATTCGGAACTGAAGGCAGGAGGTAGAATATGTTTTCTGAGTCTGGCTGTGATTATTTGGCAGAAGGCAGGCTGACTTAACCAGGGAATGCAGCTTCACTTTAACCTACAGCCTACAGGCTCCCTCCTCCGCCTCTTCTTGGAGGTGGGCCAGTCTGGGCCAGATGCCACTTTCCCACCCATGGGCAGAGCAAATCAGGCTGCATTATGAAAAGCAAGGCCCTTGGCCCTTGGGACTCTCTCAGGGCAAGAAGACTTATGAGAGCACCATTTCTAGCTTATCTCTCAGACACCGAACTCAAAGCCAAGACTCAGCTTAATGTCATGTCTGACCTTAAGACATTTTAGGCAAGGCAAGAGAGGAGGCATACTAGGACCTGTACTTCAGCCAAGTGGAAAGAAGTCAGGCACTATAAAGAGGTACAGAAAACAGACAAACAGACCAGAGGCCAAGTACAGGAGGAAGGAATCCACACTTAGATTCCTAAGCCAAAATCTAGCCATCCAAGAGTCCCAGCAAGAATCTATGGGCACATAGCAATACTGCTACAGCAAAAATGGAATTTGGTTCTCCATTACTGCTGAGTATTGCCCCTCAAGATCACCTGGTGGGAGACTGGACCTGTCTTTAACTACTAAAAATAACCTGATTAGTAGCCAAACATTTCTCTGGCATTAGCTTCTCCCTGAGTTCTTGAGCTCCTGCTTCTTTAAGTATGTGGATAGCAGAGAAGAAAAGGTCAGGTAAGCCTTGGTGACCCCATTAATACTGTGTAACCAAATGTGTCCCTATGTACATCACAGAAATGTTGGGAGGCCTCAAGAGACAATGCTTTATTTATAATTGGTGCTCTAGGGTTCTGTAGGATTCCACTGAGCTATTCTAATGTATCATACAAGAAACACACACTCTTTTTTTTATATGCTTTACAGTCTGTATGAGGGTCATTAGCCTCCAACTTCTAGCATTGTTCTTCTATAAAATATTCTTCAGTACTTTCACTTGTTTATTCTTCCAGAAAGATTTTAAAAATCATTAATTTAAGTTTTTAGAAAAAGCCCTCTTGGGTTTTTTAGATGATTTGAAACCTAAATTTTAATTTGCACAAACATCATTACAATATTTTATCTACCTACTAGAGAAGGAGCAGGAACATCTCCATATTTTCAAATTTTCTAGTTTCAGGAAATGTGCTGTATCCTCAGGTATTGCCTGAGACCCTCCAGATTTGAGAGAATACCTGCTCTTTCAGGGAAGCTATGTTCTCATTCTCACCCTGAAGGGGGTGCGATGGAGGGAGGAAGACAAGCTTTGTAGCCATTTCAATCAACTGTGTTTTCTCTTTCCCCAGTGCTCTGGTGCTACTGATTGCTCAAGAGAAGGAAAGGAACATATTTGACCAGCGTGCTATAGAGAATGAGCTACTAGCCAGGTAAGTAAAGGAGGGGAGATCTCCAGATATGGCTCCATGATTGTGCACAGCCATTCAGAACATAGCATCTATTCCCTCTGACTTTGGCCATCTTTCCCAGGAATATCCATGTAATCCGTCGAAGGTTTGAAGATGTTTCTGAAAAGGGGTCTCTGGACCAAGACCGAAGGCTGTTTATGTAAGTGTTCAAGGAGTATTCCCCAAGGATCTGAGGGAGGGCTGCTTTAGGAAACTCATCCTGAGCACTGGGTGTTATACTGTGTTGGCAAATTATTTATTTATTTATTTACTTATTTATTTATTTATTTATTTAATTTATTATAGTCAGAGAGAGAGAGAGAGGCAGAGACACAGGCAGAGGGAGAAGCAGGCTCCATGCACCGGGAGCCCGACGTGGGATTCGATCCCGGGTCTCCAGGATCGCGCCCTGGGCCAAAGGCAGGCGCTAAACCGCTGCGCTACCCAGGGATCAGGCAAATTGATTTTAAATAAAAATTAGGAAACTCATCCTGTCAACCATTTCCCCCAGTAATCTTTTCTTCTGGGAGATGCAATGGTTTGCTTCCTTCTCTGAATTTTAGGGGCAAAATAACCCATCATCTCAGGAAAGTTTGGAGAAGGCTGGTCATGTTCAGCTTCTAAAGGGCTATCAGAGCTACTGACATTCTTGATAAGGGCCTTCTTAAAATAACCTTGGTTTTCATATGCCTCTGGGCTCCTAAAAGTTTTCTTGCTCCTTTTGGTAGCTGGTCTAGTCAGGCGTGGGCAGCTTGGCTGGGTAGTTAGGGAGGAAGAGGAATAGCTCATTCATTCTGATTGTTCTGGGAGCTGCTCTCTGAGCTCAGGCAAGACCTCAAGGGGCCTGGATTTGTGTTCCATGCCACGCCCTGAGCTTCCTTCCAGGGGACTTCCACAAAGTGACTTTAGTACCACTTAGTTGGGTAGCATTGCTTGCAACACACATATTTAGACCTTTATAGGTTGTTTTTTTTTTTATTTCTTTTAAATTAAGAACCTCCATGAAATTTCACAATACCACTTGATATTTTCAAAATAGTGCTTTTATAACAAAGTCATTAATTTACTTTCTAGGTATATCAGACAATATCAAGTAAAGAAAAGGGAAAGAAATTTTAAAAGTCTGTGTATTTTTTTTAGAATAACAAAATATATTTTACTAAAACATAAGATTTACAGAAGTTTCCAGACAAGCCATACAAAATGGTCAGCAGTTTTTTCTTGAAGGAAAGATTCTACACTTGACAGCAAAGTCACAATGTTATTAGTGAGGATTGTGATGTTGTGATGTTTGTTTAATGTTCCCATTTTGGTTCAGACAATCAAGCTTGTCCATCTACAGCATCTAAATAAGTTATACTTGGCTAGAGAGCATATTCTAAATAACTGATTAACTGCTTTTAACCAATGCAACTTGATCACCATAAAAGGGAGGAAGGAGCCTATAAAATTAAAATAAACCTATCTTCCCCCCTCAAAAAAAAAATAAAAATAAAGAAACCCTGCAGCAAAGAGGGGCCACTGCTTTTAAATATTTCACAACAATCCAAGTGGTGCTTCTAGCCTCTGCTCATACTTTACAACAATGAATCAAGACAAGACATAGATTTGTCTTTTAATCATAGATAATGTGCATTTAATCACCAAAGGACTGAAGATGTCTGGGCTTTTATCATGCAATATTTCCAAGACTGTCCATTAAATGCAAACACAAAAGGAAGAAGTCTTGGCAGAACAGGAGAAGTGATGTACACTTGATGATCAGATCGATTTTAAATATTATTCATGGCATATAGCCTAGTCCATGCTCTAGCTCTATGGCTTGGGCTTTGTTGGTCTTCCACTGCTCTACTACATCATTTGCTAATGGATTATCTAGATTGGGAGCACTTAACAAAGCCTGGATTCATAGTGGAACTGTGTGGATCTGCAGTGCTAGGGACCACTTATCTTTCAAAATATCTAAACATATTCTTCCCAACTTATCTATATTAGGATGATAAATTTTGATCATGAAACATACTTTAGAGGCTGCTGTCGGGTATTCTTCTGGAAGGAATAGTTCAAGTTTAAGAAGTCTTAAACCTGCCTCAAAGGTGGTATCCTGGGGGCCAGCAATGAGCACTTGAAAATCATGGGCATTGTTCTCAACTGGTTCTGCTCTAAAGTCAGGAACTAGTTCTGCCAGCAAATGCTGGGTTTCATCGATAATCCTATGGGGCAGCCTGACCATCTTGTCAGATCCTGAGTTTGGCTTCTAGTCTTGACTCAAGGCAGTGTGTATCTTAACTAGACTCATACTTTTGCATCTCCACACCCTCATACCCACCATTTCAAAAAATCTCAGCCTGGTTTCAGCTACTTTAAGTAGTATAAAAATGTGTTTTGCTAGGTATGACATGATTCTGAGACTCAGTAATTTTTAGCCCATTAAAAAAAAAATTATCCGATTTGATTCTATTTGCCTTCTTATTTCCCTCTGGCCTTCCTAGAATAATTCTAGATCGGGAATATTCTAAAGCATTTCTTATTGCATACCTTCATGTTTTTAGTGATAGAAGTGGTGGTATGGGTATCTATTTTCATTGCTTCCAATGAACTTTGGGGTAGGCAACCTGTGCAGACTGACTTTCAAAGAAGCCAAGCTCATTTTGATGCACCCTGAAGTACCCTGAACCAATGAACATACCAGTTATAATTTAACACAGCAGCTTTCTCCATCCTGTGTTCTAGGGACGGCCAGGAAGTTGCTGTGGTTTACTTCCGGGATGGCTACATGCCGAGTCAGTACAGTCCACAGGTTGGTATTTTGTTAGACCATTCTCTGCCTCCTAGGACTCACCGTCATTCCTCAGAGACCCAGCTCAGGCATCACAGAAACCTGGGTTTTTCCCTGAGCCCAGTTCTTCCTCAGGGAAACTGGTGTACCTCCCTGTTCTCTCACAACCTTTTTGTTACCTCTTACTCTCTACAAACACAATTGTCTTCTAGAATCTGAATCCTCAGGAATCCATGTTGCTTCAACCATTCACACTGTTTCTAGAAATATGCTGACAAATGCTTAACAGTCATGGTTATCAGAAGGAAAGCCCCAATTTGTAGCATTTGCTGATTTCTATGGTGTACTCCCCTCATCGCTAATTTCAAGCTACCCACCTTAACATTTCTGGACACAGAATTGAAAAGAGATTGGTACAATCAGCTCTGGCTAACTAATGCAAACCAATTTCATCATACCACTGACCATTTCCTTCCTGCCAACTCTTACCTCTCTCTTATCTGTGTAGGAAAGTTTTTCTATCCATTTATGTTAATGACAGTAATGATATCACTTTATCTTGCTATCATACCGTGTAGTTTCAAAATTACTTTCCACATCCATTATTTCATTTAATCCTTACAACTACCATCTGAGGTGTATAATTATCCCCATTATACAGACGGAGAAACTAAGGTTTGGAGAGATGCAGGGGCTTGTGTTAGATCCCACAGGAGGTTCCCAGGATTTCTGATTCTCAGTCTAGTAGCATTTCCAGTATATCATTCTGGAATATATCACCTCCCTCTGCCCCTAATCCACAGCATGCAGAAGCTAAGAAGCCCTGGTTTCACTTAGGAGAAAGAAGTTGGAAAATATCGTGAGCAGTATACTAGGGATCATGATCCTTTGGCTCTGCTTCTGTGTGACCATGGGCATGTTCCTGACCCTTTCTGGGCTCAATTATTTAAGCTGAGGAAACTATACTTAAAAATTGAGGAAGCTCCTTCCAGACATCTAATTCTTTGAATATAGGATTCTAATTCTTTGAATATAGGATTCTCCGTAAGGAATACCTATATAGGGAGCAGCTCCACAGAGGTGGAAGCTGTGTAGAAGGTACTTTCCTCTAGAAAGTGGTTAGAGTGGCAGGAACTTGCTGACTGGAGAAGAAAAAACTGTCCATTGGGAAAACAGATCCAGGCTCCAGGGGATTTGAGGGAAAGGGGCAAAGAAAACTTTAAAAAGAGAGAAGTTGAACTAATGGGGAAAGAAGTTGAACTAACAGTTGAACTAACAGGACTAACGGATGAAATTTGTGCATCAGGAGGAGGACATTTTTAGGGAATTGAGAAACTCAGATCAGGTTTAGAATATGAAGATAAAACTTCAAGGCTTAGTGACTTGGTAGGTGACCTCAGGAAAGCCCTTGCTCATTTCTGAATTTTGCTTCCCTGTTTCTAATATAATGGAGTACTTCTCTGGGTTTATCTCTGATGTTCTGGGCACCTGTAACTCTGCCTAGACTATCAGAGGTGGCTGAGATTATTAATCGAGACTGGCAAAGGTGCTGCAGGTGGAATGATTGTATCAAAGGGAGGACGGCATGGGTAGGGTGGGTGTTGTTCCTCAGGCAGTTGCCTTCATCCTGCTGTGGGCAGTTTGATGTGGTCTGGAGTCCGGGACAGTCTGTCCTCCCAGATATGGGGTCTAGAGCTGGGAGGTGTGGTCGTCTGCTGTTTACCTGCCTCTCACACCCCAAACTCCTAGCACATCAGACCATTCATCCTGTAATTAAGCACCTGCAGGCCTTTACTCATATTATTCTGCTAATCTGAGTATGCCTTTGCTATCGAGTCTGACCTGACTACTCAGATTTCACTTCTTTAAACAACAATAACAAATAATTACTGAGCATTTACAAAGCCCCAAGCACTGTGTTAGATACTGGTGATACAATAGGAAGTAAGACAGACAAGGGCCAGAGCTCACATTTTGGTCAGGGAGACAGTCATCAGGAAGTAAGCAAAAGTAGGAAAAAAAATTTTTTCTAGTTGAGGGAAACTCTTTGAATAAAACAATAGGGTGAAGATAGAGAATTATGGGGAAGCCTACATTAAATAGGGTGGTTTGAGCTGAGACTTAAGGATAAAAAGGATCCAACCATCCATTGGAAAAGCCACTGTTGGGGATTTACCCCAAAGATACAGATGCAACGCCGGGACACCTGCACCCCGATGTTTATAGCAGCAGTGGCCACAATAGCCAAACTGTGGAAGGAGCCTCGGTGTCCATCGAAAGATGAATGGATAAAGAAGATGTGGTTTATGTATACAATGGAATATTACTCAGCCTTTAGAAATGACAAATACCCACCATTTGCTTCAACGTGGATGCTACTGCAGGGTATTATGCTGAGTGAAGTAAGTCAATCGGAGAAGGACAGACATTATATGTTCTCATTCATTTGGGGAATATAAATAATAGTGAAAGGGAATATAAGGGAAGGGAGAAGAAATGTGTGGGAAATATCAGAAAGGGAGACAGAACATAAAGACTCCTAACTCTGGGAAACGAACTAGGGGTGGTAGAAGGGGAGGAGGGCGGGGGGTGGGAGTGAATGGGTGACGGGCACTGGGAGTTATTCTGTATGTTGGTAAATTGAACACCAATAAAAAATAAATTTAAAAAAAAAGGAAAAGAATTCTAGGCAGAGGGGAAAGCAGGAAAAGCAAAGGTAGAAATGATGTTTTTGTGTTTGGCCTGTGTGGCTGGACTGTGAGAGTGGGATGGATGGATGTCAAGAAATTGACATGGTTGAAAATGGGACAGGAGGCAGATCCTGCAGTGTCTTGTAGTCTATGGTAAGAAGTTAGAATTTTATTTGGAATACAGTAGGTAGCTGAACTCACACAGAAGTGTCCCACCTCTTTCAAACCTCTTCATCCATTTTTCTATACCCTTGTACCTTTTATTTCCCTCTTTTTAAGATTTTATTTATTTATTCATGAAAGACACACACACACACAGAGAGGCAGAGACAGAGGCAGAGGGAGAAGCAGGCTCCATGCAGAGAGCCCGATGTGGGACTTGATCCTAAGACCCCGGGATCATGCCCTGAGCTGAAGGCAGACACTCAACCACTGAGCCTCCCAGGTGTCCCTGTTATTTCCCTCTTAATTATAGTCTGTAACATTGTGCTAAATTTAGTGAGCTCCCCAAGGGCAAGAATCCTACATATCGGAAGAATCCACATCTGCCTCACAAAGATGTTGCAGTGACCCTGGGAATAATGAATGTGAAGATAGAAAGCATGATACCTGGCATCTAATGGATGCTCAGTAGAGATCAGCCAAAGTGAAATAAAGTAGAATTCCTTTTGTTCTCTTCCCTCTGCAGAACTGGGAAGCACGCTTACTGCTGGAGAGGTCATGTGCTGTCAAGTGCCCAGATATTGCCACCCAGCTGGCTGGGACTAAGAAGGTGCAGCAGGAGCTGAGCAGAATGGGTGTACTAGAGATGTTGCTCCCTGGCCAGCCTGAGACTGTGGCCCGCCTCCGTGCCACCTTTGCTGGCCTCTACTCACTGGACATGGTGTGTGAACAGCCTCTTTCTCCTACCACAGGCCTCCCAGGTGCCAGGAACCCAGAACCCAATGTGTTGGGGAAGCTGGACCTGGTAGTGGGCTAGACTTGGGTCAGTGATGCTCCGTGAGAACCCCTAGAGCCCTGGGGGGCGGGGGCTGGAATTCATTGTAAGATCCGTCAGCAAAGGTAGAGATGGGGGTAAGAGGTGGAAAGGGGAAGAAGGAGCTGAGGTAGACAACAAGAATTGGGGAGAATCTTTACGGGCTTTCCAGGTCTTCTGTTGTGGAGCCCTGCACTCTTGCACTGGAGAACAAGAGAAAGCTTGTTCTCATTGTACTTGCTGCTGGGTTTGTTAAGGGTCACATCCAGATAGTAGCATCTGTTCTGAAGGGGCTATCACTCTTCCCCCTCCTGCTGTTCCTCTGATGCTGCTCTGTACAACCAGCAGGACTGTAGCTCTTGCCTTTGGCTTAAAATTGCTGGTGACTGCTTTCTTGCCTCCTGCCAGGGTGAAGAAGGGGACCAGGCCATTGCTGAGGCCATTGTTGCCCCTAGCCAGTTTGTGCTAAAGCCCCAGAGAGAGGGTGGAGGTAGGTGGTGGTTTTGCCTTTGTAAGGCTGTTCATTGGAAGGGGGCTAGCAGGCTGTTACCAACGCTGATTGGCACTTGCTATGGGCATAGTCCCAGGCTCAGGGGACACAGGAGGAACTGACACAGGCCCTCATCTTGGACAATGTCCCAGGAGACCCTGTGATCAAGTGCTGTTGAGTGCACAGGAACCTGATTAATCATAACTGGAGGGTTGGACAAGTTTAGTCTGAAGTGCCTGTGACTAGATTGTGGGAAAGTGGGTAGAGCAAAATAGAAGGTGGGATATTTTACTGCATGTTTGAACTCCTTGAGAGCAGGGTCATGTCTGCCTCACAGACCCAGAGGAGATGAGTTTTGATGTTGGTCCTAAAGGATAAGTAGGAGTTTACCAGGTGGGAAAGGAGGAAGAGCATTCCATACAGAAGGAGCAGCCTCAAGTAGAGGCACTAACCCATGGAAGTGTATGTTGGAGATTAACAAGCAACTGGTAAGGCTGGAGTGCAGCATGGGAGATGGGAAGAGGCAGGGATTTGGGCTAGAAAAGATGGTTTGGGACATCATTATAAAGGACACTGGAAATATGTAGGAAATTGGATTTTTATCCTGAAGGTACTGAGAATCTGTTAGGTTTTTTTTTGTTTTTTGTTTTTTTTTAGATTTTATTTATTTATTCATGAGAGACACAGAGAGAGGCAGAGGGAAAAGCAGACTCCCTACGGGGAGCCTGATACAGGACTTGATCCCGGGACCCCAGGATCATGACCTGAGCTGAAGGCAGATGCTCAACCACTGAGCCACCCAGGCATCCCCCATTAGAGAGTTTTAAGGAGGGAAGGGACACACAATTGATTCAGGATCCATGTTTCAGCCATAGTGGAGCTTGTCCTGGGTGAGGGGAGATATTGGTCACAGAGACCATAGAGGAGGCTGGTATAATTGTCCAGAAGAGCAATGCAGAGGCCTAGGCTAGGGCTATACAGACTGAAGAGACATGTCTGAGTTAGTGACAGGTCTGGAGAGTGAGTTAAATATGACTCAGGGGTATCTTTCACTTGATAGGGAGAAGGAAGATCTGGGAGGGGCAGGTTCAAGCAGAAGTAATGAATTCTGTTTGGACATGCTGAGTTTCTTTTGGGAGCCCATGGGATATCCATGCGATATTTAGAATAGTGAGCTTAAGTTAAAGATTTGGGAGTTAACAAGTCATAGAATATAGAATATAGATAACAAGTCATAGAATATAGAGTTAACAAGTCATAATATAGAGTTAACAAGTCATAGAATATAGAATAGCGAGCTTAAGTTAAAGATTTGGGAGTTAACAAGTCATAGAATATAGAATATAGTCATAGAATATAGTCATAGAATATAGTCATAGAATATAGTCAAGAATACTTCTTCTGTAGTCTTAGAAGAGATCTTCCTGGAAAAAAAAGTTTGTACATGGAGGAGAGAACAAGGGTGGCGGATGGATTCTTTGGGAATCTCAACATTTAAGAGGAGCAGGAGCCAGTCAGGGAGGCTAGGAAGGAAAGCCATAGACAGGAGGAGAACCAGGGCAAGACGGTGTGGTAGAAGGTGTGTTTGTGTGATAAGGGCTGTCCTGTTAAAGTGACATTCCCTCCTTGGGATCCAGGCCTGCCTTGGCTTCCCTGAGCTGGTGTCAGGAACTGAAGCTGCTGACTTGACCACAGAAGTGGGGGCATAGAATGGAGAAGGTAGCCAGAGCGTCTAGGGTGACTGACCAGTGCCATTGCAGGTAACAACTTATATGGGGAAGAGATGGTACAGGCCCTGGAGCGGCTGAAGGACAGCGAGGAGAGAGCCTCCTACATCCTCATGGAAAAGATTAAACCTGAGCCTTTTGGAAATTGCCTGTTACGGCCTGGCAGCCCTGTCCAAGTTGTCCAGTGCATCTCAGAGCTAGGCATCTTTGGGGTCTATGTCAGGTAAGCCAGTCAAGAGGGTCTCCTCCTTGCCTGAGGGTCAACCAGACAAGCCTGGAGGGAGCAAAGGACAGGGAGCAGGACTCTTGGGCTTTAGGGATCAACTCTGCTGATCCCTAGCCATGTTACCTGTTTCCTTATCTAATAAACAAAGCAAAGGACACAAGACCTGACCACCTCACAGAGCTATCAAATGAAGCCCAGATGAGGAGTGCTTTGCAACTATAAAGGAAATTCCAAGTAGTATCAAGATGGATGAGAAAGTAACTCTGGACTAGGAGGAGACCCCAGGGAAGAAGAGAATTTGGGTCCAGTTTCCAAGCTCCCAGGGATTCTGAGGAAAGGTGGGACAGGCCAGCTAGAGGATAATCAGTGTCTTTGAAAGGTTGAGTGGTCCCTGGGTGTGGATTTGAGCTCTAAAGAATTAGGAAGAGAAAACTACTTGGGAATTTGTAAGGAATTGTTCCTGGTCAATTAAACCACTCCCTGCACTTCAAGATCAAGCAAGGTAGGAATACCAGATCCTACTATGCTCCCAACCATAGCCTTCTCTATATATAATATTTCCCTCTAACCACTTGCAGCATCTCTGCCTGCCACTTCCCCCTAAACCTATCACCACAGCCATCTTGAGAGAGATAGACAAGGAAACTTACAGCTACAGAACATGAAATATGAGCCTGGCATCATGCTAAGTGCTTTTCCTGCTTTATTTAATCCTCGTGACCATCTTGCAAAGTGAGAGGTATTATCTCTATTTTAAATTGAGGAAATTGATATTTAGAAAGGCCGAGTGACTTGCTCAAAATCACAGAGCTAGTAATTTCTTTCCCAGCAAGGATACAAACCCAAATCTGATTCTAAAATCCTAGCACTTTCTTGGGTATAGTCAGCCACTCATCCACTGCTCAGGTGAGACCAGGGAGGGTCTTGGGGCTGTGTTGGTAATGAGCTGTGTCTCCTGCCCCTATTTCTATAGGCAGGGGAAGACACTTGTGATGAATAAGCATGTGGGACATCTGCTTCGAACCAAAGCCATCGAGCATGCAGATGGTGGTGTGGCAGCAGGAGTGGCAGTCCTGGACAACCCATACCCTGTGTGAGGGCACAGCCAGGCCTTGCCCAGACTTTGCTCAAGAGACCATCTCTCCTTCATACTTGTCATTCCTCTCCTAGCCCCTCTGAGGGGCTTCCCTCCCTGTACCTTGACAAGGCTGGTCTCTTCAGTTCACAGAAGGGTGAATGCTGAGTACCTTCCCCCAGCCCTCCCATCTAAGGACCAGAAAAGCTGTGTTTCCCTTAGGTGAGATCTAGAGGCCCCTAAATCCTCAGAGTGTGAGTATAGCTGAAAAGAAGCTGATTTGAGGTAATGGTCCATAACCCTGCCACCCTCCTGTCAGCCCCTCATTAGCCTTTACAGCAGTTTCCAGTGTTTGACTTAGGATAGGACTGAGAGGTAGGAGGAGTGCAGTGACGGGGCATAGCCTTTCCCCACCTCTGCCTTAAATAAAATTACATTGCCGATTCTATGATTCCTTGGTTTATACATTTGGTGGGGGAGGAGCTATAATCTGGGTCAGCACATTTAAGGTGGATTAGAGCAGGGGAAATAACTTGGGTATAATCAGAGCCTCCATAGCTCCAGACCCTAGGATAGAACCCTGAAGTTCCAGTCCTTAGTGACTCACTAATGCTCCCACAGGATCATAGGAAACAATGCAACCGTGATGAGACATCACGGGTGAACTGGCTTCGGTTGCTTTCCTGCTTAATTCAGGAGCTTGCCAAAGTGCCTATGAGTGAAACCCTGCCTAGATCTGCCCAAACCAAAAGTTCTGGAAGGATATTGGTGTATTCCTGAGAAAAACCACTCGCCTCCCCATCCCCCACACAAATCAGAGCAACTAGTAAGTATATAGTCTGTAAGATACTTAAGAAAATAAGTCACCGCCTTCTTAAAGTCACAGACTTTATTCCTACAACCACAGAGCCTGAGCATGACTATGGCAAGAAAAGAAGAGTTTCATCTGAGAGTGTCTCTTATGGGCATGATTGTTCATGGAAGGGTGGGAACAGAGGACAAGGAAGATAAGCTCTTCTGGCCTTGGAACAAAACATTTACTCCAGCAAAGAAGCAGGTAATCTGAAAACCCTCTAGAAATAACCTGTCTGTATATCCCCTGAAGCAAGTGGGCAGACAAGCACTGCCATCTGGCACAAAAGGGAATTCAGATCCAGAAAAGCAGCAGCAAAGTATTCAAAAAAATAATAATCAGTTGTTTTGAGACTCACAAACAGGAGTTTCTAAGGGCAAATGTATACCCAAGATAAATACTGGTGCTTCCTGAGAGAGCTGACATAGATTACAAAGCTGCCTCCCTGTTTCAGTCAACCTTCACTTGCCCTCTGCATACTTAATTTGGGTAAGGGATGTGGCCTTCAAGTTCCTGTTCTGGGCTCCAAGGGCTCCTATAGTCTAGGGGCACAGCAACCTGAGGCTAACCTGTGCCACATCTCATCTATCTGGCAGCCACAGGAAGTCGCCTCCACCCAAGAGCAAAGCTGGTCCTCGGTCCCAGACAGCTGGTCAAGGGTGGCATGGGTCAGCACTGGCCCTCAGCACTCCTGGATAGGGGCAGGGAGAGTGGACAAAACTTTGGAAAGCCAAGCAGGGGAAGCCTGGGTAAAGGGTAAGGTCTTGTTTACTGGATGGTCAGGCAGCGATGGTTGAAGAGCTGGCAGATGACAGTTGGGTCAGCCACAGTAGATGTGTCCCCCAGGTCGTGGTCATTCTGAGCAATCTTCCGAAGCACCCGCCTCATGATTTTCCCTGGGGGACCACAGCCTTCTGGTTACCTGGTAATAACACTGACCCACTCCAGCCCTGCCAAAAAGGCTTCCATCCACACACACTACACCACCAGTAGGCCTTGCCCAATCCCAAACCCAATCCCTTGAGGCCTCTGAGAACATACCTGAGCGGGTTTTAGGCAAGCCAGGTGCATTCTGGATATAATCCGGAGTGGCAATGGGGCCAATCTTTTCTCTAACTGTAACCAACAAATCATTAAGCATTTCTTCAGTACCCTTAACCAGGCTCCCAAAAACCAAGGTAGAGATGGCTTTGTTTCCCATCTATTTCCCTTTCAAGTCCCTGACCACAGAGTCATTCTTAGAGTCACTGCCTGTCTTTCTCTCTTTTTAACACATTGTCTTTTACTATCTCATTTTATCTTCATCTATTTTCATGGAACTCAAACTCTTAAGTATCAGCCTGCTAGAGTTTAAATCCCACTTTACTACCAGTGTGGCCTTGGGCAAGGGATTTAACTTCTCTGAACCTTAATTTCTTCATCTTTAGGATGAGAGTAACAATAGGATCTATTTCACAGCATGATTATAGGGATTAAATGAATTAATGCATTTAAAGCACTTAGCCCAGTGGTGGCACAGAGAATTCTATAAATGTCAGCCATTAGTATCCTAGTAGAGAGACTAGTGGAGACTGAGTGGCAAGAGGACATTAAGCCCCTATGGTCCCCTGGGATCTGTTTGTAGTTTGCAGCTTGCTCTTGCTTCTCCCCAACAACTTGCTGTGGTAACTGGGCCATGAGGACAGACCCTATAGTCCCTGCTTAAGGAGGCTCCTCACTCTGCTTCTTGAGCTCCTCGGTGAGGGTGGGGCTGAAGGTGTAGCCATCGCACAGGGTGACAAAGCAGTAGAGGCATTCGCCCTTCACAGGATGAGGGTGGCCGACCACAGCTGCCTCTGCAATAGCCTCATGTTCCACAAGTGCTGATTCCACCTCTGCTGTGCTCAGCAGATGTCCTTATCAAGGGAAAGGAAGCGCCATCAGAGAGAGCCCAACTTCTACCCCAGCCCCTGTTCCATCTAAGCCTATAGGGCAGTCCTAGGCTGGTCAAGTGGGGAAGCCCCTTCATTTATGCCTCACACGACCTGCTTCAGTTGTCCCACCCTCCCCGTTCGCCTCCTCTAGGCACATTCCAGTGTTTTATCACTCTTCTTCCAAAACCTGTACCCAGAACCTAATGCCACACTCCAAGCTTGGTTTGGCCAGACGACATCCTGGCTGTCTTGGAAGGCTTTGGCTGGGACTTTGCTGAGAGAGGATGCTGATAAGAAGGGAAAATGGTCCCTGGCCCTCACCCGATACATTCAGCATGTCATCAATCCTGCCAGTGATCCAGTAATAGCCATCCTGGTCCCGCCGGCAGCCTGGAAAGAGAAGAAATGCACAATATAATAAATATCCCACAGTAGGATATATGATCCACGTTACCAAACTGCTACACCCACTAATAGCCCCCTAATAAGTCTTCCTGCTTCTACACTTGCCCCCGTAGTAGCCAGGCTCCAAGATAGCTATGCTGATTTCCACTTTCTGATATGCAGACTCCTGTGTAGTTCTCTTTCTCATTGTACTAGGGTTAGTCTGTGTGATCAACAGAATTTGGCAGAAGTGACGGTATGTCATTTCTGAGATTACACTATAGAAAAGATACCATGGTTATTCTCTCAGATGATTTGCTCTGGGGGAAGTCAGCTGCCATATGTCATGAGGAGCCCTATGAAAAGGCCCACGTGGTGAAGAATTGAGGTGTCCTGCCAACAGCCACACGAGTGAGCTTGAAGTATGGCCTCCAGGCTCAGTCAAACCTTCAAATGACTGCAGCCCCAACCAGCAGCTTCAATGAAGCCCATGAGAGACTCTAAATGAGAACTACTGGCAAAGCCACTCACAAAGTCCTGATCCTCAGGAATTTTAATTTGTTGTTTTAAGCTGCCAAGTTTGGGGGTAATTTTTTCCATTGGTAATAGATAACTAATATACTCACCTAAAGTCTATTCTCCGTAAATCGAAGTTATTTTCCAAACAATAAATTTGTTCTTATCACTTCTCTGCTTACAGGCCCAAAAGGTCTCCCCCACTGTACACTGGATAAAATCCAAAGTCCTTATCATGGCCCACAAGGCCCCACATTATCTACCTCTCCAACTTCACGTAACATTCTTCCCTTTGTTCACTACATGTCAGCCACACAGGCTTCAGTCTGTTCCTCAGATATTTCAAGCTGGTGTCTCTGTACAGAATACTCACTCTTACTCCAGATTTTCCCATGCCTCCCCTCCTCACCCTGGAGGGCTCTGGTCAAATATCACTTCCAAAAAGCCGCCTCTCACCATCCCACGTATGGTGGCCATTCCTGCAGACATTCTTTATACTGTTACCCTGTGTATTTTTCTTAATAGCATTTGTCACTAAGGTAAGCTTATTTACTCATTTGCTGAATCTATTGTCTGTCTCCCCTACCAGAATATAAGCCCCATGCTTACCTTATTCATGGCACTATCCCTTGAGTTTAGATCTGTGCCAGACATAGTAGGTGCTCAATAAATAGCTGTGGCTGAATGGACTGGTGGATAGAGTCATGGGCAAATATAGGTTCTAGACATCAGGATCCATATGACAGTAATTCACACTGCTACATGCCCATTTCTTTTAGCACAGGAACAATGGAAGCAAGAACCATCCTCATATATCAGGTGGTACCATGCTGAGACCCTCCATGCAACACTCATTCCTGTTCTTATAGTCTTCTTTAAATCTCTATCTGGATATTAGTCACTGACACATAGAATATGTTCCTCTGTTTTTCTTCACCCCTAACCAATTCTTCCTAAAAATGGAAAGGGAAAGTACATGTCGAGATGGGAGATATGGGAAGGGGAGATAGCCAGGGCTCACCATCTCCTGTCACATAGTAACCAGGGAACTTCTTAAAATAGGTCGCCTCAAAGCGTTCATGGTTCCCATAGACTGTGCGCATGATTCCAGGCCAGGGCTGCTTGAACACCTAGGGAGTGAGAGAGGCACAGTGGTCATATCTGCTACACTGTCAAACTGGAAGACAATCACAGTTTTGCCCAACCTGAGGATAAATGGCCTGAATGCCCTTCCTGAGAAGTAGGACAAAGTACAGGCTTTGGAGATAGACAATCCAGGCTAAGAATCCCAGCTCTGCCACTTACTAACTGTGTGACTTCAGGTTAGTAACTTTACCTTTCTAAGCTTCAGATACTCTTCTGTAAATCAGAGAAAATAATCTCAACCTCTCAAAGTTACTTGTGAGGACTGAATTAATGGTATGTGGAAGTTGTCTAGTACAATGTTCTGTTAGTGATAAGCATTTAGTAAATTTGAGTCTCCTCAGGAAACCAAGTCCAGTGTGATACAAATGAAAAAAATCAAATAAAAATGAATAAGTAATTATTGCCCCACTCAATAACATCCTGTGGCAGTAGATTGATGAGATGGATGAAATTCTAGGCTAAGAGTCAGAAAGCCTGGATTTAAGTCCTTATTACTAACTTGCTCCTAGTAAAAGTAAAGTGGGATGGAGGGCGGGGGCTGTACTTCCTACAAGTACTAGTACAAAAATCATAACAGCTAACATTTGTTAAACACTGTTAGGTTCTGCCTTCACACGGATTATCTAATTTAATTGATCCAGCAACTTGAGATACAGGTACTATATAACCCTGTTTTACAAATGAAACTTAGGTTCAACGGGGTTAGGCAACCTATCTGAGGTCACAGAAGAGGAGGAGCTAGGATTTAAATCCAAGCAGGCTGACTCTGGAGCCTATATGATTTTCTACTATGTTATGAAGACTCCTTTCACACTAGAATGTTTGTCAAAGGAAGAGTTAGCACTAAGTCTTCTGGACCCAAAAAGGCATCATCAGGAATCTTTGAGCAGAGCCCTTAAGAGCCAAAGTGGGCCAAAAGGCAGACAAGCAGGCAAAGTATCCAGAAGGATTTCCTCCAGGGTTTCACAGAGGATAAACCCTCAACCATGGAGCTTTAGCCATAAGCACCTACCAGTGGAAATAAGGTTCTAAACTCTGAAGCAAAGTACAGCATCCCTTGTTGTACTCTTTCCTCCCAACTCCTCAAAGACATCCAAGGGTCAGAGCCTCACCAGGTAACCTTCAGCTTCACCTTCCAACTCTTCCCCAGACTCATTCAAAATTGCAGGAGCTACACCAAAGAATGGAAAGGTCTAGAAGCAAACAGGAAACAGGACTTAAGGAGAAGAATGAGGCAACTGTGACTCAATTCTACCTCTCTTAAGGACCCCCAGAGCCCCAGGTTCTTCACACATATATTAGTCTAGTCCCCCACCCTCCACCTAGGCCCAGAGACTCTACTCCTGCCTAGCATAGGATCAGCCAAAGGAGCTTCACTCACAGCAGAACCAGGTTTCATTGGTGTGGCACCAGGGAGGGGAGTCAGCATATGGCCACCCTGTAGAAGTCAGAGATTGGGGGTTTGAGTCAGTCTTCCCACACTGTCCCTGAGCCCCAGCCTTCTGAATCCTTTACTCACTGTCTCTGTCTGCCAGAAGGTGTCCACGATGGAACAGCGCTGAGCACCCACCACTCGGTGGTACCACAGCCAGGCCTCAGGGTTAATGGGTTCACCCACTGTGCCTAGCACCTGTAAGGATGCCCGGCTATGCCTTGGGCAGGGGAGTGGGGAGGAAGAAAGGCTCTGAGGACACTGAGAACCAGGAAGACATGCCCAGGCTCTTCTGCCCCCTCCCCTATTCTACGCCAAGGAGTTGGAACAATGGAATGGAAAAGTCTGTACACAAAGGCCAGCACCTAGCTCTGAAGGACACCCATAGGGCAGCAACTGGGAGGGGGTCTCACCTGGTAACAGGCTCATCTCCAAACTTCATAAGCAGGCGGATAGCTGTGGGTGCTGTGTAGAACTTGGTCACCTTGTACTTGTCCACGATGTTCCATAGGCGGCTCACATCCGGGTATGTGGGAATCCCCTCAAACTGACCCCAGTGAAGGCTAATCATTCCCAGTCCTTCCCAACAGTCCTTCAATTCCCTTACCATACCCTCAGGCTCAGTATTTTGCCCTTTTGGACATAGCCATGTCTTCATTCCCTTACAGATAAGCCAAGAGACCTTCTTCCTCAGTATATACAACCCCCTCAGAACTCCTCTTTCCCCAGGGAACAGGTCATTGTGTAAGCCCCCTGTCTCTAGATCAAGTGGCCTTGGAAGACTGTCACCTAGGATCATCTTGTCCACCCCTAACTAGGCCAAGTAGCCATGAGTCCCAGCTCCCTTCTCACCAAAACACTGGTGGCACCATTGGCCAGTGGCCCATAGGTGACGTAGGAATGGCCGGTAATCCAGCCAATGTCTGCTGTGCACCAGAATACATCCTCCGCGTGGAAGTCAAACACGTACTTGAAGGTCGTAGCCACATAGAGCATGTAGCCCCCAACAGTGTGTACCACACCCTGGAGGAAGAATTTAACCTTGTGGGCCTTGGGCTCATTTCCACAGACCAACAAATGTATGCTGGGTAGAGCTAGAAGAAGATCCTCCTGAGATTCTGGCCCTGCCAGCACCCCTTTCATATAGTATACATCTCTATTCTAACCCATTTTCTCCATGTTCCCATCTCACACACCATATACATGCAGAGTCAGTCATCATTCATATCCACACCCTAAGATGGGCTACTTGAATCACTCTTATACACATGAACACTTCTAGAGCATTCACATCTAAGAGTGTCTTTGTTGTATATTTATGCACACATAGTCAATTACACATTGACAGAGTGAGAGTGAGAAAAAAAATAATCTTCTTTGCTTAGTCTACCAATACCCCATCCCTTGGAAAGAGAGGCAAAAAATATGCTTCGAAAGCCTCACTGAGAGATACTCAAACATACAGAGAGTAAGAATTTAGGGATGATGTGAGTGGAAGATAGGGTGATATATCTTTTAATACAGGAGTCAGAGTTTTGTTTCTGGCCCCCACACTGTGCCCTGGGAAGAATGAGATGTTAGTAGTGTGGCTTGTGAAAGGAACTGAACTCTAAGAGCTTCTAGCCTAGGGCCCCAAGAAGGGTCCTAGCCTACCCCTGGCCTTGAGTTCACAGTGCAGCTCTCCTTCAATCAAACCACGTGGGCATGGGCAAGAACACCGAAGTTAGACATATGAACTGATCCTTTTTTCCTTTTCTGGGGTGTGAAAGCCCCCACCTGAATTGTCTCACCCTGGAGCCTCACAATCTAGTGGCTGAGGATTTATGTCTTAATTTGATTTAGAAAAGGTAATGTGACAGTTCTGAAACTCAGGATTATTAAGTAAAAGTCATATCATCATATGCTTTTTCAGAAATTCACTTCTTAGGGTTAAGAACACAGTATACACACACACACACTTGCCTTGGGTTTCCCTGTGGAGCCACTGGTGTACAGGATGAAGAGTGGGTCCTCTGCATCACACCACTCAGGCTCACACTCATCCTCTGCCTCTTGCATGAGTTCATGCCACCACAAATCAACTCCTTGATTCCAGGAGATCTGCAGGGTTAAGAAGACAGGAATGGGCAGGAAAGAACTGTGAACAGCTCAAGAGAGGAACAGAGACACACCTACCTGACACCTGGGGTTGGGGGAAGTGCTGTCAGGTAGAGTTGCTGGGAGGAGGGAGGGAAATGTGAGGGTGGAATGTGACAGAGAACAGGAGCAGAACAGCAGGCTTCTTGGGTTAGCTTCAGAACAGCTAACACCCTGCTCCAGAGCATCCCTTACATAGTGTCAGTATGAGGATGGCACCTTGGTTGGTCCCTTATCATTCTTCAGTTCTTAGCTTAAATGTCACCTTTGTAGAGGGCTTCTTTCCCTGAACAATATCTGGTAGATTCCCAACCCCACCCTCCCCCCTGCTATTATTCTTGATCACTGTACCATATTTCCTTCCCATACAGCACATATTTCCAGTTATTTAGTTGTTTGCTTCACTACTGTCTCCTCAACTAGATAGTGACCTCTATGAGTGCAGTGCATGCTGTCTTTTTCTTTTCTTTTCTTTTCTTTTTTTTTTTTTTTATCCCCAACACCTAGCAAAATGCCTGGCACTTAATACACACCCTGTAAATTTTTGTTGGATGAATGAATACACACACACAGGCCTACATACAAACATATGTACTTAGGAAGCTAGTGGCTTATCAGCAGGGATGCGGACACCACCCAATTCAGAAATGCAAAATTAGTCAGAGCCTGCAGGTGAAGCGGGCGCCTGGCCCTGTTAGTATTGAAAATAGTCAACAGCTTTTAATCCAAGCACCTTTTCCTGAATGTCTAGACCTCATCCACATCTGCAGGTTCCTACCTGCAGCTCCACCCCCACTTTCACACTACTGGCAACCAATAGGTTTCCTATAGAGATATTTGCTTAAGGCTCCATTCAGCAGAAAACCTACTTTAAGTTGGTGGAAAAGGACCAATACGACTTCTTCTCCCAGTAGAAGGATGTCCTCCTATACTAGAGTATTTTTGATTACTACTTCTGGATCTGTCCTCCTGAAATTTTTCTAACCTCTCCTTGAAGTTATTTTACTTTCCTAGTTTTTTTTTAATAATAAATTTATTTTTTATTGGTGTTCAACTTGCCAACATACAGAATAACACCCAATGCTCATCCCGTCAAGTGCCCCCCTCAGTGCCCGTCACCCATTCACCCCCACCCCCCGCCCTCCTCCCCTTCCACCACCCCTAGTTCGTTTCCCAGAGTTAGGAGTCTTTATGTTACCTTCCTAGTTATATCACCTCTTTGAACAGCCAGTTTTCAGAGTCTACTCTGTGCTGAAGGAAGGTGGGATTCCCTGAACTTGTCCAAAAATTGCACTGGATCTCAGTCCCAGTTCGGCCACTTCCTAGCTATATATGACCGTGGGCAAGTCACTTTACCTCAAGTTGGTCCTTTTTAAAATGAGGATAGTCATTCTTTCCTTAATGGTCTCACAGGATTTGGGGAACATCAAAAGAAAAGGGATTAGATAGTAAATATCATAACTTGAATTGTCCTGTGGGGTGGGAAAGAATGATGTCAGGAGGATAGAAGTGAGTTCAGTTCCACTGAACTCCTCTGGGAAATAAATTCAAGGGTGTGAAAATAGGAACTGTTTTGGGTTTGCTTTAGCCATCACAAAACCCTTTCATATTCATTAGTTTCTTGTATGTTCAATGGCCCTGGCTGGCAGGTAGACATGATAATGTAAGAGAAACACCCTACTCCCTATTCCCATTATATGGCTATATGCTAAATTATTCTGTATATATTTGGTTGCAAAAAAAGAAATCCCAAAGTGTTAAACATATACCTTGATAAATTATAAAATGACTCCAATCACTCTCTTCTTTCTGTACTATCTACCCCTTAATTTAGAGAATTTGAAGTGTCTGTCACATAAACATTATTAAGAATGACAAACCCAGGGGATCCTGGGTGGCTAAGTCAGTTAAGGGTCAGACTCTTGGTTTTGGCTCAGATCATGATCTCATGGGTCATGGGATCAATATTGAGCCCCACGTCAGGCTCAGCATGGAGCCTGCTCCAAGATTCTCTCCCTTTGCTACTCTTCCTACTCACAGGCTCTCTCTTTCCCCGTCTCTCATTCTCAAATAAATAAAAAAATCTTAAAAAAAGAAAAGAAAAAAAGAATGACAAGTCCAGACCAAGGCACCATTAAAAAGAAGAAGAAAAAGAAAGAAGAGAAAGAGGTTGCCCAAGAGCTAAAAAATACTAAAACACACCTTTTTTTTTTAGCAGAATAGACATACGGATCTATACATACATTGACACATCAATACTTTTTTTCCTGCCAAATGATCTACTTGAGGGCCTTAATGTATTTAAAAAGAGTATCAATATTGCTTTGGGGAAATGGTCCTCAGTACTGATTTGAATTGTCATAGAAAAGGCACTAGGTACATATAAGGGCAAAGCATAGTTATGCTGTGGCAATAAGGGTATTCTCGTAATCTTAAAAAACTATTTCCCTTGTGGGTATGTGGGCGAGAAGGGCCAGTACCCCAGGTGTGGAACTGATAACTAGCACCAGGAAGCAGGTTGAGCTCAATTAATGGTGCAAACATTAGTTATGAATTGGGTGTGTGTCTATGAGGGCCCCACAGCTTTGAACCAGGAAGATTTAATTTACTGAAATAAGAATAGAGTTGGTCTTTGTCCTTGGAACAGGATATCCTCAGGGAGGGCAACTGCCAGGTGTGAGATCGGAATATGAGGAAGCCCATAGGTGACATGATTGAGGAGAGTACCTCCAAATTGTGCCAGGCCTTCCCTTGATGAATGCTTAAGGATGTTGGGATGAGGAGCTCTCCCAAGACTTCTGCAGTTTTGACTGCAATTATCAGACCAATAAACCTGGACTTTGTAAGCCTATTCCTACGGTCTTTGGGTTTTTTGGTAACTGATTATTTTCACCTCCAAGAAACAAAAATCCAGGAGCCTGTGGCTAAAGGTTTCTAGTATTAAGAACTATAGGAGTTTGGGACACCTGGGTGGCTCAGCATTTGAGTGTCTGCCTTCTGCTCAGGGCATGATCCTGGAGTTCCAGGATTGAGTCCCACATCGGGTTCCCCGTGTGGAGCCTGCTTCTCCCTCTCCCTGTGTCTCTGCCTCTGTGTGTGTGTGTGTGTCTCTCATAAATGATAAATAAAATCTTTAAAAAAAAGAATTATGGGAGTTTATTTCTTTTCTGGTTTCCCTTTTAGAAATGCCAGGCTGTTTGCTATGTTAAAAGAAATAAAAGCTAACATTAATAGGGTAGTTACTTTGTACCAAATACCTTATAGACAAAACCCTATCAGGTAGGTAGTTATTATCCTTTTTCTACAGATGGGGAAACTGAGGCAAGAGAACTTAAGTAGTTGGTCCAAGCTTCTACAGTAGCATTTGAAAAGCTAGGATTTGAACCCAAGTAGTCTGGCTCCAGAGTCTATATTCTAACCACTGAGTTTGTTATGTTACATCTTTCAAGAGTAATGTCTTAGGTCTCTGCCTGACTTAAAAGGAAAGTAATGTTCCTTGGGAATCAAATCTGTCTCCACCATGCTATGAGAACAGAGAAAAAAGATAATATTTACTGAAGAGGTTAATCATAGAAGATTCAGAGTAAGACACCCTTATGAGGATGGCAAAAATCAGAGGAATAATGGGTTTTATGTTCTGTTTTAATAAAGGAAGTAGTTTTCTTTTAAGCATGTATTATCATCTCTCCATTGTTGATAAGGAAACTGAAACTCAGAGAGGAGAAGCGACTTGTTCAAGGACATACAGCTAAAAATCTGTCTCTGGACTCCAAGCCCAGCCTTTCTCTATTCTAATCTGCTTTGAGCCCCCACTTAAGAATCTCACATCTTAGAACCACCTACAAAGTAATTTTTATTCAACCTAGCATTTAATTATATCAGAGAGTTTATGTGCTGTTTATAAATCTCAAAGTAATATATAAATGTATTTAGGGATCTTCTTCTCTATTGTCCTATATAAAATTGAGGTTTTCCTTTGTGATATATATCTAAGTCCCCAACTTGATGGTGAATTCTCAAGGTCAAGTTCTATACCTCCTCTACTTACTCTACTCTTATCTTCTAGGGCTCTGCTCCACCTAAGTACACAGTAAAAACTTTCTGACAAGTTACTTGGTCCTCTCTCCCACAAAGGTCCTAAACAGCAGAGTGCAATGGGATGCCTTGTTGCTAGCTCTCTGAGGTTCATGCTCTATGCCAGTTCAGAGAGATAGCAACAGGCATTTTGTTTCATGACCCTTCAGAGTAACTTAGATAGCAAAGGACCCAGGGGCAGAAAGAAAGGGGTTAGGTCTGGCAGCCACCTCAATGGGGAAAACAGGCAAAGAGCAGATGGAAACACAGACAAGCACGCAGAGAAGCAGTACCCAAGGCAGTGCAGAGGTGGATACCTGGGGCCAGATGCGCTTGGGTTTCTCTTTCAGCTTACCCTGTTAAGAGCCCATTGAAAGGGTGGTGAGCAGGGTCTGATTATAGGGTAGTAAGAGGGAAGGGTCAGTGTGTCCCAAGCCTCTGCTGCCTTTTCTGTAGGCTCCCCTCTTACTGGTCCTCCTAGCCTACATTTTCTTGATCTTGTTCCCAATCTCTATACACTTAGAACCCCTAATGCTCACTGGAATCTCTAATCTCCCTAGGCTAGACTACAGTCTCTCTAGCCCTGTGACCACTTGGGGCCCCCTCAAGTCACAGAATCTCAGGAACCCTTTTCCTTCTGGACCCTGGAGCTTTCATCCTTCATGGCCCTCAGACCTTTGGGCTTTTCCACCATTTTCACTAAAAGTGCTGGATCCAAAGCTAATAAGGGCTATATCTTGAGGGCCAAATCCTGGTCCTTCCATGGCGGGGGGCCGGGGGGGGGGGAACCACAAAAGTAGCCCATTCCAAGACAGATACCAGTACACATAGTCACCCAAATCATCCCCTCCCTCCCTCCCTTTCTTCCTTCCTTTCTTTTTCCTTTCTTTTTTTAAAATTGAAGATAGTTGATTAAGTCAGCCCATTTCTAACCCAAGCCCAAGCCCTGAGGGTCCCCTGTGCCCATCAGGATACCCCAATCAGCATAGAGTCCCCTTACAATCTCTCATGCTAGGTTCCCAAGGATGAGGGGCTCCCTATTGACACTCGAGGTCAAAGTCCCCCAGCTCCCTACCAGCTCTGCCAGAGGAGGCATTCCTAGGATTGCTCCCAGATGCTCTCAACATTATGATAAGGAAATTAAGCACATAAAGAACTTCCTGGGCCAATTTCAACCTGGAGGAAAGCATAGGAGTACCAGACTCACCTGCACATTTGGGCATGGCCTCTTAATGGGGGGGGATTGGCTGGGAGAGTCACCTGTGCCCAGCTCTGCCCGCCCCAGGTGCTTGACCACAATGCAGCATCTCACTCGGAAACCCCTAGAAGAAGGAGAAACCTGAAATGGTAGCTGGTTGGCTCAGAGAGAATTTGGCAGGACCCACCCATGTCCATCTAGGATAGAAGGGACAAAGGGAATCTGGTACAGGGGAAAATACCAGTTAACCCAGAGCAGTAGCCAACCAACCAAACACACTTACTTCTCCCGACACTTCTCCAGCGCCTCATCAGCCAGTTCCTTCAGGTTCACAAGCTTTTCCCCCCTGTAGAAGGCATCTTTGGGGAGCAATAAACATTCCAGGCCTTAGGAAGGCACCACACTCCTAGTCCCTTATCCCTAGTGAGCACAGTGTTCATGGAGCCCTTCCTGAGGTAGGTCTCTTGACTCTGGCTCTTCCAATTGATTTGAGCTGACAGAGGGTCAGGTGAGATGGAATCAGGAGATAAGGGTAGGCAGTCCCTACCCTCTATGCTGAGCAGTCGCAAATATCAACTAGCTGATTAGAGACCAAAACTTCAGGTGTGGAAGTTCTGGAAAAGGGGTGAGAGAATTAGTCACCTGTAGTAATAAGAAGGCTGCAACTGGAATCCAGGATCCGTTCACATAGAGACTCTGCAGAGAAGCCTGCAAACTAGGAAAAGGAAGAAAAACTGAGGGAGAGGAGGACCTAGGAATTAAATAAACCAGGAAAGGAGACATTCATAAAACCTTCAGGATTTCTAGGTTATGGTTCTAGAAGAAACTGGATAACTGATATGGAACTTATGACACAAATCTAAACTTCTTAGTCTGGTTCTTAAGGTCCTCTAGCATCCAGGCCCAACCTACTTCTCCAGAGCCCCATCCCTTCCCATCCCCTACTAGGTATCTTTTTCCAGTCCAAATTCCTACCACAATAGAGTGCAGAGCCCCAAGGCGGGCACAGGCCAACATGGCCACCACGAGTTCTGGTATCATGGGCATGTAGATGGCCACTCGGTCACCCTTCCGAATGCCTGCAAATAAAGGACACAGATCATGCACCATGGACACTTCCTGCTGCTACCTGCTTCTTCTTGTTCAGCTACTGCCCTTCCTCCCCACAGCTGACCCTATTACTACATTCCATCCATTCCTTGTCTATTTCCCCCAAGTCCTCAAATACCCCAAGACAGGACCCTCCAGCCCCCTTCTCATACCCCCATACTCACCCTGTTTTTGGAGAACATTGCTGAATCGACACACTTGGACCAGAAGCTCACGATATGTGATCTGGGTGGTCTCCTCTGGTTCATTGCCCTCCCTGAGATACATCAGAAAGAATTAGCCATTAGGGAATATAACCTCTTCCCCCAAACAAAAAATAGGAACAGTCATCATATCCATTCAGGAACACCAAGACTCCTTATGAATGTCCTGTGAGGGTGAGCTGTCTACTATAACACCTTGAGCTGACTGGTCAGATACTTTGGCCTTTTAAGGCATACTTTATATACAAGCTGTGTGTCATTGGAAAATGCACTGTCCATCTGTGAGCCTCATTTAGGTTGGTAAAATGGGATGATGGTCCTTTCTCTTCCATCCTAGGGATGTATTAAAAGAGAGGGCAGCCTGGGTGGCTCAGCAATTTAGCGCTTGCCTTCAGCCCAGTGCGTGATCCTGGAGATCTGGGATCGAGTCCCGCGTCAGGCTCTTTGCATGGAGCCTGCTTCTCCCTCTGCTTGTGTCTCTACCCTCTCTGTGTGTCTCTCATGAATAAATAAATAAAATATTAAAAAAAAAAAGATGATATTACAGATGTGATTCTTCTGGAGCACAGTGTCAAGACTGCATTGGTGTTATTCAAAGTGAGATTTCCAGGTCACTTGTACCTAGGGAACTTCTAAAAAGACAGAGCCCCAATTCAGACCTACTGAATCAGAATCACAGCATCCACGAATCTGCCTCTTTATTACAAGCTATAAAGATTCAAGTATAGGGGATCCCTGGGTGGCTCAGCGGTTTAGCGCCTGCCTTCGGCCCAGGGCGTAATCCTGGAGTCCTGGAATCCAGTCTCACATCAAGCTCCCTGCATGGAGCCTGCTTCTCCCTCTGCCTGTGTCTCTGCCTCTCTCTCTCTCTCTCTCTCTCTCCCCCTCTGCCTACGTCTCTGCCTCTCTCTCTCTCTCATGAATAAATAAATAAAATCTTAAAAAAAGATTCAAGTATAAAGATTATACTTGTATAATATATACACAAGTATATATACAAATATACACAAGTATAACGATTCAGCTGCCAATTCTTTTTCTTTAAGATTTATTTATCTATTAGAGAGAGAGAGAGAGAGATCATGAGCAAGAGGGGTAGAGGAAGAAATAATCTCAAGCTGACTCTGCTCAGTGTGGAGCTGACACGGCTTTATCTCATGACCCCAAGGTCACAACGTGAGCCAAAACTAAGAGTCGGATGCTCAACTGACTGTGCGTTCCAGGCACACCTCTGATACACATTTAAAGTTTTAGGGGCAACTGACTGGCTCAGTTGGTTAAGCGTCTGACTCTTGATTTCAGCTCAGGTCATAATCTCAAGGTTATGAGTCTGAGCCCCACGTCAAGCTCTGTGCTGGGTGGGGAGCCTGCTTAAGATTCTCTCTTGCCCTCTCCCTCTGCCCCTTCCTCTTCCTTCTAAAAAAAATAAAAAATAAAGTTCAAAATCACTACACTTTATCAACTGAGTTCTGTCTACCTCTTCAGCTTCACCTCGCATTCCTTCCTAGGCTTCAGCCTAGTTTCCTTCATGTTTGCTTCCTCGACAACTACTATGTGTTGTATATATGTATAGAAATAAGCACTGATAAGCAAGATCCCTGATAACATGGAGCTTATATTCCAATGACAATGCAAAAAGTATATAAGTAACACAGCCAAATAATTTCAGATCATAAGCATTATCAAGGATATAAAGAATGATACAATGAATGACTGACTGGAAATACTTTTGAAAAAAATATCTTAAGGAACTTTCAAGACTATATGTGAAGATTTAATGACCCCCAGCGTGTTTTTTCAATTTTATGATTTTTTTAAGTAATACATATATACAAATGGTACCACAAAAAAAGATATGTAATGAAAAGTATCCCTCCCACCTCTATTCCCTAACCCCATGCCTTGATTGGCAACCACTGTTGGTACTATGTTGTGTAATTTTCCAGAAATAGTCAATATGCTGACAGGACCACCCCTAATAGGTTAGAGACTGCAGGGCAACTGAACTAATGTGGAGTGACCAAGGTAATTACTTTAGAAGAAGACTATACTATTAGAATCTTTCATAAGATCCTTCAGATATCACTGAAGATGGAAATTTAAAAACTGAATTAAAAATTTTGAATTTTAATACTGTTCAGAAGAGAGATAAGCACCTCAGTCCCTAACCAAGCATGGATGGGAAGAGGTAGGAAACAGCTGTTTTAACCATGGAACAGATCTATTATATAAGCATTATATATATGTATTTATTTATATATTTTTGTTTTCTCTATACAAATGATGGTATACAGTACACACTATTCTGTATCGTGTTTTTTAATTGAGTATAATATACATCTAATAAACTACATGAATCTTAAGTATACAGCTCAATCATCTTGCTTTTTTAAAAATTCAACAATATACCTTGATAAAATTCTCCATCAAGACTTAAAGTACTGTTCATTTTCTTAAAAAAAAAAAAAAAGATTTATTTATTTATTCATGAGAGACACAGAGAGAGAGGCAGAGACACCAGCAGAGGGAGAAGTAGGTTCCCCACAGGGAAGCCTGATCAGGGACTCAATCCCAGGACTCCAGGATCACGCCCTGAGCCAAAGGCAGACGCTTCAACTGCTGACCAACCAGGCGTCCCAGTACTGTTCATTTTCTTTGTCATCTGCATAATGTTCCACAGTTTGTATGTGCCATAGTTTATCTAACAAATAAATGTTTCAGTAAATATCTTTATTCAAATGTCATTTTACTCACTTGCAAATATATCTGTAGAATGAATTATTAGAAATGAAATTGTTGGAAGAAAAAGAAATTGTTGGGTCAAAGGATATCCGCATTTTAAATATTGATAAACATTAGAGGACAACTACTTTAAATAATGGTCATAGAAGGCCTCCCTCTGGGGAGGTGATACTGAGCTAAAAGACCCAAGTAATGAGAAGTAGTCAACTATATGAATTATTGAGAAGAGTATCCTGGGCAGAGAGAACATCAAGATTTGGAAAGGCACTCAGGCAGTAAAGAGCTTGGCCTATTCAAAGAACAGTAAGGAAGCTAGAATGAAGAAAGTTAAGAATGAGAGTTAAGAAGCAGCTAGATCACATGGGGCCTTGTAGGCAATGGTAAAAAGTTTGAATTTTATTTTAACTAGGTTCCTCCTGGCTTCCTACACACAAAAGCTGACCTCTATGCTTTTGATGATGCCATTGCACCTGCTCAGAATGCCTTCCCCTTTCCTTCTGGCACCAGTACCAGCCCATCCTAAATACTGCAGGCCATTGCGCTCCCTTACTACCCAGAGTATTCAAGGAGATAACTAAAGCCCAGAGAGATGTAGTAGCTTGGCCAAGGTCAAACAATAATAAGTGGCAGAGCCAAGAATAGATCCTCAAGTCTTCTCATTTCAAGGCGGGACTCTTTTGCCTCATCATGTGAAGGACAGGGACAAGCAGGGAAAATTAGGCCTTGGAGGTTACACAGAAGATTACACAGAAAGAAGCCTCTTTCCAGCTCCTGGCTTGATGAGTCAGTTACTATCCTTTCCTTGGCTTGGCCCTCCTAGGGCTTAGAGGAGCCAAGCACAGAGAGCTCTCTAAAGTGAGAAGTAACACAGAGAAAGGAAGCTGGCAAGTGGCCCTGAATACCAGAGGCAAAAAGCCATTTCCTTAACTGGCCCACTGGTGAGTGCCACAGAAACTTCAGAACATCTTCAGTTATGGCTAAATGCCAACATATACCACACACCCATGCAAAAATGTCCCCACATGTGTGCCACATACCAGCTCACCTGTGCATACTTATATGTGCAAAATGACATATGCTAATATACAAAACATTGTAGGCATAAAAGCTGCCCATTTGCACAGAGAGGTACAAATAAGGAGAAATATATGAACCCAGGACTCAAACATGGACCTATCTGCAAGTATATGCACCACATTTACATACCCACCTATGTGCACAGCTTGCCCTTCCCCAAACTCCAGCAGATCATTGTTTTATTTTCTTCACATAACTTTCCATTATTTGAAATTATCTCATGTATTTTATTTGCTTGTATATTACCTGTGTCTTTCATTGGAATATAAGCTCCACAGTAACAGAGAACTTGTCTGTTTTGTTCATTACTACATCCCTCGAATCTAGAATAGAGTCTGGTACATAGAAAGTACACAGGAACAGATAAGCACAAGCCTACACAAGAACTGCCTACTTGAGCCCACTTCTAGTTATACACACATTCACACACACCCACAGTGTACATGCCTCTCCAAGTTCTGGGCTCAAGCTATGCATAATTGATATAGGCATCTTACTTCTTCCAGTGTCTTCTTTCTCTGACATATACACCAGGTTCGGCTCCTGCCTCATTAGGAGGAGGAGGTGAATAGAATACTGGCCTACTGCAAGCTCCCAAGCCCTCTAGGATGTTAAGAATTCTTAAAAGAACATTCAGTTTAGTCTCCTAACTCCAAAAGGATCCAAAGAGACCATTTAATGTGCTCGAAGTCACATGGTGAGTTTGGCACGGAAGATCTCACTTTCCTTGTGATCTATTGATACTACCTTGTATTACATTTATTGGGGCTTTATATTTCCCATTACATCTCGGGTTCTTGGAGGGCAGGGATCATGTCTTCTTCTTCTCAATTTCCTCCAAGTTCAGCTGGCACAATAAATACTTAAGGTTCATCATTGAATTGCAGAAAACCTGGTAATTGATTAATGATAGGGAAGACTGGGACTCCCCTCTTTATATGAGGGACAGTCATTGGATTGGAGATTTTAATTCCCTAGACTAACAGAAAAGTAAGGTACAGGATTGGAGGAAAGAGCTGGGGGTGGGGGGAATAGGTGGGAAAAAAACTAGATTCTTCACAGAAACAGAGGGCAAGATCTAAACTGGTGGGTTAGACCCTCCAGAGGAGAAAAACCCAAATAAGAAAAAGAGTCAAACCTATTATCAGAGGATATAGTGGACTGAGCTGTTTAGCCTGAAGAAGAGAAGATAATGAGATACATGATAACTAAGTTTCAATATCTGTATCTTTGTTGCCTCCACTCTGGTTCAGACCCCCTTCATCTCTTGCCTGGATGGTCAAGACCCAAACTGGTCTCCCACTTCATTCTTACCCTCTTCCAATCCATATATCATCCAGAATAATCTATTAACAACAAACCAGATTACATCACCTTCTGTTTAAAATACTTTAGTGGCTCTCATCACATGTAGAAGAAATTCCAGACTTCTATGCATTGTATCTTCTCCAACTCATCTTGTGCCATTGTCCCATTCTACTCAATAGGCTCCAAACACATTATCAGTCTTCTGACTGATAGAATATGCCATGTTCTTCCCCCAGTTCTTCAAATGGTTTGCTCTATGTCATGTTTCAGATCACTCTAAGTAGCATCAGACCTTCCTGTTATTCTTCATCACAACACTGTCTCTCCTACTAGACTGTAAGCTTCCTGAAGGCACAGACCAAGTTGGTCTTATTCACTGCTGAATCCCCAGTGTCTTGCAAAAAACCCTGTATAAGTAGACTCGTGTTACGTAACTATAAATGAAGAGGTTGGGCAGCCTGGGTGGCTCAGGGGTTTGGCGCTGCCTTCGGCCCAGGGTATGATCCTGGAGACCCAGGATCGAGTCCCATATCAGGCTCCCTGCATGGAGCCTACTTCTCCCTCTGCCTGTGTCTCTGCCTTGCTCTGTGTCTCTCATGAATAAATAAATAAAATCTTAAGAAAAAATAAATGAAGAGGTGGGTCAATTGGGAGAGTTCAATGTAAGGAAAGCCTTTCTAACTGTCAGAACTGTCCAATGATAGAAGGTACTCCTTCAGGAGCTTCCTAACTGTGAAGATATCATATAGAATCTGGGATATGCAGGGATACCAAAGAGAAGACTCCAAGACATAGTTGGGACCAGGCAAGGCCAATGTGTCTCAAAGCATGGTCAGGCAGTGTTAATAATGCAAATTGCAAGGCCCCACCCCACATAGCTGCAGTACAGGACTGCACAGATTGAGCCAGGGAAACCCTGACACCTACTAGATCATTCTCCAGGGAGTGGGGGCCTTATAATTCTCATTTTATAAGCAACCCATGTGATTCATGTTTTCTGAAATTTGGTATGACCTTTAAGGCTGTTCCAACTTTGAAATTCTTTATGTAAAATTAAGAAATCATGTGAAATCATGTATTCTATGATTCATAAAGCACTGCACAAATATAAGGCACTCAGATGTAAGTATAACCTCAAGTCACTTTCCCTTTCACCAAGGGAGCAGGGAGTAGAAGCAACATAGCTTTACCAATTAGCAGACTAATGTCCCCTCTGGGCACTCCTGCCTTAGTCATGGTGAAGAGGGAGAAGGGCTGGAGGAGGAGGTGGGAGGAGGCACACTCCAAAGACTGAATCATAAAAAGGAATGACGTATTGGCACATGCTACACTTGTGAACCTTTATGAGATTATGCTAAGTGAAAGAAGCTAGAAAAAATCATCATGTTGTATGATTCCATTTACATGAAATGTCCAGAATAGTCAGAGCCATACAGACAGAAAATAGATTAGTGGTTGCCTAGGGCTACAGTGGGAAAGGCTGGAGGAAAATGAGGAGTGACTGCTAATGAATATGGAGTTTCTTTTTGGGGTGGTAAAAATGTTCTAAAAATTGGCTGTGATGATGATTGCACAACTCTGCATATAACAAAAATCACTGACTTGTATACTTCAAATGGGTAAACTACATGGTATGAATTATATCTCAAATATTATTTTATTTTTTAAAGATTTTATTTATTCATGAGAGACAGAGAGAGAGGCAGAGACACAGCCAGAGGGAGAAGCAGGCTCCGTGCAGGGAGTCTGATATGGGACTCGATCCTGAAACTTCAGGATCATGCCCTGGGCTGAAGGCAGACACTCAACCACTGAGCCACCCAGGCACCCCTATCTCAAATTTTAAAATTCTGTGATTTTGATTAGAATTGTAATAACATACAGATTAATCTGGAGAAACAGCCATCTTTACAAATCTTCTTTTCCAGAAAGTTTGCCTCTTAGCACTATTCATTTATTCATACTGTTCATTCGTTCATTCATTCATTCTGTCTCTATTTGCCTAAAGATGTGGCACTTACTTATTTTAACATTATAGTCATATATATACATCTGTTTCCTTCACTGGATTGTAAGTTCCTTAAAGGTACACAAGATATATTTTTTCTCCTCAGTACTAAGTTCAAAATTTGACACACAGAGGGTATTAAATACATAATTATGAAATGAATGGGTAAAAGAATGAATGAATGAACGAATGAACAAAGTTCTCTGCTCACATGACCAGCCAGATCCAAGCTGATCAGAGTGAGGAAACATGGAAAGAAAAAGACCACAGAGGATAGTAACAAAATAGACATGCTAGACAGGCAGGGGGAAATGGTAGACACAGAGGGAGAAGAGTATAAAACTTGTGGAATAGGATTTGGAAAAATATCAAGATAAATTTATTGAGCCTCTACAATGGGCTCAGATCTGTAATCTGCTATGGGAGAGACTGCAATAAGACCCTGGAGTTGAGATTCAGATTATAGGACTTATACTTTGCAGTCTAGGCTATTATTGCATCCTGTCCTCCTGCCAGCTATTTTCAGGCTTTGATCCAGGAACCTTGTGCCTGTTTCCCTTGGTCAAAGTGACTTTGGTGCCAGTTGGATTCTGCAGTTCTCTGTTGACAAGGCAGACCTGGGTCGGTATAGAAGGTAACCCTTTCCCTCTGCTTACATGCCTACTTATAGGAGGGAAATCATATATACTCGTTCCTACCATACTGTGTCCCATGCTAGCCTTAAACAAAAAGGTGAATGAGGACAGTTCTCTCAGATTCTTTATTATCACAGAATTTGGAATACTGCCTAAAATAGAAATATGACTAGAGCAAAAAAAGAAAGTGGAAAAAATAACCAAGAGCATTATTTTATACGTACATCAGGTGTCTCGTGTATGCAAAAATATTTATTACAATTGTTCTTTGTTATTTAGATAGAATAGCATGGTTGAAATCATTAGTGTTCAAGATAGGGTACTCCATTCCTGCAGGTAGTTGAGGAGGAAAAGTTTTAAGAAAGTAAGTGTCCAGATTCTCAACTTCCATATATAATCTTTCTTAACATTGATCTGAGTTGGTTCTTCTTTCCCACTTTCTCTTTCACAAATACACTCCTCTCACTTCATTTTTAAAAAAAAGGTTGGGGGGACGTCTGGGTGGCTCAGCGGTTGAGCACCTGCCTTCAGCCCAAGGCATGGATCTGGAGTCCCGGGAGTACCACGTCGGGCTCCCTGCATGGAACCTGCTTCTCTCCCTGCCTGTGTCTCTGCCTGTCTCTCTGTTTCTCTCTGTCTCTCATGAATGAATAAAATCTTAAAAAAAAATGGGGTGCAAAGGTGACTCAGTCAGTTGGGTGACTGCCTTCAGCTCAGGTGGTGATCCCAGGGTCCTGGGATCAAGCCTCCAGGCCCCACATCAGTCAGACTCCCTGCTCAGCGAGTAGTCCATTTCTCCCTCTGCTCCTCCCCCCACTTGTGCTCATGTGTGCTCTCTAAGAAAATCTTTAAAAAATTGTTTAACATACCATCTTTCTCTCCTATCCCAAACATTGTGCCTATACAATGCTAAAGTTAAAAACAAAACAAAACCCTCAGATTCTAATTCAATAGGCTAGTGGGGTCCAGTAATCTGGATTATTAACAAGATCCTCAGATAATTATTTGGAGCCACCAGACCTATATTTATTGTTTACCTCTAATTCAATGTATGAATTTGCACAAATTTCTCCCCCCCTCTGAGCTCAGCTTCCTTCTCTGTAAAGTATTAGAGGGGAGGAAGGAGGAAAGAGAAGATTGGTATTAGGCTGGATAATTTCTAATATATCTTAAGACTCCTTGATTCTTATTTCTTCCTTTCAGAGCCAGGAGAATGGGCCCTAAAAGTTAGTTTCAGAGAAAAGAGGTTTTATTTACATAGGGGGCAGGGCGCAGGGCGGGGAACAAACTTAGCTGAGTTGGAGATCAAATAGAATTAAATAAATAAAAGTAATAAAAGTAAGGGGCACCTGGGTGGCTCCAGTCATGATCTCAAGGTCATGGGATTGAGTCCCACATTGAGTTCTGCACTCAGCATGCAGTCTGCTTGAGATCCCCCCTCTCCCTTTCCCTCTGCCCCTCCCTCTACTTATGTGCTCACTCTCTGTCTAAAATAAATAAATTTTTTAAAAAGTAAAAAAAACAAAAACAAAAAACTGACATGCCTGTCTCACATGGTATTGGTGTAGATCCTTAAACGAGTATGGAATAAAACTACATTAAGAGGATAATCCTTTACCTGATCCTCACAGCTATTCTAACAATAGGTAGAAAAGGTATAATTATCCCCATTTTAAAGATCAAGAAATCCAGAGGAAGTGGCTTGCCAAGACTACACAGTGGGATTAAGGAAAATCTATAACCAGGTCCCAGTTTTCTGACTTCCAGCCTACAAATTTGTTCAACTATACTAATTTGGAGTGTACCTAAGTGGACATGAAGCCTCTCTCCTAAGAATCTCCAGGAGCACTGTGAAAAGGAGAGGACACTTTCACCCACTTTGAACTTTAGCCCATGGCCAAATCATTCACACCACAATCTCTCCAATATCCTGAGAACTTTCTGAAAAGACCCAAAACCTCTGACAAGGAAGTCTGCATATGTCTACCTTCGCAGTCCATGGCAGTGCTCAAATATCACAGAAGCACTTATACATTCATTTGCTCTTAGACACATGACCCTCATTCCCTAAAATAAGGCAAAGACATTGTCTCCAACATTTTCTTCATAAATAAAATTCCAGTTCACAGGCAAAAATCTTGCCCCACCCTCCCAGAATGTGAGCTCCATAAGGACAAGGACCAGATCTCTTTTGTTTATTGCTATGTCTAAGCATCTAATACATGCCTGGCACATATCATAAATATCTATACATTAATTTTTTTTAAACCTGCTGCTAGAAGCTAACAGATCACCCATGGAGCATAGCTATCCATAAGTTGGATCCTTACCTAACAGCACATACAAAAATTAACTCAAAGTGAAACAAGGGCCTAAATATAAGACCTAAAACAATACAAGTTTTAGAAGAAAACAAAAGAAAAATTTCACAGACACGACACCAAAAACGCAGGAAACAAAAGAAAAAATAGACATTGGACTTCATAAAAGTTTTAAAATTTCATGTATCAAAAAATACTATTCCAGACAGTCCGGGTGGCTCAGCGGTTTAGCACTGCCTTCATCCCAGGGTGTGATCCTGGAGACCCAGGATCGAGTCCCATGTTGAGCTCCTTGCATGGGGTCTGCTTCTCCCTCTGCCTGTGTGTGTGTGTGTCTCTCTCTCTGTGTCTCTCATGAATAAATAAATAAAATCTTTAAAAAAATACTATTCCTATAGTAAAAAGGCAACTCACAGCACTGGGAGAAAATATTGGCAAATCATGTATCTCATAAGGGATTAATATCCAAAATATATAGGTAACTCCTGAAGATCAACAACAAAAAAACAATCAACACAATTAAAAAATGAGCAAAGGACTTGAATAGACATTTTCCCAAAGAAGACAGACAAATGGCGAATAAAACATGAAACATCACTAATCATTAGAGAAATGCCAATCAAAACTATAATGAGGTAGTATTAACAAGTGTATGAGGGCAGTACTCTCAGATCCTTTATTATCACAAGCTCCCTAAAGCCTAATGCATAAAATTCATACTGTTCAGCCTTGTCCTAGGTTCCTCCAGGGTCTGGGCCAACCTTAACTGATCAAATTTCAGCCATGCTGTTCTTCTAGGCCCATCTTCAGCTCCAGCTGAAGTTCTCTCAGCCCTTGGGCAGGAATGCTGCAATGACAGGGAAATGAATGGACAGGGCAAGAGCTCAGAAATTTTGAGCTTCAAGTCAAGCTTTGCTACTTTTCTCAACACTATACTTTTTATAAATTATTTCATTTCTCTGGGCCTTAGGTGCTTCAACTGTAAATGAGGGAAATATTTCAGTAAATGTACTTTCTAGAAATAGGTTTTATTATTCATTCTGGCTGAGAGCAAGAAAGAGGGTTGGAAAATGAGAATTGGGAAAAGCTTCACAAAGAAGATAGCATCTCAGATGATTATGAAAGAATAAGCAGGATTTAGACTAGCTCAGATAAGGAACAGCAATCCAGAGACAAGGAAAAAACATTAATTAGCTTAGGTATAGAAGCAGAAAAGCACAGGCCAGTCTACAGGCCAATACCAATCCTAAATATTTTCCTCATAAAGCTACATTTATTTGATATAAAGGACTATATTTTGTCCTATATGTTCTGACTATTGTCATGCAGTTAAATTATCTTTATTCTTAATTGAGTGATAGTGATATAAGGTGATATTTGCAGTTCAAAAAAATTCTTATTTCATCAAATTTTAAATTGCAAACTCTTGGGGTGCCTGGGTGGCTCAGTGGTTGAGCATTTGCTTTTGGCTCAGGTCATGATCCCGGGATCCTGGGATCAAGTCCTGCATCAGACCTACTACAGGGAGCGTGCTTCTCCCTCTATGTCTCTGCCTCTCTGTGTCTCTCATGAATAAATGAATATTTTTTTCAAAAATTGCAAACTCTTCAGGAGGTCCCTTCAGAGACATTGGTGAAATCTCTAAAAATCTGAATCATTTGGTATAAAAATATTTTTTTAAGATTTTATTTATTTATTCATAGAGATGCAGGGATAGAGAGAGAGAGAGGCAGAGACACAAGCAGGCTCCATGCAGAGAGCCCGACGTGGGACTCGATCCAGGGTCTCCAGATCACGCCCCAGGCTGCAGGCGGCGCTAAACCACTGCGCCCCCGGGGCTGCCCCTGGTATAAAATTAAATAGCTATCAAATCAGTTAGACCTTAAGCTACATTTTATAGACTGTAACATTGAAAAGATAGAATGTTGAGGTCTTGAAAGTCAAATAAAGATGATTCTGGATTGAAGGAGCTTTATCTTACCTGGATCCTGGTGAGTTGCTGCAAGCAAGGTGCTACATTCAAACAGGAATGTGCATGGGCCGCTCTCAAGCAGCCTTATGGATCTTGGCCAGAGTCAAGTTAACCCTCCACACTTTATGTTTGTTCCAGAACTCTTATCTGCAAATCAGCTTCAGCTCTTGGTTGAGGGGATTTCCTGAAGGGTTTCCATGGAGTCACACAGGTTTTGCGACAAACCCAGCTCCTGACCACTGTTGTGTTGGCTCTATTCTCCCATCTTTACCTAAGCACAGACCCCGTAACTGAGAAAGAGCTGTACTTGTAATTTTTCTATAAATTTAGGCATATTTCAAAACTTTAAAGATTTATAATATAGAGAAACATAATATATAGAGTCCCAAAATGCTTTAATTTTATTCTGTAAGAAAAGCCATAAAGGCCACTGGATTAAAGGCCCGCTCCCTCACCTCAAAACTTTTTACCTACTAAATCCCAAGCCATGAAGGAATGGAAATGATGTTTGCCAGAGTGGCCACCTTGACAATCAGTGCCTACTGCTTGTCATATCATAAATGGAAGGGAATGAGAAGGTATTCCTTACTTTCATAAGCTTAAAATCCTTAATTAGAAAGATCCAAACCACCCATTATCTAAGACCAATCTTGGGAGACAATGATCAAAGAAAGCAAGAAAACGCAGTGTAGAAAAACACCAAAGGGAAAAAAAAAAAAAAAAAAAACACCAAAGGAATGCAAAAAGAAATAAGTGGGGTAAATCATGACATATTTCCTAGAAATAGTGGATTTTGAGCCAAGTTTGAGATAAGAGGCTAAGTGTTCATGGGAGGGAAAGAAGGGAATTTTGGAAAGGATAGAAGTCATATTTGGCTATCAGTCTTGAATCTCTCTGCCTAACAATGCCCTTGGACATGTGTGATATATGTGAGTATTAGTATCATTGCACAGTAATAAGTCTTTGCAGTATGTTTTTTCATCTTTCATCTCAGTTAGTCCTCACGGCAATTTTTTGAGATAGGCAGAACAAGATTTTCTATCCCATTTGAAAGGTCAGGAAACTGAGGCTCAGAATGGTGTCATAACTTGCCAAAGATCACAAAGCAATGGTTAGGACCTCTGACTGCAGATCCTCAGGTTAGGCTTTTTTGTTTTTGTTTTTAAATATATCTGATCAAGAGATTGATCTTTTCAAAATGTAACTCTGATAGGTCATATTTCTAATTGAAATTCTTTATTGGCGCCTTAGCACTTGTCAAACTGCGATTTTATATCTCTGTGTATGAAACACAAATTCCTGATCCTCCCCCAAATGTTTCTCCCAGTCTTCTTTCTTCTTCAACTAATGAAATTCCATTTTTCCTGTTGTTCAGACAAAAAATCTTTGAAATATTTTTTTAAAGATTTATTTATTTATTTGAGAGAGACAGAGCATGTGCATGTCAGAAGGAGAGAATCTCAAGTAGACTCCCCACTGAGCCAAGAGCCTGATGTGGGGCTCCATCCCATGATATGTGAGATCACAACCTGAGCCAAAACCAAGACTTGGAGGCTTAACCCACTGAGCCACCGAACTGCCCTAAAAACCCTTTAAGATATTCTTGACTCCGCTCCCTCCTATCCCACATCAAGTTCATCAGCAAATCCTATTGGCTCTGCCTTCAAAATATTCCAAAATCTGACCATTTTTCATGACCTCAACCTTCATCTCCATTTTCATATTTTGCCTGAACTGTCAGTGCCTTATTGTCCCTTTGCCTTTGCCTGATGCCCCTAACACACTGTTCTCAAGGTAGTATGCAGATTACATCTAGTAGATATTCAGTATAAAACTGTTTGGTGAGTGGATAAATGAACACATCTCAGCTAAGGAAAGGATGTTATTTCTTTGAGGTTTGCCCTTTAATGTCTTTAGCCCTTATAAATTATAAATTGTAGTCAACATTTCTAAAGCTATCCCTAAATTCTCAAAATAAACTGGCTAGACAAGTGGCAAATTGAATCCTGATTTGTCACTTGTGGCAAAAACACAAAGGCTGTGTACATAAGCATAGTGTCTACAACAGAGAATGTAAGTGTTCTGTCCAGAACAAGTTACAACTGCTACATGACTATCTAAGTCACTTCCACCCTCTAAGCCTCAACTTCCTCATCTGTTAAGTATTGTTGTAAACCATACCCAGGTTCAAAAAAACAAGGGAACAAATACAGTATAAAGGAAATATAGTTTATTATTATTATAATAAATAGAAAAGTCTTAGGTATTATAGGAGATTGTAAGTTGGTTAGTAGAATATGGCTGTCAATGGGACTAATATAATCTTAGATATGTAAAGTTAAAACAAAGAATAGTAACAGTTCCCTGTCCAAGGCAGACCATAGCTAGATATTGACCAACTAGAGTATGTCCAGAGGAGACTGACTGACATGATGATAAAGGAATTGTCCAGGAAACCATATAATATATGGAATCTGGGAATGTGGACTCACTATTACCTCATCCACAAAATAAGGACACTAGACCAGATCAGGGTTTTTCAAACAGAGCTTTACAAATCCCTAGATGTTCTACATATATACCTTACAAGGATCTCAGTGACAAGGTGAAGGAGCCAAAAGAATGTGGTTCTGGTCCTCTCATTCATGTTTGAACCAGGTCAGCTCTACTCTTGCCTATTTTAGGTATAGGGCTCTTGGTAATAATGATAAAAATAGCTAACACCGTTTGCCAAGCACTAAACCCTTTACATAGATTATTCCAATTATTCTTCATAACAATCTATGTCATAGGAACCATATTATTCCCATTTTACAGATAGGAAAACAGGTTTAAAGAGGTGAGGCAGGGTGCTTGTGTGGTTCAGTCAGTTGGGTGGCTGCTTTGGGCTCAGGTCATGATCCCAGGGTCCTGGGACAGAGATCCGTGTTGGGCTCCCTGCTCAGTGAAGAGCTGCTTCCCTCTTCCTCTACCCCTCCCCATGCTCATGCTCTCTCTCTCTCTCTCTCAAATAAATAAATAAAATCTTTAAAAAATAAAGAGGGAGGCAACTTGCCCAAATAATAAGTATTAGAGTAGGGATTGAAATCCAAGCAGAGTCCAGAGCCTACTCTTGTTAATCACTATACATATAATTTTTATTTGAACGAAAAGAATCTAATGCCTTAAAAATACTGAAAATTACTGAATTAGATGATCTTCAAGGAATCTTGTAGATTTAAATTTCTATAATTCCACACTCAGCCTAGTAAAGGGATATAATAACCAGCCTCAAATATCTGAGATGTTTTATGGAAAAAAATAGGATTATTCTATGTAGCTCCAGAAAATAGAACTAAAGCCAAAAGAAGAAGATAGAGTGGAGAGAAAGTTATAGGGAAAGAATATACATAAGAACTTTGTAGCAGAGCTGCCCAACAATGGGACAGATAGTGAGTGAACTCCATGGTCTTGGTAGTGTTCCACAATCAGAATGATCACATATGGGTACTGCTGGGGATGGAGATATTAGAGCTACAATTCCTGCTTTGTTTAGGAAGTGAACTAAATGACCTCAAAGGATTAGAACTGAGAGTCTCAAAAAAAAAAAAAAAAAAAAGAACTGAGAGTCTCAAAACTCTCATACAGAGGTTCAAGGTATCAGACACTGAGGATCATTATCAGTGCACAATTTCTCTCATACCAAATCCAAGAAGGAAGGCTATCCTCAGCTGCATGCCTTTTGTACTTATAGTTGTAAATGTGAGACTGCCCTAAAGCAAGAACCCAGGCTCCCACTAGACTACCTGCTACCTTCATGGGACAGGAAGCCACCACTGGGTTCCTCCCCTACCTCCAACCTTTCCCAGCTACCCTGTCACTGCAGTTCCCTTATATTTGTGACAGCAATTCTAAAGGTCAGTGCTAGAAGTAATTTATTCATCCCCTATGGATTTACAGCTGGGAAAAAGAAAGTTCAGAAAAGGGCATTATCTAAAGCCATTCTCATCATTTACTAAACACACCGGTATAAGAAGACCTAGACACAAACTCATGAAGTTGACAGGAGCTCAGTACACTCAATCAGGCTTCAAGACAGTCTCCATTTATTATATACTTATTATTACACATGTTAGCATATACGAAAATAATATATTAATTTGTAACATGTGATTTATTATACATTTATAATTCATATCCCTACTTCTAAAAAGTGACTAATGACTTGGACAATACAGCCTACTTGTCTCATTTTCACCACCTTAGGGAAGAATTCTTTAAGGTATCAAGGGTCATGAAACTCAGGAACAGGGGAGAGAAACAGATTAGAGAGCCACATTAAATGTGAAATCCTCCAGCTCTCCTCCACAATCAGTCCACCAGATTCAAATGGAGAAAGACTGTTCCTATCAACAGTTATTTCCCCATATGCCTCTATTAGCATAAAGCTTAGGCTACCAGCACTAGTACTGCCCCAGACAAGGGAGCAGACTCTCTACCTTAGCCCTTTAAACCTTCTAAAATCCCGCCTTTATTTCACCATTTCAAGAGAAGCCCAGCCCACCTACTGAGTCATCATAAAGTCCCTATAGGTTGAATTAGAACTTCTAAAAACCACTTCCTCTTCAGAGATAATCATAGACTCCTCAACTATTAGAGCCAGAAGGACCTTGCAGAGTATCTAGTTAATCCTCCACCAGTCACAAAAAGGGAAGGCCCAGAGAAGGGAAGAGATGGTCTGAGGCCATCTTCTTTTTCAAATGAGTGTTTTTCCATACCATGTATATTTTAATCAGTAAATATAGTATTGTGAAACCAGTGAAGACACGGATGGAGGACAAAAAAGTCCTTCCCTTCCCTTCCCATATCACTAAAAGGAACTCCAGGACATGGACCTAGGTAATTAGTAGAGTCCTTGGCTATGAATGCTAGGACAGTACAATGTAGGTCTGGCTTTCCATATCACCTTGACAATCTTTGCCCTATCAGAACATAGGCTTGTCTCACCTTTCCCTCTTCTCAAATATATATACACATACCTCACAGGTATCTGGAGAATTCTAAATATCACACTCTGGAATTCATACATGGGAGCAAACGGGATTCTGAAAGCAGAGTTTCTGTCCAAAGGTCACCCTAAAGTCATCTGCCTCTCTGGTTTCTAAGGATGGATTAATTACAGCCAGAGCCTATAGAGAGATGACAATGATTCAGCTGAGGATAAAGGGTGAGATGGCACAGAGATGAGGATAGCCAGGTGTAACCAAAAACAAACGGTGGAAGGAATGGACTGTAGTGTCTCTTTAACTACCCAGTCCCTACTCCTTGCACTACCCCTAACATCCTTCACTGATCCTTCATCCTTCACTTATCTCTCCCTGAATGTCTATTCCAGTAACTTTGTCACTGATCACTTTCTCACACATGTATACTAATGTATACTGTTAGCCCCTACTAACACCTCTACGGCCACACTAGGAGGAAGAAAGTACAAGAGAGGTTGAAACCAGTTTTGTTTGGAGGGCAAATTTAGCCTTTGGATCAGATGAGCATGTACCTTTGAAAAAGGTAAAGCGTTATATAGACTAAAGGGACTGTTGACTCTTCTCTCTCAACTTTCTGTCTCTCCACCATCTATCTATACATGCAGTTACCTATGTTGGTTTTCTTTCCTCCAAACCACTTTAAAATTTCATTTTTCTGTTCCATTCCCACTACCAGCATCCCAATTCAGGCACTTCTGAATAACAAACTCCCAGCAATCTGGCTTTACATTTCCATTTCCATATGTATCCACATTAATCTTCTTAAACCCAGTTATGACCACATCATTCCCCTGCACTTAATCCTTCCATAGGTCTCAAAAAAATAGTCAAAATCTTCCATTCCTGGACCTCATCCACTGTTGAAGACAATCTTGATTCCTCTTTGTCTCATTCTCCAGACCCAATCCAAGCTAGCAAATTCCATGGGCTCTTCACTCAAAATAGATCCAGATTTTGACTACTTCTAACTACTTCAAAATACTACTATGGTATAAATCACCAACATTTCTCATTTAATTTCTACAATAGCCTCCTAATTGTCCTCCCTGCTTCTACTCTTGCCTTCTGTCTATTCTCAACACAAATGACAGAAAGATTCTAAATATACATCAAATGGTCATCACTTTTGTGCTCAGGATTGTCCAGGGGTTCCCTATTTCACTATAAATAAAACCCAAAAGTCTATATTGACTATCAAGGTCCTACATAATCTAGTGACCGGTCGACCCCATTCCCAATACTCTTTCTCTAGTTCACACTGCTTCAGCTACACTAATTTCCCAGCTAGTCTTCAACCAAGCAGCAGCACACTCGTACCTCAGGGCTTTTACACTTGCTCTTCCATTACTTGGAATATTTCTCCTTCCCAACCCAACTATCTGCATGATATACTCCATTTCCTTCCTAAATGTCTGCTCAAATGTCACTTTATTAGACAGTTCTTCCCTTATCAATCCCTATTCTTTGTTGTCATTCCCTTTTCCTTAATGCCACTCTGTAGTTTTCTATAGCACTTATTACTACCTGTCATATATTTATTGGCTTGTTTATTGTCTGTCTCCTCAAGCTGAAATATAACCTCCATGAAGACATAGATATTGTTCAGAATAGTTCCTGATATGTAGTGAGTTCATAGTAAGTATTTATTGAATGAATTATTCCCTATATGTACTCTTTACTCCAGAAAAATTTGGTCTTCTTACTGTCCCAACATAATAGTAATGATGGCTAATATTTTTTTAGTGCTTTCAATGTGCCGGGAATTGGAAAACATCAGTTTGTTACACTATTCAATCAATAACTCCATGAGATGGAAACTTTTATCCACATGTCATAGTTGAGTACAAAATCATAAGCTATTTAGTGTCAGAAACAGGACTCAGATTAGGTTGACACCAAAACTTATTCTTCTAATTTTTATCATAATGCCTCCCTACATGCTTTATCCCTTCTGTAAACTATTTGTGTAAGTGGCTCTTTGCAATTTGGCCCATAATTGCTTTCCAGCTGATTTATATAGGCCTATTTGGTCTTCCAAACAGAATGTCAATTCTATGAGACCAAGATCTGGGCCATTGAAACATGGTAACACATTTTATCTTATATTTGTAAGCAAATTAACCTAATGTTAATTCAAATTAATTTGACTAATATGACAAATTTCTCTTTTCAACTGTCACAGCCTATTGTTGGATAACTAGAATAATGAAGCAGGATCATATGGTGAAAAGAACAGCTGACTAGGAGTGAGGATATCTGGAGATTAGTCTCAGCTCTGTCTCCAAGGAGGTATACAACCCTTAAGTAAATCATTTAGCCTCACTTTAATCTATCCATCTGTAAAGAGAACTGGCCTAGATGGAGTCTAAATGGTCACTTCAAGTTCTAAAAATACTATTATTCCATGAACACCTACAATGTCAATGTCAAGCCAAAAGTAAAAGGCCAAATTCTTCTTTAATAATGGTTCTATTTTGGTTCTAAGAGCACTATTTTATCTGTGCATTATTTCAGAACATGCCACAAAACAAGCAATGAGCTATATGTGGTTTGCTAATGCCACTAGAACTATATAAATGACATAGTTTAGGTTGAAAGGAATGTAATACTGCAGCACCATAAGAAGTATGTCAATTGGAGCAAATCACGGAAAAGATGTCACTTTAAAAAGCATTAACAGGGTGCCTGTGTGGCTCAGTCAGTTAAGCAGCCAACTTCTGATTTCAGATCAAGTCATGATCTCAGCGTCCTGGGATCAAGCCCCATGTTGGGCTCCACACTTAGCCTACTTCAGGACTCTCTCTCTCCCTCTGCCCCTCCCTCTGCTGCTCACACACAGGAATACACTCTCTCTCTCAAATAAATAAGTCTTAAAAAAAAAAAAAAAAGCATTAATAAAAATTAGAACAGGAAGAAGGTAGACTCCAAAACAAAAGACTGTAGAGGAAAAAGAAGACTTCATAGAATAAATGATATGATAGAGAGTTTGAAAAATATTGAGTACAACATAAAGGCAAATAAAATGGTTGGCAATTTTTAACTTCAGAGAAAACAAAAACCTATGCATAAAAAGAAATGCAATCATAATATATTACTCTTCTGTAAACATTTATTTTAAATTAACTTAAAAACAGAGCTAGGTAGATGAGAGAAAGAAGTTGGAGAAATACATAAGAACCAAATTCTCATCAATCATACTAGGAAGTCATACTTTTTAAAGTATGCAATATAAGCATATTATTTTAAAATATAGAGAAAAAAGGGAAAGAACCATAAATCTGGCCTATTTGCACTTTTTTATAACAAATGTGACTTTTTTGTAGCTTGGTTTTACTTTATTATCAACATAAAATAATTGAATAATAATGGCCTATGTAGTACTTGTCTCCCATTCCCTTACCTCTATTTCCATAATACCTAATATATGACTGACCATCCAATAATTTAAAAAGTTCTTGTTGGTTGAGTGGCCAATGTAAAAATGGGGTGAAGATGTCTTGTAGAGTTACAGAATTTTGCACTAGAAAAAAAATTTAGAAATTATATAATCCAGTGCTTCCTTAATTGGTATTCCATGGAATTCTGCTTCTTGTAATGTTAATAGCACACTGCAAAAAGTGTTTGGAGCTCAAATAAATTTGAGTAATCTGATGTATAAAAAAATTAATCAGGTGCCTTCACTGTAGGAATTCTTAGGAGGCTTTACTGTTAATATACACTGGGAATCCCACAAGGGCAATGTATTATGTAGTGTTTCTTGGACTTGTTTCATGAATGAAGCCCCTGCTAATATCTATAGTAAGGAATGGTTTCTGGAGCACTCTTTAGAAAACACTGATCTAGTCTACTACCCTCATTTTACAAATGGGGAAAGAGAGTCTCTCTAGATTTGTTCAGGTCTGGATAGCAGAGAAATTAGAAGGAAAGGCTTCAGGATTCTGCAGCTATCTCCAGTGCTTGAACAACTCTAGCCTATGTTTCCTCAGCCTTTCATCACGTACCTGAATTACTTCAAACTAGGAAACAATGTCAGACACAAGTATCTCCTTTATAGATCTTTAAAGATTTTTCTGATCCCTAAGGAACTTAGGAAGTGAACCCAAGTGTTAGCTGGAGCTCAAGCCATAAAGTCCCAGGAAAAGAGCTAAAGAAAGTTTCAACAAACATAAAAGGCTAAGTTTCAGTGGCAAAGTAACCCCAAATTGAGCAATGGCAATATGAATAGACCACTCACATTTGTAGTGTATTCCAATAAGTATATAAATGCTTTTATAACATCATCTGATTCTCATAACAATCTAATGAAAAAAGACAAGGATGGAATTATCATCCCCATAATGGAAGAGGAAATGGACTCTCAGAGAGTTAAATGCCTTGCCTGTGTTATACAGCAAGCAAATGGGCTCACATTAGGGCTCATAACAATCTATCATACAAATTGGACAAATTTTGATTGGTACCAGTAAAACATCCAAGCTGGGCAGCCCAGGTGGCCCAGCAGTTTAGCACCACCTTCAGCCCGGGGCCTGATCCTGGGGTCCCAGGATCAAGTTCCATGTTAGGCTCCCTGCATGGAGCCTGCTTCTCCCTCTGCCTGTGTGTGTGTGTGTGTGTGTGTGTGTGTGTCTCATGAATGAATAAATAAAATCTTAAAAAAAAACAAACATCCAAGCTGTTCCTACTGGCTCACTTAAAAAGAAACAGATCAGAGGCACCTGTGTGGCTCAGTTGTTGAGCGTCAGCCTTTGGCTCGAGTTGTGGTCCCAGGGTCCTGGGATCGAGTCCCGCATCAGACTCCCAGAACTCCAGAACCAGGGAGCCTGGTTCTCTCTCCGCCTATGTACTCTGCCTCTCTTTCTGTGTCTCTTATGAATAAATAAATAAATAATCTTTAAAAAAGAAAAAAAGAGGGACTCCTAGGTGGCTCAGTGGCTGAGCATCTGCCTTTGGCTCAGGTGTGATCCTGGAGTCCTGGGATCAAGTCCTGCATCAGGTTCCCCATGGGGAGCCTGCTTCTCCCTCTGCTTATGTCTCTGCCTTTCTGTGTCTCTCATGAATAAATAAATAAATAAATAATCTTTAAAGAAAGAAAAAAGAAACAGATCAGTTCTCAAAGTGCTCATGGGTGGTGGCAGAAACAACACCCCGATTACTGGAACTTTAAGGTCCTATTTGGGTTCAGTATAGTAATACCACCTAGAAGTTATGTTGCTGGAAGGAGGAGGTCTTAAAAAGTTCTCACTGTAAGGGGGCACCTGGGTGGCTGGGTAGGTTAAGCGACTGACTCTTGATACCAGCTATCGGTTCCAGGGTGGTGCATTCAAGCCCTACATTAGATTCTGCTAGTGTAGAGCCCATTTAAAAAAAAAAAAAGTTGGGCAGCCTGGGTGGCTCAGCAGTTTGGCGCCGCCTTCAGCCCAGGGCCTTATCCTGGAGACCAGGGATCGAGTCCCATATTGGGCTCCCTGCATGGAGCCTGCTTCTCCCTCTACCTGTGTCTCTGCCTCTCTCTCTCTCTCTCTCTCTCTCTCATGAATAAATAAATAAATTCTTTAAAAAAAAAAAGTTGGGGGGATCCCTGGGTGGCGCAGCGGTTTGGCGCCTGCCTTTGGCCCAGGGCGCGATCCTGGAGACCCGGGATCGAATCCCACATCGGGCTCCCGGTGCATGGAGCCTGCTTCTCCCTCTGACTGTGTCTCTGCCTCTCTCTCTCTCTCTGTGACTATCATAAATAAATAAAAATTAAAAAAAAAAAAGTTGGGGCATCTGAGTGGCACAGTCAGTTAAGTGTCTGACTCTTGGTTTCAGCTCAGGGCACGATCTCAAGGTTGTGAGATCAAGCCCTGCATCAGACTTTGTGCTCAGCATAGAGACTGCTTAAGTTTCTCCCTCTCTCTCTCTGCCCCTCCCCCACCATGCTCATGGCTCACTCCCTCTCTAATAAATAAGTAAATCTTAAAAAAAAAAAAAAGTTCAGGGGTGCCTGGGTGGCTCAGTCGGTTAAGCCCGTGGGTCCTGGGATCAAGTTCCACATTGGGCTCCCTGCTGAGCAGGGAGCCTTTTTCTTGTCCCTCTGCCCCATACTCATGCTTGCTCACTCTCTCTCTCTAGTGCTCTTTCTCTCTCAAATAAGTAAAATCTTAAAAAAAAAAAAAAGTTCCCCCTGGGGAGGCACCATGATGTAGAGTTACCAGCAAGGAGTCAAACAGATTAGATTTGGGTTTGAACCCTGGCTCTACTACTTACTTACCCTCTTTATTCACTATTGTAACCCTCTGTGCTTCACTTCTTCACCTATATTACAAAGCTGCTGAAAGCTAATGTAAAGAATTAGAAGGATAGCATAGTGTCACAGTTATGAGTGTAAATTCTTTAATTCTACTACCTGGGTTTGAATCTCAGCCCTACTTCTTATTAGCTATATGACTTTGGATAAGTCACTTAACACTTAGAATTTATTTTCACCTATGTAAAATGAGGAAAACAGTGCATTCTTGGTTGTTGTTAAGAATCAAATAAGGTATTTGTTAAGCATTTGAGCACAGTGTCTAACACTATAGGGGAATGTCGTTGAAAAGATATGACCACTGATTTACCTGACAGACCCATGAGTTGGACCTGTAGGAGGCTTCTTACTCCCTTCCATGTCCTTGGAAGGTGCGTTCTACTTGCTTTTCCTGTTCCCAGAGGCTATTTCAAGGACAAAGCTTTGCAACATGGTGATGTGGTGTTGAAAACACCTGCACAGTACTGAGCCCACTTAGGACCTCTTTACAGACTTTTAAGATTTGGAGGGCAAGTGCAGCAATCCATTCATCTTACTGCTGCCCCAAAACAAGCCTTGTATATAAGTTTTCTTTGCTTATTAAAACTGCCACCTACCAACCTGGAGTGGCCTGCCTCTTTCTTCAGTCTCTCTCTGCCCTCTGTTTATGGGAGCTGGTTTCAAATTACACCTGGGAAACTCCAGAAAGAACTGTGAACTAAGAGGTACTACATAGCTCACTCACAGACAATGATGACGACAGTGGTCCTGGTAGGGAAAAACTCAATATCCATTTCCTCCCAAAGCAAAATGAGAAAGAATGCTACTCAGTCCTGTTTGCTTCCATTTACCCTCTCCCCTCTTTTCTCTCCAACTACAAGCCAAGAATACTAGACTAGAAATCAGGACACTTGGTTCTGAATGTTGGTTCAGTCACATACTAGTTGTGTGATTTTACGGAAGTCACTTAACTCACTTGAGGTATTTTTCCTCATCTGAAATTAACAATACCTTACTTACTCTTCCAGGTTGTTGCAAGCATCAAATAAGTTAATAGATTTTAAAGTACTTTGTGAACTGTGAAACACTATATAAATGTGAAGGGTGACTTTATCTGTCAGACTTCAAGATAGATGTTTTTACCAGTAAAAAGCAACTTTATCTCCAAGTTTTTTCTCGTGGACAATTCGATCTAGTACGTTGTAGCAGATATTAGTAGTTGCTCCTTTCATCCACTCAATGAAGACTTTTCCTTTAGTCACATCAAAATTGTACTGGAGGAATGGGCCAGGACACGAGGTCTTCCAGTAAAATTCCTTGGCAATGTCTCCCCAAAACTCTGCAACAGAAAGGAAAGCCCAGAAATCACTAAGATTCTCAGACATATTTATCCTCAGATGGCTTACTAGTCTATGACAGGAATAAGTCACAACTTCTCTGCCCTCCACTGTAGGACTTACCACCTAGATCTCTCCTCTATCATCTAATCTTATCACCTACTACTTTCCTAACCTACCTTCTATTCCCATGAGCTAAATCTTGACTCAAATTTCTTCCTTCCCTCCTCAAAACTGCCATTCCATTTTTCATCATCTTTTAAAAAATATTTTATTTATTTATTTGACAGAGCGAGAACACAAGCAGTTGAAGTGGCAGGCAGAAGGAGAGGGAGAAGCAGGTTCCCTGCTAAGCAAGAGGCCCAATGTGGGGCTCAATCCCAGGACCCTGGGATCATGACCCAAGCTAAAGACAGCCACTTAACTGAGCCACTGAGGTGCCCCCCATTTTTCATCATCTATTCAAATCATAGCCACCCAGTGCTATCATTGTGATAGCACTTAGTATATTGCTAGTATATCACTAGCTATACTAGCAAGTAGCTAGTATCACTAGCTACTGTGATAGTAGCTTAGTATATTGTAGTCAATCAGTAAATTTTTTTAACAAATTAGTAAGTGAAAGGAAGAAATTCTTTACCCACAGAGTCTTCCAACATATGTAATATCTTTCTCTTAATTTGTTCATTCACTCCCGGCAATTATTTAATGAATATCTCTTTCTCCTACTACCTCTTGCCCAAGTGTCACTTGCTATGTGCCAAATGTTGCTTTAAGCTTTTTATATGTATTATCTCATTTAGTCTTGACCACAACCAGAAAAGGTAGGCTTCATTTTCATCCTCATTTCATTGATTTAAAAGTCAAGAGAAATTAAATAATTTGCCCTAAGTTAAACAGTTACAAAGTCAAGATGTGAACTGCCCTGAGGATGATAATTTTGCTAAAATCTAAAAGACAAATAAGAATTTTTCTTCATTTCCTCACCAGGAACAGAGTCCCATCAGATAGAAAGGAACCACGGGTATGTGTTAAAAGAAACTCCTTGAGGCTGAAGTACTAAAAGTAAGAGAAAGAATAGCAGGAATTGATGCACAAACTGGGCAGATCATGCAATCCTTCTGGGCATGATAAGGAATTTGATATTTATCCTAAGAGGAATGGAAAGCCATTGTAGGATTTCAAGGAGAGGGCCATGATCAGATTAATAATCTTAAAATATTCCCCTGGCTGTTCTGGAGACAATGTATTCAACAGGTAAAACATGTAATTGCAGAGTACTTAGGATATTGTCAGTACAAAATCAGGAGCTAGAAGGGAAGGAGAGACACACTTAGAATCATAAGAATGAAAGGAACTTTAGAGACTATCACCCCTTCATTTCACCAATAACAAACCAAATTCATAGAGGCAAGTAAAGTGACTTGCTCAAGGTTACGTGATTCAGTTTATACAATCTACTTGGAAAGATAAGACTAACACATGAAATACTTTAGAACATGCAAGACAGGATATAGTTGAAACCTAAATCACATGGTGTACAACTTGCAAACAATTTAGGGAATCCAAATTAAATCAATCCTAAGGTGCCATTATATACCTATAAAACTAGCAAAGATTTAAAAAAAAGATTAAAAAAAAAAGAGTGGTGGGGCAGCCCCGGTGGCTTAGCGGTTTAGCGCCACCTTTGGCCCAGGGTGAAGGGTGATCCTGGAGACCCAGGACCGAGTCCCACGTCAGGCTCCCTGCATGGAGCCTACTTCTCCCTCTGCCTCTCTTTCTCTCTCTCTCTCTGTCTCTAATAAATAAATAAGATCTTAAAAAAAAGAGTGGCTCTGTAAAAGAGATACTCTTATATGATAATGGCATTGTAAGAAATTGTCATAATCTTACTGGATACCAGAGCAATGACTAATGAGAGCCATAAAACTTTTTATATCCTTTCATCTGCTAACTTAATTTTGGGGAACACACTACAAAAAAATGTCAAAGGAAAAATAAAGTGATTGCTAAAGAGATGTTTATAGTAACACTATAACATTGAAATTGGAAACAACCCAGGAGCCCAACAATTAAAAAAAAAAAACTGATAAAAACTAGTAATACTACTAGTAGTATCACTGAATACTAAATGGCCACTAAAGAGAGAGAAAATGGGAGGTGGCATTTTAGTGAATACCATTCCTGTACCAGTCATGGAGCTAATCTCATTGAATCTTTTTTTCGAAGAGATTTTATTTTTAAATAATCTCTACATCCAAGGTGTCTCACACTCAAAACCCTGAGATCAAGAGTTGCATGCTCTACTGAGCGAGCCAGTCCAACGCCCCTCATTAAATCTTTTTTTTTAATATTAAAACACTCATAATTGAAGAATTTTTATTTCATGTACTATGAGTTAGCATGAAGGTAGGTATCTTGGATATCTGTCAGTAAGGTAGGTATCTTGGATGACCCATTCAAAGTTTGCCTAATCCAATTTAATTAAGTCTGTATCCCTCACATATAAACAGAAACACTGGCAGCCCATATTAAGGCTGTATTTCCCAATTAGACCACGCTGGTTTGAGCATAGGTGGCAAGAAGAACCCTGGCCAAACCTCCTAAGATGGCTCCAGGAGAGCTGCTGGTGACCCATCTTGCTCTCTCAGATGCAATGAAGCAAAAGGCCTCAATGAATCTTTATATGGCCCTATGAAGTACACATTAATTATCCTACTCTTATGAGAAAACCAAAGAAAACCAAAGCTCAGGAAACATAGGAAACTCTCCCAAGGACCACATAGCTAGAAACCAGTATACACAATCAGGTCGGTTGTTACAACTACATCAAGTACATGTATATACTCAAAAACATTTTTAAGTGATAATAGTAGGCATAGATTAGGTAAAACTATTTATGAACCACATTTATGTGTATCAATAAGAATGAAGAAAACTGAGTATTATGAGCATTTAGTTTTGTTTTGGGGGGTTTTGTTTTGTTTTGGTGGAGGTGTTGAAATCTGGAGGTTTTGCTGACACATATTCTAACTACAGAAGAAGTTCAGAAGATTAAAAGATGAGCATGGACTGAATGATCAGGGAGTTGTGTAGAATTGGTGGAATTTGACTAGGTAGAGAGGAGCAGAAAGAAATAGGCAAAGGCAAGGAGATAGGAAAAAAACCTTTGTGTATCCAGTATATCAATGAGAATGACTTGTCTAGAATAAAAGGTGTGGTAGGGAATAGCAAGAGGTAAGAATAGAGAAGTGAGGTAAAGCTAATTATCCAGACCTTGAAAGAAAGGTAGAATTTTAATCTGAAATTGGAGGAACCATGGAACTTGAAAGTTTTTGAAGTGACATATGAAAGTAGTATTTCCAGAATATCAATCTAATAGTTTTTATTTTAGATAACTCTAAAGAGAGATTGAAGGTGGATGAGCCCAGGGGACAGGAGAACCAATTAGGAGGCTGCTTCCTTGAATTAAAAGGTTCTGCGGGAAAGGAAGAAAAGGTAATCAGAGACATTTTGAAAGAGTATTTAACAGAATTTTGTGAAATTCTGTCTGTTCAGACTGTGGGGTCAGGGAAAATGAAGAGTATAGCTATCAGGAGTATAGATTCTGTAGTCCAGACTACCTTAGTTCAAATCCCAGATCCACTGCTATGTAGCTTTGTGACCTTGTGCAAGTTAACCTCCCAATGCTTGTTTTCTTCTTTATATAATGGGGATATCAGTCTCTACATCAAATCAAACAGGATGTGTGCTGAGTATGCAGTAAATAATCTTAAATGAGATATGTAGATAGAAAAGAATCTATCTATGGTTGATAGATCTTTTTAGAGGAGAAGATGATGAAAGAGATTTAGTTTGGGATACTGCCATTGACAGGGATTAGAAAATTAAGATGAAAGCAGATTTGGGAGAGAAAATTGGTAAATCCCAGTCACAGTCATGTTAAATATGGTCTAACATCAAGGTGTGTGAATAAAATGGTCTACAGACCTATGAAATTTGGGATCAACGCATAAGTGGGATCCTGGGCACAGGGGTAAATATATAGAAGTTATTATTATAGAAATAGACATAAAACAAATGAACTCATGATGGGGAAAAAATATAGAGAAGGAAGAGAAGTGAAAACAGGTCTGAGGATTCAAACTTGGACACTGCCTGTAACAGTCAACCACTCTACGCTTGATTCAATCCTGTCTTGCATTACTCAGTAATTGTTTTGTCCACGTTGTTCTTATTGTTATCACACTAACCACCATTTATTGAATGCCTACTGTGCATCAGGCACTCAATAACGTAACACTCATCACCTGCTTTAGACCTCAAACAAACCTAGAGGCAAGTATTATCTGCATCTTGCAGACAAGAAAAGGAATCACAGGTTTAAAACTCTGCTTAAGACCACACAGTGAATGAGCGGTAGACACAGGATCTAAATCTAGATTTTTCTGGGTTTGATTCATTGCCCACGCTCATCCCACTATCAAACACAGTGCTGCCTCCCAACTCCTTGACCCCTTACCCGGACTGAGGGCAAGAGCAAAGAATTTTCCTCACACATTCTTAAAGACAGAGGCCTATCTCAAAATTTCTGAGTTATGAAAATCCCAGCCTAACTTCTTTTTTTTAAACGTGGCATTTTAGTGACTTGTTCAGTCTTACGTTGCGTAATTTTCACTGGGATTTATGAAACATGAAAAACAGATCTGGGACTCCGTTACTAATTTAGGGGACCCCAGGATGGGAACCAGACCGGCTACTGACCCTCAACAGTTGAGACTAAGTCACACGGTAAAAGGTGTGAGGAGGCAACAGTTGAATTGGCGTGCAAGTGAGCAAAGAAAGTTGTGTGGCTCTTCTTCCCTCAAGGCGCCCCTTCACCTCTGAGAACCCATCCTCTCATGTTTGGAACTCTCCTTTTCTCGTGGAACTTTCGCTCTCCTCAAGGAAGCCCCATCTCCTCACGAAATTTCCAAGTTGCCAAGGAACTCAACTCCTAGAGAACCCTCAGCTCCTCACAGAACCTTCCTCCTCCCCACAGAAGCCCGGAGTCCTCCCGGAACTCCTTTTCTATCTCCTCCAAGAACCTCATCTCTTCACGGAGTTGGGAAATCCCAACTCCGCCAAGGAACCCCTATCTCTTTTTTTTTTTTTTTTTTTTTTAAGGAACCCCTATCTCCACACGAAACCCTCGTTCCCCACGCACAGCGCCCATTTCCTCACTCGTCTGGAAACCCCACTTCTCCCCTCACTGACCCTGCCCAGGGCCGTCCGGGCCCCGCCTCACCTCGCGGCTGCTCCACCGAGCGCCGGTGCAGCTCGCGGTAGCGCTGCAGCGACGGGACGTGCGCGGAACGACTGACCTCGGGCGGCGGAGACCAACTCCGCACCCGGTTCCGGGTTCCAGCCTCCTCCCGCTCCCCGCTCCCGCTGCCGCTCCGGCTCCGCTCCTCCGGAAGCCCCATAGCGTCAAGCTCCAAGAGCTGTAAGAGCCTTCACCGTCGCTCCTAGCGCCTGGGCGAGGAAAACAGGCTGGCCGGGGGGCGGGGCCTTATGCGAGAAGGAGAGAGCAGGCGGGCGGGGGCGGGGCGGAGGCAGACCCGGCAGTGGACGGCTTGGAGGGGCGGGGCCACGCCCGATATGGGCGGGACCAGGGCTAGCAAATAGGGAGAAGTCGAATATTGCTTGAGGGCTAGGGGCGGGGCTGACTGCGGAAGGGGTGGAGCCGTAGAGTGAGCAGAAGGGGCGGAGCCGGGAGTGACAAGAGAGGTGGAATTTTGGAGTGACAGAGGAGGGGAAGGGCCAGGCGTGACAGTAGAGGAGGTGGGTCCTCTCGTCATGGAGTGACGGGGAGTGGCGAGGCTGGATGTGACAGGAGAGGAGGGTGGATCATGGAGTGACCGTGGTCGGGTGGGGTCTTGGAGTGACAGATGAGAAGTTGGGTTAGGGCGGGGCTCGAGCGGGAAAGAACTGGGCAACGGAGAGGAGTTGGATCAGGCCCATAATGGAGCCGCCCCGTGATCTGATTGCACAAGCCTGTCACCCCACCGAGTTGGAAAGCCAGGTGGAGTAGGGTCCTTTGTGGGTGACAGCCTTCCCCTCTGAGAACTATTCCCCAATTCTGAGTAAACCCTTCCCCTCTGTCCCCAGGAAAAACTCCTCCCACATTGCTGAGGGCACGGCCTGCGGACAGGATGCCCTCTCTGCTAACCTTGGGACCAGCTCAGATTTTCTCCCACCCCAGCCCAGATTTTTTTTTACTTCTTCATTCTCCCTGCCTCCGCAAATTTCCATCCAGAGGTAAATTACAAGACAAGTGAAGACTAGGAGGCCCTTCAGGTCGTTGCTAATGAACCCACCTCCTCATTGCACAAATGGTAAACTCAGGGAAAGGAAAAAACTTTTGCAACAGAGCAAACAACAACCAGGTTAGGGCCAAACCTAGGTTTCCTGACTCCCCTTATCAGGCTGAAGGTAATACTTGTAAAATATTAAAGTCTATGCAAAACAGAAAAAATTGCTCACACCCTTCTTTCCTTCCCAATCTCTTTACTTCAAGAAACCTCTCCCACCTGGCACAACTGGGTTCAATTACTTCTGGCTTCCCTCCATCCTTTCTACTCCAGAAAAGTGAGGCCAGGCAGCACCCTCCATCTTCCACTTACACTCACCACCAAGAAGGGCCCACCTCACCCATCAGTTGACAAAATAAGCTATCAAAACAGGAAAGCTCCTTAGATATCTAACTCCAAGAGTAATTCTGAGGGTCAAAGAAGGCAGACCTCACCTCCTGAAGCCTACACAGGGCTTGTTATCCCATCTGGCCCAGGCTTTCTTCCCACCTACTCCCTTGTTCTTTGCCCAGCTGACCACAAGTCTAACACAACCTAAACTGAGAAAAAAAACTCCCCATGGTCAGACCTACTATCTAGAACCTATCCAATTCTGAAAGGAAAGTCTCAGGGCTCCTACTCATAGAGTAGACATGGACCCCACTGAGGAGACAGATATTTCATCAAGAAGGCATTAACTGCACTGAAGGGGGACACACTTTACTGAAGGGACTCCTTTAAGGGAACACAGATCTTGCTGAGGGATGTCAGATCTCACTGAAGGGCTGTGTACCCTGCTAATAGGGCCTAAATGGCATTGAAAATCTCTGATTCTACTGAGGGGACATGGACTTCCTCTTAGGAGATACAGAAGATATAGACTTAACTAAAGAGACATAGACCCCACTAGAAGACTCAAATCCCACCAAGGGGCTTCTCACTACACTGAGGAAATGGACACCACTGAGGGAGCACTGACCTCACTTAGTGGAGAGAGGCGCTACAGGGTGAGGTCAGAGTTTACTGAAGCATAACAAGCCCTACAGACCTTCTGAGGAGAACCTCTCTGTAGGGAGAAAGGCACAGGCAATGGACACACAGTCCTACTATATAGACAGTCATTCTCCTTCCTTCCTTCCTCAGCCCTGAGCTCTGGTCAGCCCTCTCCTCTCTTCCCTCCCCAAACCCTTCTCCTAAATCCTAAAGCTGTTCTCAATACACTGCTGCCTCCTGCTGTCTACAGATGGCACTGCAACTGCTGGGCCTATTGTAGAATTTCACAGTTCCGCAGTTATTACCTGTGAGCCTAGATCCTGGGGATGGGGAAGGAGAGGATGTGTGCCCAGGAGCTTGGCCAGCCCCTTCCCTCTGCCTGTGGACTATGCAGCAATAGAAATTCGGGCAAGAGGCCTCACAAGAGAGGGAGCCCCGCCATCCTTAGAGATGGAGTAGTCATGTAAAGTATAATGTAGCTGGAATTCCTCAGGGTGGGAAGAGAATGGACTGGGTTGGACGAGATGAGAACTCATGAGATTAAGGAAATAATAATAACAATAATCATAATTATGGCATTTATTGAGTAGATGCCACATCTTATACTAAGCACTGTCTAACATGTTATTTAATCTTTGCAACTATCTGAGATAAATACTATTATTTTCTCCATTTTACAGATGAGGAAACTGATACTCAAGGAGATTAAATCTCTTGCCTAATACCTTTTTTTAAAGGATTTTATTTATTTATTCATGAGAGACACAGAGAGAGGGGCAGAGGCATAGGCGGAGGAAGATGCAGTCTCCATGCAGGGAGCCTGATGTGGGACTCCATTCCAGGACCCTGGGATCACGCCCTGAATCAAAGGCAGATGCTCGACCACTGAGCCACCCAGGGGCCCCAATATTATATCTTTTTGTTCACCATTGTATCCCCAGTCCTAGCATAGAGCCTGGCACATAATAAGTGCTTAATATAGCTTTATTGACTGCTCAAGTAGTCAAAGATGTTATTGCTACCTTTATTGTTTAATCTTAGCTAATTAAGATATTTTCCTTTCTAGTCTATTGGATTCATATGTTGAGATTGCTAAATTATGTCTTTGGTAAAAAACTAAGGCTAGCAACTTTGATAGATAGCTCCTAGAATGCCCCTCTGGTACAGTGAATGATCTTAGAGTTCAAAGAGAGAAATAACCACTGAATAAATCACTAAGCCCTGTTGGGGCCACATAATCATTTTTGAAGTAGCTTCCACTTTTAACTGATTTGAATTTTTGATAAGCAATTTTATTTGGAATTTTAAAGTTAATTTATCTATGAGTTTCTTGTAGAAAACTGATCTAAATGCATAGTGTTGTCAAATTTATTTTTCTGCATTCTGTTCATATATGTATGCATTTTCTACTTGGTTGAAATAATCTTGGTATAAAATAAAAAGGTTCTAAATCCATTTAATAAAAAATAAATAAAAATAAATCTCTTGCCTAATATCACAGTTTGTAAGTGGTAGCACAGGGAATAGAACGCAGACACCTAGACTACAGAGATACATTTCTCTCCCATTTATCACCCTCCCATACACACACACACACACTCCACCCCACTCCTGCCATACCACAACCACCATTATTTCTCTCTCCAAGTGTCCCTCCCTGGCCACACCAAACCTCTTAAAATGACGGTAAATATCCAGATTCCAGAGACCCCATCTCAGCCTATAAATCATGATCTCTAGAGAGAAATCTGGGGGTCTGCTTTTATTTATTTTTTGGGGGGGGTCTGCTTTTAAAGATCCTAACGCACACTCAAGTTTGGACTCACTGTCCAATGCTAATAGGTAGGGGTCCTAGAAGGGGTTGATTGAAAGAGGAATCTGAGAAGTTTTGGGGGTCAGGGGGGAGATGTGACGTCCGAGGAGAGACATCTGAGGAGGAATCTCTAAGTGAAGCAGTCTGGGGATGAAGTAAGGGTAGGACTGTGTGTGTGTGTGTGTGTGTGTGTGTGTGTGTGTGTGTGTGTGTGTGAAGGACAAGTCTATTGAAAGAGGGGTCTGGGGTCGGAGGAGGAGTCTGAGATCAAAGTCCAAAGAGGAGTCTGGGGCCGAGGACGGGTTCGCGGTCAGTGGAAGAAGGTCTGTGGGCTGAGGAGAGAGTCTGGGGTCTGAGAAGGATTCTGGCTCAAACTGGACGGAGGAAGGGGTTTGGCCCTTGGGCTGCATAGAGTGTCCCTAGCCGCTAAGGTCGCGCTTGCAGCGCTCTTCTCCACCCCCACCCCAGCCCCCGCGCGCTCTCAGGACCGCTCTCCAGGCCCTGTGCAGACCGCGCACCGCCCACCTGCCGGTCCACTGCAGGCTGACAGCGCTAGCGGGAGGGGTGCGCAGTCAGACCCCGAGGCCCGCGGGGTTGTGGTGAGGCGCCCCCTCCTGGCTGCCCAGGAGCTCAGGCCCCGCCCTCCGCCCCCACCCCCACCCCACCACCCCCCCGCTCCCGCCGCACCACTTCCGGCAGGCGCTGCGTTGCTGGGGGGCGCGGGCGAGGATGGCGGCGGAGAACGAGGCCAGTCAGGAGAGCGCCCTGGGCGCCTACTCGCCCGTGGACTATATGAGCATCACCAGCTTCCCGAGGCTGCCGGAGGACGAGCCGGCGCCCGCGGCCCCTCTGAGGGGCCGCAAGGACGAGGACGCCTTCCTAGGAGACCCCGATACCGGTGAGGCCCGCTGGCCCCGTCCCTGCCCCCTGGGACGTCCCCGGTCCTTCATCTGCGCGGAGCATCACCTCCAGGCTCCATCTCCCTAATTCATCCCCTTCCTCCTGAACCTCTCCCTTCTCCTCCCATGTCTCTGTTCGTTAGTGGGGATGGAGATGCATTTTTGCCTTGGAGGCTTAGGATGAAACAAGGGAGAACGGTGCCAGGAACTGCAGTAGCAGGGGTTGGGGTTACCTCTTGGGAAGAACCAACTAATAAGGAAGGAATGCTGGAGAGGAGAGCCTAGGGGACAGCTGTGACCACCTAGAAGAGGGTGTCCGTTTGTCACAAAGAACAAGATAGGAGAAACCAAGTCAGACTGCAGCAGGATGGGTAGAGGCTAGGTCTTCAGAACTTCCCCACAGCCATGGATTGTGGGAAGGACAGACCTTAGGGAGAAGCTGAGAATATCTTCGTGTTCCGGAAGGGGTAAAGAGAATGTGATTTCCCTTTGTGAGCGCCGGGTATTGGGAGACAGGGGGATGGACTGCATGACCTCTCAGAGTCCTTGGGGACCAGAGTGCCTCTGCTGCCCTGTGGATTACCTCACCCCTCCGGAGGCATGGATCAGGCCAGGATGTTAGTAAGGTACCCTGCCCCCTAGGAAACAGGCTCCAGAATTTCACTGTGTTCTCAGCCTTTGAAGAGACTGCAAGGGGTGGGAGGAGGGAGGAGGGAGACAGGGCTGGGGTGGGGGGAGACCTGAGGGCCAAGAGCTCTCTGAGCATTTCTTCCCTAGGGCTCTCCCTCCTATCCATGTGGCCCAGCTCTATCCTCCTCTCCATTCTTCATCCTCCATCCCCCGTCCCTCTTTCCCTCAACGTCACTTCCTGGCATTAGAGCATCCTTCTGCTTCACTCTTCCTCCCAGTGCCTGCACTTGAGCTCTCTCCCTCACCAGCCTGGCAGATCCTGCCTCTCTGACCCAGCCTTCTCTAGCATGGCCCTTCGATAGCTATTCCCAGCCTGATAGCCTGAAGTTCTTTCCCTCTCCACAATTTTCCAGTTATCTCGTCCTTCCTAGCAGCCCCTGCCAACCTAACTAGACTGTACGCTACCTGGAGGGAGGAGTAGAAAAGGCTGGGGAGGCTTATGGGCATCAGATGTCCACGCTGCAGATCAAAACTTCTTTTCTGGAGGTAGTAACCCTGGAATCAGGAGGTAGCAGGGAAAGTAGTGAGAAGATGTGTCCTGGTGGATAACAGCCTGAAACCAGGCCCTTTATTCAGGGGTCAGGAATGCTACTTCTGGTTCCAGCATTACCTTGACTCACTGTATGACAATGGGCACATCTACCCTGACCTGAGCCCTAGTTCCCTCTTCCAGCTCAACTAGGAATGCCTATCTGTCCTAACCCAGAGATTGGAAGCCCCTGACATGTTATCTCCTGGTTCCCTATAAATGTCTTAGCATTTATCAAGCCTGTGATTATATGAACAATAAGCCTTATGAGGACAGGATTGTGACTGCTTTGTTCACCATCCTTTCTCCACCTTCCAGCACAGTGCTAAAGGCTCAATAAAAATTACTGAATAAATAAATGAATGAGCGATCTCAGGATGAAAGAATTACAGGGGAGAGTTCTCAAACCTCAGGGAGTACCTTGGAGAATTAAGACAGGTTCCACTCTCATCTGTACAAAAATCCAGCAGAGACCCTTGTCACCTGAGCTTCTGGGAATCTGCACCTTATGTCATGGTTGTGCACTCATGTTCCAAGTACCCTTACCGTCATATCTATGTAGTCATTTCAATGCTGTGTCTCGGAGTACTGCTTCTAAGCCCCAAGGCTCCTTTCGTCAGCTGGACTAGCCTTTTGGCAAACATGATCTCCTATGTTCTCAACCTGGAGGTGCCACCTCCTGGCACTGCCCCATCCTCTTATCCAGGGCCTTGGTTGTGCCCAGCTAGCCTTTAGCCTGCCACTCCCCAGAACCAAGTACCAAGTACCCCGCAGCGGACCCTGTGGGAAATAGAGCTAAATGGTGACCACTCTAAGGTTGGGGAGAGTCTTGGCTCTCTTCTGAGCTCCGGGCCCATGAGTTCCTCTCTGTCCCAGGCATCTGCCTCTAGATGTCCTGCAAGTGCCTCACCTTCAGGATGTTCTATGCTGAATTCATCATCTCTTCCCCATAATTGTCCTTCCTCTAGTGTCATTCTCCATTAATGACACTGCCATTCATCCAGTCTCCAAGGTAGAGAAGCCCAGGAGCTACCCATGACTTTCTTCCTTCCTCTTACTTCCAAATGGTAATCAGATGCTCTCTGTCCTCTTAAGTGTCTTGCAATCCATCTCGTCATTCCTGCTATCACCACTGTAGCCTAAGCCCCCATCCTTTCTTACCTGTATTACCCATAGGCTTCTAGCTACTCCCTACCCCCTCTCTGTCCTCTGCTCCCCCAACCCCAATCCACCTACCACCCTGAACTTCTGATCATGTCATTCTTTGGTTCAAAAATCTTTAATAATTCTGCCCTTAAAGGAATAAGCAAGTCAAGGATGACCTTAGTTTCCAGCCAAGACCTCTTTTCTGAGCTCTAGACTTACCAGGTCAACTCTGTTCAGGATTTTTTTGTCATAAATTCAGTTAAAACTGAGCTAATCCTAAAAGAGAATTTTATTGGGTAACATAACTGAAAAATTCAGGGATATGGTGCCTCAGGCATAACTAGATCAAGGTACCTAAAAAAGAATTGGCTTTTGTGTTTTGCTTTGCCTTCCTTTTTATGGATTTCATCTTTAGAAAGCCTCTCATTCTGTGGGGGCAAGATGCCCCCAACAGGAATGGGTTTAAACCTTACCATTTTAGCAACCTAGACAGAAGGAAAGCTTTTCTCTTTCCAATAGTTCCAGCAATAGAACTAAGTTTGTGTCTCATTGACCTGGTGCTGGTCACATACATATCTGTCTCTCAACCAGTCTCTGTAAAGAGGTACCTGTTCCAAAGGGCTACACTTATACACTCACTCTTACTCTGTTGTTTTCTAAAAGAAAATTGAATAGAAACAGCATCTAAGCAGATAAAAATCAGATGCAAAAAAAAAAAATCAGATGCATACTAGGCTATTTGCCTCCAGACAACTCCTGTTGGTGTCCCATAAGTTTATAATTGCCAAAATTAAACTCATCATATTTCTCCCAAAAGACTTGTTTCTTCTGATTCCAAACTAACCTTTTCCCAGTATCCTGCTGTTGCTCTTACATAGGAGTAAAATCAATGGTATTATTGCCCTAGTGCCTACATGGTAAGGTACTCAGTAAATATTTTTGTTGAATAAATGAATAACTTAATGATTGATGGGCTAAAAAGTCTTGATTAGGTCCAACTCTGATGGAGCCATATCACTTCCCCTCCTGGTCTCTCATAGCTGATTGGAGAAAACAGATTTAAGGACATGTACCTGGAAGTATCAACTAGAATTAGCCTATAAGGTTGGTTTTTGAGTGTGGAAATGGCTCCCAATGCCTTGTGGAGCAATGGAAAGGAGGTTTTGAGTTACTCTTGCTTCTGCCATTGATTCATTTTATGACCTTACGTAGGTAATCTCACCTTTTCGAGCCTCAGGTTTCCTCATCTGTAAAATGGCGAGAGTAGGCCTATCTCATAAAGTTATGGAAATGCTTCAATGAGGGAATGTATGTAAGGTGCTTGAAATATAGTCAGCATCAATAAATACAAGTTCAAAGCCATTTCCTGCACTTCTTTTGAAACCTCTAGGGACCATGAAGAGTTCTACGCCCATGGTAGATATTTCACATCTGTCTGTTGAATGAATTCCAGTTTTATTTACAGACTGTGTAAATGAAGTGCTGGTGCTGAGAAGTAGAGGCAAGTATGATCAGCTGAAGGAGGCTTCCAGAAGACAGGTTTCTTTTTTTTAAATAAAATTTTTAAAATACATTACATGTTTATGGTCCAAAAAAAAAGAAAAGAAAAGAAAACAATGAAGGAAAGTAAAAGTCCTCTTGTCTATTCCTATCTGCCCACAATCTTTGCTCTTTATTTAAAAAATATATGTGTTGGGGATCCCTGGGTGGCTCAGCAGTTTAGCGTCTGCCTTCAGCCCAAGGTGTGATCCTGGAGTCCTTGGATTGAGTCCCGTATCAGGCTCCCTGAATGGAGACTGCTTCCCCTTATGCCTGTGTCTCTGCCTCTCTCTCTCTCTCTCTGTCTCTCTCATGAATAAATAAATAAAATCTTTTTTTTTTTTTTAAAGAGAAAATAGTGCCTGAGTCGAAGGCAGGCGCTAAACCACTGAGCCACCCAGGGATCCCCAAATAAAATCTTTAAAAATATATATATGTAGATAGATAGATAGATAGATAGATAGATAGATAGATAGATAGATAGATAGATAGATTTAGGAGCATCTGGCTGGCTTGGTCGATGGAGAGTGCAACTCTTGATCTTGGGGTAGTGAGTTTGAGCCACATGTTGGATGTAGAGATCACTTTTAAAAAATAAAATATTAAATATATATATATTATTTTATTTATTTATTCATAAGAGACAGAGAGAGAGAGAGAGGCAGAGACACAGGCAGAGGGAGAAGCAGGCTCCATGCAGGGAGCCCGATGTGGGACTCAATCCTGGGTCTCCAGAATCAGGCCCTGGGCTGAAAGCGGCGCTAAACCACTGAGCCACCCAGGCTGCCCCTATATATTTTTTTTAAAAAAGGAAATCTATATGTAGTAAAAATTTCAAACAAGAAATCTTCCCACCCCATCTCATTCCTACCTTCAGTATCTTTCCTCAAAAGTAACCATCATAAGTATTTTCTAAAAATTATCTCTAGACGTATGTGGCTTCTTATTTACACAAAAGGGGGGAGGGTGAATTATGGAAGGCCTTGAATGCTAGGTCAGGGAGCTTGGATTTTTTTTTTTTTAAGATTTTATTTGTTTATTCATGAGAGACACACAGAACAAGAGAGAGGCAGAGACACAGGCAGATAGAGAAGCAGGCTCCATGCAGGGAGCCCGATGTGGGACTCAATCCCGGGTCTCCAGGATCACGCCCTGGGCTGAAGGTGGCGCTAAACCGCTGAGCCACCGGGGCTGCCCAGGGAGCTTGGATTTTTATCATGTTGGCATTGATGAGCCATGACAGTATTTTATTTTATTTTTTTTTTGTTTTGTTTTTGTTTTTTTTTTCCATGACAGTATTTTATTTTATTTTATTTTATTTTATTTTATTTTATTTTATTTTATTTTATTTTATTTTATTATTATTATTTTTTTATGATAGTCACACAGAGAGAGAGAGAGAAAGGCAGAGACACAGGCAGAGGGAGAAGCAGGCTCCATGCACCGGGAGCCCGACATGGGATTCGATCCTGGGTCTCCAGGATCGCGCCCTGGGCCAAAGGCAGGCGCCAAACCGCTGCGCCACCCAGGGATCCCAGTATTTTAAACAGGAAAATTTAACAGTCGATTTTCAGCATTATCCCACAGACTTTTTTTTTTTTTTTTTTTTGAGATTTTTATTTATTCGTGAAAGAGAGACAGAGAGAGAGGCAGAGACACAGGCAGAGGGAGAAGCAGGCTTCATGCAGGGAGCCTGACATGGGACTGGATCCCAGGTCTCCAGGATCAGGCCCTGGGCTGAAGGCGGTGCTAAACCACTGAACCACCCGGGGTGCCCTCCCACAGACTTTTTAAAGGGGTTATACTCCTAGTGCATAATAGCAGGTACTCAAAAAATATTTATTGAATGAGTGAACTTTTTATTTTTATTTTTTTAAGATTTTATTTATTTATTCATGAGAGACACACACAGAGAGTGGCAGAAACATAGGTAGAGGGAGAAGCAGGCTTCCTGTGGGGAACTCAATGCGGGATTTGATCCCAGGACCCTGGGATCATGCCCTGAGCCAAAGGCTGACACACTCAACCACTGAGCCACCCAGGCATCACAATTAATGAACTTTTAAAAACACATTGTACATACAGTAAGGGTATTAAGGTCAAGGTACTAGGCTATTTCTTTACTGTTCACAAATATCCAGGACCTTTAGGCCATTTAGAGAACTGGTTTCAAGGCTAATATATAACCCAGAAGAGAGAAGCTATGGATGGAAGAAGGTCTCAGCACAGGCCAAGGTAGAAAAGGAATGGAAATAATTAGAGAGTGCCTGGTAGGCATCGTCTCATGGAATCCTTGTACCCATTTGGCCAGTTAGGGATTAACTCCATTATTAGGATAAGGAAAGTGAGGCTCATGACTTGAAATGACTCATTCATAGTCACCCAACAAGTAAATGGCCTTGAGGTCTCCCCCATCTCCACTCTTACTGTCCTCAGATTCATTTTTCATATAGCAGCCAGAGGGATCTTTTTAAAATATAAAACAGATGGATTCCAGTTCTTGCTTAAAACTCTGCACTGGCCTCCCATGGTTCCTAGGAGTAGATCCAAGCTTCTCACTAGGCCCACAAGGCCGGGTGCACCTGGTCTAGCCTCCACCACACTACTCTTTCACTTTGCTCATTACAACAGAGCCACTCAGGCCTTGGTTTAGTTTTTGGGTTTTTGTTTTGTTTTTTCCTAGTGCATCAAGCTTATTCCTACCTTAGGGCTGGTTGTACCTACTGTTCCTTTCTGGAACACTCTACACACTCACCCCTTGTTCTACATATGACTAGCTCCTTCTCATCCCTTAGTTCTCAGCTTGAAAGTCACCTCCACTGAGAAGCCTTGCCAAGTCCCAGCCAAGTCCCCAACACACATCATTATTCTCTATCATTTTCACCCTTCTTTTTCTTCATAACACTTGCTACAGGTAGTAATGATATACTCCTTTGTTTACATGTTTATTTTCTTTTATTCCACTGGTCTGTGAACCCCATGAGGGCAGCAACTGTCTATTTGTTTCCCCTAGCATCTACCATAGGACCAGACCCATAGCAGGCCCTCTGTATTTGCTGAATGAGTGAATGGACAAGCCAAGAGAGGTTGGAAGCCAGTGTCTGTCCATTCAGTTTTTGTAGCTACTTCCTTGCACAGAAGGCTGGGCCCCAGCTGGGGCAGGATCTGGTTTCCAGGGAGGGCCCAAACCCCCTCCACTCCAGGAAGTGTTATTTGCCCTGAGTCCTAGGTCCTGGCTGGGGCTCAGATCCCAGGAAGTTTGGTATAGGTAGGGGCCTGGCATCCAGCCTCCTGTCACCCAGCCGAGGGTCTCTCTCTCTACTCAGCTGGGACTGCCACGGTCCCGGTTCTGGGGTGCGTTGGGCAGACGCCAAAGGGCAAGCAGTGCTGTCCAGTGGGGTTTGCTTGGGCGGGGGGAGGGCGCCGCCGAATAGCACCGCCTGGAGGGCGGGCAGGGCCGGGTAAGGTGCCCAGACCCACCTGGCTGCCGCCCCACAGACCCGGACTCGTTCCTGAAGTCCGCGAGGCTGCAGCGGCTGCCATCCACATCGTCCGAGATGGGCAGCCAGGACGGGTCACCGCTGCGGGAGACGCGCAAGGATCCGTTCTCTGCGGCAGCTGCCGAGTGTTCCTGCCGCCAGGATGGACTCACAGTCATTGTCACGGCCTGCCTCACTTTTGCCACGGGTGTCACTGTGGCACTCGTCATGCAGATTTACTTCGGGGACCCTCAGGTGAGGGAGTTGGGGGGCAGGAGGAGGAAACTCTAGATGAGGGAGTGGGGAAGTGCTTGTGGAGACCTTGGGAATCTCATTGAGGAATGGCAGAGTGGGGGAGGAGGCCAGCAAATGAAAAGGAGAGAAGACAGAGGGGAGAGGAAGGTCCCAAAGGGAGGGGTTCAAGGTATGAGCAGGACAGAACAAGGAAGGAACTTGATGAGGTAAGAGGCACTGGAGACAGTATGGGGAAAATCATAGAGGACCAGAAGGCGGGGCTCCCACCCCCAACACCTGTGGGGGTTCTGGGGTTGGTGATGACTTACGGAGGCAGGGGGCTCCTACTGCCCCCACCAAGTCCCCTTTCCCTCCCCCAGATCTTTCACCAGGGTGCCGTGGTGACTGATGCTGCCCATTGCACATCACTGGGCATCGAGGTGCTCAGTAAACAGGGATCTTCTGTGGATGCCGCTGTGGCAGCAGCCCTGTGTTTGGGAATCGTGGCTCCACACAGTTCTGGCTTGGGCGGGTAAGGAGCTCCCAGCTGTGGAGGTTGGGTTTCCCCGGGTCTATTTCTGTACCCTGGTCTGTAGGCCTCATGCCGGTGGTCTTCGAGTTTGACCAGAGGGGCAGCTGGGCCCTAACTCCTTGCATTTTGTCTTTCTACACCCAATTCTACCCCCTTCTCCTTACATGGAGTCAGAGGAGGTGTTTTCACAAGCTTTTTTTTTTTTTTTTTTAACTGGGGAAAGGCTTTTATAAACTATAAAGTGCACAGGTAGAGGTATAGTTTATTTATTAAGGCAGAGTACTTGAACTTTTACGGTTTACAAATCCTTAAAACAAATCCTGTGAGCATGATGAAAACCATGGACCCTCTGTCCTCTGAAAACAGGCTGAGAACTCTTAGAACTGGCCACTTATGGGCCATACCCAGTGCACAGATTAGTTTGGTTTCTACACTTAAACTTTAAAAAATTTGTTTGCCATTGTTAAAAAAGTTAAGAATTTTCATAAAAATCCAGATTTTCAACATCTCTTAAACAATCAGGAGACCCGGTAACACTCTGTCCACATACCCACATGGCTGCAATTATCTGGGGCTAAATAGCATGATGGGGCTTGTGCTGTCCACTTGGCCATAGTTCCTACCACTCCCTATTGCTCGTCTTTCCTTATTATATAACTTTGGTCAGGCCAACCATCTCAGATGCAACTCCCATCTCAGATGGAAATAAGTCACTGAAAAGGGACAAACTGACAAAGTCCATAGCTTGGCTCCTGCAATACCAGCCCTGCAGGCCCTACCAAAGAAATCCCCCTTTTAGTGCTATACAGTCCATCCTTACATAATTCAGTCCTGGGAGAGGGAGCCCGGGCATACCATAGAGGCAGGTGCAGGAAGTTGGCAGGGGTCCATCTGTGTGGTCTAGGGCGGGGGCAGGAGGTAGAACATCTTGCTCTTCCAGTCTCTGAGTTTTCCTTAATCAGGGATTAAAGTCTCAAGTAACAGGCTAGAAGAGGTCCCTGGTCTTTGGGTCCCCAACCTCCTTGATTTCATTCCCCGCCCTTGTACAGTGGCTGAGTCTCTGAACCCCTGCTAGAGGGGGCTCAGACATCTGACTCCTGTGACAAACTTAGCCTACAGCCATCATCACTGGGGATTAAAGGGTGGGAGGTTAATTGTTTAGAGGGGTAGTATCTTATCAACCTCCCCTTCTGTGTCTCTCCCAGTGGGGGCGTGATGCTGGTACATGACATCCGAAGAAATGAGAGCCACCTAATTGATTTTCGGGAGTCTGCACCAGGGGCCCTCAGGGAAGAGGCCCTGCAGAGATCTTGGGAAACCAAGGTGGGGACCCTGGTGAGAAGAGAGAATCCAGGGATGGTTCCCCTTCACTGCCCTTCTGCTAACCTAAACATAACTTTGCTGGGTAATTATTATGGAAGTGAGGAAAAGAGTGAAGCAGGGTGCTCTTAAGGTTATGAGGGAGATAGGCAGCCCCCCAAATAAAATAATGAAATCATGTACCAAAAGATCTGTATGGTTGATAACAGGCAATACAGCAACACCTTACTTCTCTGGCAACCTTACCTATCTGGAAGCCTGAACAGCCTAAGAGGTTGCAAATTTCCTGCACTGTAACTCACACATCTCATTCGGAGCCTATTGACTATAACTCTTCCAGCACACACATATTGGAAGAGTAAAGAGTAACTGCTAAAGGCAAACCCACCATCCACTGAGAGCAAGGGAGGAAATAGAACAAACTTGGGAAAAACAGGTATTTGGTACAGTGGCAAAAGCCAAGCACATGCCTGAGTTATCACAGCTGAGTAATGGTGGTGTGATCATGAAAAGGTTAAATGAAAGTCCCTTGTCCATTATTTTAAAAGCCAGGAGTAGATATAATCCAATGTAGACAGGTTTCCATCTTAATTGGTTATGTTTTGGTTCTTTAAAGGGTTTTCTTAATTTATAAATCCCTCAATTATGATAGATAAGGAAGCCTTTCTGCATTCGCTGATAGTAAGTCAGGGAAATGGGAGGGATGCCTTCTTGGGGAGAGCTTGTCCCTCCTCTGGGATACTTGGCCTGTGTCTTTCCCCTGTGCCAGCCCCCATCCCTGGCTTGGGGCTCTGCAGAGTTCAGCCCAGCCCCCCCCTTCCAGTGACCTGGTCTCCTCTCTCCCTCGCCTGCCCGCCTTGCCCAGCCTGGGCTCTTGGTGGGGGTCCCCGGAATGGTGAAGGGGCTACATGAAGCTCACCAGCTCTATGGCAGGTAAAGACCTTCCCCCTGGGGGCCAGGGGCCCTGCCTGCATCTCTCCTTGGGTGGCCCTCTCCTACCTTCCTGGATTTTTTCCTTCCCAACTCCCCCACCTAATATCCCCTTCCCTTGCCAGGACTCACCTTCCCAGGACCCCCCTTTCCCCCAGGACCCCTCCTCCTCCCCCCAGGATCTCCTCCACCCCCTGCTCTCCGGCCCCCCCAGGCTGCCATGGTCCCAAGTCCTGGCCTTCGCAGCAGCTGTGGCCCAAGATGGCTTCAACGTGACCCATGATCTAGGTCAGTGGGGCCTGGGGGTGGGGAGAAAGGCATGAGATTGATGGGAAGGGAAGAGGGAACTTCAGAGATTTGGGGCCCAAGCCAGAAAGTACCTCTCTTCCATTTGCTCCCTTAGCTCCCTCCCCACCCATCCTACCCTCATAGGGATTAAGCTTCAAATGAGGGGATCTGGGAAGGGCCCATATACACCCCCTACCTCCCCCATAACAGGCTTGGGGGGCCAGAGCTCTTAGGCTGAGGGCCAGCCACTCAGCCACCCACCTATAGCGCATCTCAGCCTCCTGCCCAACCTCTTGTCCCTACTTGCAGCCCGTGCCCTGGCCGAACAGCCTCCGCCCAATGCATCTGAGCGTTTCCGTGAGACATTCCTGCCGTTGGGCCACCCGCCACTACCTGGCTCACTGCTGCGTCGGCCTGACCTGGCTGCAGTGCTGGATGTGCTGGGCACCTCCGGCCCTGCCGCCTTCTACGCAGGAGGTAATCTCACACTGGAGATGGTGGCCGAGGTGAGCACTTGGGGAGCCCTCTGCCCTGAAGGTCCCTACTGCAGGGACGTCTTCTTCCCTTTCCTTCCTTTTCTGTCTTTCTACATAAATTTACTGGTGATTCCATTTACTTAGGATTCTATAATAGACAAAACTAACTTCTGGTGGTAGGAATTAGATCAGTGGTTGTTTGGGGTGGGAGCAGCTGATGGGATGCAGCACAAAGAACCCCCTGGGATGATGGAACTGTGAGAGATGCCCTTGGGCCCCCTAGGGCTAGTGCCAACCTGTACAGGGTCTTGACCTGTCCTTCCCAGGCCTGGCAGAGACCTAGGATCAGCCTCAGCTTTCCTGAGCCCGCAATCCCATCCTGCTCTTGGGTTTTGTAGGGACTAAGGGAAACCCCTCCTTCACTGGTGACTGTCAGGCCTGGGGATATTGACCCAAGGGCTTACCAACCAACCAGAAAGACTTAGTCTGAGGTAGTAATGGGTTCTGAGAACTGTTGTCAGTAATTCAAAACCCCTAATAGAAAATTATGTTCAAGATAAGGATACATAGACCAACTCTGTGATTCTCTCATCAGTATCTTGGGGTGATTATATGTATCTCTACCATTCAGTTGTGGGAATTAAATTGGTCTGCCATTCATTCTACATTCACAGAGTGCCTGTTTGGTGTCAGACCCTGTGCTGGGCACTGGAGTTATGGCTATGAGATAGACACCAATCTCAAATGGACTTAACTGGGAAGTCCAACAGAGTACTGGCTGTGGGTCTCCTGGATCCACAGCTCCATCCACTTTGCTAGGCAATGGTCTGTCTGTCTCTCTTTCTGCCATGACTCTACTTTCTTCTGTTTGAATTCACTCTCTGTCAGATCTCTTTCTCTCCTGCTCTGCACTGGCCATCTTTCTAGCAAATTATCCCAGAGAAAGAGCATGCCTCATTACAATAGTTACAGTAAAAGCCTCCAGGTTATATCTTATCAGCCTGTCAGAGGTCTTATGACTATCCCCAAACCAGTCCCTGGGTTGGAAAAGGAACGCTCTGATTAGCCACACATGGATCTTCTGAAGAAGGAAATGGAGGAGACTCTGACAAAGACTATCTGAGCTTTAAAAGAAAAAAAACCCAAAGTTAAATTTATAAACTTGACCAATAAAGGAACACATACCATCCAAGAAATTCGGTGTGTAGTTCACTGAAGGTGGATTAGAAGTCAGAGGTTTCAAGTACTAAAAAACACAAAGAGAGTGAGAGAGAGAGGATTCCTAGTGTTTATGCTAATTTAGGAATGAAAATTAACCCTGCTGGAAAGGATGGAAAAAGCCCAAGGGTTTGTACAAAATTGGTTCATTGATCAATAGAGTGCTTGGTTACATGCAATGAGCGTCATTCCTACCAGGATATCCAGAGTTCACAGTTTTGGAGTAGCTTTAGTTAATTGTAGTGAAATAAAGAATTTGATTTTGATATCTTATAGGCAAATTATTCTGTAAATTGAAAATGTTCCTTTTTTTTTTTAAAGTAATCTCTACACCTGATGTGGGGTTTGAACTCAGGACCGCAAAATGCTCAGAGTTGCATGCTCTATGGACTGAGCCAGCCAGGTGCCCCAGAAAACATTCCTTTACATAGACAGAGAATGTAGAATGTTCAAGGTATGGAGTCATGAGTTCAGAAACTGTAGGTCACTCTTGGTGGCTGTATAGAGCTCACTGGGGAATAGCAAGACATGAGGTGGGAGAGGTGGGCAGGGGCCAGATCACAAAGGGTCTTGGATGCCAATCTAAGGAGATCATTCATAGAATGTCTGATACATAGCAGGTGCTCAGTGGTAGTAGTTTTTCCCCTTCCTTTTTTCTGGGGTACCCAGGGCTAATGGGGTCCCTAAAGGCCATGATGGAAATTTCATAAGGCACAAAAGTTATGAACATCTAATCTGTCTTTGATTCAAACATATACCATAGGCCAAGCCCATATGCTCACTGTGTAATGTATGGCTCACAGCTGTGGTGGGGTCATTCTCTCCCCTGCAGGCCCAGCATGCAGGGGGTGTCATAACTGAGGAGGACTTCAGCAACTACAGTGCCCTCGTGGAGAATCCTGTGTGTGGCGTGTACAGAGGTGACCTCTCTCCCAGCTCTCAGGGTCCCTGCTCAGGGGAAGCCTCCCAGTCCATGGCTACTTCCTTTTGGCCTAGAGACTCCTCCCCATTTTTCAGGAGAGAAACTGAGGCAGTGAGCTGCCTGGGCAGCCAACTGTTGAAGCAAGCCAGAGCCAGTCCACCTTCTGAAGTAGTCATGGAGTCAGTTACCCCAAATATTTAGGATATGGGAAGGGAGGTCTGGTCAGAGGGTCAGGCCTAGAAGTTGGGGTTATGGCCATTGACTTTCTTGTTGGGCTCTATGTTGTCTCAGCCCCACTCCCACTGCCCTGTACTTCCTAAGAAGAATTTATAAGACCAGAGTGCATCTAGCTTTGTATTGAACAAACTTTTCAAAACAATTATAGACCTGTCCCCCCATTGTGTCAAAAGGAAACTGAGGCCCAGTGATGGAATGAAACTTAACCTACCAAATTCAAACTAGCAAGGAGCCTGGAAAACCAAGCTTATGACATGGGTGAAGTCCATGTTTGCTGAACCCAAAGTGGTGGGTTCCTAGGTCCCTCAGAAAGTTCTCGGGTTCTTTCCTCTCTAGGAGGTCTGGATCACCTCAAGCCCCAGGACAGGTCACCTCTGAGTTCAGGTTTCCAGGCCTCACCCTCTACCCTGATTCTTCTACCAGAGGTGATGGTATATAGAGCAGAAGAAGAGCATAGTTTTGGAACCAGGAAGACCTGGGTTTGAGTATTAGCTGTGCCATTCACCTTGAACAAGTCACTTCCCACTCTGAGCCATGGTTCCCTCCTGAAAATGGAGATAATAGTAGTGCTTACCTCTCAGAGTCCCCATGAAGATTTGAGATGATGCAGTCCTGATCAGAGTGGATACTGAATGCTTATTTGATTTTATACTTATATCCTCCCCAGGCTGGGTCCTCTTGGCAATGCCAGTACCTTGAGTGCTCTGGGTTTCCCTTGTCTCCTGTAAACAGGACCAGCTGCCTCTCTGTGCCTCAGTTTGTTCACCTATAAAATGAGGATAATGACATTACCCATTGTGAGGATTAAATGAGTTAATCAGTTAATGTTAATGTTATGTGTCACATATTATCATTATTCCTTCAATGTCCAAGCATCTAATAACAGGGGCCTCAAATAGGATGAGGAGGTTGCTGCTCGCACAAAGTTTTGGGGGTGGCCCAGAATAGTATCCTGCCCTGTGGAAGGAGCTAAAAGGAGACACATGGTTGTTTAGGACTCTGGACATCTGGACACCTGCTCTGCACACATCATGACTCTGGGAAGACTACAGAACTCTTAGACCTTAGTTTCCTTGTGCAGAAGAGGAAACTGAAGACCAGTGTTCTGGGTTGAAGTCCTGGCCCTGCCCTTTACTTGCCATGTGAACTTATGTGGGTTCCTTTGCCTCTCAATGCAGTTTCCCTGTCTGATGAGGGGTCAGTGCAGTAGTCTCAATCTATGTGATGGTGGAATGTGGAGATGCTTTGACCCCTCCCCTGCCACCTGGTCATTTCTTTTTTCTTTTTTTTTTTTTTCCAGGCCACCTGGTTCTCAGTCCCCCACCCCCACATACAGGTCCTGCCCTCATCAGTGCTCTCAACATCCTTGAAGGCTTCAATCTCACCACACTGGTGTCCCGGGAACAGGCTCTTCACTGGGTGGCAGAGGCAAGGCCAACCCCTCTACCCTGCTCTGGGTCTTGGTACACTGGAAGATGGGTCGGGGGGGACGGGTGCTGCCATGAGGCAGGACTAACCTCCAAGTTTTCTCACATGAGGATCGTTAGTGTGGGTACTGGGAGGAGCCTGGCAGCCTCTTCCACACCCCATTACATTTTCAGACCCTGAAGATCGCGTTAGCCCTGGCCAGCAGACTGGGAGATCCTGTCTACGATTCTACCATCACTGAGAGCATGGATGACATGCTTAGGTGGGTCCCAGGGCAGGACCCTCAGGGCACAGAAGTGGTGGTGGGTGTGAGGAAAGGATCAGGTGAAAAGCAGCTAGTAAAGCAATAAGACCTGGAGTCCCAAGTCAGTTTCAGCTCAGCTCCCGCTCAAACTAGTTGCCTCTCCCAGAACCTACCTCAGTTTCCCCATTTGTATGATGAGTTAGCCTGTGTCATTTGGCTCTCAAAGCTTTCTGACTCTAGCAGGGCACATATCTGTGCCCACCTGTGCCCCCTTTTTAGTGGGAAAAGAAAGCCTAAGAACAATAAAAAGTCTTCAAGCAAATACCTGAGGCAATGGGGATTTTGATTATACTGTATCTACACTCGCAGCATAACATCCTATTAAGAGTGTGGGCTCTGGCCAGACTGCCTCAGTTCAAATCCCAGCCTCACCACTCACTAGCTTTGTACATTGGGCAAGTCATTTAAATTCTGTCTCAGTTTCTACCAGGGTGTCTGACAATCATGGTGCCAAACTCATGAGATTGTGATAAGGACTATTTAAGGTCATATATGCTAAGTGCTTAGCACGTTGTCTGGCACAAAATAAATATCCAACAAATAGTAGTATTTATGGGCAATAGGGGTGAGTAAGAATGGTTGCTATTTAATTGCTACTCTGATGGACTGAAAGGCTAGCTTAAGGAAAAATCAGAAACCAAAAATATAGTTAGCATAAATTTGTAGTATTACTCAAACAACTCTATGAACTAAGTTGAAAACAACGAGACAAGACGAATAGCTTATAATTAAAAAGCAAAAGGAACAGCAACCAAAAACAATAAGCAGCTCAAGGCCACAAGGATGGGGGCTAAAAACAAAGCCCCTGTCCACCCATGCAATCCACTTGAAACAAAGCCCTCTGTTCCTCTTCTGTGTGGCCTCCAGCCTCTATGGTCGAAATGGGAATGAGAGTCTTCGGTAATCCTTGGTAACTTGTCATTCTCTAATCAACTAGAATCACCACACTGACAGTTATTCAGTAAGGAACTCTCAGCCAAACTTTAAAAAGTCTGGAGAACTGCATGTTGTTTTCAATTTAGCTCTAAAACACACACACACACACACACACACACACACACATACACACACACACACCTATATTAAATTCATTCAAGTAATTCTTCCAATAAGTAGTTATTAAGGACTTACTGTGTACCAAGTCTTCCTGTGCCTTGAAAACAATTCTTTTTTTTAATAAAGATTTTATTTATTTATTCATGAGAGACACAAAAAGAGTCAGAGACATAGGCAGAGGGAGAAGCAAGCTCCCTGTGAAGAGCCTGATACGGGACTTGATCCCAGGACCCGGGATCACAACTTGGGCCAAAGGCAACCACTGAGCCACTGAGGCATTCCAAAAAATTCTAATAGTAACCAAAGATCCCTGTATACAAAACTCTTCTCTAACTAAACTCTTTTTTTTTTTTTTTTTTTTAAGATTTACTTATTTATTCATGAGAAGGAGAGGCCTAGACATAGGCAGAGGGAGAAGCAGGCTTCTCACAGGGAGCTGGATGTGGGACTGGATCCTGGATCCTGGGATCACAACCTGAGCCGAAGGCAGGCACCCAACTGCTGAGCCACCCAGGCGTCCCTCTGACTAAAGTCTTAATAAAACTTCAGTTAACTACAAATATTAGGTTAAATTAATTGTTTGTTCATTCAAAATCAGTATTATCTGAACATCCACTATGCCCCAGGTATTTTCAAAGAGAAGATTGAGTAAATAAAGTCGCATAACTAAAAGACTCTTGATTCAAGCATGAAATAAAAGTTGGCTCTAAAAGGGAATCTGGGGGGACGCCTGGGTGGGTCAGAGTGGGGATGCTCAGCTGAGCATCTGCCTTTGGCTCAGGGCATCGTCCTGGAGTCCTGGGATCAAGCCCCACATCAGTCTCCCTGCATGGAGCCTGCTTCTCCCTCTGCCTATGTCTCTGCCTCCCTCTTTCTGTGTCTCTCATGAATAAATAAATAAAATCTTAAAAAAAAAATAAAAAGGGAATCTGGGGATACCTGGGTGGCTCAGTGGTTGAGCATCTGCCTTTGGCTCAGGGTATGATCCCAGAGTCTGGGGATTGAATCCCACATTGGGCTCCCTGTGGGGAGCTTGCTTCTCCGTCTACCTATGTCTCTGCCTCTGTGTGTGTGTCTCTCATGAATAAATAAATAAATAAATCTTTAAAAGGGAATCTGGATAACACCTAAATGAACTCAAGTCAGTTCAACAACGATTTCCTGGATATTTCCCATATGCTCAGAATGAGAGATTGCTCTTATAGACCTAATAGTCCAGTGGAAGAGAGAGACATTAATCAAATAATTGCACAAACAGGCACCACAGTGTGGTAGGTGGCATGTAATGAGAGCCTGCTGTGTATTAATCTTCTACCCCTTGTCTTTTCAGCAAGGTAGAAGCCGCTTACCTCCGGGGCCACATCAATGACTCCCAGGCAGCCCCTGCCCCACTTCTGCCTGTCTATGAGCTGGATGGGGCCCCCACAGCTGCTCAGGTGCTGATCATGGGCCCTGATGACTTCATTGTGGCCATGGTCAGGTATGCCAGCTCAGACATAGAACCTGGCAGTGGGGATTATCTGGTTCAGGAAGAGGTGGGGGCTAGAAGGGAATGAGGGTAGCCTCAGGGCTCACCTGGCCCTAACCTCTACCCCCAGCTCCCTGAATCGGCCTTTTGGAAGTGGCCTCATCACTCCATCGGGGATTCTGCTCAACAGCCAGATGCTAGACTTCTCCTGGCCCAACAGGACTGCTAATCACTCTGCACCCAGCCTGGTAGGGCCTTGCTTCCCTCCTCCCATGGGGACCTTGAGGCTAGGTCTCAGCAATGTGGCTAGAGGTACAGCAATGTGGCTGCCCCTTCCTCTCTACTTCCTCTAGGAACTTCTAGTATAAAGAAAAGGAGCCTAAACAAGGTGTTCACTTCATCCCCAGCCCAAGTCTAGGGCTTGGAGCCTGATGGGCCTGAAGAAACCTCATCCCACTCTGTCCCTGTCTCACTATGTGACCTGGGGAAAGTCTTGCCTCCTCTGTTGGCTTCAATTCCTTCACCTGTACCATAAGGATATTAACCCCCATTTGATGCTTTGGCATTTTTCAGCACAATGGTCTATGATTGTGTGATGCTGAGCTGATGGGGCTCAGCTTCTTGTTGGTCAAAGGAAGAAGGAGATAGAAATTATGGTCTAGTTGGAGGCCAGTAATCTTCTCCCCTGCATACTGGGTCCCTGGCAGGACAACAAGAGATAGAGATGACCAGGGTGGAGATTGTTTTGTTCTTCACTTTAGCTATCTGTCTTGGCTTGGCCTCCTCCCCAACGACCCATGATAGCCTCATAGCAAGTCAGTGGGCCCACTATCCACCCTGGTTATCCAGGGACCCTGCCCATTTCAGAGACAGCAAGCTATTACCTGGGAAGGGACCAGTCTCCCATGAAAATTTCCCCTACCTGTTATCCCCTGTGCACTTGGTCCTCTGACAACAGGAGAATTCGGTGCAGCCAGGGAAGCGACCACTGTCTTTCTTGCTGCCCACTGTGGTCCGGCCAGCGGAGGGACTGTGTGGGACCTACCTCGCCCTAGGGGCCAATGGAGCTGCCCGGGGCCTCAGCGGCCTGACCCAGGTGAGGTTTTCTCCATGGTAGGTCCTTTGTGGCCAGCAGCCAGGGTGTGGTCTGAACTGTAATGTCTTTATGTCTCTGGCTTGTTCTCATCCCTAGCTCAACCAACATAGGCTGAGGCTACCTTGTGACAGGCCCATCCTGGGCACTGGGGACATAGGCTGTGCTGAGTTTCTTAGCCAAAATGGAGCCCTAAAGCTCCCTGTCCTCCAAGTTGCATGGAAAATCATGGGTCAGTGGAACTGAGAGGTAATATAGAATCTAGGTTGCCTAGGTCTGTCAAAGAAACCTCAAGTCCTATGATACCTCTACTTAGGATCTGAGTATACAAGCAGGCCTCTTTAGGGTCTGAGTTTGAAAGGAATTGCCTACTCTCCAGAATGTCTCACAACAGTTATACAAATGTTTTGAACATTTGATGTATGTGCCAGGCACTTAATTTAGCAGACGGTGAGTTAAGTAGCCTGAACTTTGGAATCAGATAGCCCTGGGACCCGGCCCAAGTGCTACCAACTTCCAACTGTGTGATTTTGGGGAATTCACTTAACCTCTCTGAACCTCAGTTTCCTCATCTGTAAAATGGAGACAGTAACAACAGCTAGCCTCTATGGAGTTCTACTAAACACCAGGCATGGTGTTACATGTGCTTGCTCTTTTAGTCTTCCCAACATTTGGAAGAATCCTTATTTCCACTTTGTATATGAGGAAACCAAAGCACAAAGAGGTTATGAAGTTAGGTCCAGTGAATAAGAATGGGAAGGCACTTTGGTTTGAGAGCCTACACACACTCCTAACCATTAAGCTAAAAATCCCCCGCTTTGTGCCCTAGATGACCCGGGCTATTAACCCTGTCCTGGCCAGAGAAAAGGGAGGAGAGCTCCAGACCAGATTATAAGAGACTGCCAGTGGTACCTCTTCTTTGGCTCTCTCTAACTCTGGAGCGAATTACTTTCCCTTTCTGGACCTTGGATTCCACCTCTATGAAATGGGGACAGTCATTACAAGCCTACCTGGTCTTCTAAAACTCTTCAGATAATACCCCGAGTGTAAGGGTTCCAAAGAGTAAGAAGTCTGGCCCAAGGGTGAGACCTGGGGAGTTCTGAATCCCCATTTCTGGGGCAGCCCTGACTTTTACCTCTTGCCCACGCACAGGTTTTACTGAATGTCCTGACCTTGAACCGAAACCTGAGTGACAGCCTGGCCCATGGCCGTCTGCATCCAGACCTGCAGTCCAACCTTCTGCAGGTGGACAGTGAGTGCAGAGCAGAGATCCCCATGGGGTGGACAAAAGGCCGGTGGAGAAAGGGGCTTCTCCCCAGGGTGTCCCTGCCTCCATCAGTACAACTCCTGCCAGTGAAAGTTTGGTTACTTTCAACTACTCCTTTGGAACAGTGAAAGATGTGGGGCTTGGAACCAGTTCTGTCATTTCCTGGCTGTGTGGCCTTGGGAAATTCATGTGTCCACTCTGAGCCTCAGTTTTCTAATTTGTAAAATAAGATACAGTTGCTCATTCTACAAACCATTCATTCAACAGTTTGTATTGAATACCTAATGTGTGCCAGGCATTATCCTAGGTACTGGGGATACAGCATTTACAGGCAAACAGGAAAATAAGTAATCCAAGAAATATGAAAAAGTGAAATAGATGCTCTGCAGACTGACGTATAGGACTGACTTGATGACTAGGGAAGGCTTCTCTTTGGTGACATTTAAGCGGAGATCTGAAGAGTAAGAGGGAGCCCACCATGCAAAGAACTGGGACAGATTTTGTAGACTAAGGGAATGTATGCAAAGAATTCAGGGCAGAAATGAGCTTGGCATGTTTTAAACGTAGAAAAAAGGCCAGGGTGAGAGTGAGATGAAGTCAGAGAGGCAGGCAGGGGCCAGATCATGGACCTTGTAGATTACAGTAAGAAAATGGACTTTCTTCTAAGAAGTATGGGTGCTTAATTTTAGACACAACTTAATTTCGTAGATGGGAAAGTATGTGCAGCTTTGAAGAATTTTTATTACAACAGATGTATCGATGTATTATTATGCAAGTCCAAAGGGGATAGAACATTGAATGAGACATAGTCTTTGCCTACTTGGTATTATCATCCCCATTTTATAGATTAAAGAAACTGATGCCCATGGAATAAGTGGTAGAATTGAGATTGGAACATATACCTAGCTGATACCAAAGACTCCGTTCTTCATAGCGTATCTCCTAGACTGAAGCACTTTAAAAGTCACAGACCTAAGTCCTCAGCAGTCACACCCTGTGGTTTGGCTGGTAATACTCTGGATCCTGGATAATGATAATAACTTCTGGACTCTCCTGAATGTGAAGCTCTATGCTAAGTTACTTAGTGGGAGGGAGGGGGCTTTGATTCATCCTAGCCCACCTTAAGGAACTCACAGTCTGAGACAGGAGCATGAAGAGTAGAGGCTTGGCAAAGAGAAATTTCATCCACTGAGGGCTCTGGGAGGCTTTATGAAGGAGGTGACAACCGGCTGGGCCTTGAAGCCTGAGCAGGTATTTGGCATGTCCAGAACCTAGAACGTTCTGGAAAAATGGGCAAAAGTCAGAAAAAATAGCTCAGAGAGCAGCCAGGGGCCTGTTAGACTAGAGACATTATTTCCTAAACTTTAGAATTTATCCAACACCTTCATGAATTTTGCCCCATTTTTATACCATCTGAACCATTATTTACATATATGCATCTATAAATGGATTTCCTTTTCAAAATAAGTGTATTTTAAGGGTAAATATTATATCATAATCACAAATGGAAAAGTAGCATCATTTGCCACAAATAAAACTAAATCGCTATAAAAAATCAACTATTTGTAGGTTTTAGGTGGATATTGTTTCCTCAGAAGGTTCTGGGGCCTGCTTTCTCTGTTGAAGAAGGAGGTTAGAAATGTTAGAGGCCAGACTAAAACTTAGTCCTTGCCATTATCCAAAGGATTGAAAGTGAAATACATTTCTGACTTGGTTATTCATTGCTATTCAGTGTTATATCTTTACCTCAAGAACTACCTTAAATTATCTCACCTGAAGAAAGGAGAAGACCAGATCTTTATTGAGGAATAGTAGGAGGTGAGGTTACAGGGCTTATCATGGAGGTCCATGTTAAGAAGCATGGACTTTATCCACTTGAATGGAGGTGGAATAGACCTGAAAGGTTTTATGTAGGGGAAATGGATTAAACAGGGTGGGGGGTGGTTAAGTTGGGGAAACAGCAACTCTGTTGGGCCAGGCAAGAAATGGCAAGGACCTGAACTTACATAAGAAGGTAGGGATTTTTTCATTCATCCATGTAAAGGCACTGAGGATCAATAGTAAACAAGACATCCTTGCCTTCCAAAAGCTTATAATCTAATGGAGAGAGACATAGTAAATGAATAAATAAACAGGTAACATTAAGTACTTTGGAAGAAAATAAAGTGAGGTAAAGATGACAGGGCTGCCGTTTTAGATAGCGGTCAGGGAAGTTCTCCCTGAAGACTGGAATGAAGTAATGAAGCCGGTTTTGTGACTATCTAGGAGGAGAGCATTCCAGACAAATAGAACAGCAAGTGCAAAGCCCTGAGGCAGGAGCATGTTTGGCCTACCTGAGGGACAGCAAGGAGGCTAACGCAGAGTTAATTAAGGGAGAGAGTGGAAGGAAGTGAGGAGTTTAGAGAGGTAGTAAGGTCCCAGATAATGTTGTGTGTTAGAGTCCTTGGTAAGGACTTTGGATTTTCTTCTAAGAGTCATCAAAGCTGTTGGAAAGTTTTGAGAAGGGGAAGTGAGTGGTCTGACTAATGGCTTAAAAGGATCCCTTTGGCTCTCTGTGAATTGGTTGTAAGGAAGCAAGACTGGAACCAGAAAGACCAGTCAGTGGGCTATGCCGTAATGACTGCGACCTGGCTATCCTGACAAGTAATGATGGTAGCTTGGCCCAGGCAGGTGGAGATGAAGAGCCCACAGCCCTTTTTTGCAATATTAGGAATGACCATATATTATTTATCATGTACTATATGCAAGGTTCTAAACTCAGTGCTTTCTATGTATTATCTCCTTTAATCCCTATCACAGCTACATGGGGTAGTTTCTCATATAATCCCCATTTTATGCATGAGGAGGCTGAGGCTCAGAGAGGTAAGGCAGTTTGCCCAAGGTCATGCAGTTCTTCAGTGGGCATCCAGGACCAGGACTCAGATCTGACCTTAGGACTCCTAAGCCAGTGCTCTAAACACTCTGAATATGTACATGTTGGGGCATGGTTTTCAGGTGAGTTCACAGAGGAAGAGATTGAGTTCCTGGAAGCCAGGGGTCACCATGTGGAGAAGGTAGATGTCTTATCCTGGGTCCATGGCAGCCGAAGAACCAACAACTTCATCATTGGTGTGAAGGACCCTCGGAGCCCAGATGCAGCTGGAGCCACCATCCTGTAGAACAGCGGGGTGGGGCAGGGGTCTCTGCTCCCCCCCTTTGCATGTTCCTAGAGTCCCTCCTCCTCCCAGGTTTGGTCTCAGGGGGACCCCAGGGATGCCCCAGATCATGGGCCAGAGAGGGGATGCTTAACAAACCCTATCCCAGAGTAACTGGAAAATTCTCTATCCAGAGGCCTGTGGTGGTGGTAATGATAGTGGTGATGGTGGTGGTGGTGGTGGTGGTGGTGGTGGTAAGTGTCCGTGTTCACAACCAGTCAGGCAGGACCTTGTCAGGCTGTCTGTCTCTTTCCCTCAGCCATGCTGGCCCTGAGCTTCAGGATGTGCTTGCAAACCCTTCTCAAGGGTCCTCACAAACCCAACATCTCCAGTCTGGCCTGACCTGGAACTTGTCTTCCAGCTCCCTTCTCCTGTCCCCAGCCTCATTTCTTAAATGACTAGGATTTTTTTAATGGACCATCCTGCGGAGAGGGTGCTCCTCTCTTCCTCCCACCAAGTTGAGGTGGGGTCTTGCATCTGGGGGACCCCACGTTGTGGGTAGGGGTGGGGGTGGGGACCAGCTCAGGGGCTTCCATTTGCAAAGGGGAATTAAAGAAAGACTATTGCTTAACCATGGCTCCGGATTGATTTATGTTTGGCTCTGTTGGGAATGGGAGGAAGTAAGGTGGTGCAAAAGTAGCCACAGCCATTTGTTTCTTATATTAGATATTTTGGGTATTTCTTTCATATCTGGGTTAAGATATGAAGCTTCCTGATTTAAAAACTTACTGCAGGAGTGCCTGGCTGTCTCAGTAGGTACAGCATGTAACTCTATCTTGGGGTCATGAGTTCAAGCCACACATTGGGCCTAGAACCTACTTATGAATGAATGAATGAATGAATGAATGAATGAATATTTTTTAAAAGGTGAAAAAATTTTAATATACTACAAAGTTACAGTAATCAAGACAGTTTGGCACTGGCATGAGGCTGAACATACTGATGGAATAGAATTGAGAGTCTAGAAATAAACCTATATATCTATGATCAATTGATTTTTGATAAGGGTGCCAAAGTCATTCAATGGAGAAAGAATAGTCTTTTCAACAGACAGTGCTGGTACAATTGAATATTCACATACAAAAGAATGAAGGTTGACCATTATCCCGTATCACATTCAAATAGTAACAATGGATCAAAGACATAGGAAGGGGCACTTGACGGGATGAGCACTGGGTGTTATTCTGTATGTTGGCAAATTGAACATCAATAAAAAATAAATTTATTATTAAAAAAAAAAGAAAAGAAACATAGGAGGAAATCCTCATGACTTGGATTTGGCATTGGCTCTTAGATGTGACACCAAAAGCACAAACAACAAAGTAAAGAATAAATTGAATTGCAACTAAACTAAAAACTTTTGAGCATTAAAGGACACTATCAAGAGGGTGAAAAGACAACCCCCAAAATGAGAGAAATATTTGAAATCATATATCTGATAAGGTCTAGTACCCAGAACATATAAAGCACACTCAGTTCAACAACCCAATTAAAATTTGGGCAAAGAACTTAATTACACAATTCTCTAAAGAAAATATTCAAATGACCAAAAAGTCCATGATAGGATGCTCAATATCATAAGTCACTAGGGAAATTCAGATCAAAACTACAATGAAATAAGTAACGCTTCACACTCACTAGGTTGGCTATAATATTTTTTAAATTATTTTTTAAAGGGAAGTATGTGTTGATGAGGATATGAAGAAGTTGGAACCTTCACATATTGCTAGTGGAAATGTAGAGATGCTGCTGCTGTGGAAAACAGTCTGACATTTAATAAGAATTACCATATGACCCAGCAATTCCACTCCCAGCTATATACCCCTAAAGACTTGGAAAGAGGTGTTCAAACAAAAAACTTGTACATGAGTGGTTCCTAGCAGCACTATTCACAAGAGACAAAAGGTGAAAACAACCCAAATGTCCATCAGTGGAGAGTGGATAAGCAAAATGTGGTATATTCATACTATGGGTTGTTATTCAGCTATAAAAAGGAATGAAGTACTGATACATGTTATGACATGAGTGAACAAACTCTGAAAACGTGATGCTAAGCGAAAGCAGCCAGACACAATAGGTCACATATTGTATACCATTTACATGAAATATTCAAAATACACGATATTGTAGAGGCAGAAGGCAAATTAGTGGTTGTTTAGGGATAAGGGAATGGGAGTCAATATCTAAAGGGTGTACAGATTTTCTTTCTGAGGCGATAAAAATGTTCTAAAAAAATGGACTGTGGTGATAGTTGCACCTGTGATTGTACTAAAAAAGTATTGAACTGTATACTTTAAATGAGTGAATTGTATGGTATGTGAATTCTATCTCAATAAAGCTGTTTTTAAAAGACAGGATTTGGGGGCTCCTGGGTGGCTCAGTGAGTTGGGCATCTGCCTTCAGCTCAGGTCGGGATTCCAGGGTCCTGGGATGGGCTGAGTCAGGCTCCCTGCTCAGCCTGCTTCTCCCTCTCCCTCTGCCTCTCTCTCTGCTTGTGTGTTCTATCTCTCAAATAAATAAATAATCTTAAAAAAAAAAAAAGGCAAGGTTTGGCAATATCTACTAGAGCTGAACACATACAAATTCTATGACCCACCAATCCTAGTCCTACAATATATCCAGTAGAAAATTGTACAGATGTTCATCTAAAGACATACAGGAACACTCATTGTAGCACTTTAAAATATTGGTCTAAAGTGGAAATTCACCATCAGTAGAATGGATAAATTGCAATATATTCAAATAATAAAATGTTATGCAGCTATGAAAAGTACAAACTACAACTATTATGTAACAATATAGATGAATCTCAAAAACATAAAATTTAGCAAAAGAAGCCAGACTCAAAAGAACACACTCTATGTGGGATCCCTGGGTGGCGCAGCGGTTTGGCGCCTGCCTTTGGCTCAGGGCGTGATCCTGGAGACCTGGGATCGAATCCCACGTCGGGCTCCCTGCATGGAGCCTGCTTCTCCCTCTGCCTATGTCTCTGCCTCTCTCTCTGTGTGACTATCATAAATAAATAAATAAAAATTAAAAAAAAAGAATGCACTCTATGTGGTTCCATTTATATAAAGTTTAACACCTGGCATGCCTAATCTATGGAGTAAGAAATCAGAATATTGTTTACCTTCAGGGGCATGAGTAATGACTTTTGAAAAAGGAGCACTAAGGGACATTTGTGGAGCTGCCAATGTTCTTTCTATTTTTCGATTTAGGTGTTGGGTAGATAAGTGTTCACTTTTGAAAATTCATCAGGATTTTCACTTTGGACCTGTGAATTTTTATGTCTTTATGTTATACACTAATAAAATGGCTTAAAATTTCAGAATATTTTTGAAAACAGGTTTTTAAATCCTAAGAATATTTCTTTCTTTCTCTCTCTCTTTTGTCACTTAATACTCTTCGATTTTTTCAATTGTGTATTTATTGCTCTATTTCTATTTCTCAATCTTTTTTTCCTAATACAAGATATTGCTTGCCCAGATAAAGCTTTTGTTATACAAAGTAGAAGTGACTCATCTTTAGGGCACCTTTGTTTCCTGTTGTCTGAAATTGAGCTGATTTTGTAATAACAGGGCATTTTACTGCCATCTACTGGTAAAATTATCACAATAAAGTTCTAAATTACAGTGTTTACCAGAGAAGAGTACCCGCTTAGATGTGATGTCCTCTTTCTTGCAAGACACAACTTACCCAACTAAATGTGGTAAACTTGTTGTTTGGTACGGTTGTCATGAACCCCACAGAGAGTGGAACATTGACACTTTTTAGATGGTTTTGTTCTTTCTTTTAATTCCTGTGATATTGTTCTTAAAGACATGGTTGAAGTATTCACTGCAAGAGCTTAAGGTCATTTGAACTAACATGTGAAAGCAAAAGTTCAATAAATGCTAATCAATGGGTTTATATCAAAGAACGATTGATTTGCTTTTTCTTTACCCAAGTCTGAATCCAGAACAATCCTGGTTATCTTAGAATTGCTTTTCTTGCTCAAAACATTCTGTGAAACAGCCTTATACACTTTTTGGAGGCCTCTGGGAACCTGGCATTGCTGAAGCTATCAAAAGTGCCAGGTACTCTTCTAAACATTTAATATCTATTAATTCATTAAACTTATATTCTTTATCTGTAAGATGCCCTTATTACCCACATCTTACAGATGAAGCACAAAAAAGTTCATTTATATTACAAGTGATGATATTACAAAAATAGTTTCTTTGGGGAAGCTTACAGTCTATTAGGGACACAAAACAAAATAAAAACTACCTAAGAAAAAAAAAACCATCTAAGATTTAAGAAACAAAGGGGAAAATTCTTTGGACCCTGTTCGAAAAGTCATTTTTCTCCTTTTGGTCCTGGTTTCCTGACCCGTATAGCAAGAAGGTTGAATTTTCCCAAGCTCACTTAGCTAATAAATGGCAGAGCTAAAAACTGAATTTGAGTATTTTGATTTCAGAGCCCAAACTTGTGATCTATGCTATATTTAGTGCCAGTTCATGGCCTGTTTCTGTCCCTTTGCTGACTTCCTGTAGGCAACAAATATTTATGTTGCCTATGCTTCTGCTATTTTCACTTACAGGATGTGTAGGTGCCCAAGTGGGTCTCTGGATCCTACCTCCTTGCATCCTTGCTAATCCCAGAAAAACTTATGACCCTCAGCTTAAGGACATGGGTAACAAATTAAAGATGAAGATGGTGGCTCAGGTTCTGGCATGTTTGTGGTGTTTCTCTTTTTTCATTGTCATAAAACACATAACTAATTTCACCATTTTAACTATTTTTAAGTGTACAGCTTTGTAGCATTAGATACATTCATTGTTGTGCAACCATCACCATCTTCCAACTTTAGAACTCTTTCATCTTCCCCAATTGAAACTCTGTACCCGTTAAAAAGTAACTCTCCATTTCCCTTTCCTACTAGCCCTTGACAATTCTTTCTTTTCTGTTCTTTCAATTCTACATTATTCTTTCTGTCTCCATGAATTTGACCACCTAGAAACCTCCTAGAAGAGGAATCATATAACGTCTTTCTTTTTGTGACTAGTTTATTTCACCTAGCAAAAGTCTTCAAGGTTCATCTATTATGTAGCATACGTCAAAATTTCCTTCCTTTTTAAGGCTGAATGATATTCCATTGTATGTTGTATATACCACATTTTGTTTATCATTCATCTGATAGACATTTGGGTTGCTTCTACTTTTTGGCTCTGGTGAACAATGCTGCTATGAACATGATTGTACAAAATCTGCTCAAGTCTCTGCTTCTACTTTTTTTTTGGGGGGGCGGTAAATATCCAGAAGTGGAATTGCTGAATCAATGGTAATTCTGTGTTTAACTTTTGAGGAACCTCCAAATTGTTTTCCACAGCTGCTGCATCATTTACATTCACACCAGCAATGCATAAGTGTTCGAATTTTTCCATATCTTCACTTGAAATTTTCTGGTGTGTGTGTGTGTGTGTGTGTGTGTGTGTGTTTCTTTTATAATGGCAATTCTACTGGGTGTAAAATGGTCTTGTGGTTTTGATTTGCCCTAATGACTAGTGATATAGAATGTCTTCCTGTGCTTATAGACCATTTGTATGTCTTCTTTGGAGAAATGTTTATTCAACTCCTTTGCCCATTTTTATTTATTTATTTATTTTTATTTTTTTAAATTTTTATTTATTTATGATAGTCACACAGAGAGAAAGAGAGAGAGGCAGAGACACAGGCAGAGGGAGAAGCAGGCTCCATGCACCGGGAGCCCGATGTGGGATTCGATCCCGGGTCTCCAGGATCGCGCCCTGGGCCAAAGGCAGGCGCCAAACCGCTGCGCCACCCAGGGATCCCCTGCCCATTTTTAAATTGGATTTTTGTTGATGTTGTTGTTGAATTCCTCAAATCTTTCAGAGCTTTCTTACCTCTAGAAATTGTTGTGAAACTTGGAGGTTTGTGGATGATGTCATTTGTCTTTAGGCTGGCTTTTGTCAGGAGCTTTATCTAACTTGTTTCTCATGAAGTCTTTTGGATTAATTTGTTAATCAAGTAACTAATTAATTTTATCATTATCCAAAGAGTCACTCTTTGGGTATGTCAGATTTCTAGGCTAACATAAAATAATATTTGCATATATGTTTATATGCAAGAATTGTCAAACTTGATCTAAGGTGCTAGAAATCAAAATAGTGATGCCTCTGGGAAAGCAGGTCTTGACTGAGAGGGGACATATAGGAGGAGATAAAAAGGAACTTTCTGGGTTTATAGTTCTTGATCTGGGTGGTGGCAATGCAAGAACACAGGTAAAAATTTATTATACATATACTTAAGATGTTTGCATTTTGCTGTATGTAAATTATACCTCACCTTTTAAAAGTCAAAAGAAAAAGCTTAAAAAACTTTTTTCCAGGATTTTAAAAAAGATTTTATTTATTCATGGGAGATACAGAGAGAGAGAGAGAGAGAGAGAGAGACATAGGCAGAGGGAGAAGCAGACTCCAAGCAGGGAGCCCCATGCAGGACTCAATCCTGGATTCCAGGATCACGCCCTGAGCTGAAGGCAGACACTCAACCACTGAGCCACTCAGGCATCCCTTTTCCAGGATCTTGTAAGTCCTTTTGGTATTAATTTCCTAGGCTCAAGGGCCTAAGATGCCTTCTTGTGGCAATCTGTGCTTCTCTTTTTCTTTGCCCTCTTGGTTCCATCACCTAGCATAGTGTCCAGGATGCACAAATACAGCAAATATTTATTAGCACCTCCTGTGTCAGGCACTGTGCTATATGCTGAGGAAATGGTAGTAAACAAGATGGATAAAGTCTCCCTCCTTATGGAGTCCACAGTCTAATGGTGAAGACAAGGAATAAACAACCTAGTGTGTCTTATTGAGGACGAAAGAACCTGTCTGGGGAATGGTCAGGGAAGGAGACCTTGAGGTAGTGATGTTTGAGCTGGGATCTGAAGGCTGATGAGTTATCAAAGTAAGGAGAGTATTTCAGGCACAAGGATCAGCACGTTCAAGGGTCCTGAGAAAGAAGAAAGTATAATGTGTGAAGATCACTGTAATCACAGCCGAGAGAGAAAAGAAGAGCTCCCTAAGATAAGTCTGGAGATGTGGCAAGGGCAACAGTAAGACATCTATTTGGCCTTTATCTTAAGAGCAATATGGACCACCAAATAGTTTTAAATAGAAGGGAGACATGATAAAATTTCTGACTTAGAAACATTAGTCTGACAGCAGGGTGGAGAAAAGATTAAAGGGGAGCCAGGGAAGATGTAAAAAGGCCTTGGATCACTATTGCACCAGTTCAAGCCCACAGTGTGTGCTCAATGGAATGAAAGGACTCCAGTCTCCTTTTCTGAGATGAGATCAGTATGCCTGACCAGTTGTTTACAACCCACCGGCTCATCTTCTCTCTTCTGTGATGCTCATGACAGACTCTTAGCTCCCATTTCACAGATGAATAAGCCGAGATTCAGAGGCAAAGAAAGTCACATAGCTATCAAGAGTGAAAGCCAGGGATCCCTGGGTGGTGCAGCGGTTTGGCGCCTGCCTTTGGCCCAGGGCGTGATCCTGGAGTCCCGGAATCGAATCCCACGTCGGGCTCCCGGTGCATGGACCCTGCTTCTCCCTCTGCCTGTGTCTCCGCCTCTCTCTCTCTCTCTCTCTGTGACAATCATAAATAAATTAATTAATTAATTAATTAAAAAAAAAAGAGTGAAAGCCAGTTCTGAATCCAGGCCTGTACGACAGACATCAATTCCAGTACTGGACATTTGGGGAGAGGGAAGGAGCCACATTCTCTTGCACCTACTGAGCTTACTAGCATGATGGTGATGGGAAAAAGCAGAGAGGGACTTATAGGCAAATAATAAAGGCTAAAGGTTATCTTTATCACCGTTAACGTTATTGGACACTATGCGTCAGGCATTGTGCCAAGTGCTTTCCTTGTCTTCATTTCCTCTTTGCAAGCACTATTATTATCCCCTTATTTCAGATATGTAAACTGAGGCTTGGAGCGCTGACTTGCCCAAGCACACTCAGCCAGAGGGCTCCTATAAGGCTGTGCACTACTCTGAAATGGAGCCAAGAGCCACTGATGATATTAAGGCTCCAGGAGACAGAAACTCTCCCGACCCGGGCACTAAGCTCTGCACGCAAGTGAGCGGGCGCGCGCTCCGCCTCGCGCTCTCGGGGACGTTTGGCCACGTGACCAGGGCCCGCCCCCGCCCGCCCCGCCCCCTCCCGCGCTCCCACCCTCTCTCCCTCCCTCCCCCTCCCTCCCCAGCCCGGTCCGGCCCATCCCCCTCCCCGCCGGCTCCCTGAGGCCCTGCCGGGTCGGGCTGCGGGCGGCCGGGCGCCGACGGCCGGACAGACGGACGCACGCGAGGACGGACTGACGGACACACGGAGGGCGGCGGGCGCGCACGGCCCGGGCCGGTGCTCCGAGGCCCGCCCGGGAGGGCTGGGGCCGCGCTCAGGTGAGGTGACGGCGACGCGGGCCCGTAAGGGGTGGGCCCGCCGGGCGTCTGGGGTCCCGGTCCCGCTGGCTCCGCGGGAAGGAGGCGCCGCCCGGGCCCGGCGCGGGAAAATGGCGCCGGCCGGCAGTGGAACACCGCTCCTGTGCGGGCCCGGCCCGGAGCCGCCCCGCCCGCCGCGCTCGTGTCCCCGTCGCCATGTTGGGGAGCGGGCCCCGGGCCTGCGGGCGGGGGTGCTGCGGGGAGCGGGGGCCGGCCGGGGTTGGGGAGGGTGCGCGACGCGGGGTCTAGGGCGCTGAGGAAGTGCAGGGCCGGCTGGGGTCTGCACGGGGTGGCGCTCCAGGCCAGAGGAACTGGCGGGAGCCGAACGTGGGGTCGTGGCTGGGGGTCGAGAAGGGACACTGAGTCCAAACGGAACTGGGGCCAGGGTCCTTGAGGCTGGAGGCCAGGACCGGGGAGTTTAGTCAGGCTACTCACGTTCGGGACCTCGGGGCCGGCAGGACCCAAAGGGGCGTGGGGTCCACGCTCAGGCTGTCAGAGCCGGGACAGTTCTTTGTGGAGGCGCGGAGGGTGGAGGGGGGAGGCTGTGATTAGAAATATTAGAAATGGGGGCCCTTTGGATACAGGCGCGAGTATGAGATTGGAGCGGTTCTCTGAGTCGCGGGGCCGAATTGCAAGTCGTCCAACTCCCAAGAGACTGAGGACATATGTTCCCCTAGCATGTTCCACTCCCAATTAGGAAGAGCAGTGGAAAATAGGAAGACTGATGAGAAGAGAGAAAAGGGAGGCTGCGGTTCGGGTGCAGGAGCTGGCCAGCATAGGGTGGAACTGGTTGGCAAAAAGAAAGAACCTCCATCAACTTAGGGAGTTTGTGTGTGTCTTTAAAAGGAGGGACCGGGCTGTTTGTGGGCGGTGACCCAAGGTGTCTTCCCAGGAAGGGGACAGCCCACTGTTTTAAGAGCAGGGTCACCTGGGGAGGTCATCGCAAAGGCTTTTTTTGAAGCCAGTGAGAATGGTGTAGAAAAATGAATGTGTGAATGAAAACTACAAGGGTCTTAGAGATCACAGAACAACTTCAGAACGTGTAAGGATTTTAGCTGAGCCAGATAAAGTTGACTCCTCAAGATCTCACAAGTTCCTGGCTCTGGAGGTCCACCGCCTTAGTGGAATTGGTTAGCTCTGAGAAAATTGTTAAGGAGAGCTATAGCAGCAAATATCAAAGAACGGTTACTCTGTTTTTGTTTTGGTAATTAGTTTGTCAGTAGAAAGACTGAAGAGGAATACAAAAAAAGTACTGGTAACCAGCTATTTGATCATTTCCAGCCTACCTGCATTTGTGCAAAGAAGTTATCTTCAGAACCCTTTTGACTTCTAACTTTTTAGAGTTTTAAGAGATGCTCCTTCTGTTCTAGGGGTTTACAGCAAAGGGACACCAAAAAGTGAAAAAGATAACAGTGAACAATGGTACACACCCAGGATTTCTATCTTGATCAAACTTTAATTGAAGTTTGATCAAGATAGAGAAGAGTTCAGAGTTCATATGGGTTATGGAAGAATTCTGAGGGAAACTATGAAATATTATGAAATAGTAGTTACAGGCTCCCATAAAATCAAAAAGGACTTTCAACAAAAAGGTTATGAAAATGTACATAGCAAGTAAGATTTTCAATATATATCCAGTGCGTTTATACTATATATGTGTGTGTGTGTATATATATATATATATATACACACACACACACACACACACCCACACACACAGCATCAAGATTCATTTGTTCTGGATCTTTTTTTTTTTTTTTAATTTATTTATTTTGAGAGAGAGCGCGCGGGTGCTCATGAGAGTGGGGTGAGGGGCAGAAGGAGAAGCAGACTCCCCGCTGAGCAGGGAGCCCAATGTAGGGCTCCATGCTGGAATTGCGAGATCATGACCTGTGCTGCAGACAGAGGGTTAATCAACTGAGCCACCCAAGCATCCCTATTCTGGATATTTCTAATGCAAGAAGGCCTGACTTTGTGCAGTAGACCCCTCTGCCATCTAGTAAAGCTGCTCAGAATGATAATAACCCCTCTCAGAATAATATTTTTAATTGAGTAAAACAAAATACACTGTATTATAGAGAAAACCATTATATTGAAATACCAAAATACACAAATTATAAAATAGTGATATAGATATACTTTATCAATACATTAAGAAATCAGATCTAGTGATGGGTGTGATAATTACAATTTTAACACATGGTGAACATAAATAATATTTTGAGATATCAGCAACAATTGTAATATAATGTAAAGATATCTGTGGTAACTGTGACACAGTTACTGTCACAGATACTGCTAATATTAGAGTGGTTTGTTGCCTACAATTTATATTTGAAGAAAATGGTAACTTTCAGTTAGAGGTTAGTGAAAATAAATAGGTGGGGTTTTTTTCCTATCCACGTTCACAGACCCCTCTGAATTCTGTCTGTGGATTCCCATCTGTGAACCCCAGGTTAAGAAACCCTACTCCTACCACCAGGCATATCTTCTATTCAGCAGACATTTACTGTGCACTAAGATATTCTAAGCATTATGCCAGGCTCTAAGGATTCAAAGGTCTTTAAGGAAGGGTCTTTTCACTTTAGATATTCAATCTTATGAGAGAAATGAACATATAAACAATGATAGTTCAAGATGGTGAATGCCAAAGCAGTGTCAAAGGTTGTAAAAACATAGAGGTGGGCAATGTCTCAGTTCTAAGAGTCAGGGAAGGTTTTGTGAAGGGGTGATCCCGAAAGGTGAAGGAGTTTGCCAGATAGAGTTGGGAGAAAAGAGCTTTCCAGGTAAAGGCATGCACGTTCAGGGAATATAGTTGAATGTGGCTAGAGCATAATATATGTGTAGAAAAGTGGTCAGAGAGGAGATGAACATTTGTTTGGAACCTGGCTTCTTCTTAGCAAAAGGACTTTGCTAAGAAGTTTGGACTGAATCTTTAGCTGATAGGGAAGCGTTCATGGATTCCAAGGAGTAGAGTATGTGATTTGGTTTAGTTTTAGGTGATAAATGGATGTTCTTTGTTTTTTTTTTATTATTATTCATTTATGATAGTCACACAGAGAGAGAGAGAGAGGCAGAGACACAGGCAGAGGGAGAAGCAGGCTCCATGCACCGGGAGCCCGGCGTGGGATTCGATCCCGGTTCTCCAGGATCACGCCCTGGGCCAAAGGCAGGCGCTAAACCGCTGCGCCACCTAGGGATCCCAATGGATGTTCTTTGAATGGAGAGTGGATTGGAGAGCACGGAAGAAATAACGAGGGCCTAGTCAAGACAGAGGCTGTGAGCTTTGAACAAAGTTAGAATTTTCAGGTATTGATAATCGCCATTGCACATGGTAAAAGAAAAGGAATATTTTAGATTTTTGGTTTGGGATGATGGCTGTCAAAGAGGTTATAAAAAGGGTGAAAGGAAAATGAAGCAACAATTTTCACAGATATTAAGGGAGAAGTTTTTTGGAGTAGAGTAATAGATTGGGAAACCATTGTGAAGCTATCAAGTGTGGTGTGGTTTTTGCTTAAGGAAATCAGGTAAGTGTCAGCAGACATAAAGCAGGGAAAGTATTCCTAGAATGTAGGAAAATCACAACCATCTATATCAGGGTCAAGAAACTATGGGCCATGTCAGATTTGGCCCACCACCTATTCAGGTAAATAAAGTTTTATTGCAACACAAGCATATTTATGTATTGCCTTTAGCTGCTTTCACCCTACCAATGGCAGAGTTGAGTAGTTTCACAGGGAAGATATAGTTCACAAAGCTGAAAATATTTACTGTCTGGATTTTTACTAAAGATGCTTGCCAATCTGATCAGCATTTGAAGATTGGATGTTCAACTTCTGGTTTGCCATCTAGTTCCCATATAATGGAGAATAACCATCTTGGCTTTGTCCTTCTGGCTGGGTCCCTTATGTTTCTGTGTATCTGCAGTATGACATAGATCCCTCAATATTTTATATTGGTCAGTGATGCCAAGGTCTGTTCTGGGGTCTGCTGTGTGGCAACTGTGGTAGTGACAGGTTTTCACAGCTTAGACCATGCTGAGGCTTGTGCCATTTTTCTTTTGGGTTGTATTTTTCAAAAGATTTCCTTATATTTTCTGATTAGTAACCTTTGTTGGTTATGTGTATTACAGATATAATTTCTGAGTTTGTTGCCAATTTTTTAAATCTCTTTTTCTTTTGTTAAAAGAAGTTGTGAATTTTCACAAATCTATCAATCTTTCCTTCCCCCGAGATTTCGGAATTGTTCTTTATGCTATCTTCTTGAATCTCCACTATTTTGTCTTTGATGTTTAGATCTCTAATCTATCTGGAATGGACTGTTGATGTGTGATGTGAGGTAGGGTCCAGTTTCATTTTTTCTCGAATGTATACCCAATTATCTCAGCACCATTTATTGAATGACACTTTGTTTTCAAATTGTGTGCTGTTTTGGTGGAGTCTAAGGTCCTAATTCTAGCTCTCTTGCTTGCTTATTGTGTGACCTTGGACAGGTTGCATAACTTCTTTGTGCCTCAGTTTCTTTAGCTCTTATGTGTTGTATGTATATTGAATATATGTATATATGTATGTAGCTAGATAGTTAGCCAGTCAGCCCAACGTGGGACTTGAATTCACCACTGCAAGATCAAGAGTCTCATGTTCTACCTACTGAGCCAGCCAGATGTCCCAAGTTTCAACAGCTTTTAAAATAAGGATAATAAATAGTATTTATCTCATAGGGTGGTGAGGATTAAGTGAGTTAATTCAGGTAACCTGTGGAATGGTGTAGCACCTAGGAAATGCTCAATAATGTTAGCTGATATTTAGCACTGTTGTTCATTTCTGATTTCCAGCACCTGGCACAGAGTAGGGGCTCAATGTACTCAACACAATTGTCTGTTTAATTTGGTTTTAAGGTCAAAACAGAATGGTTGAGAGATAGGCTGAGTGTTATAGGAGATGCTTTTAGTTGCTGCAGTTTTAGCTGCTACCTCAGACTTTGCTGGGATGGAACTTCTCTCACCCCATCTCTTCTTTTGCAGAGAACTTCTGTAACAGGATGCAAACCAGGAGTCTGTGATTGGATTTCACCTGCCAACATGTTCCGTTTGGCTCAAATTTACACAGATTTCTGACTTACCTTGAAAATTTGAAAGATCTGTCAATAAACTCATATTCTCTCATAGCAACGGAGTAAAAGCTAAAGCTTTTAGATATGATGTGTGTTTGTTTTCTAGTCCCCTGCAGTCTTCATTTCTCCCTTATTTTGCTCATTTACTTTTATTGCCCTGTAGGCATTTGATTTTCTAGTTCGTACTTCACTGAGGTTTTAAATATTATGTTTCCTGAACCAGTAAATGATATGTTGGGGTAAGGGTCAGGATGGTCAGAAATTGACAGATGAGTTTGTGGGCAGGTAAAAACCAAAGTCTTTTTCTAAGGATGAGCCATTCTTAATCATAATGAATAAAATGATCATTGAAATTAAAAGATGAGATGAAATTAATTTCAAATCACTGAATAGGCATCTACTGTGTGCTGGGTACATTAGAAATTACCACATTGATGGTAGAAAAGAAAACTAGCTGGCTAGCTTTTATGAAACATTATAGAAGAGAGCCCTTTTTTTTTTTTTTTTTTTTTTTTTACATTTTATTTATTTATTCATGAGAGACACAGAGAGAGAGGGGCAGAGACACAGGCAGAGGGAGAAGCAGGCTCCATGCAGGGAGCCTGATGTGGGATTCCATCCCGGAACTTCAGGATCATGCCCTGGGCTGAAGGCGGGCGCTAAACCGCTGAGCCACCCAGGGATCCCAGAAGAGATCTTTTTAATTGTTATGTGGAGCTGTTTTCCAAGAGCTTGGTTGGGTGAGACAAAGGAAAAACAAGAATTCATTCATTTGCCAAACAGTTATTTATTTATTTATTTATTTATTTATTTATTTATTTATTTATTTATTTATTTATGATAGACATAGAGAGACAGAGGCAGAGACACAGGCAGAGGGAGAAGCAGGCTCCATGCCGGAGCCCAATGCGGGACTCGATCCCGGGACTCCAGGATCGCGCCCCGGGCCAAAGGCAGGCGCAAAACTGCTGAGCCACCCAGGGATCTCCGCCAAACGTTTATTGAGCCCTACCTGGTAGCCCTTCTACCAGGCTAGAAGTCTGCAGGATACAAAGGTGATTCTAGTCAGGTTTATTGTTTTTTGTTTTTTTTAATTCTAGTCAGTTTGTCATGTATGGTATAGGTAATATGTTATGAAGCTAGAATATCAGAGAATGGTACCTGAAAGAGGTAGCCTTTGAGTGGAGCTACCAAGATGGTGTAGCAATATGTATTTAGGAGATAGTAAAGAGTACAGTTTGGTTGGAGAACAGGATTGTTATAGAGCTATGGTTGGAGTTCAGGCTGGAAATGGAGATTGAACAACAATAGCAGTAATAATAGTAGTGGCTCATATTTTTTGCATGTGTATTATTTACCAGATAACTTACCAAGCATTTATTAAGTAGTATTTCTTTTAATCCTCACAACAACTCAGTGAGATAGGGCACTAATTTTTATACCTTTTTACAGATAAACTGAAGAAAAGAGCTAACAGTTATTAGGGAGAGAATCTGAGTCCAGGCAGTCTAATTACAAGACCTATGTTAGGCTCTGTATACTGTAAAAGTAAATCAGGGAAGACTTTATATACTTTTCAGTTCCAGACTGGGAAATTCAGACTTGATTGACTAAGTAATGAGGAATCATCAAAAGTTTTTATCCATATGGTAACATAATGAAATCTGTACCTTAGGAAAGTAAGCCTGTTAGTGAAGTGTAGGAACAACATGAGGAGAAAGAAATATGGAGCTAGTTTACTCTCTTCCTCATCACTAGATCAGTGCTCCTTCAGAGCTGACCTAGTGTCTATTTGTCCCTTCCTTCAGCTCTGCTGTCTACCTATTGTGTTGTCTGGTACATTTATTTTTTAAAATCTAATCTTTTTCTACGTTACTTTATTCTAAAAAGGACCTGAGGTAGTTGCCTAGGAGCTCAATAATCATTTGCTGAGTTAATTAATAAACGACTAGAGGCATAGGTAGATGTATACATAAAGGGAGTAGTATGGCTTTGTTGGAGTAATGCAGCCCTAGAATTTGGTGATATGCTATATTTTATATAAAAGCCCTATAAAGCAAAAGCCTGGAACCACATCTTTAACTTGTGAAGAATTGTAGTCTATTAATGATGAGTTAATATTAACTATGTCAGTTAAAAAGCTAAGCTCATAGAAACAGAGAGGATGGTGGTTGCCAGGGCCTGTGGGTAGGGGAAATGGAGATATGTTGGTCAAGGCATATAAACTTCCAGTTTTAAGATGAGTAAATTCTGAGGATCTAGGGTACAGCATGGTAGGTATAGTTAACAATAATGTATTATATACTTGAAAGTTGTGAGAGAGTAGATCTTAAATGTTCTTGCCACACTGGAAAAAAAAAAGGTAATTATGTGGAGTGATGGATGTGTTAACTAACTTTATTGTGGTAATTTTGCAGTGTATATGTGTATCAATCTCATTGACATTTTAACACAATGCTATAAGTTGATTATATCTCAGTAAAGCTGGGGCGAAAAATCTTTGTTAATATTATCACCAAATTCGGGAACCCTGGGTGGCGCAGCGGTTTAGCGCCTGCCTTTGGCCTAGGACACGATCCTGGAGACCCGGGATCAAATCCCACGTCGGCTCCCGGTGCATGGAGCCTGCTTCTCCCTCTGCCTATGTCTCTCTGCCTCTCTCTCTCTCTGTGTGTGACTATCATAAATAAATAAAAAATTTAAAAAATATATTATCACCAAATTCAGAGGGTATTCATACTTTATGTTTTTTTTTTTTAAGATTTTATTTATTTATTCATGAGAGACACAGAGAGGCAGAGACACAGGCAGAGGGAGAAGCAGGCTCGCGGCAGGGAGCCCAATGCAGGACTTGATCCTGGATAGGACCAGGATCACGCTGAGTCTAAGGCAGATGCTCAACCACGGAGCCACCCAGGCGTCCTGCATTCATACTTTAAATAGATATTTAGGGGGCTGCCTGGGTGGCTCAGCGGTTTAGCACCTGCCTTCGGCTCAGGGTGTGATGCTGGGGTCCCAGTATCAAATCCTGCATCGGGTTCCTTGCTTGGAGCCTGCTTCTCCCTCGGCCTTTGTCTTTGCCTCTCTCTCTCTGTGTCCCTCATGAATATATAAACAAAATCTTTAAAAGATAATAAAAATTTAAAAATAAAGATAAATATTTAGGTTTGTATTTAACATTAACCAGCTACAACCACCACCACCCCTCCCCCCCAATCCAATGCACACAAAAAAGCAACAAAAGCTCCCATTAACTGGCACCTTTACCAATATTGAACTTGTTGGGGCAGCCCCAGTGGCTTAGTGATTTAGCCCCAGCCCGGGGTGTGATCCTGGAGTCCCGGGATCGAGTCCCACGTCAGGCTCCCTGCATGGAGCTTGCTTCTCCCTCTGCCTGTGTCTCTGCCGCTCTCTCTCTCTGTGTCTCTCATGAATAAATAAAATCTTAAAAAAAAAAATCAAACCTGTTGGATATTAGTTCTATAGTACCATTTGTGTATATTTTCTAAAGACCAGACAACAGCAGTTTCTCACAGGAAAAAAATAGTTGCAAATTTGTGAATCAGATTCCTATTTTGGATTTTACATACGAGAATTGTTCATTAGGTTAAGTCCCTGGTCATAATTTTAAATAGTATATGAAAGTAAGACTGTGTCCCTTCTATAAAATACAGACTTAAAAAGTTCAAACACTTTGAGAAATCAAAGACATTGTGATTTACCATCAAATGCTAATATAAGTAAGAAGATTTTAGGTAAACCAGCATCTGGCTAGACTTAATAAGAGACCGATCAATAAACCCAAATAATGGACTTGTTAAATATTCTTTCCCATTGTGAATATTAATAGCAGTATTTGCATATACATATATGCACATATCCATGTAAAATATATTGATATAATTGATATAAATCTGAATCTGGCATTTTCCTAAAAAAGATGAGCCTTCAGCTGAGTTCTTTTAGATTATGTTCAACTCTTTAGTGTGTGTGGAAATGACTCAGAAGCATTGTAATCAGAATAATTAAGTGTGGAGGAAAATGTGATTGTGATAGTATTTATTGACTGCCTACCAGTGTTAAGAGGTATATCCAGTTGGTGAATAATCAGTTTCTGCCTTCCAGGAAACTAATTCATCTGGGAAAGTGATGTGAACATATAAAAGGAGGGGGAGCATAAATGTTTTAAATGAGACTATAAGTGCTATGGAAATTCTATGGAAATTCAGGAGAGGGAGAGAGTACTACTACCAATTGGAAGATCAGAGAAGACTTTATAGAAAAGGTGGTATATTTCCTAGGGCTGCTGTAACAAACTACCATAAGCTGGGTGGCTTAAAACAACAAAGATTTATTCTCTTTTGGTTCTTGACACTAGAACCTGAAGTTAAGGTGTCATTAGAGCCATGTTTTCTCTGGGATTTAGGGTGGAATCCTTCCTTGCCTCTTCCTGGCTTCCATCAGTTCTTGGGGTTTGTTTGTTTTGTTTTGTTTTCTTTCCCTTTTTTTTTTTTTTTTTTTAAGATTTTCATTTATTTGAGAGAGAGAGAGAGAAAGAACGAGTTGGGGGAGGGGCAGAGGGACAAGTGATGGGGCTCAGTCCCAGGACCCCAAGAAATCATGACCTGAGTCAAAGTCATTTGCCTAACTGACTGAGCCACCCAGGTTCCCCAGTTGTTGGTGTTTCTTGATTTGCAGCTATATCATCACAATACTCTCCGTGTCTCTGTGTCCAAATTTCCCTCTTATAAAGAACCAGTCAGGGGCATCTGGGTGGCTCAGTTGGTTAAGCATCTGCCTTCAGCTCAGGTCATGATTCCAGGGTCCTGGGATCGGCCCCATGTTGGCTCTCTGCTCAGCAGGGAGCCTACTTCTCCCTCTCTCTCTGCCTGCTGCTCCCCCAGCTTGTGCTCTCTCTGTCAAAAAAATAAATAAATAAAATCTTTAAAAAAAAGACAAAAAAAAAAAAAAGACAATAGTCATTGGATTAAGGGCCTACTCTACTCCACTCTGACCACATATTAACTAATTATATCTGCAGTGATCCTATTTCCAAATCAGGTTATATTCTGTGATCGTAGGGGTTAGGACTTTAATAAATCTTTTTGTGGGATACAGTTTAACTCGTAGCAGTTGGCATGATACAGAGGTGCTACAGAGGCATTAAATTAAAATTTATTAAATAAGTAGAAGGGTAAGATTGCAATGAGTTAAGGAGAGAGGAACCAAGGGCATGATGGACATAGGAAAGCAAACATGAAATGGTGAGAAGTCTGTTTTGTTGGTGTGTTGAAGAGTTGTGAGGAGATGAAGCCAGAGTAGTTTGTTAGGGCCCTAGATGGCAGATCTAGGACATTCAAATGTTGCTGAGTGGGTAGTATATGGGAACAGGATGGCACTGCAGAATTTTGCAATATGGTGGGTAACTGATTCAAGCTTTGGATAGCTAATTCAAGCTTTAGGGAGATTCTCTGATCAGGTGATCATGAATAAGTAGACACCCCAAATCAAAACAGATGGTTGATGATTTAACACACCCAGCCTCCCTCATTTGCCTATGCCAGTAACTTTACCGGAACAGTCAGGAAATTCCTCTTATGTAAAAAACAGCACTAGCCAAAACACCACAACAGCACACTCTGAGGATTTTATTCGCCTCTTGGTCAGTCATTCGTCGACATTGAGATACATTAGCTCTTTAAGATCTCTATTCAGAGGCCTCTCCATGGATTTCAAATTAGTAATTATGTCACTCTTCATTTTCTTTCAAACTTTTCTTCAAAATCACCTCTTTTCCATGATTTTTCTCAGAACTCTCTTCAGTCTTTCCATATCTTTCTTAAACATCTGACTAATGGAAAGAATGAAGGAAGATTGTGTACTGTCCAAGCCAACAGACAGATGTGATCAGGTAAAATTCAAAATAGTCTGTAGGCTGAAAGACACCACTTATGGCATCTAACAATATGGGGAAAATCTCTTTGAGCCTCTGACTTATTTTGTTGGTTTATATTGTGTTCAGTTAAATTAACTATATTTGTGTTAGGAAGAGTAGTTCTAGGAATCTGAAATTTCATATTTCACAGATTTATCTTTTGTTTCTTATACTAAAATGTCAGAATTGAAGTTTAAAAAATAATGTTAATATTCCCTAATCCCTTAAATGTCCAGTATTCCTACCAGGAACAAACCAGTGGTCATTACTGTATTGAAATGCCAGTGTTGGGCAGCCCGGGTGGCTCAGTGATTTAGCGCCGCCTCCCACCCAGGGTGTGATCATGGAGTCCCTCAATCGGGTCCCGCGTTGGGCTCCCTGCATGGAGCCTGCTTCTGCCTGTGTCTGTGCCTCTCTCTCTCTTTCTCTGTCTCTCATGAATAAATAAATAAAAATCCTTAAAAAAAAACAAAAAACCAACCAGTTGTCAATACAGTAATGACAATGTATTTGACAAGCTTTTTGTGGATTCTTTCAGGGTACTAAGTTTCTATGATTTCATTGGAAGTTTGCGTAAATTTTCCCTTGAGAGCCCTGAACTTGGAAACAAGAAGCATGTAGTAGTTTTATAAGAAATTCATAAAAAAAAAAAAAAAAAAGAAATTCATGAGATGTAAGAAGGATGAGATTGGATCTTTAGTTGTGCTATGGCAAATCATTTTGGCAGTTCACGTTTAACTGTTTATTTAGACACTTTATGAATGCCTTATACATTATCCTGAAACATTTAAGGCTATGTGGTTAACAGGCCGCTTATTGTAAGTACTACAAGTGTAATATCCAGATTTAGGCATTCATATAAATGTTATTTAAAATTTCTCATTCTACAAAATTTTGTTTCTTATATAGTAACTTCAGAAACGGGAAAGTACCTACCTATCCTGACTGATATATAATAAGTAGTCAAGGGTAGTTGAACAAATGCATCCATTGAAAGTATTCAAATTCTGGATTTGAAATTATGAGGGACTTCTCTGCACATATTTTCTATTTAAAAAATAACTCATGGGGGTGGCTGGCTGGCTCAGTTGGTGGACCATGTGACTCTGGGTCTCGGGGTTGTGAGTTCAAATCCCACATGTTGGGTATAGAGATTACTTAAAAATAAAATCTTTCAAAAAATAATAACTCATGGTCTGTAAGTTTGAAATTATTTCACTTGATCTTAGCCAAAAAGCCCAGAGTGATTGAAATGATTTCAAAATATAAAGTTAAAAAAAAAAAAACCATGCAAAACAGTCTCTTTGGAAAAAACAAACAAACAAAAAAACAGTCTCTTTGGTAACACAGTGAGAATATTATTCCTAGCTGTCCTTTTTAAGATTTTTTTTTTAAGATTTTATTTATTTATTTGAGTGAGAGCAAGAGAGATCACAGAGGGAGAAGAAGCCAACTCGTCAGTGAGCAGAGAGCCCACTGTGGGGCTCGATCCCAGGACCTAGAGATCATGACCCGAGCTGAAGGCAGATGCTTAACTGACTGAGCCATCCAGGCACCCCTAAGATTTTATTTTTAAGTAATCTCTACACCCAACATGAGGTTTGTAATTAAAACCCCAAGATCAAGAGTCACATGCTCTACTGACTGAGCCAGCCAGGCACCTCTATTACTAACCTTCTGTCAGAAGGAAAGGTTTGCACCCAGACAACAAATCACTTCGCACAAGCTGAAGATATGCTTGTGTTTATGAGACAGAATCCAGAAGAATTCTGGGATTCTTATTTTACAAAGCTGTTTATTTATTTAAAGTATAGTTGACATACAATGTGACATTAGTTTCAGGTGTCTACTATAGTGATTTGATAACTCTATAAGTTGTGCTATGTTCACCGCAAGCGTACCTGTTATCTGTCACTATAAAATTCTGTTTATTGTAATACCACTGATTATATTCCTTATGCTGTACCTTTCATCCCCATGACTTATTCATTCCATAACTGGAAGCCTGTGCCTACCTCCCACTCCCCTTCACCCATTTTGCCCACCCCCCAACTCCCATTACAAATCTATTTCAAACATTTGAATGGAGATATTCGTTGTTTAAAGGGAAAGCAGATAGAATAATTAAATTTCTTGGTAAATAGTCCTTGAGTTTTCTTAAACAGAAGGAACTCAAGATCCTGTTTAGCTCTAGCTTAGTGATCCATCCTCTCATTTTATTTTATTTTATTCTTTTTTGTAAATTTTCTTTTTGTAAATTTTTATTTATTTATGATAGTCACACAGAGAGAGAGAGAGAGAGGCAGAGACATAGGCAGAGGGAGAAGCAGGCTCCATGCACCGGGAGCCTGACGTGGGATTTGATCCCGGGTCTCCAGGATCGCGCCCTGGGCCAAAGGCAGGCGCTAAACCGCTGCGCCACCCAGGGATCCCCATCCTCTCATTTTATAATTTAGGAATCCAAAGAGATATTATCCTGCCCACAGTCATACCAACTGTATGGGAAGATTACAACTAGAACTTGAGGCACATGTACTCTGCTATGCTTAGCCTCGCTTTCTTTCCATTCTGTTACCCTGTGTTTCATTTTAATAAAATAACGCTAGTCTGTTCTCAAGATATACTCAGTTAATTTTACTAGTAATCATTTGACATTTGTATTGAAAACATTATTAAAAACAGATTCTGCAGTTAGGAAATCATTGCATGGGCATTAGGCTTTATTTAACTTCTTTTGTGGATGGTGCAGCAGCTGTGATAGTGCATGGTTGCGAACCAGGACATCTATATTTTCTATTTGCTTGTTTGGTTTTTGCATTGTCATTTGTGATGAAAATTTTTTCAGTGTGTAAGTAGAAGAGTAAATGTTAAATTAAAAAGTATATTACCAAAAAAAAAAAGTATATTACCATCTGCACATTTATAGTTTTACAACAAAAGTGTAGGAAAATGACAAGAAGGACTTAGTCTGTAGCTAACATACATAATCTAGGGCAAATCATGTAACCTCTGTGGGACTGTTTCTGCTACATACTTCATTCATTAGAATCATTTAGGGGTACTGCCCAAGAGAGATTTATTTGTTTTTTAATATTAACTAAAGTATAACACATGCAATGCAAAGTGCACAAATCATAAGGATAATGAACACACTTGTATAACCACTATTGATGTATTTTTAAAAAGCTTTCTTAATGATTATGAAAGCTTTCTCTTTTAAAAACCACTGGATTAAGACTATGAATAATCTCTTGTCTTTTAACAACTCTTTTTAGAGTGAAATTAGCAGAAACAATGGTAGAAAATAGGAATTTGGGCAGTTACAAAAATATATTTTAAACAAGTTCATTGGGCTTACGTATTTAGTCTTTTCTTCTGATGTTTCTCTTCTTCCTCTTTGCTCTTTTCCCTTTCTGTCTAGGTCCTGGATGGAATGGAGAGGGGTCCTACTGAACGTCTATTATCTTTTCTGAGAGTGGTCAGAGAGTTCTTAAACAGGTCTGTTGTTTATATAGAACACAAATGCAATCTTGTTTTATTAAAGAAATAGATTTCAATTTATAAGAAAAGTATTGAAAAAAAAAAGAAAAGGATTGAATTAGCTAGAAATAGAATTTACTTTTTAAAAAAGAAGGCATTTTAATCTCTGATCTTTAATCATTTTAATGTCCGTGGGGCATTTTAGTTTGGTAAGCTACATTTGACATGTGAATTGGACTGAGGGCAATGGAATTAAATAAGATCCTCTTATTAGAAAACCAGTTTCTTAATAAAACAAGTGAGCTTTGTCTTTTTAAGTTATGTTGAATATATGTAATATGGTAAAATTCTTTATTGGTTTCATGAGAAGCACTGAGAAAAGATTAAAAGTGAATATCTTAGTTGTCTATGATTCTGGAGGGGAATGGAGGCATGAATAAACCCAAGAAGAAAAATAATTATCTGGCCCTCTTTCTTATGTTTTCAGAATTCATAACATTGGAGGTGGGGGGAATGGTACCTTGCAATCTGACTCAGAGAAAGGCAAATGCGTACAGTTTGGGTTTTGTTTTGTTTTCCCTTTTGTCTGTCTCTGTTACCAAGAAGAATTTTAACATTATTCAGTCAGATAAAAACTCTAGCTTAGTGATTTTCCAAACTTCTCTTCACATTGGACTCACCTGTGGAACTTGGCAAATTATCAATGCCTTTGTCTCCCTTCCTTCCCTACTCTTCACTCTATTGTGATTTAATTGGCCTGGGGCTATGACTTGGGTTTTTGAATTTTTAATTTTTTAAAAATGTTTTATTTATTCATAAGAGAGACAAAGAGAAAGAGAGGCAGAGACACAGGCAGAGGGAGAAGCAGGCTCGATGCAGGGAGCCCGATGTGGGACTCGATCCCGGGACTCCAGAATCAGGCCAAAGGCAGGCGCTAAACCGCTGAGCCACCTATGCATCCCAGTTTTGGAATTTTTTAAAGATCCATAGGTGATTCTAAAGTACAGACAAGTTGGGGAACCACAGCTTTAGCTAATTAAAGCAGATCTGGCCACTGTTGTAACTTGTGACCTTTTTTTACCTAAATATTTGTATAAATACATAAAAAGGGGGATAAATATTTTGATTTAAGAATCCAGTACCTTGAGACACCTGGATGGCTCAGTGGTTTGGCGCCTGCCTTCTGCCCGGGGCATGATCCTGGAGTCCCGGGATCGAGTCCCACCTCAGGCTCCCTGATAGAGCCTGCTTCTCCCTCTGCCTGTGTCTCTGCCTCTCTCTCTCTCTCTCTCTCTCTCTGTCTCTCATGAATAAATAAATAAAATCTAAAAAAAAAAAAAAATTTGTGTCGAACTACAAAAGACCTTGAATAGGCAAAGCAGTCTTGAAAAAGAAGAACAAAACCTGAGATATCACAATCCCAGATTTCAAGATACTATGAAACTATAGTAATCAAAACAGTGTGACACTGGCATAAAAATAGACACAAAGCAGAGAGCCCAGAACAGAGAGCCCAGAAATAAGCCCGCAATTAAATGGTCAATTAATCTGACAAAGGGGGCAGCAGGAATATGCAATGGGAAAAAGTTTCTTCAAGCAGTGGTAGGGAAACTTGATAGTGATATGCAAAAGATTGAAACTGGACCACTTTCTTTCACCATACACAAAAATAAGCTCAAAATGGAGTAAAGAACCTAAATGTGAGACCTGAAGCCATAAAAATCCTGGAAGAGAACAGAGGCAGTAATTTCTCTGGTATCAGCTCTGGCAGTGTTTTTCTAGATATGTCTCCTAAGGCAAGGGAAACAAAAGCAAAAATAAACTATTTAGACCACATCAAAATAAAAAGCTATTGCACAGCAAAGGAAACAATCAACAAAACAAAAAGATAGCCGCTGAATGGAAGAAGATATTGCAAACAACTTATCTGATTAAGAGGTTAGTATCCAAAATATATAATGAATTTACACAGCTCAACACAAAAAACCCCAAATAATCCAGTTTAAAAATGGACATAAATAGACATTTCTCCAAAGAAGACATCCAGATGACCAACAGTCACGTGAAAAGATGCTCAACGTTATTCATCATCAGAGAAATGCAGATCAAAAAACCACGATGAGATATCACCTCTCACCGGTCAGAATGGCTAAAATAAAAAAAAAAAAAAAACAAGAAACAACAAGTATCAGAAAGGATCTGGAGAAAAAGGAACCGTCATGCACTGTTGGCAGAAATGCAAATTGGTGCAGCCACCTCAAAATATTAAAAACAATTAGCATATGATCCAGTAATTCCACTACTGGGTATTTACCTAAAAAATGTGAAAACACTAATTCTAAAGGATATGTGCACATCTATGTTTATTGTAGCATTATTTACAATAGCAAGATTATGGAAGCAGCCCAACTGTCCACCAATAGATGAGTGGGTAGGAGCACTGAGTGGCACAGTCAGTTAAAACCTCTGACTCTTGGGACACCTGGGTGGGTGGCTCAGTGGTTGATTGTCTGCCTTTGGCTCAGGGCGTGATCCTGGAGTCCCGGGATTGAGTCCCACATCAGGCTCCCTGCATGGAGCCTGCTTCTCCCTCTGCCTGTTTCTGCCTCTCTCTGTGTGTCTCTCATGAATAAATAAAACCTTAAAAAACAAAAACAAAAGAAAACAAAACAAAAAAAACAAAGAAAACCTCTGACTCTTGTTTTTTTTTTTTTTTTTTTTTTGACTCTTGGTTTTGGCCCAGGTCATGATCTCAGGGTCATGAAATGGAGCCCTGCCTCGGCCTCCATGCTCAGCATGGAGTCTGCTTAAGGTTTTCTCTCCCTCTCCCTGTGCCCTTCCTCCTACCTCTTCTCTCTCTCAAATAAATAAATCTTTTTTTTTTAAATAGATGAATAAAGAAGATGTGATATATATACACAACAGGATATTACTCAGCCATAAAAAAAAAAAGAATGAAATCTTGCCTTTTGCAACAACATGGATGGACCTAGAGGGTATAGTGCTAAGTGAAATAAGTCAATCAGAGAAAAACAATACCATATGATTTCACTCATATGTGGAATTTAAGAGACAAAACAAATGAGCAAAGGAAAAAAGACAAAAAACTGGACTCGTAAATATAGAAAACAAACTGCTGGTTACGGGGGAGGGGGATGAAATAGATGAAGAGGATTACGCTTATTTTGATGAGCACTGAGTAATGTATAGAATTATTGAATCACTGTATTGTACACCTGAAACTAATATAACGTTGTATGTTAACTACATAATATAAAAAATATATATCAAGAACTCTTATAACTCAATAGTCAAATATTCCAATTTCAGAAATTAGCAAAGGATTTGAATAGATATTTCTGCAAATTATGCCAGTGTCAAATAAAAACGAAAATATGCTCAACACCATTTGGCACCAGGGAAATGCAAATCAAAATCACAGTGAGATACCACTCATACCCACTAGGATGGCTATAATCAGAAAGGTAATAACAAGTCTTGGTGAGGATGCAGAGAAATTTGAACCCTTGTACACTGCTGGTGGGAGTATAAAATGGTGTAACTGCTTTGTAAACAGTTTGGCAATTCCTCAAAAAGTTAAACATAGAATGTATGACCTAGCACTTTTACTCCTAGCTGTAAATATATAGCCATATACATATATATATTCGAGAGAAATGAAAACATATCCATGTAAAAGCTCATATTACGAATATTCATAGCAACATTATTCATAATAATGAAAAGTGGAAGCAACTGAAAAGTGAATGGATAAATAAATAGGGTATTTTTTGGTAAGGGATATTGTTTGGTGATTTTAAAAATGTTACTTGCAGGATCCCTGGGTGGCTCAGCGGTTTACGTGCCTGCCTTCGGCCTAGGGAGTGATCCTGGAGTCCCAGGATCCAGTCCCACATCGGGCTCCCTGCATGGAGCCTGCTTCTCCCTCTGCCTGTGTCTTTACCTCTCTCTCTGTCTCTGTCTCTGTCTCTCATGAATAAATGAATAAAATCTTTAAAAAAAATGTTACTTGCTCCAACACCTTCAAAATATGCGAAGTGAAAGAAGCTGGTCACAAAGATGAGTTATTATATGGTTTCTGTTATATGAGGTATCTGGAATACACAAATGCTCTTTGATCTAGTCTAAAACTCTTTACTATTTATTTATTTATTTATTTATTTATTTATAAATTATTTATTTATTCATGAGAGACAAAGAGAGAGAGAGAGAGAGAGAGAGGCAGAGACACAGGCAGAAGGAGAAGCAGACTCCATTCAGGGAGCCTGACATGGGACTTGATCCCGGGTCTCCAGGATCAGGCCCTGTGCTGAAGGCAGCACTAAACTGCTGAGCCACCTGGGCTGCCCCTCTTTACCCTTTAATAGGAGAACTTAACCCATTAAATTAACAACAGAATTGTTGAACATATTAGCAGAATTGTTCATAGTACTCAGATGAAGATAATGGTGACTAGTAATAGTTCATTTTTATTTCATATCTTATAGATCTTCCTTTTCAATGATTTTTTTAAAAAATAGCTTTTATTCAGTGCTCTTTATTCAATAAGTAAGCAGCATTGAATAAACAGAAAAATAATATAGAAAGGAAAAAAAATCCCAATACCAAGTAATAGATACAGTTAAATGTCAAGGATAAGGAGCATAGTATTCCATTCCTTACTTAGAGGATTTAGGGTAGTGTTAGGGTTATGAGTTAGAAATAGGGTTAGGGTTAGCAATCATTCAAAATGGCTGTAAAGGAGTAGAGACGACGATAAGTGGCCAATTTCTGTTGACTGTGTAATTGTAGTACGGCTGGCTAGTCTTGCACCTTTGTAGACACTTCTGGATGTTGGGTATTAAAGGCCCAGAATTCACACTCTTCATTTGTGCTTAGAATTTGTCTTCCCATGGAGGCTGTAAAGCTGAATAGGAAAAACCCATTTAACCCATGGTTATTAGAAAGGAACTGAAGGCTATTAAGTACCTGAACGTTTGAAAGATGTTTGAAAAAGAATGGAGGACAGTAAGAGGTAGAATTTTGTCTGAACAATTAGAAGTTTATGATTAAAAAAAATAGCATTGATGCTAATCATATTTATAACAATTTTTTTAGACTTAATGTTTAGCTGATTTCATCCCGTCTCAAGGTCTTTGTTTTTGGTTAATTATTATTAGATAATATTTTTATGAAAAGTATCTGATTAAAGTATCTTTATGTTAGTTTCAGACTGAATGACTGCTTGGTCAGGGAGAGGACAGAATTATTAGATCACATTATTTTCCACTCCTAATTCTTTACTATTTTGCCATTGACTTCTGATCTTACGAAGCAGAAATCCAAGGTCAGCCTGATTTCTGGTCATCTGTGTATGACTTCTTTATTGCTTTGTGGGTTGATTGTGGGACATTTTCTTTATCCTTAAAATCTAAAAGTTTGACTAGAAAAAAATCTAGCTGTCATTATCTTTTCAGTAATTTTGCCTGGTATTTTATGAGCTCTTTTGAGCTAGAGATGCAGAACATTTTTTGACTCAGGAAAGTATTCATTTCCCTTTTAAAAAACCTTTGATTATTGGGGCCCCTGGCTGGCTCAGTGGTCTGGATCTCAGGATTGTGAGTTCAGGCCCCATGTTGGGCATGGAGCCTACTTAAAAACAAACAAACAAACAAACAAACAAACAAAGCTTTGATTATTGTTTCTGTTCATTTGTTCTCTATCGATCTTCTTTCATAATTTCCATTACTTTGTCCTTTCCATCTCTATTATGGAAGTTTCTCAAATTGTCATCCCCATACATCTAATTAAATATTCTGTTCTTATAACTTTTAGTAAAGATCTGAAATCTGAGGTGACATATTTACTTTTTTACATTATTTTTCTTTTGCTTTTTCCCTCTATTATTTCCACTTTTGTATCTCAACTACTTCTTTTCATTCCTGTCTAGGGACTTTGATCTCTCATTTTAATGTTTTATCAAATCTATTGAGAATAATGTAGTTGATATCTAAAATTTAACCTGTTCCTCCTTACATATTCACTTTCTGAATTACAGGTGCAGAGTTTCTCTTATGTGTTGGAATGTTCCTTTCCCTCAGTTATTCTTCCTTGAAAAAGGATAGGGGTGTATAGGTCTGGTACTTACCAAATAAACAAGATAGATAGGTACCTCACTGGCTGCTTGCTGGCTCTATAAGTTGCCTTTCCTTTCAGGTGTTAAGCTAAAGAACTAATCAGTGATAGTTTTGGAATACTTTTTGTGTCTAGCAGTCATTTATGTTCCTCCTATTTGACTGAGGGGACAGGAGCAATGGGGGTGGGGGATATCCCTTTCTGTAGCCTGGGTAATTTGACTTCAGAAAGGAGAATTTGTTTTTGATAATTTGAAGCCTAAGCTACAAATACCTGTGGTTCCTGAATGTAATGCTCCTAAGGCTTTTGGTTGGTCAAGTCTTCCTGTGTCTGTCTTCAAATTCCAAGATGTGTGTGTACTACTTTGTATGTTATAGAACCTGAAATAGAGAGGGGAAGCCATGGGCATGTAATAGTGCTAACTATTCTAAATGGGTCTGTCATGCGAGTGTAGGTATCATCTCTGCCATTGCTTACTCTGGAGAGCTGTTTTATTTTTTAAAAATTTTTGAGAGATTTATTTATTTGAGTGGGGGTGGGGTGGGGATCATGCATGTGCGCAGGGAGTAGGGAGGGGCAGAGGGAGAGGGATGGAGAGAATCACAGCAGACTGGGCTGAGTGTGGAGCAGATACAGGGTTGTTCAATTTCACGACCTTGAGATCAGTACCTGAGCTGAAACCAAGAGTGGAATGCCCAACTGACTGAGCCACCCAGGTGCTCCTGGAGAAAGCTGTTTTACAGCAGGTAGCTGGAGGGATGGAGCCACACATATGGGAGTCAGTTAAAAATCTGTTACCTTCCTGCCTGGCTCTTCTGTTGGATTTCAAGTCCCATTCCTGCCTTGGGCATTAAAGTAATTTTTGGGTCCAACGATTCTTTGAGCTGCGCAGTCCTAATTTCCAGTGTTGTTAATAACTTTGACTCTTATTGCTTCCTTAAGTATAACAATGAAAATACCATTGAAAAATTAGGGTGGAGGCAATGATAGAGATGAGCCAGGTATTCTTAGGTAGCCTCCATTTTAACTTCCAGCTTAGATTAACTTTTTGAAAGGAGGGAGATGAGAATAGTGTGGACAACAGCCACTAGTGGAAGAAGAAAGAGTTAGAGACCTTGCACCAAATGATTTCCAGTTCCTCAGGGAAGTATGATTAACACTGAAGTCAAATAGCCAAGGATTAAAATAGTTATAGTGTCCTTAGATCTGGAAAATGTTAGCTCATCATTTTCTAAATGATAACATAGAAGCTAAGAAGGGTTTAAGGGACTCCAAGGTCATAGAAAGGACATAGAAAAGGGACTCCAAGGACATAAAAAAAAACAAGATGGAATACAGGGTGGTATAGTTCACTTTTAGATTCTATATAGTTATGTTTTGTTTGATTTTCTCACAAATAATATGGTTTGTATTACATAACAAATTTAAAGAAACAATCAAATTTTCTAATAAGCAACAGAAGAAAAAGCTCTCATTTCTCCGTCACTTTTTCGAGCAAATTCTTTTTTTTTTTTAAGTCTTTTCTTTTTTAAAAGATTTTATTTATTCATGAGAAACACAGAGAGAGAGAGAGGCAGAGACACAGGCAGAGGGAGAAGCAGGCTCCATGCAGGGAGCCTGACGTGGGACTCCAGGATCAGGCTCTGGGTTGAAGGCAGCGCTAAACCGCTGAGCCACCCGGGCTGCCCTCTTTGAGCAAATTCTTAAGCCACATTCCCCACCTGACTCAGTTTCCTCATATACAGTAAATTAAATAATGTATCAAAAGTGTGGTTTTTAAACTTTGGTTACATATTAAAAGTCAGCTGGCCACTGTTTCAATGCCCAAAACTTAGGCCACAGTACATAGTATATGACTCAGGCATTATTTTTAAAATTTTCCCAAATATGTTTTAAAATTTCCCAATTGGGGGATCCCTGGGTGGCTCAGTGGTTTAGTGCCTGCCTTCGGCCCAGGGTGTGATCCTGGAGTCCTGGGATCGAGTCCCACATCTGGCTCCCTACCTGGAGCCTGCTTCTCCCTCTGCCTGTGTCTCTGCTTCTCTCTCTCTCTCTCTCTCTCTCTCTGTCTCTCATGAATAAATAAATAAAATCTTTAAAAAAAATTTCCCAAATGTATAGCCAAAATTGAGAGTTACTGCAGTTCTTTCAAGGCATATACTCATTTGATCTCAGATATTCTGACTTTAGTCATTTTGGAGTATTTGGGGCAAGTATTGACCTGAAATAAACTATATCACTTGGTTTTGGTATTTCTGCTAATTGTTCATTGTCTGGGAATCACCCTGGTAAAAAGAGAATTTAGTATATGGTGGAAGAGGCGCTGAACTTGAGGTTAAAAGACCAGACCACATGGGACTGGATCCCGGGACCCTTAGATCATGACCTAAGACCTGAGCTGAAGGCAGACGCTTAATCAACTAAGCCACCCAGGCACCCAGGATTTATTCATACCCTCCCAGGATTTATTTATACCCTCCTCCCCAGCTTTTTAATATGAAAAATTTCAAACATATAGAAAAAATACAGTGATAATAATTTGCTGTATCTGCATCATGTCTGTCTAGCTACCTGTTTTTGCTGAATACTTTGAAAATAAGTTGCAGACATTATGACACTTTATCCCTAAATACTTTCCCATGAATCTCCTAAGAATTAGGGCATTTTCTACACAATCACAAATAATATTACCACACTCAAGAACTTCTGTTTTAAGATTTTATTTATTTATTTGAGAGAGAGAGTGAGCATGAGGGTGGGATGGGCAGAGGGAGGGAGGGAGGGAGAGAGAGAGAGAGAAGCTCCCTGCTGAGCTCAGAGCCTGACGTGGGGCTCAGTCTCAGGACCTTGAGATCATGACCTGAATGGAAGTCAGATGCTTAACCACCTGAGCCACTGAGCCACACAGACACTGCTGTTTGTTTTTGAAATTTATTTATTTATTAGAGAGTGCACACAAGCACATGTGCATGTGAGGGCAGGGGCAGAGGGAAAGAATCTCAAGCTGACTCCTAGCCAAGCAGGGAGCCCAACAAGGGGAGTCTGACAGGGGTCTTAGTCTTAAGACCCTGAGATCATGATCTGAGCCAAAACCAAGAGTTGGAGGCTCAACTGACTAAGCCACCTAGGCACTCACACCCAAGAACATTTTTCAGAATGCCCTAAAATCTTCTGTAACTTCACATTCAGTTTTCCCCACTGTCTAAAAATTTTCTGGCTGTTTTCTTCAAGGTGTGTGTAGGTAACATTCATGCATTGGATTTGGTGGTTATATTTCTGAAGTCTTTTAATTGAGAATTGGGTTTTGAAGAGACCAGATCACTTTTGTTGTAGCAAATCCCACATTCTACATCTGATTATTTCTTCATGCATGTAATCGAATACTTCGTCATGTAATTGTACTCATTGCTCTATCTCCTGAATTTCCTATAAAGGAGAAATTAAGTTTAAAGATATGTTTAGATCTAGGTTAGGCATTTTGAGTGATAATACATTGTAGATGATGACTGGTACTTAAGGTTACATCACATCAGGAGGCATAAATAAAAGGTCTTACTCTCCAGGGTGCTTGGGTGACGCAGTCAGTTAAGCATCTGCCTTTGGCTTAGGTCATGATCCTGGGGTCTTGGGCTCCCTGCTCAATGGAGAGCCTGCTTCTTCCTCTCTGTCTCCCTCTGCCTGCTGTTCCCCCTGGTTATGCTCTCTCTCTCTTTTTTTTTTTTTTTTAATTTTTATTTATTTATGATAGTCACGGAGAGAGAGAGAGAGAGAGAGGCAGAGACACAGGCAGAGGGAGAAGCAGGCTCCATGCACCGGGAGCCTGATATGGGTCTCGATCCCGGGTCTCCAGGATCGCACCCCGGGCCAAAGGCAGGCGCCAAACCGCTGCGCCACCCAGGGATCCCTGCTCTCTCTCTTTCAAATAAATAAATAAAATCTTAAAAAATATATATTACTCTAATTGTTACTGAGTTTGATCACCAGGTTAAGCTGGTGACTGTCATATCTTTCCATTGTAAAGATACTTGTTTTCTCTTTGCAATTAGGAAGTAATCTGTGAAATAATCCTTTAGTACCCTGGGAATCTTGTTTTCCGCAATTTTCACCACATGATTTTTAGCACCCCTTGATCATCCTTGCCTCAATCACTTATTTCATTGGAGGTTGCACAATGGTGATTTTAAAATTCATTCCTTCTGCACTTATTAACTAGCATTCTAATGTATACATTACATTCTAATGTAAACTAGCATTCTAATTTCCTTCTTTACCAAAGATGAACCCTTAAAAGAAGTAAATTGTTTGCTTCATTCTTTTTCTTTATCAGTCTTCAGAGTAAGGAGTTGATGTCATAGTTACCCCTAATGGTGAATTCCTGAGCAATATTTTTACTCTCTGAGCTATTATTATGTATTTATGGATTCTTATTTATTCATGATATTATAATGAATTTTAGTCATTGTCCGTTTCAATACTAAAATTGTCTCAAATTTGCTAGTAGAGGGATCCCTGGGTGGTGCAGTGGTTTAGTGCCTGCCTTTGGCCCAGGGCGCAATCCTGGAGACCCAGGATCAAATCCCACGTCGGGCTCCCGGTGCATGGAGCCTGCTTCTCCCTCTGCCTGTGTCTCTGCCTCTCTCTCTCTCTCTCTCTGTGTGACTATCATAAATAAATAAAAAAACAAAAACAAAAACAAATTTGCTAGTAGAAACCCCTTAAAACTGGCACCTAGGTCCTTGTGACATCTCCCTATTGGTCTGAGTGCTTCCTTGCCTTCTGGTACATGATTTTTTAAATTTTACCTTGAAGATAATAATTTTTATTTTTTTGTATTTCCTTCTAGAGTATTTTAATACTAACATATATAAAACACTTTTTCCTCTTTTTCTACAAAAAGTAGCATACTGTAGTCAATGTTTTACTCTTTGTTTTTTCTCTCAACAATGTATCTTGGGGAGTATCTCATATCAGTGCATAGAGAGCATCCTTATTCTTGCTGCATTTCCTTTTTATTAGATGTTCTATAATTTAATCAGTCTTTGTTGATGGACACTTGGATCATTTCCTATCTTGCTGTTGCAAACAATGCTTTAGGGAATAACCTTGTATATATGTCATCTAGTGTGGGAACAGGTGTATCTGTAGGATTGGATCACTAAACTGAAGTGAGATTGTTGTGTTAATGTAATTTTGATATAAAATACCTAATTGCTGATGTTAGACTATTACTCGCAATGAATGAGAATGTCTGGTTTCCCATAAACTTGCCAAGTGAGTGCATTATTAAATTTTTGAATTTTTTGCTAATCTGATGAATGAAAAAAATTTTTTCTTCTTATATGTAAGGATGAATATTTTTTCATATGTTTAAAGTTCATTTGTATTTCCTTTTCAGTGATTTTATGATCATACTCTCCATTTTTGGACATAATACTTTGTCCAAATTGCTTTTCTCTTTATTTTATATATCTATATTTGTGCACATACATATATACAGAAACCTATGTTTTTTTCTTTTTTTTTTTTTTGCCTATGTTTTTTCTATAGTATGTTTATGTATTGGAGATTTGCTCTTTCATCAGTGATATGATTGCCAGTATTTTTTCTTACTTTGTCATTTTGTTGTTAGGGGTTTGTTTTGCTTTACTTATGGTGTTTTTTGCTTTGCAGAATTCTTTGATTTTTTTATGTATTCAAATCCACCAGTTTTATTTTAATGGCGTTGGATTTAGAGTCATGGTTAGAAAATCCCTATCCACTCCAAAGTTATAAATATTTATTCTGTACTTCTAATACTTTTTTTAAAAATTTTTATTTATTTATGATAGTCACAGAGAGAGAGAGAGAGAGAGAGAGAGGCAGAGACACAGGCAGAGGGAGAAGCAGGTTCCATGCACCGGGAGCCTGACGTGGGACTCGATCCTGGGTCTCCAGGATCGCGCCCTGGGCCAAAGGCAGGCGCCAAACCGCTGCGCCACCCAGGGATCCCTGTACTTCTAATACTTGAAGGGTTTCATTTGTTACATTGAAGTTTTGGGTCCATTTGGAGTTCTCTTGATATGAGTTATAGCTCTAATTTCTTTTTTTCCCTACATGGCTACTTACACCCATTTAGTGAAAAATTAATTTTTCCCACCTTCATGAGATTCTAAAATTCCATATCCATTTTGATCAGTTTGGGGGATGTTAGTCTTCCATTGGTCTTCCATTTGTTTATATGCCAGTACTACATACACAGTTTTAATTACTGAGGCATTATGTTTTGATATCTGGTAAGGCTTATCTCTTTCACTGCTCATTTTTTTTCAGGGTTGTTTTTTTTTTTCTTGTTTCCATATGAACTTTAAAGTCAGCTTGTCCATTTAAAAAAATAAGTTAGCATTTTTTATTGGGATTATTAAATTCTAAATTATGGAGAATTGATGTTTAGGAGTTTTTTTATCTGTTAATTTGGTGTCATTCCATTTGTTCAAAAAATTTTTTTTTATTTGGAGCCTTCGTTAGTATTTTAAAATTTTCATCTTGTAGCTGTGCATTTTCTTTTTAGTTCACTCCTAAATATTTTATCTTTTTTTGCTGTTGTAAATTAGATTTTTTCCCCCAGCTACTGTTGATCGATTGCAAATGTAATAAAAACTATTGTTTTCTGTGTATTTTGTACCATTCTACATTACTGAATTTTTTTAAGGTTTTATTTATTTATTCATGAAAGAAAGAGACAGAGACACAGGCAGAGGGAGAAGTAGGCTTCCTGTGGGAGCTCGATGTGGGACTCCATCCCAGGACCCCGAGGATCATGACCTGATCCAAAGGCAGATGCTCAACTTCTGAGCCACCCAGGCACCCTTACTGAATTTTTTTATTTTTTTCTGTTTCCTTGTTGATTTTCTAAGATGTTCAAGAATACAAATACAAATATCATCTGCTAATAGTGATAATTTTATACTCTTTTTCCCAATTTTTTACTATTAGTCTTGTTTCATTTCATTGACTTTGTATCTCCTGCACAGTGTTTAATAATACCTAATGGATATCTGTCTTCTTCCCAGCTTTTCCCCATTAAGCAAGCTGCTGACAACTTAGGGTCAAAAAGATTTATTTTGTCATATAAAGGAAGTGTTTGTAATATTCCAATTCGTTTCTTTTTAAAGATTTATTTAAGGGAATCTCATATATGTCCCTGAGTTTTGAATCCATAGTCTTTGAAATGCTTGTTGAATAGTGGTTTAATTTCAGAAAAAAGATATATGTTGTAGACTTAATGAAAATTCTGTTTTAACATCATCTGAAGATGTCTAAGTTGACTTGGCAACTTGTGATACTTGCATTGACTTCTGTTACAAAGATGTCACCTCTGTAATTTCTAATTTCTGTATAATACTGAAACTTTATTTTCTCTCTCTCTCTTTTTTAGAATTTTTATTTGGCTGCTGCCTTGAAATACTGGCCCTAAAAATGCCAGCTTGTTTGGACTTAGAAGATGACCGGGATAAATGATAAAAATTAAAGACATTTTGGTAAGTGAAATATTATGTAAAAGAGTAGTTAAGGCTCAGCTTAATTCCTTGCAACAGAATTACTCTACCAAAGTCACATAGCAAATAAAAAAACTGTTTCCTTCATCATCTAGCATATTGTCAAAGGAGAAGGTGGTCTTTGGGATGCCTGGGTGGCTCAGCGGTTAAGCGTCTGCCTTCGGCTCAGGGCATGATCCTGGAGTCCCAAGATCGAGTCCCACATCAGGCTCCCTGCATGGAGCCTGCTTCTCCCTCTGCCTGTGTCTCTGCCTCTCTCTGTGTGTCTCTCATGAATAAATAAATAAAATCTTAAAAAAAAATTAGAATATGGTCCTTCAACCAGTTGTGGGAGGCATCAGCATGTTTAATGAAACCCAAAATTCACTAAGTTGAGTGCTTTCTGTTCCTCTGGGGTTGAAACCTTGATTTCTTTTTCTTTATCTTAGAGAGTCCACAGGCCTCTCAGGAAGCACATCATAGCTTTTTTTTTTAAGATTTATTTATTTATGAGAGACAGCACAAGTGGGAAAGGCAGAGAGAGAGAATCTCAAGCAGACTCCACACTGAGTGAGGAGCCCAAAGTAGAGCTCAGTCTCATGACCCTGAGATCATGACCTGAAGTGAAATCAAGAGTCGGACACTCAACTGACTGAGCCACCCAGGTGCCCTGGCACATCATAACGTTTAAATGCATTTTAAATATCTGGTCTCTGCCAGCACTATACCAAACCCTGCATAATTCACCCAGACCTAATGTTGGACTAGTCAATCATATAAGTCATAGAAATTGAAAACTGAAAAGAAAGAAGGAAGGAAGGAAGGAAGGAAGGAAGGAAGGAAGGAAGGAAGGAAGGAAGGAAGGAAGGAAGGAAGGAAAGGAAAGAAAAGAAAAGAAAAAAGAAAAAAGAAAAGAAAAGAAAAGAAGAGATTGAAAACTGATGGCTGAGCCTTATGCAACTACAGCATGTTTCATTTAGCCTGCAGTATTTTCCAAAAATGTAAAACTATTTTTAAATTCTGGAGATATTCACTGAATATATGGATTTTAGTCTTTTCTTAAAATTTAGAACATCTACTAGTGCTGGGCCTGTACAACCCCTCCCATCTTTCCAAAAAGAAAGTAATAGGCTAGAGCAGAGTAGTGGCTGCTTAGCATGGATGGGTTTGTGAGTTTCCTGTTGCCCAGATCATTTATACAGTATGTGCAAATGCATTTAATATCCAGTGTACTTCTCTTATTTTATTTGCCTGACCCCTGTGAGTATGGGAATTTATGATTTCTGATGTACAACATAGGGCCTTGTCTTTTGTTTAAATGGCAGCCAAGTTGATAATCTGAATAACCTGTGACAGTCTTTTACTCATTATTCAGCTACCTACACCAGTCCTTTATCTTCAGATCTAAATGTAAATCTGGTGCATATTAGCAGTTATATGTATAATATATCTGATATATAAATTCATGTACTTAAAAGTAATAAGTTATAAGTAATATAAATTTATATATTTACAAATATACATGTTTACGTATATTTATTTTTAATCCTATGATTTGGAAGGTGTTCATAAGTAAGCTTCTAAGCCATCCTGATGTCTGGTGGAGTTTTACCTCGGAGCAGTAGTTTGTTGCTGGTATGCTTGCTTTTTTCTTTTCTTTTAAAAACATTTTTATTATGAACAATTTCAAACATTTTAAAAAATTATACTATAAACAATAGTATAATGAACACCTATATACCCATCACCTGCATAAAGGTTAACCTTTATTAACATTTTGCCATATTTGCTTAATCTATTTTTCCTTAATTATTTTTGTAATTTTTTTTTTTAAGATTTTATTTATGTATTTGAGATAGAGAGAGAGAGCAGGAGGAGGAGCAGAGGGAGAGGGACAAGCAGATTCCCTGCTGAGCTCAGAGCCTGACTTGGGGCTCAACTCAGGGCTTGACCCAAGGACCCTGAGATCATGACCTGAGCTAAAATCAGACACTTAACTGACAGAGCCACTCAAGTGCCACCCTTCCTCAATTAAAGTAAAACATAAGCATTATAAGCATTATTAAAACATAAGCATAAAGCAAACATAAGCATTATTTGACTCCTGAGTGCTTCAGTATGCATCTCTTGAACAGTAAGAACATTGTATTGTATAACCATAACACCATTATGATCACGCCCTAACAAAATTAGCAGTGATTCCCAGGATGCCTGGGTAGCTTTGTTGGTTAAATGTCTGAGTCTAGATTTCAGCTCAAGTCATGATCTCAGGGTTATGATATCCAGCCCCTACGTCAGGCTCTGTGCTCAGCAGGGCATCTGCTTGAGATTCTCTCTCCTTCTCCCTTTGCCCTTCCCCCTACTCTCTCTCTCTCTAAGTCAATCAATCTTTTTAAAAAATTAGCAGTGATTCCCAGGACGCCTGGGTGGCTCATTGGTTAAGCGTCTGCCTTCAGTTCAGGACCCTGGGATCAAGTTCTGAATCAGGCTCCCCACAGGGAGCCTACTTCTTCATCTGCATCAGGCTCCCACAGGGAGCCTACTTCTCTGCCTCTCTCTCTTTGTGTCTCTCTTGAATAAATAAATAAAATCTTTAAAAAATAAAAATTAGCCTTCATGGCATGATTGATGTCACCTTTTTGGAAGACTATCAAAATCCAAGGTTTTTAGTTGGCCTCCTTCTTTCCAGTTAAAGATTCTTTTGGAAAACATATCTTAAATTTGAAATCCTTCTTGCAGTCATCCCAACTATGGAATAGCTACTAAATAGCTCCAGTATTTTAGGCAGTCTCAGCAGTTATCAGCAGTCATTTTCCTAATGAACAGCAGCTTTTAAGCCCTAAAGCTTTCTTAGTCTTGTTTATTTACCTCTAAAGTTCTTTAAATCTGTGAAGTACAGATGTTAGTTGACTAAAGGCAACAGTATTTATGAGGGATTTCTTGAACGCTATTGTTTTTTAACCACTCAAATCACACTATTCTTTTGTAATAATCACAGTACTAGAAAATGATATACTTGCCAAACTGTAAAGTACTCTGTTCGAAGGATTGGGTTTTGTTTTCCATACTTAAAACAGAGGAATTTTTTCCCCCTAAGATTTTAGCTTAAATTTGTTTTGGGAAAGTCTTTATTCTTAAGAAGTTTAAGTAACTTTTAAAATAGAAAAAGAAAAAAAGTTAAACAGTTTTTAAAAGTTGATACATTTTTTCCATTTGTGCTGGTAATATAACCATGTTACAGCATATTTAGCTTTGCATATCCGCAGTGACTTCTAGTGTATTTGGAAAATAAGAAAAGAAAATTTACCAGTGATCTTACCAACCTAGAACAATCACTGCATTTTTGTGAATTTCTTTTCGGCTCTTTTTCCTTATCCATCTTTTAAAAAACACAAAGTTGTAATTATAGTTTATGTAAGGAATGTTTTTAAGTTAGAAGAGTTGTATGAGGTTCTTATGTTTCTTTCTTTTTTTTTTTTTTTTAAGACTTATTTATTTATTCATTCAGAGAGAGCGAGAGAGAGGCAGAGGGAGAAGCAGGCCCCATGCTGGAAGCCCGGATGTGGGACTCGATCCCCAGTCTCCAGGATCACACCCCAGGCTGCAGGATGCAGGAGGCGCTAAACTGCTGCGCCACTGGGGCTGCCCGGTTCTTATGTTTCCATGTCATTCTTCATATTCACTCACTTTTGGGTTAAGAATGTGATCTTCAGGCCCAAAGCTAATGAAGAAAATGGCCACATAATGTGATCTCTAGTACATGTACTCTTTGGTAGAGAACGTAACTGAAAATAGCCGATAATGTGATTTTTCTAGATCTAAAAATTTGTTTATTCATGAGAGACACAGAGAGGGAGAGAGAGAGAGAGAGAGGCAGAGACACAGGCAGAGGGAGAAGCAGGCTCCATGCAGGGAGCCTGACATGGGACTCGATCCTGGGTCTCCAGGATCAGGCCCTGGACTGAAGGCGGCACCAAACTGCTGAGCCTCCGGGGCTGCCCAGATCTAAAAGTTTAAAAGTAATTTAGTTCTGTCCAGGACAAAGTTCTTTCCCTCCAGAAACATGTGTTAACCACTTCTTTTCCTTTCCTAAAAGTATTTAAAAACATTTTTTTGTTTGTTTTTTTCCTGAATTATTATTTTTAGCCATATAACTACTAATAACCCTTTAAACATTGTTTTATTTTTTTTTAAAGATTTTATCTATTTATTCACGATAGAGAGAAATAGAGAGGCATAGACACAGGCAGAGGGAGAAGCAGGCTCCATGCCTGGAGCCTGATGTGGGACTCGATCCCAGGACCCCAGGATCACGCCGTGGGCCAAAGGCAGGCGCCAAACCGCTGAGCCACCCAAGGATCCCCTAAACGTTGTTTTAAAGGGTTCTCAAGACTTTAGGATTTTAAGTAGTCCTCTGGATTTTTTTTTTTTTTAATTGGGTCAAGTTGTGCTTTTCAGGTTAGAGAAAGAGAAAGGCTCTAAAAACATTGGCACCTCTGAAACTTTTATCGGGATAGGAATAACAAGAGTCTCAGGGAGCCCCTTGCTCAGTGGGCCAAAGACTTACATAAATTATTCTCCAAATATAACTTGTTTTATTTTCTTGTGATCTCTGTTCCCTCTCCCCATATTATAGGCTTACCAAAAAGTAGCCTATGACATAATAGACATAGAAATTATAATAAAAGGAACTTTACTTAAAACTGGCAAAGTTTTATTTCAAGTATTTTTTTAAAAATTATTTATTTGAGAGAAAGAGAGAGAGAGAGAGAGTGAGAGGGAGGGGAAGAGAGAGAGGGAGAAAAGCTGACTCCACCCTGACTAGAGTCTAACGTGGGACTTGATCCCATGACCCTGAGATCATGACCTGAGTTGAAATCAGGAGTCCGACGCTCAACCAACTGAGCCACCCAGGTGCTGCCCCTATTTTAAATATTTTTAAGAACTAGTTATTAGGGGCACCTGGGTGACTCAGTTGGTTGAGCATCTGCCTTTGATTCCGGTCATGATCCCAGAGTCCTGGCATCAAGCCCCACATTGGGCTCCCTGGTCAGCGGAGACTCTGCTTCTGCCTCTTCTGCCTGCCACTCCCCCTGCTTGTACTCTCTTTCTCTCTCTCTCTCTCAAATAAAGTCTTTTAAGAAAAACTAATTATTACAGAATATCTTAATTAGTTTATCCTCTTTGTAATTTCTCAATTTTTATTACCTGGCAAATAAATTATAGTTTTCACAGAACAGTGGGTTATACATTGTTGATTTTATTTTATAATTATGCACTTATAATACCTTTTTAATTTTCTTTTTTCAAAGGTTTTCTTATTCTCCATTTGGCATATGCTACTGGAATAATATTCACCATGGTTTTGGATGACCTTCCAAACTTAGAAGACATCTATACTTCCTTGTGTTCATCAACAATGGAAGACTCAGAGATGGATTTTGATTCTGGACTAGAAGATGATGACACAAAAAGTGAGAATATTTTGGAGGATTCCACAATCTTTGTGGCCTTCAAAGGAAATATAGATGATAAAGACTTCAAATGGAAATTGGACACAATATTGGAGAATGTGCCCAATTTGTTACACATGGGTAATTTGCTTTAATTATTTTCTTCTCGTTACTCTTTTTTTAAAGTGTTTGCTCTTCTGTAATTTTCTTGAGTTTTACAAAGTAAAACTATACTGGATTGAAAGGCTGATTTTAAGTGCAGGATTAGAATTTTATAATTTTTTTAATGAGGTGTAGTTGACATAATATACATTATATTAGTTTCAGATATACAACATACCATTCCATATTTTTATGTATTGTGAATGATCACCACAATAAGTCTAGTTAACATCTGTCACCATATATAGTTACAATTTTGTTTTCTTGATTTTTTCAAAATTTTTTACTTAATTCAATTTGCCAGTATATAGTATAATGCCCACAGTTTTCTTGTGATGAGAATTTTTGAGATATACTCTCTTAGCAACTTGAAAATATGCAGTAAAGTATTACTAATCATAGTCACTATACTGTACGTTACATCCCTATGACAATAACTGGAACTTTGTACCTTTTGACCCCCTTTACCCATTTCACCCACTCCCCACCCCTCATCTTCAACCTCTGTCAACTACCATTCTGTTCCCTATATCTACGAACTTGGTGTTTTTGGTTTTGTTTTGTTTTGTATTTTAAGATTCCACATGTCAGTAAGATCTTACTGTATTTGTCTGCTTATTTCACTTACCATAATGCCCTGAGGGTTCATCCATGTTTGTTGTAAATGGCAAAATTCTTATTTATAGCTGAATAATACTCCATTAGATATATATATATATATATATATATATGAGATTGATATGTATTATATATATATTGATATATATAGGTTGATATATATATATACATATATATATGTGTATATATATATATAATGGGTTTATGTATTTCCTCACATTTTTTCACATTTTCTTTGTTCATTCATCTATCCACAGACATTTAGGTTGTTTCCATATATTGCTTTTATAAATAATGCTGCAGTGAACATGAGGGGTCTAGATATCTTTTTGAGTTATTGGTTTTGTTTTCTTCAGGCAAATACTCAAAAATAGAATTGCTGGATCATATGTTTTATTTTTAATTTTTTTGAGGAAACTCCATACTGTTTTCCACAAACTGGCAGCACCAGTTTACATTCTTACTAACACTATGCGAAGGTTCCTCTTTTCTCTACATCCTTGCCAATACTTTTTTTTTTTGGTCGTTAATAACCATTCTAACAGATATGAGATGATACCTCATTGTGGTTTTGATTTGCATTTCCATAATGATTAGTGACGTTGATCACCTTCCATCTACCTGTTGGTCATCTACATGTAGTCTTTGGAAAAAAGTCTATTCAGATCTTCTGCCCAATTTTTAATTGGATTGTTTGGATTTTTGCTAGCAAGTTGTCTCATTTCTTTATGTATTTTGGATATTAATTCCTTATCAGATGCATGATTTGCAAATATTTTCTCCCATTTAGTAGATTACCTTTTCATTTTCTTGATGGTTTCCTTTGCTCTGCAGAAGCTTTTTAGTTTGATGTGGTTCCACTTGTTAGTTTCTGTTTCTTTTGCTTTTAGTGTCACATTTTTAAAAAATTGCCAAGACCAATGTTAAGGAGCTTACCACCTATGTTTTCTTCTAGTTTTATGGTTTCAGGTCTTACATCAAGTCTTTAATCTATTTTGAGTTAACTTTTGTGTATGGTATAAGATAGTGATCCAGTTTCATTCCTTTGCATGTGGCTGTCTAGTTTCCCCAGCATCATTTATTGAAGTGACTGTCCTTTGCATATTCTTGGCTTCTTTGTCATAAATGAATCGACCATATATGTGTGGGTTTATTTCTGGGCTTTCTATTTTGTTTCATTAATCTGTGTGGTTTTTTTATGCCAATACCATACTGTTATTATTACTATAGCTATGTAATATAGCTTGAAATCAGAGGTAGAATTTGTTTTTAAATAAAAAATGCTGTTGTATTACTTTTAACTACATGGAGAAACTGAACATGATAAGGTATTGCTTAACATAGTAATCCTTAAATTATCTGCTCTAATGTATAGGAGTTAATTCTTAAGACCCATGTTTATTTATTGTTTTTAACACTCCAAACTTCAGTTTCCATTCCTTCCTTCAATACTGGAGCTTGAAGGCCCCTTAAAGCTTAAAAAAACTTTTATTTCATGGTTCTACTTAAACGTACATGAAATATGTTTTCTTAAGTTTTATTTATTTATTTTTAAGATTCTCTTTTATTTATTCATGAGAGACACAGGCAGAGGGAGAAGCAGACTCCCTGTGGGGAGCCTGATGCAGGATTCGATCCCGGGACCCCAGGATCATGACCTGAGCCAAAGGCAGACACTCAACCACTGAACCACCCAGGTGCCCCATTTTCTTAAATTTTAGATGAAAGGTTACCCAGCTGGCAGCTTGTTGTGTTATGGCTCTACTTTCGGTTTTTTTTTTGTTTTTTTAATGTCTGAATTTCATTGCCGATGCTTTTAAAATTGAAATATTTTACATACAAATCCAGACTTTGGATTTAGCACTAAAAATGAAAGATCTATAAACACTGAACTCTCTTTTCCTGATGGTGCTCAGGAGCAGCTTCTATTTAGGGCAGGCCCTCATCTCACATTGCTCCTCTCTGGCTTCTTCATACATTTAGACCCACATGTCTGGGTCTTGTGGGCATTTGTGGTTTTGAACCTTGGTTTAGATGTTCTGAATCATTCCTGGTTAGAAATGATTTCCATTTCTTTCTACTCTCATCGACAAAAAAAGCCTAGATTTTATTATTTTCTTTTTTAAAAAAAGATTTACTTATTTAATTTGTGAGAGAGGGAGCACGAAGGGTGAGGAGAGAGAGAATCTCAAGCCGAGTCCACACCGAGCTTGGAGCCCAAAGTGGGGCTCAATCTCAGCACCCTGAGAGCATGACCTGAGCTGAAACCAAGAGTTGGATGCTTAACTGACTGTGCCACCCAGGCACCTCTAGATTTTATTCTTCTATCACAAATCCTGATGTGATCAAGTAGTGATTAGATTTTTAGGCTTAGTGTTGTTTTTCTTTTCCTTTGAGATTTGATGTTAGGAGGAAAGCTGTCATTTTCTCAAGGGCTTTGTATGTGTGTTTTTTCTGTGTAAAGCATAGTATTAGGGAACGTTATGTGTTAAAGTTACAGTTACTGCCATCATTGTCACCATAATTATGGTCAGAATATAATATAAGAGCTTTTCCAGCTTAGAACAGCATATATGAAATTAAATATATATTATAGTTGTAATTTATCATATTACACAGGGAAAACTGTGTGAGTGAGCATGAAATTGTTCATTGCTCTTAATTACTCACATTTTTTCTTGATTTAAATTGCTGAATCAGGGGCTCTTGGCTGGCTTAGCTGGTAGAATTTGTGACCTTGACCTCCAGGTTGTGAGTTCAAGCACCACAGTGGGGCTTTAATTTTGCATTACAAAATAAAAGATAGATAGATAGCTGAATCAGTTTATTTGTGGCTTTCAAATAAATTACCAAACCCAGATTTATGATGTTATCACCAAATATAAGATTGTATTCTTGGTCCAAAAGTATATTAAGTCAAATCTTCTCAGGTATGATAGAAGTTAAAATTTTTGCTAAAATATAACCATTTTATAGACAAGGATTTTTAAATAACCATATCACAAATAGATAATACCATAAACAAATTTGATGTTTGTTTAAACTTTGTATAAAATTCTAGTACTCTTTAGATTGAGAAGAAGCCCTATAGTACCTAACACTCCATGGAATCAGGATCTCTAGCTTTCCTACTTTTTGCTATTCAGAGGCATAAGTGTCATGGAAAGTAAATTGACCTGAGAATCAGAGCTGGATGTTAATGCCATCTCTGATGCTGGTAGGTGACCACAAGATTCTAGGCAGATCACAGCCTCTCTTGGCCTCAGTTTCCTCATCTGTAAAATAGACTTGAACTAATTCTTGCCTAATCCTTTCTAAATTTCTGTGGTTGTATTACCTCACTGCTCTTAGCAAGTAGTTTCTTTTTTCCACATTAGAACAAGTGAACTCCATGTTTGGATAAGTTAACTTTCAATGTATAGTGGTATTGGAGCTAGAAGGGGCTTTAGGCAACATGTAGGTACTTTCCTCGGTCTGTAGGTAGATCTGATTTGACAACACATATACCTGTATGACCCATTTCCTTTATATCGAAATGCAAACTGAATAGAGGATACCAAAGATTTAATTTAGCCAAGTTCATAACAAAAGGGAAAATTATGTTGTCTGGGTTGTTGAAAAAAAATTTTTTATCAGCTAATTGGGACTGGGATTTACTTTTCCATCTGTAAAACACAATTACAAACAACACTTAACCTCCTCTATTAACTTTTGTATATTCTTTCAAAAACATGTCCTGCACCTGGGTGGCTCAGTTGTTGAGGGTCGTCGACCTTTGGCTCAGGTCATGATCCCGGAGTCCAGGGATCAAGTCCTGCATCAGGCTCCCAGGAAGGAGCCTGCTTCTTCCTCTGTCTATATCTCTGCCTCTCTCTCTGTGTGTGTTTCTCATGAATAAATAAATGAAATCTTAAAAAAAAAAAGTCCTAAAGTTTGCATTGACTTTTCACACTTGTTGAAATGTAATGTTTTCATATCCTCACTGAAGCTTTGTTATCAAATTACATTGTTTTTTTTCCTTCAGTGTGCTTCAGTGAAAATTATACTCTTAAAGCAGGGGAAAAAATTTAGAACAAAAAAGACTTAAACCCTTCTTAAATTGAAGCATTTATAGGACATTGGAAGAAATGTTTTCTCCCTCTCTGTGACTATCTTGCACAGAGATACTCATTAATATTTAAATATGAATATGAACTGGCATAATCTGCATCCCATATTTTACAGAATTTCACTGAAATTTGAGACTACATGGTCTCATGATGCCAGTTCACATACATTTAACTGAGTCCAGAACTAGACCCTAGTCTATTCATTTAAACTTATCTCTCTTCTCTCTTGCATTCCCTTCTCCATCTTACTGCTTTCCATGTATTCAGTGTGTGTGTCAGATCCTATTCTAGGGTTTGGACATATATTTTCTCATTTAGTACTCAAAATCTCATGAAGTAGTTTTTACATGAAGAGGAAGGTAAGTTTCAGAAAACTTAAATTATTTGTTCATGGTCACCCAGGTGCTAAGTGGTAGAGCTGGGATTTGATTTGAAATCTACCTAATGCCAAAGACACCTCTCAAAGCTACTGCAAGCCAATGCTCTGCCTTGTTCTTTTGCTTTTGGTTTGTTTGTTTCATGTTTTCTGGTGGCTAAAAAATTACTAATATTAATTTGCTTTCTTTCATGACCAAGAATCCAGCAAGCTAAAGGTACAGAAGGTGGAGCCCTGGAACAGTGTGCGTGTGACATTCAACATCCCCCGGGAAGCAGCGGAGCGGTTACGGATCTTGGCTCAGAGCAACAACCAGCAGCTTCGGGATCTGGGGATCCTCTCCGTTCAAATTGAAGGTGCCCATCTGGACCCAAATCATAACAAGAGTAGGATGTAGAATTTTCTGTGCTGCTTGTCTGTTCCTCTCGTGTTTCAGAATGCCAGGTAACTCATGTAACCTGTGCTTCACATTGCAGCACCATAGGATAAAGAAGAATTGAGGCTTTGTCTGGATTCTGATGCTTTAGCATCCACAGTCTCAGACTCCATTCCCTTGCCTGATTTTGTCTGTCTGTCAGATTTGGAATTTATTGGCACCCTGACCAGGAACTGATTTGTCTTTTAAAGAATATATAATTTAAAAAAAAAAAATATATATATAATTTCGTTTGTTTCCTTCAAATAAACATTAGTATTTTTTTCTTTATCTAACAGAGATTAGGAGGCCCTGAATAGTCCTTTTTGTAGCAGTATTCATTTTTCAAATATTTTGCCTTAGTGGTCTTTTCAAAATGAAAATATGCTACACACGCACACACACATACACACAGCTTAAAATCCCTGCTATGGCTTGCTATTGTTCACAGAATAAGGACCAAACTTTATACCAAGACATCATGGCTTTGCATGGTCTGACCTCCACCTTTCTCATCCAATCGTAACTCCTACAACTCTCTTCTCTTTGCTGTCTGTTCAAGCCTCTTTAGCTGCAGCCGTTTGCATTTATGTTTTCTCTATGTCCCTTACCATGCCCCCTCCTCTTACTTAACACTTACTCAGCCTTCAAGTTTATCAGCTTAAATCATCTTGAAAATATATTTTCTGAACTCCTTGATGAAGTCAGTGTTCTTTATGTGCTCTCACAAAAGTCTGGGTTTTTTCCTTAGATCATTTATGTCACACTTTCATCAGAGCAATTATTTGATTATTATTTTATTCCCCCCTAGATTGCAAGATCCAGTAGGGCAGAGGCTATGTCTGGTTTTGCTCACTATTGTAGCTCTGCTTGCCTGGAACATGTTAGGTTCCTTGGTAGACATATGTTGAATGAAAACAAGGAAAGTACACACATAATAGCACCACTTTGCTTTAGCACTTGGCATACAATGATAAGAATGATATGGTCCTTGCTGTTACGAACTCAAAAGAAACTCCTGACTTTAGTTAGGGAGACAAACCTGTGAGAGATATATAAGTACCAAGTATGGGGGAGCACAGAGGAGGTTAGAAATGATTATATATGTATTTTGAGAAATGGGGTAAACCCCATCATTTGATAAACAAGGGAATAGTGGTTTAAATAACAATCCATCTATTATGAAAAAAAATTGGATTATCTAAAAGGATCCAGAAAAGTAAAATTTATTCACAGCAATCTGTAGGATATTGGATGAACTTTGGGGAAGAGTGGGAGTAAAACAACTATTGCCTGCAATAAAACTAGATAGGCTGCTTATGTTTTATAGAACATAGAAGTGGTTTCTTAAAAACTAAATGTTTTATAGTCTCTGTTACCTATTTATGTGAGTTAAAAGGGCTTTGAACCTTATGTGGTAGTGTTTCCTACTGGAGAAAGGAAACACCAGTTTCTTCTTTTAATCAGACCTACGTCCTATAAGTTCTTTTTAAAAGGATAAAATGCGGGATCCCTGGGTGGCGCAGCGGTTTAGCGCCTGCCTTTGGCCCAGGGCGCGATCCTGGAGACCCGGGATCGAATCCCACATCAGGCTCCCGGTGCATGGAGCCTGCTTCTCCCTCTGCCTGTGTCTCTGCCTCTCTCTCTCTCTCTGTGACTATCATAAAAAAATAATAAAAAAAAAAGGATAAAATGCTGGCTCCTCTTTATTGTTAAAGCTGTAGATTAAAGCATAAGTACCATCAGGGATGTAAAATAGATAACATATATTTTAAGAAGTTATGAAATTCACAAATGGCAATGATTATCACATTACAGGAAAGAGTTCTTTAACTTTTTAGGAAGTACATATGTGTTCCAGGTGATCTCCTTTTCTCCACACTCCCTCAGAATTCAGACAGGATCTAAAGTGGTGGCAGAAGCTTTGCTTTTGTAAAACTGGTAACAAGCTGATGCCTTTGTATATTGTAAGAAGAGATGTTGCCACGCCATGGTGTCTGCTGCAGGGGTTCAGGGACAGGTTATTCTCCCAACAGCCTATTTTCCATTGAAGAACACTCTCTGTACCCTTCCTTTTCTGAGTTTTAGCCAGGGAGTTGGGAAGACATCTTTTTTGAGGACATTTCGTGACCCCTCCATCCATGGTGATTTAAAGCAGAAGTCTGCAAACTTTTTCTGTAAAGGGCCAGAGAATATTTTTGGCTTTGTGGAACCTAAGACCGCTGTCACACAATTCCAGTCTGGTTGTAGTGCAAGACAGCCATAAGCAATATGTAAGTGAATGAACATGGATGTCTTCCCAGCAACACTTTAATTATTACAGGCAGCAGGCTAGATTGAGCCCATAGGTTGTGGTTTGCTGACCCCTAATCAGCAAGTTTGGGAGCCTCATGTGTGTTTCTTTGATACCAGTTAGCTTATATGCAGTTGGCAATTAGGGGAATGATAGTAATATAATGTGGAAATTGTGTGTATTCATATAAACAAGACAAGGGAAGCTGGAATAGTGGAAATAGATGATTATCTAAAAGAAAAAAAAAAAACCTCAGCTGCTGCATAGGTGGGAAGTCCTTTCAGCTCTATTTTAAGATAATTAATCTGAACTTACATTCAGATACCTTTCCCCAGAAGTGCATCCCCAGAGTTAGCTTGTGACGTTTTACTTCCTCCTGGGCTTGCAGCCTCATTGGTTCAGGAGCTCTACTGCATCTGCATTATCTCAGCACCTCATTACAGCATTGACACTGTAAACGTTTCTGGATATGTTGCTTCCATCAGTTACTGTTTTTATTAGAGTGCTGGTTACAAAACCAATAGCGTTTTAAGGTTCCAGCAACACTTTTTCCCATAAAAGCTATTTTCAGCATGAGATTTGACAGAATGTGGGATTTTCTAGGAATGTATTCATCGTATAGAAAATGCCTGTAATTCTTTGTAAGGTTATAAGATGACAATTCATAATATATTTAATAAATAGCCAATGAGTGCTATTATGTATCAGACACTGTTCTGTGTCTTAAGGGTATAATTAGGGTGGCCATATAATTTATCAACCAAAATGACACTTTTGAGAGTAAAAAGGGTTCTATTAATAACTGTCCCTGAACGATAGATAAAAGGGAACTAGGGCAGATTTATGGTTACCCTTGTACAGTGATGGGGGAGGCAGACAAGAAATCAAGTGAATGAGTAAGTCATTACTCATTCGGGGATATGGACTGAAGATATAACAAGATGTTCTGATAAGGGTGATCTATCCTTGGATAAGGCAGTTGGAGGTCTTTTGGGGCCTGTGATACTTAAGAGTACATGAAAATTGAGAAGTTGGCTTATGTGAAGAGAGCAGGAGAACTGTTAGAGACTGAGGGAATGACATGTGCAAAGGCCTTAAAGTGAGAAGCAGCTTTGTGTGCCTAAGAAACTATAAAAATATGCCACTAAGGCTGAATCCTTATTTAAGTAGAAAATAGTGAGTTGAGGTTAGAGAGGCAAGGTCTACATCTGGGCTGTTAATTGTGGTAGCCACCAGCCATCTATGGATTTTGAAGACTTAGCACTCCAAAAAAAAGAACATAAAATATATCATTAACTATTTGTATTAGTTATATGTTGAAATAATAATACATTGAATATACTGGGTAAATATATTACAGTTAATTTCACCTTTTTTTTTTAACCTTTTTACTATGGTTTCTAGAAAATTTAAAATCATATGTGTGGTTCATATGTCCATTTCAAAAATAATACTCTTTCTGCTTAGAATGTTTTAGCAGTTTTGGTATATTAGTAGTTCCTTCTCTTCATTGGAAACCCTCAAGATCTGTAATCTCTTTTTTTCCTTTCATTCCTGACTCCCATAGGCAATTTAGAGTATCTGATAGTTCCTGGTGATTGGTCCCTTATTAGTAGGATGTTTGTGCCCTATGACCAGTCTGCCTGCCTGGTTGAAATACTGAATACATAAAGGTGACTTTATCAGTGACAAGACAGAGGAAACTATTGTGCTGTCATTAGCTTTCTGCTTTGTTATCTGTTTCTATAAACCAGGACCCCACGGTATGGAATGATGCCAGAAGGATGCGGATCAATACAAGGTTTCCTTTCACTTCCTTAACCGCCAGCTAGCTATACTCTATCTGTCCACTAGGTGGTGATGTCATCCAGAGTAACAATAGTCAAACTTTTGGATTAAGTGCAGGAAGTTTCCTGAAATTTGTTTCTTTTTATAATTAAACCAAGTGGAATTTAAGTTATCTCTAAGTTTAGAGTTACCTCAAATTAATTGTAATGCTTATAATTATGTTACCTACCAGGATATTGTGAGGTTCAAATGAGATAAAATCTTGTAAGCATTAAAAACTGTACAAATGTTGGTTTGATCATTAGATGCTGTAAAAGTAGATTAGTAGCAACCTACCTACTCTTTATTGCATGAATATCTCTAATGGATACCTGTTTATGTTGCAGTTGTTGAAAGGGAAATGATGTTTTGCTCACAAATATACCATCATATGTTCTTTCTCCATTAAACCTATTCATGTCTCTACCTTCTGATTGTAAATTCCCGAAAGGTAATCTAGGATTTTGAGAATTTGAGAGCATTTTCTTCCTTCTCACGCTCATAGACACACATGCACACATGCATACACCATGAGCTACTTGAACATAGATACTCAGAGTTACAAGCCATCTCCTGACACTATCATTCACAATTGCCTATCTGCTAGATTGTGAGGATTGTTATGTTCTCCTTGTTCTTCATGTAAATAAACCTACTTAAATGAAGTTGAAGGAAGACCTATATAGTATTGAACTTAACCTTTTGTGGTGGTAAGCTTACCATAATTCTTCAAAAACACAAAAAACTAAAGTTCTTGTGTACCTGTTTTTAAGCAACATTTGCATCTTATTCTGATGGTTTCCTTTTTATAACCTATCATTTTCAGGGGAAGGTGCTATCAACCTGGCTTTGGCTCAGAACCGAAGCCAAGATGTGAGAATGAATGGACCCATGGGAGCCGGAAATTCAGTTAGGATGGAGGCAGCATTTCCTATGGCCGGTGGTCCAGGTGAGGTCTCCCGTTCAATTGTAGGACATTTTACTGGTTTACTTGTTTCTCTTTATTTGCTAATGTATAATCATTTGGGTCCTGCAAAATAGATGGGGGTTTCTGGCACATCTCTGTTTTCTGGTTTAGGAAAGTAAGATTTAAATCTCTCTTAGGAGGGCAGAGTCACAGAGCATGGGTTCATGCTTAAAGGTAAATACATGAGCACTGAGCTGTGCAGGAAACATTTATTAAGTTCTTTTTAGACGACAGGACCTCTGCTAAGTGTTGGAGATATACATGAATAAAATATTTTCTACCCTCAGAATGTTTATAGCATAGTAGAGAATGTAGTTTTCCAACTCCCACTTTCTCTGAGGCTGAGAATCTGTGACCTGAGAGTTCTTGTGTGCTTACATGGAATATGAAGAAGCATGTGAAAGAATATGTGTTTTTGGTACTTAGAAATTGAAAGAGTTATAAATTATTTGCTAAATTTTCCAGTAAAACAAATTTCTTCTTTAAAGATTGAACTCAATATTCTGAGTCACAGAATACTAGAATTGAGGAGTGCCTGGGTGGCTAAGTCGATTAAGTGTCTGCCTTTGGCTCAGGTCATGATCTCAGGGTCCTGGAATCAAGCCCTACTTCAGGCTCCCTGCTCGGTGGCATGTCTGCTTTTCTCTCTCCCTCTGCCTGCTGTTCTCCCTTCTTATTCTCTCTCTCTGTCAAATAAATAAATGAATAAAATCTTAAAAATATATATATTAGAGGAACGCCTGGTTGACTCAGTGGTTTAGCATCTGCCTTCAGCTCAGGGCGTGATCCCACAGTCCTGGGATTGAGTCCCGCATTGGACTCCCTGGAGTGAGCCTGCTTTTCCCTCTATGTCTCTGCCTCACTCTCTGTGTGTCTCGTGAATAAACAAATAATTTCAAATTATTATTAAAAAATATATATTAGAATTGAGTTGGCTTTCAGGGTGTGTGGTGGGTCAGTCAGGTAAGCATCTGACTCTTGATTCCAGCTCAGGTCATGATCTCAGGGTTGTGAGATCAATCACCCTGCATCAAGCTCTGCACTGGGCATGGACCTGTTTGGGATTCTCTCTCTCCCTCCGCTCCTATCCCCCTAAAAAAGGGGAGAAATTGAGTTGGCTCTCATTTAAAGCTGAGGAAACTCCAGGGGCACCTGGATGTCTCAATCGGTTAAGTATCTGCCTTGGGCTCAGGTCATGATCCAAGGGTCCTGGAATGGAGCCCCAAGTAAGGTTCCCTGCTCAGTGGAGAGCCTGCTTCTCCCTCTCCCTCTGCCCCTTCCCCTGTGCATGTACACACACTCTTTCTCTCTCTCTCAAATAAATAAAATCTAAAAAAAAAAAAAAAAAGAAGCTGAGGAAACTCTCTGGAGCTCACAGAAAGGAAGCAGTTTACCCTGGGTCAAATCGCAATAGGCTAATATCACAGATCTAACTCCCAGTCTAGTGCTCTTTGCACTACACTAGTGGCTTTCAGACTTTTTCTGCTGCAAGACCTTTTATTCAGATAAACAGAAAAGCACGCTGCTGCAGTTGAAGCAGAGTAAGTAACCACCTGAAACTATACCCAGTCATTCACCTCCCTTACCTAGCACAGTAGCTCATGAAGAAATACAGTAGAACGGAGAGGCTCAATTTATAAACCATTACTGAACTTGGCCATATAAAATTGAAACTAGATTTTTATCCTGGCAGTGCCATTTCCTGGTTACCCCACACTAGTCCCTACACCTCTCTAAGCAGCAGTTTCTTCACCTAAAAAATGAGGTAATATTGCTTATAATCTTTTGAGCTCGTGCTTGAAGTTGGATGAGCCCTGAGCCATGAAGCTGATGTTTACAGAGTTCCTGTGATATATCTGGACCTGTGCTATTAGACTGTTATGGAATACCACATAGTAGATGTACCTATTGTAGGGGGTCAGTAGTTATAGTTCTCCACTAAAGTCTGAGCATTTGGTATTGTGGTAGCTTGATGAGAGATAATCAGTGATGCTCTTGCCAGTACTAAAGAACCAGAGTGGAAAGAGTCTAGTCAAGTTGCATATAGTTAGTGAAAGAATAGATCTAGGATGAGGAGGACCAATAGTCAGAATAGTTGAAATTTTTCCAGAATTGGTGAAAGATGTGAATCCTCAGAAATCCTGACCAATGTAAATAAAAATAAATCCACATTTGACACAAATTATAAAACTGTAGAACATGAAAAACAAAGAGAATGTTAAAAACAACTCAAAAGACCAGTTATTTACAAATAAAAAGCTGTCAGATCACAGCTGATTTCTTAGCAGCAACACTGAAAACCAGGAAACACTGAAACAATATTTTCAAAGTGATGAGAGAGTAATTGACAGGCTAGAATTTTAAACCTACCTATACTATAAAGAGTAGTATAAAATAGATATTTTCAAAGACACTAAGAGAAGGTACCATTAACAGACTCTTGCTAATTTGAACTGCTCAAGAATCTACTTCAGAAAGAAGAAATTGAACCTAAAATGGAAGAAATAAGATCTAGGAGGAATGCTGAGCTAAATAATTGGTCAACATGGGTTAAATCTAAATAAATATTGGCTCATTTAGCAATAATGATTGTCACATGTTTAGACTTTAAGTCAAGTGTGTCTTGACAAAAGATACCATTAAAATAATAGAGGGGCACCTGGGTGGCCTCAGTCAGTTAAGCATCTGCCTTTGGCTCAGGTCTTGATCCTGGGGTCCTGGGGTCCAACCCCACATCAAGCCCTACATCAGGCTCCCTGCGGGGAATCTGCTTCTCCCTCTGCTCCTCCCCCTGCTTCTGTATGCACACACTCTCTCGCTCTCAAATAAATAAATAAAAATAAAATAATAGAAATAAAATGTATAACTTCTAAACTAGTAATGGAGGGGTAAAAAGGGAGGACATGTTGGAAAAAATCCAAGAAAATTAGGAAAATAGCACAGAAACAAATAGGAAAACACCATAGAAAAAGAAGGGGTAAAGAGCTGGGTGGGGGGAATCCCTGGGTGGCTCAGTGATTTAGCGCCTGCCTTCAGCCCAGGGCATGATCCTAGAGTCCCGGCATCGAGTTCCACATTGGGTTCCCTGCATGGAGCCTGCTTTTCCCTCTGCCTGTGTCTCTGTGCCTCTCTCTCTCTCTCTCTCTCTCTCTCTCTCTCTCTGTGTCTCTCATGAATAAATAAATAATCTTAAAAAAAAAAAAGAAAGAGCCAGGGGTATCATTAAAAAAAAGAAAAAAGTATCATAAAATGATAAAATGAATCAAAATATACTAGCAATTAATAGTAAATGTATTGTGAACACTGATAGAGATAGTGATTAATCAAGTTGAATAATAATCTCAGATTTAGTTATGTGCTCTTACAGGAAGCACATAAAACATAAGGATTTGGTTTATAGTTAAAAGGATGGAAAAAAGATAATCCAGGTGAATATTAACCAAGAAAAGAGATATAACAATATTTTCATAAGATAAAACAACTTAAGATAAAAAAGCATTACTGAGGATAAATAGGGCTGCTGTATGATATAAAATGAAGTAGTCATCAGAAAGACAGCTAAACTTTTATGTACTTAATAACCTAGCCTCAAGATATATGAGGCAAAAGTGGACAGGATTACATGGAGGTATCGTATCCTCTTAGGGAAGATATTAACAGACCTGTGTTAGTAATTAATGTATGGAGCTTATTTTGAAAATTAGTAAGGATAACACTTGAATAACATAAGATAGTTTACTATAATGGATATATAATTCAAAATTTCTTAATATTTACAAGCATAAATGGAACATTATACAAATTGGTCATGTATTTTTCTAAAATCAACTTTCAGTAAATACCAAATATTGGGGAGCACCTAGGTGGCTCAGTGGTTGAGCATCTGCCTTCGGGTGAGGTCATAATCCCAGGGTCCTGGGATCGAGTCCCACATCAGGCTCCCTGCAGGCAGCCTGCTTCACCCTCTGCCTATGTTTGTGCCCCATCTCTGTGTCAAATAAACGAATATTGGTATCGACAGATCATAGTCTTTGACCACAATACAGTTTTTTTTTAATTTATTTTTTATTGGTGTTCAATTTACCAACATACAGAATAACCCCCAGTGCCCGTCACCCATTCACTCCCACCCCCCGCCCTCCTCCCCTTTTACCACCCCTAGTTCGTTTCCCAGAATTAGCAGTCTTTACGTTCTGTCTCCCTTTCTGATATTTCCCACACATTTCTTCTCCCTTCCTTTATATTCCCTTTCACTATTATTTATATTCCCCAAATGAATGAGAACATATAATGTTTGTCCTTCTCCGATTGACTTACTTCACTCAGCATAATACCCTGCAGTAGCATCCACGTTGAAGCAAATGGTGGGTATTTGTCATTTCTAAAGGCTGAGTAATATTCCATTGTATACATAAACCACATCTTCTTTATCCATTCATCTTTCGATGGACACCGAGGCTCCTTCCACAGTTTGGCTATTGTGGCCACTGCTGCTATAAACATCGGGGTGCAGGTGTCCCTGCGTTTCATTGCATCTGTATCTTTGGGGTAAATCCCCAACAGTGCAATTGCTGGGTCGTAGGGCAGGTCTATTTTTAACTGTTTGAGGAACCTCCACACAGTTTTCCAGAGTGGCTGCACCAGTTCACATTCCCACCAACAGTGTAAGAGGGTTCCCTTTTCTTCGCATCCTCTCCAACATTTGTGGTTTCCTGCCTTGTTAATTTTCCCCATTCTCACTGGTGTGAGGTGGTATCTCATTGTGGTTTTGATTTGTATTTCCCTGATGGCAAGTGATGCGGAGCATTTTCTCATGTGCATGTTGGCCATGTCTATGTCTTCCTCTGTGAGATTTCTGTTCATGTCTTTTGCCCATTTCATGATTGGATTGTTTGTTTCTTTGGTGTTGAGTTTAATAAGTTCTTTATAGATCTTGGAAACTAGCCCTTTATCTGATATGTCATTTGCAAATATCTTCTCCCATTCTGTAGGTTGTCTTTTAGTTTTGTTGACTGTATCCTTTGCTGTGCAAAATTTTCTTATCTTGATGAAGTCCCAGTAGTTCATTTTTGCTTTTGTTTCTTTTGCCTTCGTGGATGTATCTTGCAAGAAGTTACTGTGGCTGAGTTCAAAAAGGGTGTTGCCTGTATTCTTCTCTAGGATTTTGATGGAATCTTGTCTCACATTTAGATCTTTCATCCATTTTGAGTTTATCTTTGTGTATGGTGAAAGAGAGTGGTCTAGTTTCATTCTTCTGCATGTGGATGTCCAATTTTCCCAGCACCATTTATTGAAGAGACTGTCTTTCTTCCAATGGATAGTCTTTCCTCCTTTATCGAATATTAGTTGACCATAAAGTTCCACTTCCGGGTTCTCTATTCTGTTCCATTGATCTATGTGTCTGTTTTTGTGCCAGTACCACATTGTCTTGATGACCACAGCTTTGTAGTACAACCTGAAATCTGGCATTGTGATGCCCCCAGATATGGTTTTCTTTTTTAAAATTCCCCTGGCTATTCGGGGTCTTTTCTGATTCCACACAAATCTTAAAATAATTTGTTCTAACTCTCTGAAGAAAGTCCATGGTATTTTGATAGGTATTGCATTAAACGTATATATTGCCATGGGTAACATTGACATTTTCACAATATTAATTCTGCCAATCCATGAGCATGGAATATTTTTCCATCTCATTGTGTCTTCCTCAATTTCTTTCAGAAGTGTTCTATAGTTTTTAGGGTATAGATCCTTTACATCTTTGGTTGGGTTTATTCTTAGGTATCTTATGCTTTTGGGTGCAATTGTAAATGGGATTGACTCCTTAATTTCTCTTTCTTCAGGCTCATTGTTAGTGTATAGAAATGCCACTGATTTCTGGGCATTGATTTTGTATCCTGCCACGCTACCAAATTGCTGTATGAGTTCTAGCAATCTTGGGGTGGAGGCTTTTGGGTTTTCTATGTAGAGTATCATGTCATCGGCGAAGAGGGAGAGTTTGACTTCTTTGCCAATTTGAATGCCTTTAATGTCTTTTTGTTGTCTGATTGCTGAGGCTAGGACTTCCAATACTATGTTGAATAGTAGTGGTGAGAGTGGACATCCCTGTCTTGTTCCTGATCTTAGGGGAAAGGCTCCCAGTGCTTCCCCATTGAGAATGATATTTGCTGTGGGCTTTTCGTAGATGGCTTTTAAGATGTTGAGGAATGTTCCCTCTATCCCTACACTCTGAAGAGTTTTGATCAGAAATGGATGCTGTATTTTGTCAAATGCTTTCTCTGCATCTAATGAGAGGATCATATGGTTCTTGGTTTTTCTCTTGCTGATATGATGAATCACATTGATTGTTTTACGGGTGTTGAACCAGCCTTGTGTCCCAGGGATAAATCCTACTTGGTCATGGTGAATAATTTTCTTAATGTACTGTTGGATCCTATTGGCCAGTATCTTGTTGAGAATTTTTGCATCCATGTTCATCAGGGATATTGGTCTGTAATTCTCCTTTTTGGTTGGGTCTTTGGTTTTGGAATTAAGGTGATGCTGGCCTCATAGAACGAATTTGGAAGTACTCCATCTCTTTCTATCTTTCCAGTTTTAGGAGAATAGGTATGGTTTCTTCTTTAAACGTTTGATAGAGGGATCCCTGGGTGGCGCAGCGGTTTGGCGCCTGCCTTTGGCCCAGGGCACGGTCCTGGAGACCCGGGATTGAATCCCACGTCGGGCTCCCGGTGCATGGAGCCTGCTTCTCCCTCTGCCTGTGTCTCTGCCTCTCTCTCTCTCTCTGTGTGACTATCATAAATAAATAAAAATTAAAAAAAAATAAACGTTTGATAGAATTCCCCTGGGAAGCCATCTGGCCCTGGACTCTTATGTCTTGGGAGGTTTTTGATGACTGCTTCAATTTCCTCCCTGGTTATTGGCCTGTTCAGGTTTTCTATTTCTTCCTGTTCTAGTTTTGGTAGTTTGTGGCTTTCCAGGAATGCGTCCATTTCTTCTAGATTGCCTAATTTATTGGCGTATAGCTGTTCATAATATGTTTTTAAAATCGTTTGTATTTTCTTGGTGTTGGTAGTGATCTCTCCTTTCTCATTCATGATTTTATTAATTTGAGTCTTCTCTCTCTTCTTTTTAATAAGGCTGGCTAATGGTTTATCTATCTTATTAATTCTTTCAAAGAACCAACTCCTGGTTCTGTTGATCTGTTCCACAGTTTTTCTGGTCTCGATTTCGTTGAGTTCTGCTCGAATCTTTATTAACTCTCATCTTCTCCTGGGTGTAGGATCTATCTGCTGTTTTTTCTCTAGCTCCTTTATGTGTAAGGTTAGCTTTTGTATTTGAGTTCTATCCAGTTTTTGAATGGATGCTTGTATTGCAATGTATTTCCCCCTTAGGACTGCTTTTGCTGCATCCCAAAGATTTTGAACGGTTGTAACTTCATTCTCATTAGTTTCCATGAATCTTTTTTAATTCTTCCTTAATTTCCTGGTTGACCCTTTCATCTTTTAGCAGGATGGTCCTTAACCTCCACGTGTTTGAGGTCCTTCCAAACTTCTTGTTGTGATTTAGTTCTAATTTCAAGGCATTATGGTCTGAGAATATGCAGGGGACGATCCCAATCTTTTGGTATCGGTTCAGACCCGATTTGTGACCCAGTATGTGGTCTATTCTGGAGAAAGTTCCATGTGCACTTGAGAAGAATGTGTATTCAGTTGAGTTTGGATGTAAAGTTCTGTAGATATCTATGAAATCCATCTGGTCCGGTGTATCATTTAAAGCTCTCGTTTCTTTGGAGATGTTGTGCTTAGAAGACCTATCGAGTGTAGAAAGAGCTAGATTGAAGTCACCAAGTATAAGTGTATTATTATCTAAGTATTTCTTCACTTTGGTTATTAATTGATTTATATATTTGGCAGCTCCCACATTCGGGGCATATATATTGAGGATTGTTAAGTCCTCTTGTTGGATAGATCCTTTAAGTATGAGATAGTGTCCCTCTTCATCTCTCACTACAGTCTTCGGGGTAAATTTTAGTTTATCTGATATAAGGATGGCTACCCCTGCTTTCTTTTGAGGACCATTTGAATGGTAAATGGTTCTCCAACCTTTTATTTTCAGGCTGTAGGTGTCCTTCTGTCTAAAATGAGTCTCTTGTAGACAGCAAATAGATGGGTCCTGCTTTTTTATCCAGTCTGAAACCCTGCGCCTTTTGATGGGGTCATTAAGCCCGTTCACGTTCAGAGTTACTATTGAGAGATATGAGTTTAGTGTCATCATGATATCTATTCAGTCCTTGTTTTTGTGGATTGTTCCACTGAACTTCTTCTTAAAGGGGAATTTTAAGAGTCCCCCTTAAAATTTCTTGCAGAGCTGGTTTGGAGGTCACATATTCTTTCAGTTCCTGCCTGTCTTGGAAGCTCTTTATCTCTCCTTCCATTTTGAATGAGAGCCTTGCTGGAGAAAGTATTCTTGGTTGCATGTTCTTCTCATTTAGGACCCTGAATATATCCTGCCAGTCCTTTCTGGCCTGCCAGGTCTCTGTGGAGAGGTCTGCTGTTACCCTAATACTCCTCCCCATAAAAGTCAGGGATTTCTTGTCTCTTGCTGCTTTAAGGATCTTCTCTTTATCTTTGGAATTTGCAAGCTTCACTATTAAATGTCGAGGTGTTGAACGGTTTTTATTGATTTTAGGGGGGGATCTCTCTATTTCCTGGATCTGAATACCCGTTTCCTTTCCCAGATTAGGAAAGTTTTCAGCTAGAATTTGTTCAAATACATATTCTGGCCCTCTGTCCCTTTCGGCGCCCTCGGGAACACCAATTAAATGTAGATTTTTCTTCCTCAGGCTGTTGTTTATTTCCCTTAATCTATCTTCATGGTCTTTTAATTGTCTCTTTTTTCCTCAGTTTCCCTCTTTGCCATCAACTTGTCTTCTATGTCACTTACTCGTTCTTCCACCTCGTTAACCCTCGTCGTTAGGACTTCTAGTTTGGATTGCATCTCATTCAATTGATTTTTAATTTCTGCCTGACTAGCTCTAAATTCTGCAGTCATGAAGTCTCTTGAGTCCTTTATGCTTTTTTCTAGAGCCACCAGTAGCTGTATAATAGTGCTTCTGAATTGCCTTTCTGACATTGAATTGTAATCCAGATTTTGTAACTCTGTGGGAGAGAGGACTGTTTCTGATTCTTTCTTTTGAGGTGAGGTTTTCCTTCTAGTCATTTTGCTCAGTGCAGAGTGGCCAAAAAGCAAGTTGTATTGGGAAAAGGAGAAAAAGAGGAGAGAAAGAAGGAAAGAAAAGAGAAAGAGAAAAAAAAAAGGAAAGAAAAAAGAAAAAGAGAAAGAAAAAGAAAGGGAAAAAAAGGGTGGGGGAAGCAAACAAATCAAAAAGCAAAGCAAAACAAAAACAAAAACAAAAAACAAAAAACCCACGGGGGAGTATCTTCTGATTCTGTATACTTTAAGTCCCTTGACTTCCCTTGGAACTTGTCCGTCTAGCTGGTCTTCTGGGGGAGGGGACTGTTGTGCTGATTTTCAGGTGTTAGCACTTGGGGGAGCTGCTCTGTCCCCTGCCTGGTGCAGGGCTCAGTGGGGGTTGTTTACCCCGTGAGGCCCCTGGAGGAACAACTCCAGTGGCTGCCGCAGCTCTGGAAACCTGGATTCAGCTCCCGCAGTAACTCCAGAGCTCTCGGTATGCAGGGCCTGGAGGCTCCGGGGCGGGGCCGCTGATCTGCTCAGCTCGGGGCAGGGGCGTCCTTGCGGTCCTGGGCCCTCCGGGCCTCTGCCTGTCCCGGGGAGGCCGGATCCTGGGCTGTGTCCTGGGGCCCTGTGCTCCGGAGCCTGCGCTGTTGGATTCGCGCTCCGGCTGCGCGGCCCCCTCCGCGGAGCCGCCGCCCGAGCCCCTCCGAGCTGCTCCCGCCCCGCAGCCCCCTCCGCGGAGCCGCCGCCCGAGCCCCTCCGAGCTGCTCCGGGTCCCGTGTGCGCGCTGCAGCCCTTAGGGAGCTCGGCGCACTCTCCTGGGCGCGCAGTTGCTCTGTTACTGTCCCAGGGAGCCTCAGGGCATCCCCTCCCTCCTGGGGTCCTGCTCCCACTCCCTGCGAGCCCCTTTCCGCCAGGGAAGATTGGTGCAGCTCCTGCTTCTCCGTGAGGGGGCTCTCCTGGCCTGGGGACACTCGCCCCGCCTCAGCCCGGCTCCTCGTGGGGCCCCTCCCCCTTGGAGGCCTTTTGTTTCTTTCTTTCTTTTTCCCCCCGTCTTCCTACCTTGATAGAAGCACGAACTCTTATCACTGTAGCATTCCAGGTGTTCTCTGTTTAAATCTCAGGCCGAATTCATAAATTTTCAGGATAATTTTAAGGTTTTCTAGGTAATTTGGTTGGGACAGGTGATTTGGGGACCCTACTCTTCCGCCATCTTGCCCCTCCTCTGACCACAATACAGTTAAGTCAGTGGCGAACAATCAAAATATCCTGTATTTCTAGAAAACTTAAAATACATTCTGAATATGCACGATTTTTTTTTTTTTTTGAATTCCTAATAGTCATAGAGAGAGGAGAGAGAGGCAGAGACACAGGCAGATGGAGAAGCAGGCTCCATGCCGGGAGCCCGATGCAAGACTCCATCCCAGGACTCCGGGATCACGCCCTGGGCCAAAGGCAAGCACTAAACCACTGAGCCACCCAGGTATCCCCTATGCACGATTTTTTAAAAAGCAGTCATGATGGATAGCAAAGAATAATTAAAATGGAATAATGAGTGGTACGCCTGGGTGGCTCAGCGATTGAGTGTCTGCCTTCAGCCCAGGGCATGGTCCTGGAGTCCCAGGCTCAAGTCTCATATTGGGCTCCCCGCAGGGAGCCTGCTTCTCCCTCTGCCTGTGTCTCTTTGCCTCTTCTCTGTGTCTCTCATGAGTAAATAAATAATCTTTTTAAAAAATGGAATAATGAAAATAGTATGTATGTCTCAAAATTTGTAAGATGTAGCCAATATTGCATGTGGAAGAAAATTTAAGCCCTCCAATAACTGTGTCAGAGCAGAGCATGAATTGAAAATTAAGCTAAGTGTCTGATCTAAGAATTGAGAAGAATAGCAGAGTAGTAATAATTTAGGAGGAAAGAAATAAATATAAGAGCAGAGATAAGTGAAGTATTAAAAAAACAAAACAGGGCAGCCCAGGTGGCTCAGCGGCTTAGTGCCACCTTCAGCCCAGGGCCTAATCTTGGAGTCCCAGGATCAAGTCCAGAGTTGGGCTCCCTGCATGGAACCTGCTTCTCCCTCTGCCTGTGTCTCTGCCTCTCTCCCTCTCTCTGTGTCTCTCATGAATAAAGTCTTTAAAAAAATAAAAGAACAAAACCAAAGATGTTTCTTTGAAAAAAACAAAACTGATGAACATGGTTAAATTTTAAAAAGAGAAGGCATAAGCAATGTAAAGAAGGGGGGGTGGGGGAAGTGTATACTTCAAAAGGGCAAATTTTATAATATATGAATTATTTCTCAAAATGGAAAAAAGTTGTGAATAACTTCATGCTAATAAATTTTAAAGTGTCAGAAAATTAACAATTTATTTTATTTTATTTATTTATTCATGAGAGGCAGAGACATAGGCAGAGGGAGGAGCAGGCTCCCTGCAGGGAGCTTGATGTGGGGACTCCATCCTGGGACCCCGGGATCATGACCTCAACCAAGAGCAGATGCTCAACCACTGAGCCACCCAGGTGCCCGGACAATTTTCTTGAAAATATAATTTAACCAAAACTGATTGTAAGAAAACTTGAAAAATCTGTAACTATTTAAGAAATTGAAATAATTAAAAATCTGTCTCCCTATGAATCAGTTATATAACCCAGGCCCCAATAGTTTTCCATGTGAGTTTACTAAACATTTAAGGAACAGATATAGGGGGCACCTGAGTGGCTCAGTTGGGTAAGCAGCTGCCTTTGACCCACATCATGATCCTGGGATCCTGGACTTGAGCCCCCTGTCAGGCTCTCTGCTCAGTGTTGACATTCAACACTGAGCAGAGAGCCTGCTTCTCCCTCTGCTCCTCCTTCTGCTCATGTGCTCGCTCGCTCTCATTCTCTCTCTCTCTTCAAATAAATAAATATAATCTTAAAAAAAAATTCAAATATTCTTCCAGAGCATAGGCAAAGGAAGGATGCTTTCCAGCTCTTTTTTTGAAGTTATTTTAATCTTGATGCCAAAAATCAAAGAGACATGAAGAGAGGATAATTTTTTTAAAAGATTTTATTTATTTATTCATGAGAGACACACACAGAGAGAAGCAGAGACACAGGCAGAGGGAGAAGCAGGCCCCATACAGAAAGCCCGATGTGGGACTCGATCTGGGGACTCCAGGATCATGCCCCAGGCCAAAGGCAGGCGCTAAACTGCTGAGCCACCAAGGGATCCCCTATTTTTTTTAAGATTTTTTAAAAATTCAGAGACAGAGCACGCATGGCAAGAGAGTAGGGGGAAGGGGCAGAGGGAGAGGGAGAAGCAGACCCTTTGCCCAGCAGGAAGCCTGATGCAGAACTCAATCCTAGAACCCTGGGATCATGACCTGAGCTGAAGACAGATGCTTAACCAACTGAGCCACACAGGAACCCAAGAGGATAATATATTTTCACTTGTTAACATAGATGCTAAAATCCTAAAAAGTCTAATAGTATCAGAAATTAGAAAGATATGGAATAAGAGTAGTTGTCAAACTGCTAATTGGAATATAAATTGGCATAACTACTTTTTTAAAGTTTATCTATTTAAGAAATCTACACCCACCGTGTGGGGCTTAAATTCACAACCCCGATCTCTAGAGTCTCATGTTCCTCCCACTGAGCCAGCCAACCACCCTGGTATAAGCAGTTTTTTGAGAGCAGTTTGCCAATATTTAGTAAAATGGAAGATGCTTATACTTAAAACCTAGGAATTCTAAGTATATAATCTAAAGACACATGTCCACAAGAACACATAACATTGTAGAGTTGTAAGAATGAAAATTTGGGGCAAGGAGAGGGAGAACCTGAGAACTCTACCTATTCATCAGCAGGAGAATGTATGGGTTCTGTTTTTTGTTTTTTTGTTTTTGTTTTTTTTATGATAGTCACACAGAGAGAAAGAGAGGCAGAGACACAGGCAGAGGGAGAAGCAGGCTCCATGCACCGGGAGCCTGACGTGGGATTCGATCCCGGGTCTCCAGGATCGCGCCCTGGGCCAAAGGCAGGCGCTAAACCGCTGTGCCACCCAGGGATCCCTGGGTTCTGTAAAATAGATCACCGTTATAGCAGTCCAGATGGATGGATCTCAAAAAGTAATATTAAGTGAAAAAGGAAACTGAAGAAGACAGAGTGTGGTACCACTTACACAAAGATTAAAAGCATACTAAACATGCTATAGTTTATCTACATATGTAGAAAAGATAAACATGTATGGAACTATTAAATTCCAGTTATAAGAAAGGGAATGGAATGAGATTGGGAAGGAAGGGGGGGCTTCTGTGTCTATATATGTATCTGAAGGGAATGGGGCAAAATGTTACGTAACAAGGTAGATGATGGGTACAGAAATTTTCCATACCTTTTCATATCCTTGAAATATTTAATTTAAAAACAAATGTGCCAATTCCAGTACTCTATTCTAGGGGTTTTCTTTTTCCTTTAGGACTAATAAGGATGACCAGCCCTGCCACTGTTATGATACCCCAGAGTGTAAATGTGTCATCTTCCATGATGGCACCAGGCCCCAATTCAGAGCTGCAACCCAGGACTCCTCGCCCTGCTTCTCAGTCAGGTAATGACCTCTAATCTTTGTGGATTGAAGAAGCTGGACCTAGTTGCAGAGATTATTAGAAAATTCAGCTGTCCCTGATATCAAATTCATATGCCACCAATTCTTTACAAAATCTTTCCTGTTTCTTCAAGCTAAAGGTCATCATTTCCTTCTCAGAATTTCTCATTCTCTTATCAGTTATAACCCAACACTCCTAAAAATGGATACCTTGGGCTATGTAGTCCTGCACAATACTTCATGGCAGAGAATTCTGTAGTAAGTTTGGTAAGGGCATCATTGTTTACCCTCTCTCCTAGAGATTCAGAATTAACCTGTTGGAGGCACTGAAAGTCCTGCAGCAAAGAAACTTGTCTAAGATGGTTAGGTTCAATTGTTACCAAAACTAATTGACTATATTTTGTTTTGTTTTCTTACAACACTAATAAACATAGTTCCCCAGAATATGCTTTAGAAAACACTCCTCTGCATTTTATGCTGTTATATCCACTTTTGAACCATAAACTCTTTCTAGGCAGTAGTCTCTTTCTGTCATCTTGGTATGTTGCTTTGCATATAGAAGGTGCTCACAAACATTTCATGAAGGTACCAGGGGACTTTGCTCTCTATATGCAGAATTGCTAAGACTACTACTGTAAGATCTAGGTTGTAGTAATGTAATTATTGCTTTGTTGACTGTCTTTAAACAGATGCAATGGATCCACTCCTCTCTGGGCTCCATTTACAGCCACAGAATCATCCCTCAGGATCTTTAGCTCCCCCGCACCACCCAATGCAGCCTGTCCCTGTGAACAGACAAATGAACCCAACTGGTTTTCCCCAGCTGCAGCAGCAGCAACAGCAGCAGCAGCAGCAGCAACAACAACAGCAGCAGCAGCAGCTACAGGCAAGACCCCCACAGCAACATCAGCAGCAACAGCCACAGGGAATTCGACCCCAGTTTACTGCCCCAACTCAGGTGCCTGTTCCTCCAGGCTGGAACCAGCTGCCTTCTGGAGCCCTTCAGCCTCCTCCAGCCCAGGGTTCTCTGGGCACAATGACTGCAAACCAAGGGTGGAAGAAGGCTCCCTTGCCTGGCCCAATGCAACAGCAACTCCAGGCAAGACCATCCTTAGCCACGGTACAGACACCTTCCCACCCTCCCCCTCCATATCCCTTTGGCAGCCAGCAAGCCTCACAAGCCCATACAAACTTTCCTCAGATGAGCAACCCAGGCCAGTTCACAGCTCCTCAGATGAAGAGCTTGCAGGGAGGGCCCTCCAGGGTCCCAACCCCCCTGCAGCAGCCCCACCTCACCAACAAGTCTCCTGCCTCCTCACCTTCCTCCTTCCAGCAGGGATCCCCTGCATCCTCCCCAACGGTTAACCAAACTCAGCAGCAGATGGGACCAAGGCCACCTCAAAATAACCCACTTCCCCAGGGATTTCAGCAGCCCGTCAGCTCTCCCGGTCGGAATCCTATGGTTCAACAGGGAAATGTGCCACCTAACTTCATGGTGATGCAGCAGCAACCACCAAACCAGGGGCCACAGAGTTTACATCCAGGCCTAGGAGGTGAGGAACACTGAAGCTATTTGTGTTGGTAAATTTACTGGAGATAGATCTTAATAGAACTTCAGTATTTAGAGTTAATGGAGGGAGGATATAATTATTTGGCTTTGTGGATATAGTGGTGACACTTAATATAAATTAGTTAACTTGATATATTATGCAGCATCTTACTGGTTACATTTAAGCTAGCCCTCTGGATAAAAATGCAGGTAAAATTCAATATAGAGATTTCCATTTTGTTTTTCAAATTATTTTTACTTGATCTTGGACTAGTAAATTAAGATGTCCAGAAGAAACATGCATTTTATTAGCTTAAACTATTCAGCTGTTGAAAAAAATTAAGATTATGGAATAGAGCAAAAATGAAAAGATAAATACAGGGTCTTTGGGGAAAAGTCCCTTCAAGTTTCCAATTTTGATAATCTTAGTAAAGTAGTAAGCATGGTATTTGTTATATTTGATTAAAGTGTTAAAGGGGAGTAAGTTCAGAAATCATTAACTTTTATAGTTTTATAATGCCAATGCCTGCTCCTTAGAGAGGGAATTCCACCAGTTATACCTAAAGGAGATTTATTTATTTATTTTGTAAGGTGCCTCTTGTATGAAGAAAAAGCAATGGAGCTTAATGTGTGAGAGGTAAAACGATTACAGTAAAACTTATCCATCTCCATGTTTATTATTTATTCTTATTAATCATTGATCTAGTGCACATGAATGTGCTTGGAGCTTTTCAGTAAGGTATAGAGAGTGTCAGTAATACTGTCATCTGATAAACATGTCCCCACCAAAAGACACCCATTGCCTACCCAGAAAAAAAACCCTTGCATCTTCAGTGCAACATAGCAAAGGCATGTTCTCATGGTTTCTGGTGAAATTAAGTTGCTCATCAGTCTTTTCACTCTCTTGTAATTAATTTTGCTGACCTGCAGGCTATAATATTTGAATCCTAAGAAGTTTTTAGAAAATGCAAGAATGTTTTAGTTCCAAACTTCACTGTTCTGGGCATCTAGCCCTGGATCAGTGGAAGCTGGGTAGTCCCTCCTGCAAATGTGATTACTGATTTAATTACAGTGGAAGCATGCAAATGGGGACTTGTCACTGCTAAAGAAAGGACAAATGCATATTTGTCTACAAAGTGTTTTTCAGGACATTGAAAATTTGGTCCTTAAAAATAAATGGACTAATACAAAATTTTTTAAGTGAGCTTTAGGTCTTGATGCTTTCATAGAGCAGATGATGTGCTCACCTAGGTGATCTGGCCACATCAAGGCCTACATTATAAACAATGAGTGGGTTCTGAGATCCTGCTTCTTACAGATCTATTTTCTGAAATTAAACTTTCATATAAAAGGAAGTAGTACGTTTGTAAGATTCCATTAGAGCATGGCTTTTGGTACCATAGCTGTTGGAATTACAACAAACCTTAAAAGGGGAAGGCATGATGATGATAGCTTCACTTTGAAGCTCCTCCTATAGATTGTTTCTAATCTCCTATCTCTTCCCAAGAGACAAGCACAATATTGGAGGAAAATCTCCACAAAGGAGATTGTCATCCATTTCCCTTAATGGAAAAAAATCACCTATTATTAATATCAGGACCCAGCTCTTTGTTTTATAGTACTTTTGATCATTTGTTTGAATATAAGAGAATTTAGCATATTCCTTTGGTGCCTGTGTGAAAGTATGTAAAGTTTTGGGGTCTGTTGTATTATAGCGAAAAGTGAGCCCTAAACCTTGCTGTGACGTGGCCTCAGATCACATTTAGGGAGCAGATTGCCATCTCTTCCTTGGCATGTTCTAAGTGTAAATTTTTAGTATTTATTTTTCATCTTGACAATGCTCATGTAAGAGATTGTGTTGATTTTTTTAACCATCTTTCCCAACCTTATTATTAAAGATCCTACCAGTGTGACAGAGAGCTAAGCCAGTGGAGACTTCATGCAGCTCATCCTTCCTTATTCATTCCACATCTAAGCAAGAGTATAAATTTGCTAGGTAACTGCCTTACTCATTGTTTTCTATTAAGGAATGCCTAAACGCCTCCCACCTGGCTTCTCAGCAGGACAGGCCAATCCGAACTTTATGCAAGGTCAGGTGCCTTCGACCACAGCAACCACCCCTGGGAATTCAGGAGCCCCTCAGCTGCAAGCAAATCAAAATGTCCAGCATGCAGGTTTGTTTTCTGTGCTTTATTTAGCCAGGTGTTTGAAAACCAGACTCAATCAATATAGCTTTAATATAGATTAATAGATATATTAATATAGATTTAATGCCAATAGTGTATATAAGAAGAAATTTTGGAGAAGAAATACAATGGAACAGAATGGCTAAAACAAATTTATAAAGCAGTATGTATGTGCCCAGACCTCAAGTTTCTGGTTGCTTAGGTCACATGACTAATCTTCTTGTCCTTTCTCATTTAGGCAGTTTGGACTGAAGTAGTACAAAAATTTTCTGTGGAGAACTCCCCATCCCTACTTGGAGTTAATTTAGTTATATGGTTCCAACTCTAATTGTAAATCACTGAGGAGCAAGAAAAATTCTAACTTAATTTTTTAAAAAGTTCAGACTATTTTTTGAAGGGTAAGAGAAGAGTAGGGCAGTCTATTTGACTTTCCCCATCTGTTAATGCAAAACTGCATTCCTGAGTTATGTGAATTCATGAGTTTTATAGGAAGTTATAAAAAAGCAATAAAATCATTAATAATTCTTCCACCCAAGCACCAGCTATTTTATATTTTTATATGGTGCCTTCCACATGCACATATTGCATGTGGAATAAAGAGAAAGGCAGCTTTCTCTATTTATCATAAGACAGTTCTACTCTTGTTTCTCATTTTCTGTTCTCTTAACCTACTTTATTTCTCTTGTTAGCTTTTACTTCTTCCTGAAAAAATGCTTTTCTGCCTGTTACTGTCTCTTGCTTACTCCAAAGAATCAGGGATTTGGTCTATCTTGTTTACTGATATTACCTTAGCACCAAAAGTGTCTTGTACATATTAGGTACTCAAATAATTATTGATTGAATGACTATACACTTGCATACAGTGTGTGTAGTATATACAATGGCCATGGAGTTCAAGTTAAGAGTTTCTAAGGCTGGGGGCATCTGGGTAGCTCAGTCACTGGAGCATCTGACTCTTGATTTTGCTTGAGTCGTGGGATCAAGCCCAGGCTCCCATGGAGCCTGCTAGGGATTCTCTATTTCCCTCTGCCCCTTACCTGGTTCACTTTCTCAAAAAAATTAAAATAAAATAATTTTTTAAAAAGAATTTATAAGGCTAGTTTAGAAAATCTTCTTTGGGGTTCAGAAAAACTCTGGGTAATGTGAACAAAGGATAGTTTGTCACCTGCCTCCCTGGCTGGAGCTTGGACTGATCTCATAACTTCATTATGGCTGCCACTTTCTAGTTCCTACTCTAAAGTGACAAATAAAAAGAGAGAAATAAAATAATCTAGAGGGTTATTCATTAAAACCAGGGAGATAATGCAAGCAACTATAGGAATATCCCAAAGACCCAACAATAAGAAAAAACTGCAGGAAGCCAGTGTCTAAATTAGAAATAAAGAAAAATAAATAAAATAAATTAGAAATAAAGAGAAGAGTAGGACATGTCCCATGTGATCGACCAAGGACTGCCACAGGGGAGTGTCAGTAAAGTTTTAACATCCCTTATTTTTTTTTTTAAGATTTTTATTTATTTGGGATCCCTGGGTGGCGCAGCGGTTTGGCGCCTGCCTTTGGCCCAGGGCGCGATCCTGGAGACCCGGGGTCGAATCCCACATCGGGCTCCCGGTGCATGGAGCCTGCTTATTCTCCCTCTGCCTGTGTCTCTGCCTCTCTCTCTCTCTCTCACTGTGTGCCTATCATTAAAAAAAAAAAAAAAAAAAAAAAAAAAGATTTTATTTATTTATTCTTGAGAGAGAGAGAGAGAGAGAGAGGGAGGCAGAGACACATACAGGCAGAGGGAGAAGCAGGCTCCATGCAGGGAGCCTGACATGGGACTCAATCCCCGGTCCCCAGGATCACACCCTGGGCTGAAGGTGGTGCTAAACTGCTGAGCTACCCGGGCTGCCCTTAACATCCCTTATTAACTGTTCTCTGCCTGCATCTTCTGGGTTGTCTGTCAGTTGAGTCCCACCAGCGGCTCAGTTTCCAAATTAGGATTAATTTTTACCATATCAGGACAGAGAAGACCTGTCCTCAGGACATACTAGGTCTTCTCTTCTTTCACATGCAACATCCAGATACCACACATATAATCTTTCAGAGTCATTCACTTTCCAGGAAGCATTTTTAATGTCTTTTCAACATTGTCAAGGTTTTCCTAAGAGAATGCATCACATCATTGTTTCCTAGACTAATCTAAAGCAGAGCTTATTTCACTAGCCTACAGTGCTTTTCATTAATTTTTTTCACCTTAAAGTAGCTACATGTCAGTTTTAAACAATAAGATGCTGCCTTTCTCTTTATTTAATCTGAAAGAGAAAGTAAGCTATTCATCTTCAAAATGTTATCTTTAAGTACCAAATAGGAGTAAAGAAACATTGAGGATGTGAACAATCATTCCACAGTCATATCTCCATACTTAGAAAAGCCACAGAAAATATGTCAAGCACAGCATATATGTTTTTGTTGGTCAGTGGACATATGGGTATAAGGGATGTTTTTCCAATTAATAATTTGAATATCTTAATATCAATGACTATTTCTTTCTGAAACTGTCCTCTCTTTTTCTTTTTTTAGGTGGCCAAGGAGCTGGTCCTCCTCAAAACCAGATGCAGGTGTCCCATGGGCCACCAAATATGATGCAGCCCAGCCTCATGGGAATTCATGGCAACATGAACAGCCAGCAGGCTGGTAGTTCTGGGGTTCCTCAGGTGAACCTGAGCAACATGCAAGGCCAGCCTCAGCAGGGCCCACCGTCTCAGCTGATGAGCATGCACCAGCAGATTGTGCCCTCCCAGGGCCAGATGGTCCAGCAACAAGGAACCTTGAACCCTCAGAACCCTATGATCCTTTCAAGGGCCCAGCTTATGCCTCAGGGCCAGATGATGGTGAACCCTCAAAGCCAAAATCTTGGGCCCTCGCCCCAAAGGATGACCCCACCCAAACAGATTCTTCCCCAGCAGGGCCCACAAATGATGGCACCCCATAACCAGATGATGGGGCCTCAGGGGCAAGTTTTACTCCAACAGAACCCAATGATAGAACAGATAATGACCAATCAGATGCAGGGGAATAAGCAACAGTTTAACACTCAGAACCAATCCAGTGTCATGCCGGGACCAGCACAGATAATGAGGGGACCAACTCCAAACATGCAAGGAAACATGGTGCAGTTTACGGGACAGATATCAGGACAGATGCTGCCACAGCAAGGGCCTGTGAACAACAGTCCATCTCAGGTTATGGGGATTCAGGGGCAGGTCTTGCGACCACCAGGGCCCAGCCCACACATGGCCCAGCAGCATGGTGATCCTGCTACTACAGCAAACAGTGATGTCAGTTTGTCTCAGATGATGCCTGATGTTAGCATGCAACAAAGCAACATGGTTCCCCCCCACGTGCAGGCCATGCAGGGCAACAGTGCCTCGGGAAACCACTTCTCAGGCCATGGGATGCCTTTCAATGCACCTTTCAGTGGAGCACCCAATGGAAATCAGATGTCCTGTGGTCAGAATCCAGGCTTCCCAGTCAATAAGGATGTCACACTAACAAGCCCATTGTTGGTCAACTTATTGCAAAGTGACATCTCTGCAGGCCATTTTGGGGTAAACAATAAGCAAAATAATACCAACGCAAATAAACCGAAGAAGAAGAAACCCCCTCGGAAGAAGAAAAATAGTCAGCAAGATCTAAAGTAGGTTGTGATAGTTTCACCTCAAATCTTATTTATTTCTTTGTGGACAACTTTTTTTGATGAAAAATTTTAAACATATAAAATGAGAACAATATGAAATCCCTGTGCTTCAACAATTATCAGCTCATAGTCTATCTTGCCTTTATCTCCCCATTACCTTTTTGATTATTTTAAAGCAAATACGACTGTAACTATTTCAGTACCTATGTATCTCTGAAAGATAACGATGGTTATTGGTTGTGGTTTTTTTTTTTTTTTTTTTTAATGAATACCACTAACACATGGAAAAACTAATACTACCCTCATATTCTCACATATTCAGTGTTCAGATTTCTCAAATTATCTTAATTCTTTTTTTATAGTTTGTTCAAATAAGGATTCAGACAAGGTTCATACACTGCAATTGACTGTTACATGGAGTTTCAGGGGGATTGTGGCACACAGAAATTGAAAAGTAGCCAGTGCTACCACATTGCACCTCCACAAAGCACTTCAGGCTTGTAATGGCTGTTGGGGAGCAAGAAAGGCCAAGTATGTTTTAGAAATGAAAGCAATTTATGGAGACCCCCTGCTGTCTCAAATAGAAATAGTTCTTTCAGGATGCTTGGAAAGCTCAGCCAGTAGAACATGCAGCTCTTTATCTCAGGGTCATGAGTTCAAGCCCCAGGTTGGGTGTAGAGATTACTTAAAAATAAAATCCTTAGGGGCGTGGGGAAAAAATAAATAAAATCTTTAAAAATAAAAAATAGATGGGTCACCTGAGTGGCTCAGCAGGTTAAGCATCTGGTCTTAATCTCAGCTCAGGTCTTAATCTCAGGGTCATGAATTCAAGTCCTGTGTTGGGCTCCATGCCCAAGGACATGGAGGTAACAAAGAATTAACTTGGACAGCTTGGGCCCAGCATGGAGTCCACTGTAAAATAAATAAATAAATGATTAATTAAATAAATAAATAAATGAATTTTTATACAGATACCTTTCCTTTTAAGGATCTCCATTTTGTTTTTAAAAAAGGGCGGGGGGGCAATCATCCCTAGAAGCTTAAAACCTCTTTTTAGGTTGATTGGACCTTTTAAATCAGTTCCCATTTAAGTAAAGGTTCTCCAGGTGAGTTCTTTTGCAAGATCACAGCAGGAGGGAAATTAATTTATGTGTCATGTCTATAAGCTAGTTGTTAGTCATGTTTTTGGCTTTGATAAAATGTTTCCAGAAGGAGTATTGATTAAACTGGATTTTCTGCCTTTAATCATAAAATTGGAATTCAGAGGCTCTTGTTAATAGGGAATAGTGACTAATGAATATAAAAGGGTTGATTGAGGGATCCCTAGGTGGCGCAGCGGTTTGGCGCCTGCCTTTGGCCTAGGGCGCCATCCTGGAGACCCAGGATCGAATCCCACATCGGGCTCCCGGTGCATGGAGCCCGCTTCTCCCTCTGCCTGTGTCTCTGCCTCTCTCTCTCTCTCTCTGTGACTATCATAAATAAATAAAAAAAAAAAAAAAAAAAAAAAGGGTTGATTGAAACAAATTGCTAGAACTTTGGGAGAGTTTAAACAACCATAAATGTTCAATATAAAACCGACTGTCTCCAAGCCTTCCCACAATATTTCTCTGATTGTACTCTAATATTATACCATACTTGCTGGTTCTTGAATCTTACAAAAGTCCATAACTATATTAACAAACTATATTTAAAAAAAAAACTATATTTTCCTGAATTCAGACTTCAGAAGACCTGTAATTATCTAATTTTTCTAGTAGCTCTTTCTAAGTTGAATTATTTAACTGCTATCAACCTGCTATCCTAGGAGGCTGTTTATTCCTTTCAGTATCTAGGAGTAAAATTGCAAGGTTATTCAGTTGTTGTTAGTATGCATTTTAGCTGTCTTCATCAGCCCTGAGGGAGATTGCTTACTTCTTGGGGCTAGAAATTGTGAAAAGGGCCTTATATAGCATCAGGGCTACTAGGAAAGGGAGACAGTAGTTATAAGAATACCTGCTCCTAACTCTACCAGTAGCTCACTGTAGTACCATGGGCTTCTTAAACCTCTCTGGGCCTTTGTTTTCTAATCCATAACATGAGGTAGCTGGACCAGATATCTGAGGGTTTTTTTTAGCAGTATAATTCCATGAAAGTAGAGACCTACAGTATCCTTATAATTTGAAATGATAGAGAAGTCATAGGAGGAACAAATTGATGTAGGCATCTTGATGTGCTAAAGGACCCCCTTCAAGTTCTAAATTGCCTTGTACTAGGACTTTTTAAAATGGATTTAACGTAAGGCTTAGAAACTATACAGAATATAATGAGATCAAATGCCATCTAAAAGTGGGTGATCAACATCAGGGCAAAGGGAAACTAATGATAAGGAAGAAAGGTGCAGCTACGAATAAGATTGCAAACCAAATGGTATTGAGCATGCTGGTTCTTTGAGAATTTAGGTGTTAGTAGTAACATTTTTTTTCATTTCTTTTCCCCCCACTAAACCAGGTAAAAAAGCATCCCAAAGCCAAGGGGATGTCTGCAAATATTCATTCAGCAGAGTTACTTAGCTTTGTTCTAGCATTCTCCATCTTTATTCTCTGAATACCATTTTTATCAGCTAACCTACAACTTCTTGCAAGGTGTGATGAATTATCTACAAAAAAAGAAATAATCTGGACTTCCTGGTTCACATTGATAACTACACCAAAGATAGGGTGGTTTCACAGAAACAGTACTTTATAATGTTGATAACCCAAACTATGATGAGGTCTTAAAACATCTAAGGAATGGATGATGACATGAAAATTATTATGTCAGAAATTTGTAGAAAGCACTTTGAGTAAATAGCCATACTATTAAATTAAGTAGATTTTATTTAATGAAATTGCTGGATTATTTTTATGCCAAATATTAATATCAAACTAGAGAGATGTAAGTGATGGTAAGGTTGATAATGCAAACAGATTTTAGTTCTTCAGAAATAGGCAAGAGGTTAAGCTACTTGCATGTATAAACTATGCAACTTACTCTCAAATGTGTAATTTATTTTTTAGTACTCCAGATACTCGCCCAGCTGGGCTGGAAGAGGCCGATCAGCAGTCGTTGCCAGGAGAACAAGGAATTAACTTGGACAACTCGGGCCCTAAACTGCCAGAATTTTCAAACCGACCACCAGGTGATAAAATGTTAGCTAAAGATTATATACTTTTCATCATTTATACAGCAATACAAAGTTTCTTTTCAAGGAAACATTGTATTTTGTCTTCTAACTAGATTTCTTTAGAGATAAGATATATCTAATATTTGGAAACTTTGCCTTGATATTAAACAAAAATTTCAAATATAACTTTTGAAGGCTTGTATATATATGTAGTATATACAGTTGACCCTTAAACAACACATGTTTGTATTGCATGGGTTTACTTACATGAAATTTTTTTTTCAGTAAATACAGTCCTGTAAATATATTCTCATGATTTTCTTACATTTTCTTTTCTCTAGCTTACTTTACTTATAAGAATACAGTATATAATACATGTAACATAAAATATGTGTTACTGAACTGTTTATGTTATCAGTAAGGCTTCCAGTCATCTGGTAGGCTGTTAGTAGTTAAGTTTTGGAGAGTCAAAAGTTATACACAGATTTTCAACTGCATTTTCAACATTGTTCAAGGGTCAACTATACATACACCGCTTACTTCATTATTTTAAGTCCTCATAAAATCAGACTGAAATGTGAAATGCCGCTTTATTCTTGTCAGTATCAAGGTTCTAGTTGGCATCAAAATAGAGTAAGACTAAATGGGAAGATGTTTTCACTCTAATTCTGCTTGCCTGCCTTTCCTGCAGCCTTTCTTTCCTACTAGGGTTTTCTCGAAGCAGAGAACAGGATTTACAATAAGATTTTTTTATAGCAGTTTTATTATGAATCGTTAAGCATAAAAACTATGAGTACTAAAAAAGACATTCATGTACCTACCACCCAGCTGAATAATAAATAGGAGGATCAGTATTGTTGAAGCCCCCTGTGTTGTACCCTTTTCGGACTATAAAATATCTTGTAAATGTTGAAAAGGAAAAAGCTCCTAAAATTCACTTATTCCAACCTAGGTGTTTAGAAGAACTAAGGCCAGCTGCCACACTATCTCTATACTTGTTACTCTTGGCCTGAGCAGTGATGTGTAACCTTATTCCCCTATGACCCAGTTGAAGACACACAAGCCTGTCACACTTAGGTCACTCTCCCCTATGTTTTATTTTTTTCCTCACTAGTTATCCCACTTCCTTTATGGTATAGAAGTGAGAATGACATTATTTTGGGGGATAAACTTTATTTTTAAGATTTTATTTTTTAAAAAATAAATATTTTATTTATTTATTCATGAGAGACACAGAGAGAAGCAGAGACATAGGCAGAGGGAGAAGCAGGTTCCATGCAGGGAGCCCGATGTGGGGCTCGACCCCTGAACACCAGGACCACGCCTTGAGCTGAAGGCATCTGCTTAACCGCTGAGCCACCAAGGTGTCCCGGGGATCAACTTTAATCTTCCATTAATTTATGTATTTTAAAAATGAGTCACAAAAGAAGTAAATACATCATGATGTCAGTACTTTGTGTTATTTATTACAAATTGTTTGGGCACACCACACTTCCAGTCAGTGAGTTGCAGCAGCACAGTTGAGGTGGGGAGGTCACCAGTCTTGGCAGGTATATCCAGAAGGTACATTCTTCCCTTAGACACATCTGACTTCTTATACGAATCCCAGGAGTCCTCACACATATCATTGCTTCCTTTCCGTACTTTGTAAAGTAGGAACCTATAGGCTGAATTTGACCTTTTATGTGTTTGAATTGTCCTGCAGTGTCTTAAACCAAACAAAAACCTGAATTTAAATGCCTTTAAATAACACAAAAAATAAAAAATAAAAAATAAACAGAACATCCATTCTGTTCAGTTTGGCTCTGTCCACAGAACTACTACGTATGTCTTGTACCAGCCTACTTCTCTTTTTCACTACTGGCCTGGTGCCTAAAGGCATATGAATTTGCATCCTTTGATTAATAAACACCATGTTTGGTTATGTTATAGATACCATGTGTGCTCTGGCTTTCCTTCTCCACCATTCTGTCATAGCAACCCCAATCTGTTGGGGTTTGGACTGCTGCCTCCGGCTTCTAGAACCTTTATAGCAGCCATGCCTTCAGCCATTACTTTTGAGAGGCTGCTGTATTATCTATTATGCTCTCTTTGGTATTTACTGTGCAGCCTGGTGGGCTGATTTAAAGATAAAAGACATTTGTGTCATAGCCCAACAAAAATGGGCTTCTACAGAAATGACTATTTTAATATGGGAACCCAAGTTAAACCTGTAGAAATGCCATATATTATTGGCTCTATAAATGCAAAGAGGTAACTTGGGCCTAAAATAGAAAAGGATTTTTTAAAAATCTTCAAAACTGAATTCTTCACATTATACTCATTGGTACCATGGAAATCTTTGGCCAGAAGACCTTAATTAGCTATTGACTATAGGGTCTGTGACCCTGTGGATCAGCAGCATTTGATAGCTGCTCGGTGGAAATCCTGAATCATCATTTCTGCTGACTGCCAGAGCCAACTGTTCTTATTCCTGCACCTTCTTAAAACTTTCCTTACATATTTTTGATGCAACAATGGAATAATCTAGTTTGTGAAACCATATCCCAGCTATATCCCCACTTTTTCCCATGGAACCACCTTTATTCCTGGTTAATGATTTTTCCTTTCTGCTGATTGTATAAGGCTTTAGTTCTAAAATGCCAAGTAAAATCTTCACAAGAGAAAGAATCATTTGAGCTCTTGCCTTCTGAAAATCTATAAGGCATTGTCCCTCAGAGTTCTTTTCCCGAAATTATTTTTTATTCCTGAGGGCAATGCTTCTGGCTTGGTTATTCTCCCATTGTGGATTCATAGAAAATATTTCTCCAAATAGAGTTTTAACATGTAAGAAAGTAAATGGAAACTAATATCCATTAAAAAGAAATCTTCAGTGCCTTCAATTGATTTTCAGTGTGTATATCACCTTCTATGAGCTCCTACATTAAACTGATTTACATCAGAGGGTCAGTTTAATTCAGTTGGGTTCCCCGAAGAATTGAGCCTGAAGGATGCAGCATGGTGTATGGAGCCAATGGACTGGAGTAATTTTAAATCCTTTTTAAGGAATTGAATCCTAGCATTTTATATTTTACTTCTATTGAAAGAATAAAAAGGCTATCTTCAGTGCTGGCATTTTCACAAAATCAGACTGTAAAAATTTAATCAGTGATAACAGAAAAAGTGAATCCTAAATACCTTAATTCATTTACAAGGACAGTGGGATATTTATTATGCCCATATGAGAGCCCAAGGCTGGGTGCTCAGCTCCTTGCTGTCAATGGGAATTGTTTTCATTTCCTCTGAATGAATGGCTGGGACTGACTCAGCCACTGTGAGTGCACAGCACCCCATGCCTGTCTATTAGAACAGTCTTAGTGCAGAAGGGCCTCACTGACACCCTGAAGACTGAGGATTTCCGGGTTCTTGATGCTTTGCTTTTTGCTTCCTTAAGCAGTGTGCCCCTTCGCTTATGTTGGATAACAAAGAGGGCTGCCCCTACCCCCTTGGGAGTGGGCATGCTTAAGCTGTTTTGTGCACTGTCTGTCCTGCCTAAGATGAGTATTGCTTGGCTATACTCTAAAGGTAGCAAAGCTTTTCTTGCCAAAAATCTAATTTCCCTGGTTTGGGGGGCTTGTTTTAGGTTATCCTTCTCAACCAGTTGAACAGAGGCCACTTCAGCAGATGCCTCCTCAGCTCATGCAGCATGTGGCAGCCCCACCACAGCCACCACAGCAGCAGCCACAGCCACAACTGCCACCGCCGCCACAGCAGCCACCGCCTCCCAGTCAGCCACAGTCTCAACAGCAGCAGCAGCAGCAGCAACAGATGATGATGATGCTCATGATGCAGCAAGACCCCAAATCAGTTAGGCTTCCAGTCTCCCAAAATGTCCACCCCCCACGAGGCCCCCTGAACCCAGACTCCCAGAGAATGCCCATGCAGCAGAGTGGCAATGTGCCTGTCATGGTCAGTTTACAAGGACCTGCTTCCGTGCCACCATCACCTGATAAACAAAGAATGCCAATGCCTTTGAATACTCCTTTGGGAAGCAATTCAAGGAAAATGGTATACCAGGAGAATCCCCAGAATCCTTCTAGCTCACCACTGGGAGAGATGTCCTCACTCCCTGAAGCGAGTGGCAGTGAAGTACCATCTGTCTCAGGAGGCCCAAACAACATGCCTTCACATTTAGTAGTTTCCCAGAATCAGTTAATGATGACAGGGCCAAAACCCGGACCATCGCCCCTTTCAGCAACTCAAGGTGCAACTCCCCAGCAACCCCCTGTAAATTCCTTGCCCAGCTCCCATGGCCACCATTTTCCAAATGTGGCTGCTCCAACCCAAACATCTAGGCCTAAAACACCAAACAGAGCCAGCCCCAGGCCCTACTATCCTCAGACACCCAACAATCGCCCTCCCAGCACAGAACCTTCAGAGATCAGTCTATCACCAGAAAGACTCAATGCCTCCATAGCAGGACTCTTTCCCCCACAGATTAATATTCCTTTACCTCCTAGGCCAAATTTAAACAGGGGCTTTGATCAGCAGGGCCTGAACCCAACAACTTTAAAGGCCATTGGGCAAGCACCTTCAAATCTTACCATGAATAATCCTTCCAATTTTGCTGCCCCACAAACTCACAAATTAGATTCTGTGGTGGTGAATTCTGGAAAGCAGTCTAATTCTGGAGCAACAAAACGGGCTAGCCCAAGCAACAGTCGCAGGTCTAGTCCTGGGTCCAGTAGGAAAACCACCCCAAGTCCTGGGAGACAGAATTCAAAAACCCCTAAACTTACTCTGGCCTCTCAGACAAACACAACCCTGTTGCAAAACGTGGAGTTGCCAAGAAACGTATTGGTCAGTCCCACTCCTTTGGCCAATCCCTCTGTACCTGGGAGCTTTCCTAACAACAGTGGGCTGAATCCTCAGAATCCTACCATGCCTGTGGCTGCAGTGGGGGGTGTTCTCGAGGATAACAAGGAGAGCTTGAATGTGCCTCAGGACAGCGATTGCCAGAATTCCCAGGGTAGGAAGGAGCAGGTAAACATTGAGCTCAAAACAGTCCCTACCCAAGAAGTTAAAATGGTTGTCCCTGAAGATCAGTCTAAAAAGGATGGGCAACCTATGGATCCTAACAAACTTCCCAGTGTTGAAGAGAACAAAAATTTGGTGTCTCCTGCTATGAGGGAAGCACCGACATCATTAAGTCAACTTCTTGACAACTCTGGAGCTCCTAACGTGACCATTAAACCCCCTGGGCTTACAGATCTGGAAGTAACACCCCCAGTAGTTTCTGGGGAGGACCTGAAAAAAGCATCTGTCATTCCCACACTGCAGGATCCGTCTTCTAAAGAACCCTCTAATTCCCTAAATTTACCTCACACTAATGAGCCGTGTTCAACCCTTATGCATCCAGAATTGAGTGAGGTCAGTTCTAATGTTGCACCAAGCATCCCTCCAGTAATGTCAAGACCTGTCAGCTCTTCCTCCATCTCCACCCCCTTGCCCCCAAATCAGATAACTGTTTTTGTAACTTCCAATCCTATCACAACTTCAGCTAACACATCAGCAGCTCTGCCAACTCACCTGCAGTCTGCACTGATGTCAACAGTTGTCACAATGCCCAATGTGGGTAGCAAGGTTATGGTTTCTGAGGGACAGTCAGCTGCTCAGTCTAATGCCCGGCCTCAGTTCATTACACCTGTCTTTATCAATTCATCCTCAATAATTCAGGTTATGAAAGGATCACAGCCAAGTACAATTCCTGCAGCCCCACTGACAACCAACTCTGGCTTGATGCCTCCCTCTGTTGCAGTTGTTGGCCCTTTACACATACCTCAGAACATAAAGTTTTCTTCTGCTCCTGTACCGCCTAATGTCCCCTCCAGTAGTACTGCTCCAAATATACAGACTGGTCGACCCTTAGTCCTTAACTCACGAGCCACCCCTGTTCAGCTTCCTTCCCCTCCTTGTACAACTTCTCCAGTTGTCCCTCCTCATCCCCCTGTCCAGCAAGTGAAAGAATTGAATCCAGATGAGGCTAGTCCTCAGGTGAGCACCTCAGCAGATCAGAGCACTCTGCCCTCTTCACAGTCAACCACAATGGTTTCTCCCCTTTTGACCAATAGTCCAGGCTCCTCTGTCAACCGGCGAAGCCCAGTCTCATCTAGTAAGGGCAAAGGAAAAGTGGACAAAATCGGCCAGATTTTGCTGACCAAGGCATGTAAGAAAGTTACAGGCTCTCTTGAGAAAGGGGAAGAGCAATATGGTGCAGATGGAGAGACCGAAGGCCAAGGGCTAGAGACTACAACTCCAGGGCTCATGGGAACAGAGCAGTTACCCACAGAGCTGGACAGTAAAACCCCAACACCCCCAGCACCCACTCTGCTAAAAATGACCTCTAGCCCTGTGGGCCCAGGCTCCACCTCAACAGGACCCAGCTTACCTGGCGGTACTCTCCCCACCAGTGTACGCTCGATAGTAACCACTCTGGTACCCTCTGAGCTCATCTCCGCTGCGCCGGCCACAAAAAACAATCATGTTGGCATAGCACCTGAGCCACTTGTGGGTGGCCTAGTGGAGGAGAAGGTGGGATCCCATCCAGAGCTTCTGCCCAGCATAGGTATGTACTTGGGGCCTGGCATCATCTCCTCGTGTCAGTTTTTTGATGACCTATTCCACAAAAGAAAGCCTTTTTTTTTTTTTCTACTTGGAGGAGGAAAAGTGGGCTAAATAGCAATAGTGGTAGTTTAATTTATTGGAAGTACATTGGGAAATACAACTTTAAAGCCTATGTTAAGTTTACATTCATTAATACGGTTCTCTCTCAGCTCCTGAAGTGATAGGCCTTTCATTTATATAAAGTTTTTCATTTTACAAAAAAGCATCTTTATATATGTTATCTCATGTCATCTTCATACCAACTACGTCAGGTAGCCCTAACCCCATTCTGTGGGTGAGAAGATTGCAGCTCAGAGTTCAGTATTTTCACAGTCTATGCTGTGAACCTCCAGTTTAACATTGTCCCTTAAAGGTGAATAGCTGTTTTTGCAAGTTCCCCTTACTGCAATATTGACTTGTTCTCCACAGTTTCAGAGCAGGGTTCTCATGGCCCCTTCTCATTGTACTCTATCAGAAGGGACTATTCCCTTCTGACTGGCTACTCCAGAGGAAAGCTTTTCAAAAACCCAGGTCTCATGGTAATAGACACAAGAGACACAAAGTGGTTGAGAGACAGGCAGGCTTGAGTTAATATCACAGCACCAGCATTTACCAGCTCTGGGTTTAGGAAAGTTACTTGACTATTTAAACTTGAGTTTCCTCCTTACAACGGTAGTTGTAAGAATTCAGTGAGATAATGCATATAATGTGCTTAGCACAGAATACAGTAATAAATGTAAATAATTGTTATTGATTTCTCTTTCAGTCTCTTTGTAAATTAGGCCATTCCAATTTGTGTGTATCTAGATTATTTCTCATGTACAGTTAAGGTGGGCAAATGACAGGAGCTTCGGTATCCTTAAACCTCCCCTCCCCCCTTCACATCCTGCCTCTCAAACACATGTTCCTTTTTATGTGAGGCCTAAATGGTAGAGAAGCTCTGTTTCCACAGAGTGGAGCAAATCACACTGCCAAAGCTGAGAAGCACCTTTGCTGTATCCTAAGCTAGCTAATAGTGCCTGTCTTGTTTAATGCATCTAAAAATTTTTGAATGGTAGCACTTAGGTGGAGGGGCAGAAAGAACTCAAGCTTCAGGGTACAATCAGAGTTCAATTTCTAGTTCCACTGGTTACCAATCACAGTTGGATAAATTCCTTAACCTCTTATAAGCCATATACTTCACATGTAAAATGGAGGCTATAATTCCTACCTCCCAAAATTTATACAAAGATACAGGGAGAGTACTTAGCATAAAGTGGCCAGTGCACCACCTCACTCAGAGCTTTGGAAAAGGTAATTCCCCTTTTCTCTGCCTCTTTAGTGGGGGCGATACAGGGAGGGATAAAGTCCCTTAAAGACTTCACTGTCCTTGCAGAAGACAGACTTCATAGGTATGGGTGCTCTAGGTTTCTGGTTCTAGTTCTATGGAAGTAGGTGACCCCTAAGAATGAAGAAACCTGGTGTGACTTAAATATATTCTCTTTACTAAATGTTTCTATTGTACTTCCTTTCAGGGAACTTTCCCCCTATATACCAAGAGAATAGTGGTGAAGTGATTAAAAAAATATTTTTATATGTATCATATATAATCCTAGAGAAATAGATGAGCTTTAGGGAGATGAACCTGCAAGTTGGGGAGAAAATTTTGATTTTAGTAAGAATTTTTCCATTGTTTTTTAAGGGGCTTCTGGGTTTTTATCTTGAAAATGTGAGAAACCAATATTGGAGGTAAAAGTAGAAGTTAAGGTGTAGTTTTAAGCTTTTATCAGGTAAACATCCAAAATAAATTCTTAGCACAAATGCATTATTGACTAAGGGAGAGAAATCTACAAAAATCCGCAGTTTTACCTGCTTGCACAATATCCGCAAGCAGGTAAAACTTACTGTTACAGAGTTTATCTAGGATGTTAGATTGAAATGTCAAGATGGGAAGACATAATCCTTGAGTGACTGTGGCATATCTGTGCCGTTGATCTTTACTGTATGATCCAGTAAGCTCCCATTCTAGAGCACATTGTCCTGTTCCATTCCTCTTCAAGGACCTAAGTACTCTTTGTCCTCTGAAGCATAATTCTCATGTTTTTCTGTCTAATGTACCATCAGTTTTCTCAATCTAGAATTGATCTCTTTTGCTTTTGATTCCCATAGCACTTTATACTTTATGAGTCTTCTTCATATAACATTCCATTGCACTCCAGTGTACCACATGTGTGTATTTTATCTTTGTTTGATACTGGGCTGTGTTCTGATGGGCAAAAAGAATAATTGGTCTCCAAAGGTGCCTGGCACAGTGCCTTGCCTCTAGTAAGTTCTTGGTAGCTGTTTATTAGATAAGTAAATAACATATCAAATGGTTTATTCATCAAGTATGAATTGAATATGTGCTTTATGACCATCACTCTTTGCCAGCTGCTGTAGAAAAGTGTAAAAAATTGTGTGATTCATTTCAGGTTTCAAGGGGTATAATCTTTAGAGGGGTGAGAATTTTTAAATACTAACACAGATGATATAATTGTTCCTCTGGAAGTGGTTGGAGTTGCCTACTAAGGTATGCTTTGGAGTTTTTCAGAGTACTGGATAGAACATGACCCTAAAAAGGAAAAATCATGGGTGCTTTTAGAAAGGCCACCACCTTGGAAAGGTGCTCAAGGAAAGGCCACCTCCTTTCCTTGATCTTTGTATACACAATAGGGAAAAACAAATATCCCTGGTGGTGGTCTATGTTACTGTGTGGTATAGTAGCTAATTTTAGATAAGTTTTGAAATCTCCTTTCAAGGCAATTGCAAGTACTGCCCTCCAAGAGGACGTGTATTTGAGCAGTTACTTAGCTCTTAATTTAGTCAATGCTTTCTGTTTTGTTGAGAAAAGAAAGTAAAGGCCTCTTTTTTTTTCTTGCCTTAGCCCCATCACCGAGTTTAGTCTCAAAGGAAACTACAGCCACAACACTGCAGGGGTCTGTTGCCAGACCAGGTAAGGGGTGCTTTGGAAAAACTCTGAGTGGAATGGATTACATGTGAAGGAACTGCTTCTCTCCTCAAGGTGCCAGGACTCTCTTACCTACCTGCTTCAGAGCAGACTTCAGTTGAGTGGCAGAAATTGTGCAGTACTATTTGAGGTTATTTTCCCTGGACCACCTTGCTGTCTTACACATTCCTGGTGTCAGCCAGGGAACTCAAGAAGGGCTTGCAGTGCCCATTGTCTGTCTGCCATCCAGCTATGGGGTGGTTTCCATTGCACAGTCTGCCCTGTTCCATGACCCTAGCACCCATAGCTGGCAGCTGACTGGCATATGGCAGTTAGCTGGCATGGTAAGCATTACTGCACTAAGCTAGGAATTGCATTTTCATGACAGGAGCGGAGGCTTGTTCTGGAAACCTCTGCTACAGTGAAGCAGCCATTCCCCAGGGAATTAGTCATTCCAGTCATCTCTGGATGGCATTATATTTCTTCCCCATGACCAAGAAATTGCAAATAGCACTAGGGATGTTGTTTCTGGAAGGTGGAGTCCATTGTAATCTGAAAATAATCATGGAAATGCTGAGTCAGTTCTGAATGCATGAGGATCTTGATGGCAATAACAGCACTGCCTTTATAAGCAAATAAATAGGCCAAAACAGATCAACATCATAAATATGTTACAGTTTAGTCTTGCCTGGCCCTTTGTCACTGTAGGTATGGAGGGGTACCAAAAAAGCCAACAAAAAAATGAAGTATGACACTTTCCACAAGGAGGTTAGAATCTCATTTACAGTACAGTTCATACCTGACAAAATTTGTAAGCAAAAAACGATACTACCATGTTTAGTTTTCTAGGCCTAAGCCAGTGAAATTAAGGTATAACTTGTGATTTTTTAAAGGATTTTTTTAAAGGCATCTCTGTACCCAGTGTCGGGCTTGAACCCACAACCCTGAGATCAAGAGTCACATTCTCCACCCACTGAGCCAGCCAGGCACCCTAACTTATGATTATTTTAAAATGGGCTTCATATGGTATGTGCTATGTTGTGTTCTATTGCACACTCTTTAGTAAAATCCTCTGAAAAGAATGGATGAGCTAAAAAACATTTCAGCCCCCAGATTTTTCCTTTGCTACCAACTGCCCACATGATACCTGACATTGTGCTAGGTACCTGAGAAGGATAGGAGTGGAGCAAATTATTCACAGAAGGGTTTAGATAGTAAAATTCATTTTTGGAAAAAAAAATTTTTAATTTTTTAAAATTAATTTTTTGTGAGAAAAGGAGCAACTAGGAAGAGGAAGGGAATCCCATTTCCTGCCCCAATTCTTTACTCCACAAAATTGTTTTATCATATCCTCTACATCTTCCTCAGAATAATTGGCCAAAGAATCCTGTTCCTTTTAAAAAGTTTCACTTAAATGAATCTCCTTTAAATGCCTCCAGAGACACTAATTGCCTTCACCAAATTCCTTTGATCTGTGCTTATGTGAATTAGCTGTGACCGTGCTAAAGTTCTCAAAAGCGTTTCATATGAGCAGATTAGTCACAATTTTTATGTAATCAGTCTCCTTCAAGCTGTTTTCATTTTTGAGCACATAGTACCTGAGTTTGTATGCTCCAGCAAGGCAGCAGAGACTCAGTGAGGTGGTGTCTGTTTCATGTGGAGGGGTTCCCAGGTTTTATGGGTTAGATATGGGGAGCTAAATAGCAAATGAGAAGCAGAGATTCCCTCATCTTGCATTGAAAGCAAATATTTCAGCCTTGTCACATTAAGGCTGTATCAACATGAGCATCATAGCAATAATAATGATAGCTAATACTAAGTTATTACTAAAAGCCAGGTGCTGTACTGAATTTTTGTATGTATTATTTCACTTAATCCTCTTAATTTTGAGATGGGTAAAGTAGTTGTCCCCTTTTTTCAGATGAGGCATTGAGCACAGAGAAATCAAGTAATTTGCTCAAGGTTACTTGGCTAATAAAGCAATGGGGTCAGAATTTTAACCCATGCACTCTGATTTCACTGCCTTCGGGGAGGTTAACATGTAATCAGTGGGATAGATTAGACATGTACTGTGAGTCTTTGGTGCTGAATTCTCCAAAAGAGGGGACAGGGATAGAGCTGTGGAAGCTCAGAAGTGGGAGAGATCACTGCTATCCTGTGCATCAAAGTCTTTTGGAGAGATGGAACTACTTAAAGGCATATAGTGAAAGAAGATGTTTTCAGCTGATGCTGAGAAAGAAGTGCCTGATAAACCCCTAGAATGCTTATTTAAACAAAACCCTGCTAGACAAATTACTGAGATTTTTCCTTTCTTGGAGGGCATTGCTGGGAGGTTGAGGAAGAGAGGAACATAATGGAGTCTGTAGGTGTTATCTCAAAGCAAAGCAGTCTGCCCTCTAAAACTCAGTGAGGAAGTCCTTTAGAAGAGAATGCATCCTGAGTAAATATTTAAGACATATTTGAAGATCACTGTCTTTAAAAACAAGTGTCAAGAGGGTGGAAATATTTTAAGAATGAAAAAAATCTCTTCTTCATGAGAGGAAGAAGCTTATTTTACTAACCTAGTTATAGTTGGGTGAAATATGAACCAGTGTGAATTTAGTTCTGTTGATCTAAACAGGATTATTTCAATGTAGAGTAGAAGTAAAAGTAGACCAAGTTAAATGTCTTATGCCCCAGACAATGGAGTTGTGTCCCTGCCAACTCTGTCTCTGTACCATGTAGAGTGAGAATCCTGCTGGGCACAGAGACATGTTAGCATAAATAGGGCATTCCGAACTCTCATAGACACCTCTCTTCTCCCAGTGGACATAGACCACAGGAGCTCCCACATCTCATTTCTGTCCTTTGTATTTTTCACAGAACTCGAGGCAAATGCTGTCATAGTCGCTGGACAAAGGTAAGACAATCATTCTGCAGGCTTAGCATGAAAACAGCCTAAGCCTCTTCCAAGGGTGTTGGCTTTTATTTTTTTTTTAAGATTTTATTTATTTATTCATGAGAATACACAGAGAGGAGAGAGAGAGAGGCAGAAACACAGGCAGAGGGAGAAGCAGGCTCCATGCAGGGAGCCCCACGAGGGACTCAATCCCGGGTCCCCAGGATGACGCCCTGAGCTGCTGGCGGTGCTAAACCGCTGAGCCACCGGGGCTGCCTGGATGTTGTTGGCTTTTAAACCTCTCTTCACCTTGGCCTTTTCCTTCACTCTTTGTACCAGTCTGTTTTCCCTACTAAAATGGGAGAGTTATCATGAGTCCTAACCCCTCAGAGGTATCATTTCTCTTAATAAAACTTGGTGGCTAAGTTTTTCCTTTTGTATTTTTTTGAAAACTGAATGAGAGAACATGTTCAGCACTCACCATAGTAAATAGTAAATGTTCAGTGTGTAGGAGCTGTTGCTATATTGTCATTAATAATAGTCCTTGCAACACCTTCTGAAGTATAGCTGTTTGATCCGCCAGGCATAAGAGAGAGAAAGCTAGTTTTAGGGTCTGACCCTAAAGCTCATGCTTTTTTTGTTAATCTCCAAGCCCCACAACCTAACAAAATGAAATAACACCTGTGGCTTCAACCTCATTAATAACTCCATGCAGAGAACTATTATTTTTCAAAAGTCATTCCTTTTTTAGTGTACTAGTATGTTGGATGACATTTTAGAGAATTTATCATGTTTGTACTACTTTGTTATGAAACAGTCTTCACAATCATATTCTCATGTAATCCTGTCAATCCTGTGAAGTAGTCATAATAGCCAACATTTATATGAATGCATTCCATGCCGTGCACTGGGCTGCAAGTTCCTGAAGTGTATCATCTCATTTAATTTTCACAATATCTATTAGGGAAGCAAATTCTGTCTTAGAGATAAGGAACCTAAAGCTCAGAGAAGTTAACTAAATTGCTCAAGGCCACACATTTAGTAAGTGGTGCAGCTGAAATTCAAACTCAGGCACTCTGACTCCAGAGCCCTCAGACTTATGTGTTGCAGCAGACAAAATGGGGATTTATAAATCAAGAATCTGAAGCATAGAGAAAGTTCAATATCATGGCCAGTAAACATATGTGTAACACTTGATCCCTGTTCTTCTGCCTCCAAACTTACTGATATTCCTACTGCATCATCCTGCCTGCATTTTTATTTGGATTGCACTAATATTTGACGCATACACCAACTGTATGGCTACAGAAAGAACATAATCAGACCAAAAATATCTTGTGGAAAAAAAAATATCTTGTGGATGTTTGTTTCCAGTGCTGGAGACAGCTATGGCTTTTGTTTTGCCAAGGAGAAAGAGGCACTTGCTTTAGGAATCTTTCTTCCTCAGAGGCTTTGACCATTTTCTGGGCTCTTAGCCCGAAAGCCATCCTTAACATCTCTAAAAGGATGTATAGATACCTCTTGACTCCTAATTCCACCCCAGCTCTAGCCCTGCTGCCTCTTCACTTACCTTGGCTAATGGGTCAGTTGTTAGATATAAAGCAAGGTAGCAAACAGTATGGCCAGATTCCCAGCCATAGTGCCACTAGTAAAGGATCCTCAGACAGGAGTGAACAATGGAGGGGTAGGGATTGTTGATAGGCCACAGATCATGTCTCTAAGGAGCTCCTGATCTAGTGGAAGGCAGAAGATGTTAAAATAAAATATGCTGTATAATCTGATGGATGCTCTAGAATGCCAGCTACAGACTGAACCAAAAAGAAAACTTCACATGGGGAGCAAGGTCATGGAAGACTTCCCAGAAGAGGCATCCCTTTCACCAGCTTCTTTTGTTTTCTTAGTTGTACTGCTTTTGTTTCAGTTCCATGCCTTACAAGCAAATTTTTTTTAATTTTTTATTTATTTATGATAGTTACAGAGAGAGAGAGAGGCAGAGACACAGGCAGAGGGAGAAGCAGGCTCCATGTACCGGGAGCCCGATGTGGGATTCGATCCCGGGTCTCCAGGATCGCGCCCTGGGCCAAAGGCAGGCGCCAAACCGCTGCGCCACCCAGGGATCCCTGCCTTACAAGCAAATTTAATCAGCTTTTTTCCCTAATGATTTGACGTGCTTTTTTTTGAACCATGAAAGTAGTAAAAGTTTATTAAAGAAAATTTGAAATTCAGATCAGAAAATTAAAAAGAAGAAAACTACCAGTAAACCAGTATTGCTGTGATTAAAACAATATTGTATGTATTTTAGTTCATCTTCTACTTCTCTTCAGAGTATGTATATAGATAGTATATTATATATAAGTACTATATCTGATATTTATATATCTAACATATAGTATTTATATATAAGCACTATACACTATGCACACACACATATATCTCACACATTTATTTTATGGGGTTATGGATATATACTCAACATGTATTGTGATGAAAATGGGATTATACTATTCATAACATTGGTAACTTTTTCCCCACAATAATGTATCATGAAAGTTTTTATCATTAAATAAACCTACATGATTTTTCATGACTGAATATGGATGTGCCATCTTTTTGTTTTTTAATCTATTGTAAAGCATTTACATCTTCTGTCTTCATTAGTATAAATAAAATACTTTGGCATCTTTGTGTGTGATTAGAGCTCTGGAAAAAGATTTGTTTCCTTAGGCACCTAGAGATAGAATTGCTGAGCCAGAGGATTACACCAGGGTTTCTCAGTCTCGGCATTATTGATAGTTTGGATCAGATAATTCTTTTTTGGGTGGGGTGGGAAGAGCTGTCCTGTGCATTATAGAATGTTCAGTGGCATGCCTGACCTCTACGCAAAAGATACCAGTAGTATCCCCACATTAGTCATGGTAATCAGAAATGTCTCTAGACGTTGCTAAATGTCTCCTGGGAAGCAAAAAAAATACCTCCTACTGAGAACTATTGGGTTATGTAATTTATACTCTTATCAGGAGTTTCTGTCCCCATACCCTTTTTTTTTCCCCATACCCTTAATAGTACTGCATATTACCAATTTTAAATCTCTGCATACTAAAAAAGGGGGATTGAAGTGGGGGCAATCAGTATAGCCAGCAATATACTGTGAATATATCCTGATATATATTCTATAATGTGACTTATACCATGCCATTATCTGACTATACCAGGCTCATAGGAAATGCCAATATGTATTAGTAATTTCCTAGATTTTAGATACTGTTACTTTTTGAAAGAGAATATTGTTGTTTTAGAAAAATGGATGAGGAAGTTTGGGAATTTTTGTTCTAAATTCTTAATTTCTATTACCTGTTTTTCCGCAATTGCACCAGCAATATGCTTTAGTATTTTATTTTTACTAGTGTAACAAGCCAAAAACTCTTAAATTGTCAGTAATATAGAAGGTTTTTGTGTTTACTGTCCCAGGATGGAATATTTTCTCTTCAGAATGACTGTATGGTTCGTAAACTCCTGCCTTATGAATGAAACTCTATTGGAAGAACCCTTTTTTGTGTGTGACTTGATTCCCTCACCTCTTTGGAAACTTTGTGCTTTCCCTGTCAGCAGTGAGCCCAAAGAGATCATTGAAAAGTCCAAAACCCCAAGCCGAAGAAACTCCCGAACCGAAGAGCCAACTGTGGCTTCTGAAAGTGTAGAAAATGGACATCGCAAGCGATCCTCTCGGCCTGCTTCAGCCTCCAGTTCTACTAAAGGTTAGCAGGGAGGTGTGGGTGCTACTGTGGGTCAAATAGAAGAATGGGGTCTTTATTACCACAGCAGAGGACTTTGTCTTTCATCATTGCTTCTATTACTTTAACTTCTGTTTGTTTGTCCTTCCTTAGTTCATTTACCTCTGTGTTTTCTGTGTGTATACACAGCAGCAAGCATTGTTGGGGGGTGGGGGGGAGGGAAGAAAGAACATCACAAGGCAGATTGACTCATGATCACCACTTCAGATAGGTCCTCAATGTGGCCCACCCATCTTTCAGTGGTCAACTCTCTTTTCCACTCCTCTGGCCTCTACATTCCTCTTTCAGCAGAGACTCTACCTCTCCACAGAGAAAATAGAACTGCTTCAGCTCTTGCTGTCAGGACATAAATCTACCAGGATCCTCCTTTGTTCCTACTATAGTAGAACAGCTGTCCCTCCTCAAGTCTAAGGCCAGTTACTCCACTTGTGCCTCTTTGATCCCATCTTCTCTAACCTTGTCAAGAACCTTACACTACCAGTTTCTCTCCTCTGTTGACTGATGTCTCCTTTTTGAATTCAGGCTGTCCTTGGCTTCTGTGACCTAGAGCTCTCAATTGTTTTCTCCACTTCTCTGGCTTTTCCTTCTCAATCTCTGTACCCAGATATTAGATGTTGGTCTTCCTCACCCTTCAATCCTTAGTCACCCGGTCTCTTCAACTCTTCTCTCCCTAACTAATCTCACTCATGCCCCTTCTTAGTTACAACTTTTCACAGATGACTCATGAATTTGTATTTCTAGTACAAACCTCTAGAAATCTCAGCTGGATGTACAACCTTACCAGGACTTCAAATTCAAATGTCTGATTTCACCCACAGTGTCAGGTCATTTGTCAGTGTTCCCCACCTCAGGGAATGGCACCACCATCTGTCCATTGGGCACATTCTTCTTGGCACTTCTCTCCCTTATCCTCACAGAAAGCTGCTGATTTTATTTCAGGTGACCCAAATTCATCCATTTTACTCCATCTTCATTGCTACTCCAGCTTAAAACCCTTCAGTGATTCACACTGTAATTAAAATTCAAGTCTAAAAGCACCAGCATGGGCCACAAGATTCTATGTAGTCTGGCCCCTGTCAGCCTCTCCCAGCCTCATCTGACTTCCCTCAGCAACTCAGATAAGCCGCTCATCCCTCATCACAAGCCTGTGTGTGTGTTATACCCATTGCAGGGAATGTTCTTTCTTCCTTCTTCTCATTAACTTCCTACTCTTTCTATCTAAATAGAAATTCCTCACTGCTATGAGGAATCATAGTACCATGTTCTCCTCCGTAACATCACAGCTGTAACTTTATGTTTATTGTGTGATAAGTAATGAATGTATATACTCTGTTAGGGCAGGAGGCATCTAGTTTTGCTCACCATTATATCCTTGGTACCTGGTATGCTGCCTAATACAAAGAGGCATATAATCAGTAATTATCAATAACCACCTATCAGATATATATCAAGTACTTATCCCCAGGCCCTGGAGATATAATGGTGAAAAGACAGAGACTCTTCTTCATCATATCAATTATGTGCCAGCCAGAAAGATGAATACAATGCATTAAATGCTAAATACTATGATAGCAAAATTACATGATACTGTAGGAACCTATAACTGGGATGTTCCTCTGCCAAATCAGAGGCTTGCTGGAGAAAATGATGTTTAAGCTGAGACCTGAAGAATGAAGAGGCATTATGTAGGCCATGGGAGTTAAATGAAATATTCTAGGCAAAAGGTACAGCATGTACAAAGGCCCAAATCTGAGGAAGGGTATGATACTTCATCCCCTCAGGAAATGTGCTGAGCTTGACTAGCTCATATTAGGCAAGAGCTGGGATCCTGGTGAAATGCCTCATATCAGCAGAGTTGCTGAGAAACAGTCAAGTACTGTTGGGATGCCAGCCTGAAGATGAGGGCAGGTTCTGGTGCACCAACACCAGACACTGACCTGAGACTTCAGCTGTCATTGGCAGGTTGTATTTCTGGGCAAGAAGTTCACGGTTCCGGGATCCCTGGGTGGCACAGCGGTTTGGCGCCTGCCTTTGGCCCAGGGCGCGATCCTGGAGACCTGGGATCGAATCCCACGTCGGGCTCCCTGCATGGAGCCTGCTTCTCCCTCTGTCTATGTCTCTGCCTCTCTCTCTCTCTCTGATGACTATCATAAATAATAAATAAAATTTTAAAAAAATTCACAAAAAAAAAAAAAGAAGTTCACGGTTCCTCACAGAGCCGGTGGGAGTAGGCCATAGGTTTACAGATCACATACAGGTAAAGTAGAGATGTAAAAGTTACCTTATCTCAGCCCATCAGAGGGGGGAACCTATTTTAGAAGGGGGTGGAGAATAGGCTTGTATACTTAAACTGGACATTGTCCCAAGGTGGTAGTAGTCATGTCGGAATGCCTGCCCCATCCCTGCTCTGAGACTTAAGTGGCTTAGGAAAGGCCATAATGACTTGAAAGCTTTGTGATTTTGCATGGAGGGGTGCTGGGTAAATAAATGTCTCCTGAGATCTCGGAGATCTGGCCAAACCCCAGAAACCACAGTCATGTACAAATCTTTACAGCATCCTCAAGCCCTCAGGCTTTCAGTTCTGAACTCCTAAGGTAGGTAAGTTACCTTTTAAATCCAAAGTCAGTACTGTAGCTGTTCTGATTTTTAAGTGTTAGAGCGCTTGGATCTGGATTAAAGACTAAATATGCATATTATTTGCTATGTAATATGCTGTGTTGTACCCAAAACCCTGAAGTCATAAAATAACTTCTTGTGATTATATTTGAATCCATACCTAGGGAATGATCATAAAATATCAGGGTGGTTTCCAAAAACCTATGCGACTCAAATTTGGAGACACATGTAGTGCTGGGTACCTGAAACCTCTTTCTGCAGCATCAATACTTCTTAAAGTTTTGAAGGAAGAAAAAGGTTTGCCTTTTTGCATTCATACAATTTGGGTCATATATGTACAAACAATATCAGAAACCGTCTGTTTTTCATGAGAATCTTGAAAGCTGAGAAATATGAGTTTATAATGAGAAGTATTGGCATATTTGTATTGTCAGAGCACCAGTGACATTAACCATGCTCCTGCTGTGAGAACAGTTTGCTAACGTCATGTAGGCCAAGGCCTACTATACTGCCAGATTGGAGCAGGTGGGACAGATTATTTCTGGGAAAGTCCAGAGAGGCCTACATGGTTGATAGGTCACTCTCTAACCTGTTGTTTTGGTTTTGGTTGTTGGGCCTTCCACCCCCACTTTTAATTACAGACATAGAAATTGACTCTCACAAATCAGTAAGCTTCTTTTTAAAATTGCACTTGATCAGGTGTGGTGTTAGAAAAATGCACATGAATAGTTCTGCTTCCTGACATGATGTATTCCCTATTAACACAGAAATGATTTTTCTCGTTTTCCTTCCTTGGCATTTGTTATTTACTCTTCTGTTCATAATAGTGTTCATGTTATATTTTCAACTGGGAAAAAAGATCAGTAGTTAAAAATGAAGTTCAATGCATAAGTCTGAAACCAGGGAAGATATGCTAACATGAAGGAAGTTCAGAACAACCTAAAATCAGCAGCAGTAGTGAGTGTCCCTGGAGTGCCTTAAGATCCCACTGACAGCAAAGTAGGGTGAGAGCCCTACCCTACCCACAACCAACTTGAGAAGCAACAATCTAAAAAAAATCCTTAAAATGGAAATTTTATTGTGGAAATATAAATGAGCACAATATGGGAGAAAACTCTGAACAATAATGCCTGAAACTGTACTCTTGTAGCATCATTCAGAAACCAGCCATGAAAATTTTGAAATTCCCAGAATTTTTTACAAAAATAGAAATCTTAGCTAGAAAAAAAAAAAGAAATCTTAACTAGAAGTGGTACAGTAAAAGACATAATGAAGTGAGCAAGATCAAAGTCATTTTATAAAATTCCTTGAAAGGTAAAGGTAAACTCCACATAACAGAAGACTTAATAGATCTTGCACTATAGGTCTGTCCAAATTTGCTTACCGTCAAAATGCGGCAACCAGGGGGAGAAAGTGCCCATATCAAATTATAAATGTAAATGCCTTCCAAGAGTATATATGGACAACCATCTGAAAGACTTATTGACCCAGTTCTTTACCATATAGTTGGTTCAAAATATTAATATAAATGGTGTTACTGTGTTAGTCTTTGGACTACTTTTATATTTGTGAAGACATTAATTTGTAAAATCATTAGTGGTTTAAAAAACAGGGTTTTTCAACAATATATGTAAATTTTATTTTGCTAGTATGGTATTGGTTTAGGGGTTCTTGGTAGTGGGATTATGCACAGTCAGATAAGGTAGGCAGCCTGATGTTCACCCCGCATGTACCATCAGCTACTTCATTACTTCCCTAGAATTCCTTACCTTAAAGAGTTTACTTCTAAATTCTCTTATTGTGTTCAGTGGAATAGTAAAAGTGGGAGTAGAATATTGAACTACAAAAACAAAAAACTCATCTTTTCAGACAGATTTATAAAGACATCAAAAGTGACATTGCCCTTTTGCCTAGATTGCCTAGATTTATCCAGAGAAGGTGATAAGAGACTTCAGTACCAGGTTAATAGAGTTTTTTTCCTTCATGGAGGTGTAAAAGTACATCCTACACCATTTTTCTCACCCACCCCTAACCCTGGTATCTAAAAGATTATTTTTTGTGGTTTCTAACACAAACCACTTGTTTATTCATGGCCCCACTCATTGATTCATCTGCAGAAGCAGAGTCAGTCTGCCAGATCATTGGGTGCTTTGAAGCAGTGACAGATGGGAAAAAGCAAAGAAAGCGGGGGGGGGGGGGGGGGGGGGGGTGTGTCTGAGATTGCTTTTCTACCTTCCCCCTTCTCACCTGTTTTCCCAGCCACATAGGTGTTTTTCAGACACATCACTTGATCCTTCATATCACAACAAAGGAGAAGCTCCCAAAGTTGCCCTAATTAACATATCTAAGGATGAATACTCCATCAAGATATAACTGGGGGCACCTGGGTGGCTCAGTGGTTGAGCGTCTGCCTTTGGCTCAGGACCTGATCCTGGGGTCCTGGGATCGAGTCCTGAATCAGGCTCCCTGTGGGAAGCCTGCTTCTCCCTCTGCCTATATATGTCTCTGCCTCTCTCTCTCTCTCTCATGAATAAATAAATAAAATCTTAAAAAAAAAAAAAAAGACATAACTCTGTAGGGGCGCCTGGGTGGCTCAGTCAGTTGAGTGTCCAACTGTTGGTCTCAGCTCAGGTCTTGATCTCAGGGTTCTGAGTTTAAGCCCTGCATTGGGCTCTGTACTGGGTGTGGAACCTACTTTAAAAAAAAAAAAAACAACAACAAAGAAACTCTGTGTATTTTTACTCAAATGATAAATTTACTACAGTGAAAATGAAGCCTGATAGTTGGGCTAGAGAGTTGATTATAGGGAACTTTGGGGTGTGTGAGACTCTTATTTACATGAAATTGAAGAACACCATTATCCACATCCTGTCAGAATGACTCCTCTGATGAGCAAAAGACTAAGGAGTAAATCAGAGAGACTGACTCCTCTACCACATGGCAGAAGCAGCATGACCTTCCAACAAGCAGATACACATACTGAAATTTCCACCAACAGAAGCCCCAAAATAATTGCATAGGTCACTTCTTGGAAAGTCATTGAGACCCTCTTAGCAATTACTATAGCTAACAGTAACATTTTTGCTTTTTGCATCTGCATCTTAAGTTTGGGCTCTCAAAATATACAAAAGAGAAAAGAAAAATTGCTTATAACACTGAACCTGGGCAGCCTGGGTGGCTCAGCGGTTTAGCGCTGCCTTCAGCCCAGGGTGTGATCCTGGAGACCTGGGATCGAGTACCACCTCGGGCTCCCTGCATGGGGCTGATTCTCCTTCTGCCTGTGTCTCTGCCTCTGTCTCTCTCTCTCTCTGTGTCTCTCATGAATAAATAAAAATCTTAAAAAAACAAAAAACCACTGAACCTAACTAACATGCAGCATCAGAAAATTTAGGCTAGGGATGCCTTGGTGGTTCACTCAGTGAAGCGTCTGCCTTTGGCTCAGGTCGAAATCCCTGGTGCCGGGATCAAGTCCTGCATCAGACTCCCTGCTTCTCCTGGAGCCTGCTTTTCCCTCTGCTTCTCTCTCTCTCTCCCCGCTGTCTCTCATGAATAAATAAAATCTTTAAAAAATAAAAAAATAAAATTTATCCTAGTTTCCAGAAATCAATAAAACTGATTCATCTGACATATTGTGTTAGGTAGAAAATATTTTATCCTTAATGGGAGAAATGTTTTAAAACATTGATTTCATATTAAAGCCAAAAGATGGAGCCACCTAGGTGGCTCAGTGGTTGAGTGTCTGCCTTTGACTCAGGTCATGATCCCAAGGTCCTGGGATCCAGTCCCACATCAGGTTTCCACAGGGAGCCTGCTTCTCTCTCTGCCTATGTCTCTACCTCTCTCTCTGTGTCTCTCATGAATAAATAAAATCTTTTTTAAAAAAGCCCCCCCCCCCAAAAAATCTATGGAGCAGCATGAAGAATGAGGGTGAATTTTTAAGAGCTATATAAGATTTTTTTTTTTTTTTTTTGCTATATAAGATTTTAAAGACATGTTTACATTTGGAGAGCTTCGAGCTATTTCTTGTACTCTGCTGTAGAAGACTTTTGTGAGGAAAAGGTTTTTTTTAAGGTTCATTCATTTATTTTAGTGCAGAGGGGCAGAGGAAGAAGGGAAAAAGAAACTCAGACAGACCCCGTGCCAAGCGTGGAGCCTGATGCAGGGCTCTATCTCAAGACCCTGAGACTATGACCTGAGCCAGAACCAAGAGTCAGCCACTCAACTGACTGCGCCACTCAGGCACCCTATGTGTAGAAAAGTTTTTGAGAAATATGGTTTAAATATGGAGTAAGATTGAGTTGATTGAAGACACTGTGATAAGAGGAAATAAAGGAATTAAAACATACTTGTTCCCTTTATGCCACTATCATTCAGTACCCCACCTCTTCCATGAAGCCTGCAGGCTCTCCTGGGCTCAGAGCAGGCTATGGCTTGCTCTGAATTACTTCTCTACCTGTATGTATCCACAGCCTTGATATTCCTGGCTAGGCCACCATAGACACTTAATGACCACAGGTTGTGGTCGTGTTAATTAGAAACTTTGACTATAATAAGGCAAAAAGAATCACTTACTGCAAAACAGTGGTTTGACTCCAAAAGGGATTCAGTCCAGTAGGGCCCCACTTAGGCCAACCCTACTTTGTGTGGACTGCCTAAACATCACTGCCATAAAGAATTGCCTCAGCTGAGTGTGTCCTTCCTTTTCCCCCACAGACATAACCAGTGCAGTGCAATCCAAGAGAAGAAAATCCAAGTAAACAAGCTGGATGGCGACTTGATCCTTGTAAATGTGTGTGAATTTTACAAAAAGCAATTTTGAGCTGTGACTTTTTAAAATCCACTTCTGTACAGTTAGTCATTTTAATAATGTGGCCCTTTTCCTAGTCCTTGCAACCTGTTTCGTAAAGTGCAATGGGGAAAGCAAAGTTGTTGAACCCTTTTGGTGTTGCAAGATGAAGTTCAAGGTTTCTAAAATGTTGCCATGTATTGAGAGGAGCTAATGCAATTATGTTATTAGTTTTCATATTTCCTAAGCAGCCTTAGTACAGGGTGAGCATTTTTAGATCTTCTAATGATGTATTGTGCTGTGGAAGTTATGTGTGTGAATAGCAGTAGTGGGAGCAAAAGAAATCTTTTCCTTTGGAAATGTTGTAAATAATTTTATTATATAGTGTTTTGGATGTATTTGTTGTAGAAATGGACCAGTGAATAAAGAGAATCTAAGGGTTTGTACAATGTGAAATACTGAATGTGTTAAATAAATGTCATTGTCCTAGAACATAAATGTATGTTATTGGTAAGGGATTACTGGGTGAGCACGCTCTTTCTTTGGACCATAAATGAATAGTAACAGCCTTCTTTGTAAAGTAAAATCCAACCTTGTCCTTACTATACCTGCTTTGAAGAAACTAGCCCTTTTCATCACTGTACCAGGCACTTTGATAAATGTTGGTCAAATTTGTTTTGGTTGCAAATAACAGAATCAACTTAGGATCAAAGACCACCCAGGATTTTTTAGGGAAAGGAAGCCACCCATAACCCGGATACACTTTTTCTCCACCTTGTAGTGTTTCTCCAAGCACAGAATGTTAACAACTATTAACATTCTCCTCCATTCAAGAGATAAGCCCAGACTGATGAGCAGGATTCTTTCTAACAGTATCAAGAATCCAGCCCATTTTAGATCAGCTTTCCACCTTCAGTCCAGTTCTGTGGTTAGATCAGGGCAGTTCCCACATCAAAGTGGTCATTTTGTGTTATATACTTTATATACTTCAAAGATGCCCACTACTTTCTACCCTTTGGGTGACCTATTTCTCATCTCTCTCAGGCTTAGGGCAGATTTCTCATCAACATGCCCAGGTTTTTCCCTTTCCTGGCTCAATTCCTACCCAAAAAGTATAGTCTCCAAACCTGCTGCTTCTACCCCCACCCTACTCCCAACCCTCAGGAGAGACTGATGCTTGGGGTTGGGCTCTGTCCTTGTGTTGGTCTGGGCCTCAGCCTTCTGCTGCATCTTCTGGAACTAGACATGGAGTCCGTCCCTGCCCCTGCAGTGTCTCCTTGCCCCTGCCAGAACCTAATGTCTGAGACCAAAAGGATGTCAGTGATTCTGTCATGCTCTCATTCTCATCCGTGTTTCAACTGTGTCTATATATGCCTTGGCTTATAAGGATCCTCCAAAAGTAGTTATTTATGAGTCAGACCCCACAATTGTCTGGCTCCATTCCCAACAAGCTTATCTTCCCTCTTCCTCTGGTGTATGTATGACACACAACCAGAACTAAAGCCAGCCTAATAATAATCCCTGTGCTTGTACCGTGCTTGAGATCGCAGAGTGCTTCTACTTTAGCTCTACTCAGACAGAAAGCATAATATGCTTTAAATAGATTTTTATTTGTTTTTCTTTATATTAATTTTTTTTCTCCCATAGAGGAATAACATTAAAATCTAACAATCAGAATCCTGTTATACACATACACAGGCATGCCACGTGACTGGATCGAGGTGGTTGTGTCCTTGAGTCTGTCAACATGTCACAACATGGTCAACCACAGTCTTCTCATTTCAGCCAGTCTAACACAAAACAACTAAGAGGGATACACTCAACTTGTTGGTTCCATGTGGAACTAGTGGCAGGGGAAGAGGGAAGATTCAAGGGGCTATGGTGTGTCTGCATTCAGTCCCCTCACATAAAGCCACATGGATCTGAGGAGGCATCCAAGAGCTCTAGTGGGGTCCTTGTTGCACCTAAGACATTATAAGTCAGAACAAATTGATCAGGGCTCCAGGTGGGGGCTGGGAAGCAGGCGTACCCCAAAAGAGCAGCAAACTGCATTCATACACACACGGTTCCCTCCTGGGGCCAAACTGGCAAAAGCTGGAAGGTGACAACTAGCTTGAAGGGAGCACTCAGACATATTGAGGAATAACTGGACGTCGCCCTTTGATGTCTTAGGTCTCTAGAAACAGGGGTCCCTCTGACATACTCCGTTTTGGCAAAGTGCTGGTAGTATTGACATTAATTAATACAGACTTCTCCAGGGTCTCTGAAAACATCAGTCAAGACAGACTCTCACCCCCTCCTGTCTAAGGTTGCATAGGACTTTGTGAATTCTAGTTCCCTCACATATTCAAGTTCTGTGGTTTAAAAAAAATCCTGAAGCATGCTCAAGGTGAAAGGCACATACACAGTCAATACAGTATGACGAGGTCTGATGCTTCAGGAGTCAGACTAGCAGGAGACTGAGTAGTGTTGGTTCTTAGAAATCTATACACAATTAAAATATTGCCACTCAAATGCTACAGAGTCTATAGGAAAGTACAAAAACATGTGAGCCTTACCACCAGCCAGGTGATGGGATTGCAGGGTTCTAGAACTACAGGAGCCTCCAGAAATATGTGTAAGGGAGGGGCCTTTTGAAATTTGAACCAAATGCCCTATAACCCACTCTCCCCAACCCCTCCCCCTCAAAGGATCATGGGAACTGCCCAGGCTGAGCCAGTGTCCCAGCTGGCAGCAAAGGAGTAGACAGGAAGAGATGGAGGGAGTTTCAGCTCTCAGAAGTGCTGAAGACCCTAAGCTGGCTGTGAAGTGACTGACCACTGGGTAGCTGGAAGAATAAACACAACTAGGTTGTAACTGCAGGAGAACCTTGGTGAGAAGAGCAAGGTTGTCAACCACTGGGGCCCTAATGGGACTTTGATCTGTCTTTACTGTAGATTTGGTTTACTTCCTTGGATAGGAAGCCCCAAGAGGAACTTCCTCTGCCTCCATCCCAGCAACCATGGGGCTACCCCCTCCCTTATCCATATACTCAATTTGAGATTTGGGGCTAGAGAATCAGGGAGGGCAGATGCCTTTACCCTCATGGGATTGCAGTTTTCCAACCAAGCCTCAGCTTGGCTTTGAGGCCAAGAAACCTGGAATTGGAGTGAGGGGGAAGACCTAGGTTAGTATGTAACAGGACATCTTAAAAGTTTCAAGGAAGAAAGAGCACACGCTAAAAAAGGACAGAGGAAAAGGGAAGCAACTCGGGGTATCCCAAGAAGCTGTTGCTGGTGTCTGAGCCCAAAATTCACTCCCACCACAAGAAGGGCAACACTGTCTGCCTGTGTCCCCTCTTGTCTCACCCAGGGACTCAGGTTCTTTCCTCCAGTTACTTACTGGAGGAGAGGACAAGGGGAACCATAGGGCACCCATTTCTCCCCATCAGACTAGAAAGGAAGAGCCCTGGGGTAGGAAATGAGAGGCCCCCTGTAGGCCCTGAACCTGGAATCAAACTATTTGGGGTTTGGGCCAGTGGGGCTCCTGGCTTCCTACTCAGGAGTGTTTATTAGCCATCCTGGGCAGAGTGTGAAATGAAATACACGGCCAGAGGCAACATGAAGGCTGAGCTGTCACTCTTGGGATGGCTTCACCCCACAGCTTGTCCTCCCCAGTGTCATTCCCTTGTATTCTTACTCTGGGGGATGCACTTTCCCTGCCTAGATAGAAGCCCTCTGGCCTGCATCTCTCCTAAACTAGTTCTAGCACCTTAGGCATGTGAACAGATGGCCAGGATGGCAGGGCCTTGCCCAGCCAGCCTCTACTCCTGGGGTGACATGTTGTGGGTAGGGCAACAAAATACTAAGCCCTTCAGACTTGGGGGCATGCAAAGGGGTGGATTTCTGGAAAAGATTTGGGAAGTGGGATGATCAGAAAGGGAGGTGGGGGCAGACTTCAGGCTCAAGCCCAAGAGGAGGGCTTAGCCTCTCAGAGCAAGCACAGTGCCAGTTCCCATGGTGCCCTGCTCCCTACAGCTTCTTAATCTGTGTGTCTTGTCTACATTTCCCGTAGGCTGCCTCTTCCTTCAATTCCCTCCACTTTCTCCCTCTAACACATCTCACAGTCCTGTTCCACATACTTTACCTTTCCGGGCCTAAACAACTCCACGGGGAGAGGGAAGGGGGAGACTCAAGGCAGAACCCTTTGGTCTCGGTGCCCATTCCCCCAACCATCTGGGAGGGAACTACTGGGAATGAATAAGGGAGGAGTGAGCATAGATAGTGCCAAAGGTGAGATGGGTGAGGCTTGTAAAGTGGGAGTGGAAGGCGGGGAGTGAGCTAGATGTGGGAGGAGAAGATAAGAGCGAGCGGAAGGAGGAGCGGGCCAGAGGGCAAGGGTGTAGGGGAATGTCAGGGCAGAGACGGGGACAGGAGCCAGAGAAGGAATGAAGAATGGAGTGTCCAGGGCGAAGGAAATGGAGGAAATGTGGAAATGGGGCCGGAGGGGGGTTGTTCTGAGGCGGATTAGAGGATCAGACGTGTGAAAATCGAGGGTGGGGGGAGGCTGGCACCCCACCTCGCTTGAGGGAGGCTGTAGTGTCCAACCCAGGTGAGTTGCGGGCGCTCCTCGAGCAACACACTGGCTGCGGCAGAGGGGCCCCACAGGGGTCGGGAGCCGGTGAGGGGTCTGTGGTTCGGCGGAGGATCCTCAGTAGTTGAACTGGCGCTGGCACGGCTGGTAGACGAAGCTGCCCTGGTGCTTAGGCCGGCGCGAACGGCTCTCGCGGGCGCGGTTCTGCCGCTGCACCACCTTGGCGCTCAGCGCGTGGCGCTCGGCCCGCTGCCGGGCCCGCTGCAGCCGCCGCGCCTGGCCTGCCTTCTCCAGCAGCGCGGCCCGTGCCGGCAGGGGGGCGGCGGCGTGGCGCAGGGCCCGGGGCTCGCGGCGGGCGGGCGCCAACTCCCTGCGGGGACACAGCAGGGCTGGGTCAGGGCCCGACCCGGCGCAGCGCGGTCTCTCCCGCCAGCGGGGTGCCCAGTGCCCTTGTTCCGAGCCAGCCTGGAGACGCCTCCTCAGCGCCGACCCCTGCACCAAGTAAGCCGGACTGCGGGGAAGGCGGGGCTCCCGCTGTTCGGGCGCCTACCTGCGGTGCCAGGCTCAGGAAGCCCCCAGCCCTTCGGCGCAGCGGCCCCAGCCCCTCCACCAGCCCCGCCCCAAGCCTCGGGGCCCCGCCCCCCCGGGCCCCGCCCCGGGCCCCCCTCTCTGCTAGAGCTCCGCCCCCTCGCCCGCAGCCCCGCTCCTAGCCTCGTCCCCGCCTCCGGCCGCGAAGCCACGCCCCCGAGGCCCCGCCCCTGCGGCGGCGGGCGGGCTCGCTCCCGGGCGAGCTCGCTCCCCAGGCCCCGGTCCCGGACCTCCCAAACACGCCCCTCCGGGTCTCCAGGCCACGTCCCCGGCCCGCTCACCCTTCGCTAAGGTCGCCGTCAGGCAGGGCAGCGTCGGGGTGCGGGGAAGGGGGCCCAGGCTCCAGCACTATGGTGCTGCCGGTGACGTAAACGGACATGCTGGGGTGCTCGATGAGGAGATCCTCCAGGGGGCTGCTCTGGAGGCGGGCGGGCCCGGTTCCGGGCCCCTCTGCAGTAAAACAGGCGGGAGGGGTAACAAACCAGCTCTCGTCCATCAAGGAGGGCGCGGGCGGGGGGCGGCCTGCGGGGGCGGGGGCGGCCTCGGGGCTGGGTGGGGCCGCGTAGCTGTCTACGGGGCGCGGGAGGGGGAGCCATGCGGAGCGGGGGCGCAGCGGGGAGGGTCACACACACACCGGACACAGGGGGGCGGGGAGAGAGAGGGCATCGTTAGTCAGACCCGCAGTCCCGCCCGCCGCGCCCACGGGGCACCCACGGGCCGGGAGTCTCGACCGGCTGCCCTCGGACACGTGAGGTGTGGGCCCCAGCGCTGCGCTGCCAGGAGGCGGCCTGGGCTTTGCAGGGGACGGGGCCCTGTTACCCCGCCTTCGGCGTCGCTACCTTAGTAGGCCGGGGACTCCCCTTCCCCTCCGCTGCTCGTCCGTCTGCCCTTTCACCGGCCCGGGAATCAGAGCCCTGGCCCCGACCCAGGCCTCACCCGGCAGGTCAATGATGAGCCAGCCGTCCACTTCATCCTCCTGGGACACGAAGGCTCGGGGGCATTCGGGGTCCTCGGGGGGCGGGGGAGCACTGAAGAAGAGGCTGGTGAGGCGCTGGAACATGGCGGGGAAGCGAGGCGGCCTCAGGGGGGCGCCCTACGGCAGTGTAGAAACCTGGGAGGTGCAGAGAGGGCGTCAGAGCCGCCAGACTTTCGTCTAAGACCACCTCGACTCATGGCTGGGGACCCACCCCCAGCCCCCAGAGCGTCGTGTGAGTACAGCGGGGGAGTGTGCACGTGCTGGTAAGTCCGTCTGCTTTCAGGTTTTTCTATTTTCTGTGTGACCTTAGAAGTTACTTAACTTCTGTGTGCTTTAGTTTTCCCTTCTGTCCAATGCCAATGATAAAACACCTCCTTCTGGGCCCTTATAAGAGTTACATGAGCTAACCATAGTATCCTTCTCTGGGCTCTAATAAGAATTAAATGAGCCAAACACAAAGTGCTTAGAGCCATATTAGGCCACAGAGTGAGCATTCAATAAACTAATCAACTATTTATTATTATTATTATTATTATTATTATTATTATTATTATTATTGCATGCTCTTAGGGATATGGGAGGGGTGATACATATGACCAGATTCTATCAGAAAAGGTCTCCAAGCTGGACCTTGGAGTTCTCCAAGCAAGGAAGAAACAGTCCAGTATTGATTACTTATGATCATCATCATAATATAGCTAACATTCATGTGCTAGGTACTGTACTCAGCACTTTACATCACATTAACAGGTACTTCTCACAACTCTAGGAAAAGGGTCTAATTATTATCCTTTTACAGATAAAGAAACTGAGGGATCCCTGGGTGGCGCAGCGGTTTGGCGCCTGCCTTTGGCCCAGGGCGTGATCCTGGAGACCCGGGATCGAATCCCACGTCGGGCTCCCGGTGCATGGAGCCTGCTTCTCCCTCTGCCTGTGTCTCTGCCTCTCTCTCTCTCTCTCACTGTGTGCCTATCATAAATAAATAAAAAATTAAAAAAAAAAATTTTAAAAAAAAGATAAAGAAACTGAGGCTCAGAGAGGTAAGGTAACTTGTACAAAGTCTCCAGCTAATAAGACACAGAGGTTGGATTCAAACCCATGCAGTCAAATTCCAGAGGCAGCACCATAATTACATACTCCATTGCCTTTGCTGGATTAGACATTAGATTAGGCATTTTTAACTTGATGGCCAAGGCATTTTTCTGGGAAGAAGTTTTCATCATGATTTCTAACATCACTCCTTGACCCCAAAGATTTAGAACTACTGGAGCCTCTGAGGCTTGAATAGTGTTGGCTGGCAGAAATCCCACAGAACCACTACCATGTGATTGCACAGCTCTCATTTGTGCCTGTCAGACAAGGTTCTAAGATCCTATTCCCCTGGGCCCTCCCCCCTCTGACCCTCTATACCTAAACTCCTGCTCAAGGGCAGCATTCATGGCTAGGAGGAAGATCAGGTTCCTGGCCCCAGAGAGGCAGCAGGTCAGTGGGAGGTGATGATGAAGGGAGGGCCTGTCAGCCCCCAGCAGCCCTTAAGGATGAGCACTGAGGGTTGAACCAGGACCCAACCCCTCAATCAGCCCTTCCCTGGATGAAAATGAGGGAGGAGACTCCTTGCTCCAGGAATGGAGACACCAAGGAGGTAGCTATAGATCTGCCCTTCTCCCCACTTAAGCCTACCTTAGGACTAGGCCTGGCTAAGTGTCCCCTGGATGTCCCAAAGCTTGAGCCTCCACATCTGTCCCCCGAAGATGGTTGACCATTTTGCTACTGAGACACTCGTCACTTTCCTGTAGGGATGTTTCCACACTTCCTGTAAAACTCCCTGGGGGCATGTCCACTTTTCCATTCCGTGAAGGCATTCTACACTTATTGCTAACCCACCTGAAGTATTTCTATGCTTGTTGCTACCTCGACCGTTCCCTGGGTATGTTTTCACACTTGCCCCCAGAATCATCCAACCTCTATAAACTGAGAGTATTTCCACATTTGCAGACCCACAGTGGCCAGGCTCCAGAAGGAAGTGTTCCTAGGTTCTGGCTTTTCCGGTGGGAGATCTACAGAGATTATAAAAGCCAAGGCACCCCCAACTAGTGTCTGCCCAGCAGAAGTCACATATCTCAACCCATCTCTTAACCACAAAGAGTTAGTGACTCAGTTACCAAAAATCCAGAAAGTTTGGCCCCTCCTGAAGGAAGGGAAGATTGGAGCCTTGATGAGTCACACCCTCCTTGCAAAGACTGACTAGTTCAGTGAGGAGATGAAAGGGAAGTTCAGAGCTGGTGCAGGCTCATCATATTCACCTGGCCCATTTTACAACCTGAGAATCATAGGAAATAAGTCTATCCAAAGACACACAGCTAGATGGTGGCCAGGTACGTCTAGCCCCAGGTCACTAAATTCCATCCAGAGTATATACACAATCAGGAAAGCCTCAGCAAACAAGACCCAAAAAGATAATGATGCAGAGGAAATAGCGAAGTCAGAGAGGAGTCAGAACTTATCAAGTCACTCCTCACCTCAGAACCACTCTGCCCAGCTGTAAAAGAATTTGGAGTTCCTGACATCAAGATTCATCATGCAGTTACAACAACGCCCACTGTATAGCAGAACCTGCTCTGGGTCTCCTCAAATTATACACAGATTAAGGTAAAGACGGCTCAATGAGGGGAAGCTCCCTGCCTGAAGTCACAGCAATTAAGTGACAGACCCAAGAGTGACAGCAGCACCAGCCAGCCAGTGCCCGCCCCCTCTGATGACCACTGGGGGAGCCTCCCGGATTTTCTTTCCCATCTTTGCCAGCTTCCTGGTTCTCACATTCCCAGCCCTGCTCCAGGGAGAACCATTCCCTTTAATAACTACAGCAGCTGTGCCCAGAATAGCACTTGAGCTCCACGCCATGTCTACCCCACCCCATCCTTTAGCAAAGCCCAGGCTGGGATGGGGCTCCTGGCCCAGTCTTTGGGCCCATCCACTTGGAAAGCCAGCTCTCCTTCTCCTACTCCTTTGTCCTGCCCCTCTCTCTGTAATCACCAGTTCTATGTCAGGTCATGTCCTTCTTAGCTGACAATACTGGGAGTTGGGGAGGTAATAAAAGGCCAAACAGAGGGAATTCTCACACTCCACCCACCCCAACATCAGTCCTGGAGACACCCTGATGCAGCTAATGACTCACCCTTCTGTGGTCAAAACAGCTGGGAGGCAGCGATTTTATTGGGTCTGGGACTCCAGGGTACACAGTGAGGGTCAGGGCCACAAAAGGAGATCAGTCTCCAGAGACCTCCAGGAAAACGATCCAGGAATAAAGGGACCTAACAGCCCCATCGAATTTGGATGGGGCTGAGCCTAAGGTAGAGTCCCCAGTGTTAGGAGGATGTGTAACTCAATACTTGTTTTGAGTTCCTACTAGGCATGTGCCATGGCTAATGCATCTGTCATTCACTAAGTAGGCTTGCCTCTAATTGTCTTCACGACCTCAAGTAAGCAACTTCCCCTCTCTGGGCCTCAGTTTTCCTTCCGTGAAATGGAGTCTGAGACCCCTTGTTTGGGGGCAGGGAGTGCCATCAGCTAAGGCACAGCACACAACAGCGATTAGGAAGATGTTGTGGTAGTCCCCGGGGATGCAGAGTTTGGAGCTGGAGAGACGGTATTCCACCATCTGGCGCCGCCCCCGACGACCTAGAACTGGAGCTCTGGGCTGCCCCTGAACTCTGAGGACCCTCCAGCGCCGCCCGAACCCAAGGAGAAAGTATGGGATCAGAGGCCTGACCCCAACACCTGGGTTAGCCTAGGAAATTGCCGAGGCCCCTCCGGTCCTGCTGCCTTTCAGCGTCCCTCACCCGTGGGCCCAGCCCCGACCCAGCGCCTACTGGGTCAAGGGAGGACAGGCGACCCGAGCCGGGGGGCGGTGCCGGCCTTGGTGACGTCTCAATGTCATATGCAAATAGAGAGACGTCACGGTGTACCGGCGTGCGGCAGCCAATCGGGAGATGGGAGTGCAGCCCGGCGGCCGCCGGCGGAAACAAAGACCCGGGAGCCGGGAGACCGCGGGGCGTGTCTCGGGACGCGGGACCCCCTGGGCCGAGGCCGGCCGGGACTCACCTGGGGGGGGGGGGAGGGCGGCGGGCGGAGGGGCTCTGAGGTAGTTGTGCGGCGGGGCGTCCTGGCGTCGGCGCTGATCACAGGCAGGGCTGCATCGCGGGGGCTGGACGGGGAGACGGGGAGGCGGCGGGGCTCCAGCTCGGAAGCTCGCGGTTGCTGCGCTCGCCCGCGGGGCTTTGAGGCTGTGCGGCCGCTGCAGAGCTCGCCGCACAAATTAGAACGTTCAAACAGCTGATTGTGACGTCACAAAGGGGCCCGCCCGCCTCGCGTCACCGGCCGGCGGAGCAGTGGCCAATCCCAGGCTGCGGACACCCCCGCTCCCTCCCCCTCCAGGATTCGCTGGCTAGTGGCTCCTGCCCCGGAGCCCGACTCAGAGCCTCGGGGGGCCCTCCCGGGGAGGCCACTACTGGGACCTTCGACTCCTTGCTGCAGGACTACCCACAGACCTCTTCACGAGGAGGATCCCCATCTTCCGGCATTCTCTCCAGCCATCCCAGCGCCCTCCCACTGTCCCCCGTATCCTTTCGGTGGCATCCTCCTCTATCCTTGCCCCCCCATCTACCCTTTTGTCAGCTCCACCATCACGTCCGTGCACCTCCATTCTCCCCACCAACCTTCTCCCTGCTCTCCCTCCTCTTCTGTCTCATCTCCTCACCCTACACGTTATCTGCTTTTCTACTCTATTTTTCCTCAGCTGGGCAGGCTTGAGAGGTGGGGACGTCCCCTTTCCCTGGTTCCGGGGGAGCACCCAGGGGTGCAGAGGAATTGGCTAGGCTGACGGGAGATTTTGCAGAGTGGGACTCGGAGAGACATTGCCCTGGATTGAATAGTTCATCTAGAGACGGCTCTGTACTGGAGCGTTTACACTTTATTTAACCACGACTGGACAGAAAAGTGACAGGACAAGGAAATTTAGGCTCACAAATCTGTCAGTATGTGGATTTACTTTCTTTAAAAAAAAAAAAAGATTTTATTTATTCATGAGAGACACAGAGAGAGGCAGGGACACAGGCGAGGGAGAAGCAGGCTCCATGCAGGGAGCCCGACGTGGGACTCAATCTCGGGACTCCAGGATCACACCGTAGGCTGAAGGCGGTGCTAAACCGCTGAGCCACCCGGGCTGCCCTTTATTTTCAATAATTCATTCAACAAACATTGAGTATGTGCTATTGCTTCCACCAGACCACTAGCTGACATTCACTAAATACTGAGTGCCAGGCACTGTGCTATAGCACTTTATATGTTTTGATCTTCACAACAACCCCAGAAGTGAGTATTATCCTCGTTTTGCAGTTGCGGACACAGACTCAGAGAGCCTAACTGACTTCCTACAGGTTGCAAAGCTATAATAAATACCAGAATCAGGATCTGAATCATAGTTCTGGCCCCAACCCTCTTCACTCTCTGCATACATCAGATTGTCTAAACCCCAGAGTGCCTCAGCCTCCTCCGGGAAATCTGGGGCCCAGTCCTGACTGCCCCAAACTTGCGTGTGGCTTCAAACAGGTCATGTTACCTCTGTGGGCCCCAATTTCCTTTTCCATTAAATTTAACATATCTGAGCTTCTAGAGAGTCTTTCCAAAACTCAACCCTCAGGCTTCTGCCAATCCCAGATTCTAGACCTCCAACTTTCCCAATGCCCTGGGAAATTCTTGAAGAGAGACCACAAATGTGCATCCTCTGAATCTCCAGGGCCAGAGGTTCTACGTTCTCTCTCAGTAGAGTAAGACTAGTGGGGGTGGGTCTGAGAGCTGCCCATCAGGCCCAAAAGGAGGCAGGGAGTAAGCTAGACGGGAGCTTCATGTTCTAGTGATAAAATCCTGTCCCAGCCTAGTCTGAAACTCCACAGGGACTCCTAGAAGGAGCCAGGAAATAATACCCAGAGGTTTCTGAGGGGGGAGGAGAGAGAGCAGGGTTTTGACCTTTGGAGTGATGTCCCCAAAGTGTCATTCTGTGCAACCCTAAGCCTCTGCTCTTTACAACCACTTCCTGCTAACCTTATATCCTCTCTTGACCTCGTTACTGACTTAAACAAAATAAGCCCTAACACGCCTCTCCCATCACACCGTTTCCCTGTTCTAAAAACTGCTGTGGCTCCCGAAGTATCACACTCAACACAGCATTTGTGAACTTTCCTAAACCAGCTCCAGCTCTCTCCAGCTTCCTCCCCACTTCTACCTGCAGCGTGTGCTAATGTCAAATTCCTGTTTCTTCAACACTCTCCCAAAGCCCCCAGAGCCCAGGATGCCCTCTTCAGATCTTTCTGAATTTATATATTTTCTGTCTTTGGGACTCTACTCACCCTTTCTTCCTCTAGACAGCCTTCTCCACCCTTATGTCCAGAGCTACCTTGATAGACACTGATTTATTTGTTCAATAAATAAGCAGTGGTGATGACTGTGTGTGTGTGTGTGTGTGTGTGTGTGTAGTGTATCTTCCCAAATAGATGATTGGCATCCAAAGGGAGTACGTAATCTCTGTCCATATACTATCCCCACCCACCCTATGCTGGGACTGACAGAGTAGACTCTAAACAAAAGCTTAGCAATTACAGCTCAAGACAGTTGGCTGGTAGGGGATCCCTGGGTGGCTCAGCGGTTTAGCGCCGGCCTTTGGCCCAGGGCGCGATCCTGGAGACCCAGGATCAAATCCCATGTCGGGCTCCCAGTGCATGGAATCTGCTTCTCCCTCTGCCTGTGTCTCTGCCTCTCTCTCTCTCTCTCTGTGACTATCATAAATAAATAAAAATTTAAAAAAAAAAGACAGTTGGCTGGTACAGGAGTCTTCACCTGGACCCTCTACCCTGGTATAAGAAGCACTCTATTGGGACACCTGGGTGGCTCAGTGGTTGAGCATCTGCCTTCAGCTCAGGTCGTGATCCCGAGATCTGGGATTGAGTCCTGCATGGGGCTTCTTAAGGGGAGCCTGCTTCTCCCTCTGCCTGTGTCTCTGCTTCTCTCTGTGTCTCTCATGAACAAATAAATAAAAACTTAAAAAAAAAAAAAAGCAGCATTCTATTGGGCACAGGATTTTGGTCCTCCAAGTCCAGAGAAGGGGCTCCTAGCTTGTACTCTGATAATCCTAAATGACCTGGATTCTGCTCCTAACCTTAGCTGAACCACATGTATAGGCTGTTAGGGCAGATCCCAGTCTTCCATTTCTCTGTGGAGTCAGAAGGACCTATGGAAGTAGAGGGTTTCAGCCCAGTGGAGTCCTCTCCTGGAACCCCTGGACCCATCACTCTCCACTGCAGATTTACTATCAGGGCTGAAGGACACCTCAGATCTTAATTCATCCAAACTCCTTATCTTATAGTGGAGAAACTGAGGCATACTGAGGCATAAAGAAGTCAAGGCACCTACTTAGAATTATAGAGCAGCAGAGACATCTACTGATCCTGGTTGGCAGGCAGTGGGGAGCTTAGTATGCTGGGATCCTGGTCTAGGCCTGAGGGCTGTAAAAAGAGGCAGTGGGCACCATGCTAGGGGTAATCCTGGAGTCTCACTTCTAATTAGGAAGTGCCATTGCTGGATAGACATGGAATCTACACATACACATGAAGGCATCCATGTACAAACATACACACATGTGCACATGGGCTCACACCCATGGAGTTAACAGATGCCCAAACCCTTCCAATTCCTGCTCAGATATAAGCACCTGCCCAATTTTATGGGCTCCAGGATTGGAGGTCAAGAGGCCACTCTTCTATTCCTGTCTGGGCCTGGGTTTGCCCTCACCAAGCCCTGGGGGCTCCCCAATGGCTTGGCGCCCCCTAGTTCAAACGGCAGAGATGTGTCAGCCTGGGTGTGTCCTTCACGAGACCTTGCGTGTACTTGAAGGTGTGTCTGCTGGAGAACCACCTCACCTTTGGTCTCTCCTCGCCTTTCCCCTCTCAGGTTGAGGGCAAGGCTGAGGCAAAGACCAGTGGGTAGCTTGGAATCTGAGTCAAAACCCGGAGCCCTGATCACTCTAGAAACAGAGCTTTCCCTTGCCCTTCATTAGCCCCAGAACTACAGTTAAATGAAAATATTAATTATGATACTATTGGGATTTCTGTGTGCCAGGTACTATTCTAAGTCCTTACCTGTGTTTTAATTAACCCTCACAACAACCTACTCATGTAGATAATATTATTCTTTCCATTTTACTGGTGAAGAAACTGAGATAAATGGGGAAAAATTTAATTGGTAAACCCGGTTAGGGCAGATATAATTCCCCAATTCTCCCCACAACAAATTGACCTATACCTTAATCAGGGGCCATATCCCCAGAATTTTTATTCAAAAAGGGTTGTTGTTCAACTCAGAAGTGGTTAAACTGAGGGTGGTGTGTGTGTGTGTGTGTAAGAGAGAGAGACAGAGAGAGAGAGAGAATACCATGAAAAAGACCTTGGCCAGATTGTCAGTAAATCCAAGTTTCAGTTCTGGTCCTTTCCTGGGCTCACTGCCTGGTGCCCTGGGCAAGTCAGTTTCCCCATCTGCAAAGTGGCTGGCCCTGCACTTCCTAAATATTACCTCCAGTTCCAACCTTCAAGCAGCCAGTTGTGTTTGTTTGTCCTCCCTGGAGGAGGGGATAGTCAGGACAGAATCCATTTCAGGAAGAGGAGTCAGGTGACAGGAAGTGAAATATCCAGCTTAGTTTTTGTCTACTTAACCGAGGTGTGAGGATGGGGTGGTGACTTAGGGGTTCAAGTGTGGACAAGTACCCAAGTGAGCTGCTCTGGTGCAAATGCCCTGCATGAATTCCCACATTTAGAACTTTTGAAGGGAAATGGTTGCATCCCTCCAGCTTTGAGGCTGGGAAGGAGAAAGGAGACAGTGGGGTTCTCTCCTGCTGAGGCAGCCACTCTTCTAGGAGCAGATGGGCTCCCAGCAGCTCAGGCCACTGCCCTTGCCTGCTCACAATTCCTCCTTGGCTCCCTCCCATGTCTAGGCTGAGGCATGCTCTCACAGTACCTGGTACACAGTAAACATTCAGTAAGTACTGACTGAACGGGTGAGTGCAGCTGCCCTCACCCACTCATTTAGCCTTCTCTGTCAACACACACACACTCTTACACCCTCTGCAAATGACCACACTCCAAACCACCACCAGCTTTCTTGCTTGCAGGATTTGCTCTTGCAGTTTCCTTGGCCTAGGGAGCCCTCCCCCACCCCTACCTAATCTTCCTGTGTCTAGACTCTCTCTAATCTCCAGGATTAATGTAGTTAGCAGCTTATATTTATTGACCATTTACTGTGTGCCTATAACTTTCCAAGATGGACATTGTTGCTATCCTCATTTTCCAGATGAGGAAATTGAGACTCAGACTCCTGAGACCCAAGATAGTGTTTCTGTGTATTCAATTCTGTCTAGAAATATTGCATGTACCTCTGTGTACACACAATAGTAAATAGCATAAAAATTATAAAGCCTCTGTGGGGAAAATGTACAGCATTTTTCTTACCTAACATGAAAACATTTTCTTGAGTAACAAACACTACCATCAACATAGGAGCAAACCGCCATGTTGTGGAGATGGCCACATGACAAGGACCCAGGAGGGGCCTCTAGAAGCTGAGAATGGCTCCCAGATAACAGAGAGCAAGAAAATAAGGATCTCATTAATATGGGCTGCAAGAAGAGGAATTCTTCCAACAACTTGAGGGAGTCAAGAAGCCAAGGTTTGCCTGTTTCAGTCTTCAGATGAGGACACAGCAGGTCAACACCTTGATTTTCCCTTGTAGGTCCCTGAGCAGAGAACCCAGATAAATTGTGCCTGGACTTATGACATATAGAACTGTAGTTAATAAATGGGTGTTGTCTCGGGCTCCTACATTTATGGAAGTTTGTAACACAACTAATAGAAGACTTCTACACATGCGCTGTAAAGTTTTTTGCATGAAAATTAAGAGGCAGCTTGAGTTACTAATCTTACTCTATCTAGTACATTTTACCTTAGTTTAAGCATTTTTGTGAAGCTTGTAATAGTGCTATAAATGGGAAGAAATCGTTTTTTTCAATATTTTTGTTTTGCCAAAATCATAGAGTTGAAATTGAGTAACTTGATTATATAGGATGCAACTCTATATATATATATATCAGGGTATATATATATATATATAAGCACTTCTTCCATGAAGCTTTCCAAGATCTCTTTGGGAAGAAGTAACCTATCCTAGCTCAGAGCTCTCAAAACACATTGTCTGTCTGTCTCTTAGAGCATTACACAGTTTCAACTAATTCACCACACTCAGGAATACCTAGCTACTCTCTGGGAGACAGACATCTTTTCTATACTTGAGAATCTTCTTCAGTGTAAACAGAAACATAATCAGAAACATTATAATACAGGGAGAGGGCAGCCCCAGTGGTGTAGCGGTTGAGCACCGCCTGCAGCCCGGGGGGTGATCCTGGAGGCCTGGGATCGAGTCCTGCGTCGGGCTCCCTGCATGGAGCCTGCTTCTCCCTCTGCCTGTGTCTCTGCCTCTCTCTCTGTGTCTCTCATGAATGAATAGATGGAGTCTTAAAAAAAAAAAATTATAGGGCAGCCTCGGTGGCGCAGCAGTTTCGCGCCGCCTGCAGCCTGGGGTGTGATCCTGGAGACCCGGGATCGAGTCCCACATCGGGCTCCCTGCATGGAGCCTGCTTTTCCCTCTGTCTGTGTCTCCGCCCCTCTCTCTCTGTGCCTATGAATAAATAAATAAAATCTTTAAAAAAAATTATAATACAGGGAGATAAGGGCTATGGCAGTGGGTAGGACAAGATGCTAGGGGAATAAAAAAGAGAGAGAGAAAGAGAGAGAGATTCAAGGAAGGCTGCCAGGAAGAGAGGACATCTGAGGTAGGCTTTGAAGGATGAGTAGAAGCTTGCCTTGGGGCAAATGGGTTGAATGGCCCAGAATATGGTTTCAAATTAGGAGCCTACACCCTTGTCTTGACTCTGCTTCTGACTTTGGGTAACTCTGTCCCTCTGTGGACCTCTGTTTGTACAGTGAGGGTATTAATGGGGAATTCCTTTGCCTGCTCACCTGTTTTCTGCCCATGGCTTTTTAAGGAGAGTTTTATCTTGTCTGACTGCTCTCTTTTGAGATACAAAACTGGGATAACAAGGATGACAGAGACTGGATGGAAAGGCAGGAAGGAAAAAAGAAAAGCAAGGGTGTGGGTAAGGGCCTATGGGGGACAGTTTTGGATGGAAGTGACAAGTTTGGTGAGTGAGTGAGAGGCAGCAGTGTGGCATAAGAGGATTAATAAGAACACAGGAAATTCTAAAGATGTTCACATAGATTAGAGACCCCTTGATGTCTTTCAAGAATTCTAAGTAATAAATAAATAAATAAATAAATAAATAAATAAATAAATAAATTTTTAAAAAAAGAATAAGTAAATGTTAGAGTCATTTTTAAATTACTTTTGGGAGTTAGATGATTGTCCTTGGACTTAATACATTTTAATTAATTTCTGTAACGGTTAGAATGCATACAATTCAAAATCCCAGAGAATAAAAAGATATAGGTTTCCTTCCCATTTCGGCCCCCAGCACCCTTCGATCAACTTCTGCTCCCCCAGGGGTAACTGCTATTATGAGCTTCTTGTGTGAACTGTCAGTAATATTCTTTGCACACACATATGTATATGTATGCACGTATGTATATGTATATATGACCTCCCCATTTTGAGCACAAATGATAGCGTACTGTGCATACTGTTCTGAAATGTGTTTTAAAAACTTGTTGAGGGATCCCTGGGTGGCGCAGCGGTTTGGCGCCTGCCTTTGGCCCAGGGCGCGATCCTGGAGACCCGGGATCGAATCCCACATCGGGCTCCCGGTGCATGGAGCCTGCTTCTCCCTCTGCCTATGTGTCTGCCTCTCTTTCTCTGTGTGTGACTATCATAAATAAATAAATTAATTTAAAAAAATTATAAAAACTTGTTGATATAACATGGAGATCAGTCCCTAATAGTACTTACAGAGATGCTTCTTGTTTGTTAATATTAAACTACGTAGTATTACATTCTATCAAAGTAAGGGTAGATTGAAGTTGTCCATTCAGTACTCTATAGCTGAACATTTACTTTGTTTTCAACCGTTTGTCCTTTATACTGCAGTTCTTGAATGTGACATTGGAGGCTAAGCCTAAACCATGTAGGGCCCTGGGATTTACTTGGGTTATGTAGATATTTGAGCTCAATGGTGTCTTTGAAAGATACTTATTCATTCTCTGGATCAAGCTCTTCCCACCACCCTTTCCCTTGGTTCTACCCACCCTACCTTCTGGGCCGAGAGTAGAAGCCTCAGCCCTTCACCATAACCTGCTCTCTGAAGTCCTCAAAACCCCTTCTACTCCATAAAATCTTCTTGGCCTGATTCCCTTGTTTCCAGCCAAGAGTCTGCCACAAGGAGCTTTGGGCAGAAAAGCCAGGAATAGAGACTCTGATTAGACTGGAAATATTTATTAATCAATTCCTGGACTTGCCTGGGGTCTCCCTGCTTATTTTCCATCTGCTTATCTGGTTTTCTGTGGATTTTGTTCTCTGTTTCTGCCAAAGGAGTTGTCTGGGTCTCTGTCATAGGGCAGGACCTTACTTGTGAGACTTAAAAAAAATGTGCATCTAGGGATCCCTGGGTGGCTCAGCGGTTGAGTGCCTGCCTTCGGGCCCAGGGCGTGATCCCAGTTTGGGGATCAAGTCCCATGTCAGGCTCCCTGAATGGAGCCTGCTTCTCCCTCTGCCTGTGTCTCTGCCTCTCTCTGTCTCTCATGAATGAATTAATAAATAAAATCTTAAAAAAAAAAAGTGCCATCTTGTAGAAGAAACCCTTCCACCTTTAATGTAATTGCATGGAATAGTTATTTAGAGATCATCTAGTGCAGTAAGTTACAGATGAGGAAACAAGCAGGGATGAGGGAGAAGTGCTAGCCCAGGACAATCAAATGAGCAAGTAAAAGGGACAGAACAGAAGTTTGAGGCTTCTACTTCCAGTTATTACCTCTTCACCCTCTTCTTCAAGAGTTCAAACTCCGTCAACCTTTATTCTTTCAAAACCTAGTATAGGGATCCCTGGGTGGCGCAGCGGTTTGGCGCCTGCCTTTGGCCCAGGGCGCGATCCCGGAGACCCAGGATCGAGTCCCACATCAGGCTCCCAGTGCATGGAGCCTGCTTCTCCCTCTGCCTGTGTCTCTGCCTCTCTCTCTCTCTCTCTCTCTCTCTCTCTCTGTGACTATGTGACTATCATAAATAAATTTAAAAAAATTAAAAAAAAACAGTATATAAAGGTAACAGAATTGCAGTATATTCGAACAATGGACTACTACTTGGCAATAAAAAGGAAAAGCCATAAAACCTGCAAAAAATATGGATGAGCTTCAAAATATGATACTGAACAGAAGAAACCACATGCCAAAGAGTACACATCATGTAAGTCCATTAGTGTGAACTTCTAGAACAGGCAAAAGTAGTATGTATACTGACAGAAGCAGATCAGTAGCTGCCTATGGATGGGTGGAAGAACTGATACAAAGGGGAGCAAAGGAACTTTCTGGAGTGGCAGAAGAGCTCTATATTTTGACTGTGGGAGTGGTTCCATGGTGTCAAAATTCAGTACACCTCAACAAAGTTGTTTTATTTTTTTTAATAAATCTTTTTTTTAAGATTTTATTTAAAATAAAATAAATAACAAGGGATAACACCGGGGGCTGCCCAACAAAGTTGTTTTAAAAAGAAAAAAAGGGGGGCGGGGGAGGCAGCCCCAGTGGCCCAGCGGTTTGGCGCGCCGCCTTCGGCCCAGGGTGTGATCCTGCATGGAGCCTGCTTCTCCCTCTGCCTGTGTCTCTGCCTCTGCCTCTCTGTCATGAATAAATAAATAAAAATCTTAAAAAAAAAAAAGAAACATTAAAAAAAAAGAAAGAAACATTAAAATAGACTTACTCAATTTAAGAAAATACAAATGTGGGGCACCTGGGTGGCTCAGTGGTTGAGTGTGTCTGCCTTTGGCTCAAGGTGTGATCCCAGGATCCGGGGATCAATCCCACATTGGGGTCCCCTCAAAGAGCCTGTTTCTCCCTCTGCCTACGTCTCTACCTCTCTTTCTGTATCTCTCATGAATAAATAAACTCTTAAAAAAAAATACAAATGTGACCACTGACACAAAATACACAAAATCAACATTGACCAATTCATTCGAGAAGGACAAGTTTAGCAGTTCATAACCCTTAAGCCAGATGTTTTCCATCTCTGAAGTGATGTTGTCACACATTTTGGTCAGAACACCATTTTCTTTAGACTTGTGTTCAAGAACTTCCTCTGTTTCATGACAATCATTCCTGATTTGGATTGGACTTTAAAAAGCTAGTGACTAGGGGCGCCTGGGTGACTCAGTTGGGTAAGTGTCTGCCTTCAGCTTGGGTCATGATCTCAGGGTCCCGGGATCGAGTCCCTTGTTGGGCTCTCTGCTCAGTCAGGAGTCTGCTTCTCCCTCTTCTGCTGCCCCTCTCTCCCATTCATGCTTGCTCACTCACTCTCTCCCTCTCAAATAAATAAATAAAATCTTTTTTTTTTTAAAGGAAAGACTAGTGACTAATACCTCTTTCCTCTATATCTGGGTGATTTATTGGCTCAACAGATTAATTTTTCTTCTGCAAGGGCCTTCACAGCTTTTCCATTCTGTGTTCAAGAAAGAAAAATTATTTGTATAAATATTAACAATCATGGCTAATGTTTATTGATTGCTTTTTATGTTCTAGGAGGTATTTGAAAGGTTTTTCATGTAATATTTCTTTTTTTAAAGGAAGGTCTGTATTTTTTTTTTAAGATTTTATTTATTTGAGGGATCCCTGGGTGGCGCAGCGGTTTGGCGCCTGCCTTTGGCCCGGGGCGTGATCCTGGAGACCCGGGATCGAATCCCACGTCGGGCTCCCGGTGCATGGAGCCTGCTTCTCCTTCTGCCTATGTCTCTGCCTCTCTCTCTCTCTGTGTGACTATCATAAATAAATAAATAAATAAATAAATAAATAAATAAATAAATAAATAAAATTCTAAAAAAAAAAAAAGATTTTATTTATTTGAGAGAGAGAGAGAGCATAAGCAAGGAGGAGGGTCAGAGGGGGAAGGAGAAGCAGATTCTCTGCTGAGCAGGGAGCCCCATGCAGGGCTCAATCCCAGGACTCTGAGATCACGATCTGAACTGAAATCAAAAGTTGGATGCTTAACCAACTGAGCCACCCAGGTGCCCTTATTTTTATTTATTTTATGTTTTTTAGAGAGAGAGGTTGGGAGAGAGGCGGAGAGAAAGGGAGACAGAGAATCTCAAGCAGACTCTCCACCAGTGCTGAGCTGGATGCAAGCCTGACATGGGCCCAGTCCCAGGACTCTGAGATCGTGACCTTAGCAGAAATCAAGAGCCCACCAACCGACTGAGCCACTCAGGTACCCCACGCTCATCTGGTTCTGAAGTATGATATGGCATTGACAATCAACATGACTCAAGAGTGATAGTGAAGCCCTTTTGCCTCAGGATCCCTTCCTCACTGGTACCAGAAATTCTACCATTATTGCTTCTTCCCTCACAACATTGCCATCTTTAGATGCCTCATACAATACAACTAGTTGGGGCACCTGGGTGGCTCAGTCAGTTAGGTGTCCAACTCTTTTTTTTTTTTTAATTTTTATTTATTTATGATAGTCACACAGAGAGAGAGAGAGAGGCAGAGACATAGGCAGAGGGAGAAGCAGGCTCCCTGCACCGGGAGCCCGACGTGGGATTCGATCCTGGGTCTCCAGGATCACGCCCCGGGCCAAAGGCAGGCGCCAAACCGCTGCGCCACCCAGGGATCCCAGGTGTCCAACTCTTGATCTCACCTCAGGTCTTGAACTCAGGGTCATGAGTTCAAGCCTCACATTGGGCTCCACACTGGGCATGGAGCCTACTTAAAAAAAAAAAAAGAAACTAAAATACAACTAGTTGAGAGAGCAGGACACTAAATCCCTACATGTCTGGTTGAATGGATTTTTCTTTTCTTTTTTTTTAAGATTTTTCTTTTTTTTTAAGATTTATGTATTTATTTATTCATGAGAAACACAGAGAGAGAGAGAGAGGCAGAGACACAGGCAGAGGGAGAAGCAGGCTCCATGCAAGGAGCCTGATGTGGGGCTTGATCCCGGGTCTCCAGGATCACACCTGGGCTGCAGGCGGCGCTAAACTGCTGCGCCACTGGGGCTGCCCTAAGATTTTTCTTAAAATCTTATTTATTCACGAGAAACAGAGAGGCAGAGACATAGGCAGAGGGAGAAGCAGATTTCCTGTGGGGAGCCTGATGTGGGACTCAATCCTAGGACCCAGGATCATGACCTGAGTCAAAGGCAGTTGCTCAACCATTGAGCCACCCAGGTACCCCAGAATAGGTTTTTCACTGCACTCTCCACTGAGTGGACTAAAAGAGAAATACAGATTGGGAGGTGGGAAATGGCAGGGCAGGGCGTTGAAGGAGATGAACAGAGAAGAAAAAAGGTTGGAGCCAGATGTCCCGGTTTTCCTGGGATGGCCCTGCTCAACCTCAAATTGATGGGGCCCTCTGGAAATACAACCCTATAGCCAACTGGCTCTGGTTCTTAGCCCAGAACTCTGGGGACAGAGAGCCAAGTGGGTGAGAGGTGACAGGAGGGGCTCTTTTGAATAATGCTGGGAGTAGCTCAGGTACCTCCTTCTGAGCCAAGGTATCCTTAGGGAAAGGCAAGTAGAGACAAAGTATGAAATGCATCCTTCTCTGAGAAGAAGGAGAGCAGCCTTACTCTTTTGCCTTGGGGTGGTTGTATTCTATCCAACTGAAGTCTATTTTTAAAAATTAAAATGTATTGGGATCCCTGGGTGGCGCAGCGGTTTAGTGCCTGCCTTTGGCCCGGGGCGCCATCCTGGAGATCCGGGATCGAATCCCACGTGGGGCTCCTGGTGCATGGAGCCTGCTTCTCCCTCTGCCTATGTCTCTGCCTCTCTCTCTCTCTCTCTCTCTGTGTGACTATCATAAATTAAAATAAATAATAAATAAATAAATAAATAAATAAATAAATAAATAAATATATAAATATAAATAAATAAATAAATAAATGTATTTTAAATGATGCAACAATTTATATAAATATTGTATAAAATCCAAACAAATGTTATAATTTAAAAAATTATAAAATTCAAACAAGATAAAGTTAAGGTCCTTTGACCATCCCTCCAATTCAAAAGACCTTCCATCACTGCCCTAATTTGGAGTATATCCTTTCCTTTTTCTACACAACACGCATATATATATTTACATATAGGAAGCATTCTGTTTCATTGGGTTTATTTTACTTCTAGTTTTAGAATTATGCTTTATATTTTTTACTTACTTAATTACAGGGCCATAGTTCAAAATTCCAAAGGTTCAATAGGGAATAGAATAAAAATCAGATGTCCTTCCTTCCCCTTTTTACAACCATCAAGTCTCTTCCCTAGAAGCAACCACTAATTCGAGTTTCCTGTTATAACTTCCAGAGGTATTCTATGCAGTTAAAATCTAACATATACATATACACACACATATGTACATATACTACATTGAATATATATTATACATTGAATATATTGAGTATATATTCAATACATATATATGTATATTTCACACAAATAGGGACACTGTTCTGCACCTTGTTTTTTTCACTTTACAATATATCTTGTAGACCTTTCCTTATCATTGTGGAGAGCAGCCTCATTCTTTCTTATACATGCATAGTATTCCATTGTATGTATGCCTGATATTTCTCTTTTCCCCTGTGGAAAGAAAGGTCATTCTCAATATTTTATTTTTACAAACAATGCTGCAAGTAATATTTTTATCCATTACTTTGCATATTTATTTGTAAGATGGATACCTTTTTTTTTGTGCGCGTGCATGCACACACACGAGAGAGAGGAGGAGAGAGAGAGAGAGAAAGAAAGAAAAGAGCATGTGCTCATGCACACACAGTGAAGAAGGAGTGGAGGGAGAGGGGAAAAGGGAGGGACTCCCAAGCTGACTCCCCGCCAAGCACAGAGCCTGACTTGGGGCTATATCTCATGACTCTGAGATCATGACCACAGCCGAAATGAAGAGTCAGACACCCAACTAACTGAGCCACCCAGGCACCCCAAGATGAATATCTGCTACTGGGGATTAGTAAGGTGAGATTATTTTAAAAGTTTCAATAGTATTTTAAGTGTTGATTGATATTACCAAATGGCTTCCAGGATGTATTGATTTTTTTTTAAGATTTTATTTATTTATTCATGAGAGACACACACAGAGAGAGGCAGAGACACAGGCAGAGGGAGAAGTAGGCTCCATTCCATGCAGGGAGCCTGATGTGGGACTCGATCCCAGGTCTCCAAGACCACACCCTGGGCTGAAGGCAGCGCTAAACTGCTGAGCCACCCGGGCTGCCAGGATGTATCAATTTTTACTGCTTATAAATTGTTTGTTTGCTCATTTCTAAGTAAATATGTCATATTATATACTCTGTCCTGAACACTCATTTTTCACTCAGCAATATGGAGTTCTACCTATGTCAATACACATAGACACATAGATCTACCTCATTAAAAAAATACTGTTTTACAGTTTCCTGTTGTATGGCTATAGGTAGCTTATTTAACTGTAGATAGCTTTTTTTTTTTAAAGATTTTATGTATTTATTCATGAGACACACAGAGAGACAGGCAGAGACATAGACAGAGGGAGAGGCAGGCTCCCCCCAGGGAGCCTGATGTGGGACTCAGCTGGGACCGGGATCACGCCCTGAACCAGAGGCAGATGCTCAACCACTGAGCCACCCAGGCATCCCTGTCGATAGCTTACTGATGGACATTTTGGTGATTTTCAATTTTTTGCTGCCACAAACAATGCTACAATGACTATTCTTGTGTGAATAGAACAGATTCAGAGAAATGATTTATAAGACTGATCGGTATACATATTTCAAATATCAACAAATGCTGTCAAATTGTTCTCCCCAAATGTGCCAGTTTAGATTTCCACCAATGGTGTATGAGAATTTTAGATTTACAAATGGAAGTGGCCTATGAGCTTCCTTCTGATCATAGCTTAAAGTTTCAGTTATCTCTGGGATCATCCAGGCCCTGAGCTCCCTTCCACAGAATGTGAGTGGACAAGCTGAGTGTTGGGAAGAATGAACACAGACTAGGGACAGTCTGTCTCTCATTAGCCAGGAGGTCACCTAAGTAATACAACCTCTCCAAAGCAAAGGCTTTGGGAGAGAGTGAGCTCCTCGTCACTGGAAGTGTCTGAGTGAAGGTTTGGTATCAACAAACACTCTGAGCATTTATTCTGTGCCAGATTTTGGGCTGGGTGACTTGACTCAGAGATGTGTCAGACCCATTTCCTGCCCTCCATGATAATCACTGAGAAAATAGACAAGTAAATGGTGATAATTCTGTCTACTAAGTATTGAGTTGGACTTCCTTTTCTGACAATATCTGGTACTTCCTGTTATAGAACACATGGAAATCCAGAAACAAAAACAACAAACATCCTTTTAAATTCACAACTGAACCTGCAATAGTTCAGGTTTTAACAGTCTTTTAGGGAGATGAAAACTTGGGCTTACAAAAAGTTTGGGGTTGGAACTGAGACCCTAGAAGGGCTACCCCCACAGTGAAAGATTAGAGTAGAAGACAAACTTCTGACTACTAGCAAAGGAGACAAAAAGAATATGTGTCCATCTTGACCTTGTCTTTGGTTGGAGGAAAGAAAATATCTCCCAAGAATTTAAAACCACATGCCTGCCCTCGAGGAGTCTGGGTTCATATTCATATCACCTGCAAGTCTGTGAATCCCCAATGCTGAGAAATTAACATAAAAGGAGACCTACTCTAAAACCATCTCTCAGATGCCTAGCAGGAACAAATGCAAATCCTCTTTGAATCTCCCCCACACCCAAGTGCAAGGTACACAGAATTCCTGTATATAAAGTTCTTCCAAATAATTAGCTAATAATCCACAAGCAAACAATCCACCATAAGTAAGATTCAGTAGACACAACAAATAAGACTGCCAAAAACTTCAGACACCAGAATTATCAGACAGTAATTATTAAGTGCAGCTTAGAGGCAGCTGTTAAGTGCTTTGAGAGTATAGAGAAATAACTGACTCCTAGATGGAACCAAAGTCTTCAGAGAGATGGAAACTTGAAGAATGGGTCTTGAAAGATAAGTAGGACTTTGCCAAATGAGGATAGGTGCTACTTGGGGTAGCCAGTGGGATGTACAAAGTAGAATGTACCAAGGAAATGACTATTGATCCTTTAGTTTCTCAAGTGTAAATAGGGCAGAAAAGTGGGATGAGACAAGGGAGGTAGGTAGAGGAAGAGATCATACTGGCTGTCCTAAGGAAAGCCAGTCAAGGTGTTTTTTGTTTTGTTTTGTTTTGTTAGTTTTTAAATGTATTTATTCATTCATTCATTCACAGAGAGAGAGGCAGAGGAAGAAGCAGGATCCACACAGGGAGCTTGATGCAGGACTCAATTGCAGGACCCTGAGATCATGACCTGAGCCAAAGGCAGACACTCAACCACTGAGCCACCCAGGTGGCGTGCCAGTGAAGGGTTTTAAGTGAAGAGTTAGTGATATTCATTTGTTCATTCATTCATTCATTCATTCAACAGTGGACATCAGATATAAAGAGTGGGTTGTAAAATGGAGAGTAAATGCAGCAAGAGATCAATTAGGAGAGTATATTAGATCTCTAGGTGAGATATGCTGGTGGCTTAGACCAGGGTGGTGGCAAGGAGATGGAGAAGAGTAGGTTGATTTGACCAATGTTTAGGTCAAGGCTTGAAGGTAGATTGTATATAAGGGATGGAGAAGTAGGAGGTGTCAAGGCTGATTCCCAGGTTTTTGGCTGAGCAACTGAAAGATGGGTGGTGCCATTCACAGAGATAAGGAATTAAGGAGGAAGAATGAGTTGTTAAAGGAAGATCATGAGCTCAGTTTTAGATATTTGGAGTTTAAAGTGGCAATATCTAGTTTGATACAAACGTCTGAGTATCAATAAGTGAAACCTAGGCTAGAAATAAAGATCTGAGAGTCACCAAAATATAAATGGTGATTAAAGCCAGGGATGTATAAAGCCTGTTGTAATGAAGAGGAACTTTTGATTGCAAGGTAACTACGGATCCAACTCAAACTGGATTAAACTAGAAAGGAAATTGGGTTGAAATGTTTAGCAATAATTGCCTTCAGGCAAGGCTTCATCCAGTATCTCAAATAATGAAACTAAGATCCAGTCTTCTTAATTTTTCCGAAACACTTCCTAGGAGTTGGTTTAATTCTTGACAGTCTCTCTCTTTGTGATCACGTGCTAGTGTAGGGAACCGGCTTTGTCTTGGCACCCTGGAGGCCTTGCATATTCACGTAGGCCATACAGGCAAAGGTTTGAAAAGCTTATCTTGACAGACTGCCTCATGACCTTCCCAGAACAGGAGAGGATGTGAGGCTTATAAGATGAGGCCATCTTCTACTTGTTTCCCTCTCTCCCCTGGGAGGCTGTCCATGAGACAAGTTTTCTTACTGTTTCCCAGGTTCGAGAGGCTTATGGAACTTTCTGCTGCACCTTATTCAGAATGGACCTGCAGAAATATACAACCTGTTAAGCGAAGTCTAGAGCTGGCTCCTCAACCACAGGGCACCCACAAGTTTTGCTGCAATTGCTCAGCCCCTTTTGATTCAGTATCATCCTTTTTGGTATGTAGAACAAAGATCCTGGGGAGCTGGCTTATCCTTCTTGCTGTGTATGTAAATAATAAATTATTTAAATTGAAAAGTGGCTCATTGTATCTTTACCTGTAGAATAAGTTAGGCCTTGGCCTTGGCTTTGCCATATCTTGTCTTTTTTTTTTTTTAAAGATTTTATTCACTTAAGAGAGAGCACAGAGGCAGAGGGAAAGGATGAAGCCGACTCACCATTGTGCAGGCAGCCTGATGTGGGGCTCAATCCCAGAATCCCAAGATCATAACTTGAGCCAAAGACAGACGCTCAACCAACTGAGCCACCCAGGTGCCCCTTGTCTTGCACATATAAACTGCCAGCTGCTTCTGGGTCTGGATGTTTCCACACTCAAACTTGGCAGAAAAGTAAAGACTTCTTTCCCCAAATGGCTGAATTCAAACTTCCAGAATTGAAGTTTGTTTGTTTTTTTAGCTCTTATTGACCTGATTTGGGTCATATGCTCATCTCTGAACCAATCACTGGGGCTAGGAATTTGGAATGTATTGGTTAGTTTGAGCCATTTAAAGTTCATTCCTGGAATGGGGTTGAAGTCAATCCCACTCAAACCACATGGCTGAGGATTCAGTGTCCTATTAGGAAAGAGGGGAAAGGAAAGGTGGGATGGAAGCCAGGAAATGGCAAGCAAAGACCATTATCCCTATTTTCTTTGCCAGAGCAAGGAGGTCTGTGCATATTTGGGGGAAGGGCAGGGAGGTCTGAGTGCATGGTTGTGGAGGGTATGGCTCCTGAGGCAGGAGAGGGATTCAGAGACAGGAGGCTGAACAAGAGGAAGCCAATCTTTAGCCTTTGGGTTGTAGTTCTAGTTTATACCTTGGTCTTGTTTTCCTAACAGGATGGCCTTTGCAAGGGTGTACATTTATGGGTAGGGGACAGGAAGGAAATTGAGAGAGCTGGAGGCACAGTCCCGGAAATCTGTTTTTAGGGCATTATAAAGGCCAGATTTCTGGTTCCTTTTGGGCCCTTACAACACTGGAGTGCAAGGGTTGAGGAAGGAGCTGGTGGGGGTCTCCAGGAACAAGTGACAGCTAGTACAAGAGACAGATGGTGAGAACTCTGGTTTCTGGACCCAGTGCCACCCTGATTTGCTCTGTGATCCTGGGGCAGGAGCTGCTCTTCTCTGAGACTTCACTTCCCAATCTGTACAATGATCTAGATCAGGCCTTTACTATTTTTTCAATCTTAAGGATGCCTTCAATTATTTTTCCTACATGCCACTGCCTTCCACTTACCCTATTTACTGAGTTGTTATTGTTCATTTTTAAGTTTTTATGTAGTTTGTTTTATGGTGAAAAATTTATACAAATATAGATCGAGCCAATGCTGTATCTTTACTTTTTCCTTTTGTTTTTATAGCAACCTTTTTTTTTTTTTTTACTCTGTTCTTATGTGTCTTATGCTGATTTTCTTGAGTTCTTTACTTCTCATCCAGGCCATATCTTGCAAATTTATGTTTGGGTTCATTTCTCTTTGCATGATCCAAGAAATTATAAATTTTATCTGTTTTGCTATCACCAAGGTGGGTTCAAGTCTGAGGACAAAGATAATTGTCTGGTGTGTTTCTGTACATTTTGGTTAGTTTTTCTCAAATTTCTGGCTTAGGTACTATTGCCTTCCCAGGGTAAAGGACCTCTGTGACCATTTGTTTCTGCAGGAAGACTAGGTGTGTCATAAATGTCCATGCTTGGTTGGTTACTTGTGTCATATATAATATGGCTGCTCGTCAGGCCACCAGGAAGGAAAAAAATCCTCAATCATGTTTAAATATTTTATATACTAGTCAATCTGTGATTTTTGCTGTGTGTTTCTGTCACTCAAATTTGTGTTAATGAAAGTCTCACAGAACTGTCCTTCAGACTTTTGCAGGAGCCAAGAACAAGCTATGGAAGGATTTGGGAAAGAATTGATCGTGCTTCGTCCAAAATACGTCTTGAATCCAACTACTTCTCTCTCCCACTCTAGTCCAAGCCACCATCTTCTTTCCCCTGTTTGACTGCAGCATCTTCTCACTGGTCTTCCTGCTATCAGCCTCGCTTCCTCCAATCCATTCTCCACTCAGTGGTCAGAAGGATATTTTTGAAATCTTAATTATGGTCAGGTTCCACCCCATGGTGGACTTCCTATTGCTTTTAGAATAAAAATCCAACCTAGCATCAATGGTTCACAAAGGCCATTTGTCCTTTGCCTACTTTTCCAGTCTCACCTTTTATTCATTTCACTCCACATTGGCCTCCCTCATTGCAAACTCAATCCCCTCCTCACCATATACACCATTCACTATTGCCAGTTCTTTATATCAGTGGTTCCTTCTCATTTTTTAGGTCTCAGCTTAAATACTACTTCCTCAAACAGGCTTTCCTTGACTACCCAATCTAGTCAATAGTAGGTCCTCTGCCGTTCACTGTCATTGCTCTTTGTTGCCCTCATAGGTCTAATCATAACCTCTAATTATTTTGCCTGACTACTTCTATTTTGTATGACTCCTTGCTAGACTATAAACCCCAATATGGGAGCAACTGTGTCTATCTTTCTTACCACCATTATTAGTGGACATTTGCCTTTTTCTTCCCATCCAGCATCCAATCACCTTTGCTTTCACTCATATGATTTCACCTAGCTACCTTCAGGGTGCTGTCCTAAGACATACTTAGTAAATTCATCATCTGACTTCTCACAGATCTTTTTCTCTTGCTGTCCTACACACAGCCAAGAGGCAGGCATGGGGCCTAATCTCAATCAATCACATGCTCTTTCCAAGAACATTAAATCTGGGCAGCTCTGGTGGCTCAGCAGTTTAGCGCCGCCTTCAGCCCAGGGCATGATCCTGGAGACCTGGGATCAAGTCCCACATCAGGCTCCCTGCATGGAGCCTGCTTCTTCCTCTGCCTGTGTCTCTGCCTCTCTCTCTGTGTCTCTCATGAATAAATAAAATCTTTAAAAAAGTAAATAAAATTAAAAAAGAACATTAAATCTTAAATGACACAATGCAAGGCCATTAAAAACTTAATGTTCACTCATTCCATTGGTGGTACCTAGTTGACCTGACAGGTGGCTCCTGCTTCCCAGACACTGTGTTATTTACCTGGGTCCTAACCATTCCAAGTCTGGTTCCCCAGTCTTGTCTTTGGCTCTGTGACCTCCCTTAAAGCCTCCTAGTTAACTTCTTAAAGATGGCCAGAATCAGGGGCACCTGGGTGGCTCAGTGGTTGAGTGTAGGCCTTTGGCTCAGCTCATGATCCCAGGGTTCTGTGATTGAGTCCTGCATCAGGCTCCTCGTGGGGAGCCTGTTTCTCCGTCTGCCTATGTCTCTCTCTCTCTCTCCATGTCTCTCATGAATAAATAAATACAATCTTGAAAAAAAAAAAAAGATGGCCAGAATCAGTTTGCTGTTTGGAATAAAAGAAATATACTTAATAGACTGTATCTTCACAGACTAGCATAGGACCTGGCAAAGGCAGGTGTTCAATAAATGCACCCAGTTTGTGTGACTTAAAGCTGGTTGCTTAATATCACAGAGCTTCAATTTCTTCCTCCTGGGTAACCCACATATCACCTGGGACCTCTGGCTTCTCAAGACAGAAATCATCTTGCTTGTTCCTTTATTATCTCCCTTCTTTCAATTCTCTACCCCTCCTTCTCAGCTACAACAACCAAACAACTCAACACAACTCAACCCAAATTCCTCTCCTGCTTAATCACAATGTCTAGACCTAACATTCAGATTCTGGTTATGCTGTTTACTAGCTAAGTTTCTTTGGCTTCAGTTTCCTCATGTGCATGTGGTAATGGGGAAGTTATAGTAGCTGTAATAGTATCTGTAGATAATGAGATAAAACATGTAAAGCACTTAAAATGATGCTTAGCACATAGTAAGCATGCAAATACTTGCTAGCTATTATTACTATTTTAATCTTTTTGTTGCATAAACTACTAGATACTTATGCCTTCAGGATAACGTTCTTTGTTCTTCAAAGTACAGTTTCTAACCACCAGCATCAGAATAGATGAAGAGTAGGGGTTCCTGGGCTCCTTCCCAGACCTAGCAAATCACAGTTTCAGAGGCAGAGCTAGGAAATTTACATTTGAAAAATATATCTCCCAAATGATTACTCATTTTTTAAAAGATATTGAGACATACAGACATACAATAAAATTCACCCATTTAAAGTATATAGCTCAGTGGTTGTGGTATGTTTACAGAATTGTATAATCTGATTTTAGAACATTTTCATCATCCTGAAAAGAAACCCTGTACTCCTTAGCAGTCATTTCCTATTCCCACCCCCTCAACCACCCCAGCGTTAGACAACCACTAAGTTGGCTTTTTGTCACTATAGATTTGCCTATTCTGGACATTTCACATAAATGGAATTATATAATATGTGGCCTTTTGTGTTTGGCTTATTTTATTTAGCATATTTTAAAGTTCATCTATGTTGTAGCATGTATCAATGCTTTTTTTTTTACCCAATTATAGTCCATTAATAGACCACATTTTGTTTATCCATTCATAACAAACAAAATGGATATTTGTTTTGTTTCCACTTTTTAGGTATCATAAATAATAACTATGAACAAGCTATGGGCAGTCAAGTATAAGTTTTTGTGTGGATATATGTTTCTCTCTTGGATTCTCTTTTTTTCTCTTGTATTTCTCTTGGATTTTAGCTAGGAGTTGAATTGTTGGGTCGTATGGCAACTCTATGTTTAACATTTTGAGTAACTACCAAACTGTTTTCCAAAGTGGCTATAGCATTTTACATGCCCACCATGAGGGTTCCAATTTCCCCACTTCCTTACCAATACTTGCTATTATTTAATTTTGATGAGACCCAATTTATTTCTTCTTTTGTTGTCTGTGCTTTTGGTGTTGTACCTAAAAAAAACCTTCTAATTCAAGGTCATGGAGATTACTCCCAGGTTTCTTGTAGGTGTCTTATAGTTTTAGCTCTAATATTTAGGTTTATGATCCATGGAAACTCATGTTTAAGAACCAACAGATTGGGTCTATCTATAATGGTTCTTCCCAAAGACAATTTTCACCCTACGAAGAATGTTTAAGTCATCTATTAGGATAATGTAAACAATAATGAAACAGCTAAATAATGCGTATCAAGCACTTGGTATGTACTAACCATTTTACATTACATAATCTTGTTCAATCTTCATTATGGGTTTGTGTTATAATAACCTGCACTTTTCATGATATAATACACTTTATGATGATGTAATACATATATCTCCTCCTTTAATGTGAAAGAGGATAGCAACACTTATATGGTTAGAAAGGAAGGTTATCAGACTAAATAAGCTCATGTGTGTTAAAAGTATGGCACAGTGCTTGGCAGAACAGGGCTCAAAGGATGAGGGTGCCTTTTCTATTGCTTCATGATTACCTCTTCCACTGAAAACCCACCCCTCCCATTGGTCAAGAAATCGATCAGCTCCAAGGCTGATTTTTGTATTCTCCTAGCATCTTGCTCCCCCTTTTCCTTTCATTATGATTTGTGATTTTACTTTTATTTGTGTTATTCTTAAGACTATCACATCTCCAAGTTCCATAAAGGCATTGGGTGCAATTTTGTCACTGCAAGATTCCCCAACACTCAGTATAGGGCTGGAGGATATAGTGATCTTTTATTTTTATTTTTATTTATTTATTTTTTAGTGATCTTTTAAAAATGCACACTTGACTACATCACTTTTTGGTTTAAAATCCTCCAGTGGCATATGGATTACACTATGAATAAAGTCCAAATTCTCAACCATGGCAAACAGGTCCCTGATTGGTCACTACCACTCTCTCCACTTGGAACACACTTGTTTTCTTTCCCAAACACATCTTGCTGTTTCCTGAATCAGAGTCTGTTTCCTTCACATGTCAGCTCTGACTAGTTTCTCATCTTTTGGGTCTCAGCTCAAATGTCATATCTTCCCAGAGCCTTCCCTGACCACCCTGTCCAGTGTTACCAACACACTTCCACCAAGTTATTCTTGATCATACAACCTGTTTCATATTACTCACAGACCTGAACTTTCCTTATATATTAATTTAATATTATTATAGCTAACAGTTAAGCACTCACCATAAGTACTTTTCATACATTAATTAATGATGTGCCACTTAATGCTTTTCAACGAGCTCTCCAAAGTCCAAAATTGATTTGTAGTGCTTGTAGTGTAAACACTCTCATCCAGAGAGATTTCAAGCTACCAACGTGACATCACTGAACGCCAATTTGGGAGCTGATGGGCAGCAGCAACCATCATACAGTATTTGCCATAGTAATATAGCAGTAGTAAATAACCTCAAGAGCACAGATAAAACAAAAATGTAGTAAAATAATTAGGAAATAATGCGTTTTGAGTATTTATTACCTTGTTTTAATATAACTTATTTAACTGTAAGTTTATATAATTTAATTTTTGATAATGGCTTATAAGGGACCTGCAAAATTTCTTAGGCATTCCTCAATCGTTTCTAGCGAGCCCATACGGATGGGCAGGCATATTTTCCAGATGAGGGACCTGAGGCACAGCAAGGTTAACTTGTTCAAGGCTGCAGAGCAAATAAATCTATACTCCAAAATGTATCTTCAGAACCCAATAAAATGCTTGGCATAGCGCCGTTGTTCAACAAACAGTTGTAGAATACATAAATGAATACATATTTAATTTTCTTTAAAAGCATAAAAGGAAACATCCTAACTTTGAAAACATACACACAAGAATGAAACTAACAACTCTTCAATACTTGCTCACTAACCTAGGAAGATACACCTTCCCGTGTCTACTTTCGGCAGCACAGAGGGCTTTTACGATACACCTGCTGTCTTAGGAGACGTCGCGCAATCCTTTGCTACGAGCTTGAGACGCCCGGCTCTACGTCGCCCCGCCCCGTCTCGCCGCAAGGCATCCTGGGAGCGGTAGTCCCCAGTCTGGGCGCTCCGGCGGCAGCAGCGAGGCGCGCTTGACCGCGGAACTACAGAGGGTGGCGCGCAGGTCGCTCGCTTGGCTTTTCCGCCTCGCGTTTCCCTCCCGCCTGCGCGCCCGCCCCAGCTATCATGGCGGCTCCCTTGGCTCTGGTGGTGGTTGTGGCCGTGACCGTGCGGGCGGCCTTGTTCCGCTCCAGTCTGGCCGAGTTCATTTCTGAACGGGTGGAGGTGGTGTCCCCACTGAGCTCTTGGAAGAGAGGTGAGGCCACTGGCTGGAGTAGGTGGCCAGGCCCCGCCTGTGCTCTCCTGGCCTCAGTGAATGGGAGGCGGGGGCAGTGGCCTCAAGCTCAAGATTCTGAAGGAACTGACCGGCTCTGGCGTCCTCAGAGGGCGAGAGGGCGGGGCTGCCAAAGGGAGGGGGCGTGGGACTGTGGGGCTAGGTTTGGGCCCTAGGGGCCGGCTCACCTGAGCTGTGGGGAGTTGAGGGGGTGTGTCTCACTCGGGTCCAGAGCAGAGGGGCGTGGTCTGAGGAAGAAGAGGTGTAAGAAAAGGGAGTGCTGGGTGGGGTGGGATTTGCAGAAGGGATTGGGATATGATGAAGGATCGCACGTGGTTCTCCCCGGGGTATGGTCCAGTGAGTGAGGGGAGTCCCCAAAGAGGGGACCAATTTTGCCTAAGCGAGTAGAGTGTGTGAGTGTGCTTAGACGCCTGTTCTCAGTCTGGGGCTTGCCGTGCAGCATTTCCTACTGGTTGTTCTTAAGTTCTTCATCAGGCACTGTTTTCTACCAGCGCCTACAATGAGAGTTTGTGCTGAAGGATCCACAGGCTAGTGGGAGAGACAGGTAGTTATAATCCTTTTTGAAAAATGTTCAGTGTACATCCCGTTCCTTCCTTGGAGTTTCGAGAAAGTGTTCTCTCCTTTTCCAGTTTTTTTTTTTTAAGATTTTATTTATTTATTCATGAGAAACAGAGAGAGAGGCAGAGACACAGGCAGAGAGAGAAGCAGGCTCCGTGCAGGGAGCCCGATGTGGGACTCGATCCTGCGACTCCGGGATCACACCCTGAGTCAAAGGCAGACGCTCATTGGGCAGCCCGGGTGGCTCAGCGGTTTAGCACCGCCTTCAGCCCAGGGCGTGATCCTGGAGACCTGGGATCGAGACCTGCTTCTCCCTCTGCCTGTGTCTATCTCCTCTCTCTCTTTCTGTCTCTAATAAATAAATAAAATCTTAAAAAAAAAAAAAAAAGGCAGACGTTCAACCGCTGAGCCACCCAGGCGTCCCTCCTTTTCCAGTTTCCTAAGGATGTGGGCTCTATTGAAGGATGTAGAATTTGGAAAGTGGTAGAGAAAGGAGAGTTCCAGGTGGCAGAAGATAAAATGTTGAAGGATGCACAATGTACAAAGTGGGGGCATAATGGAAAAGGGGTTAGGTTAGGGCTAGAATTTAAAGATCTTTTAAAAAACCTTTTTTTCTGAAGTACAATATACACACAATGCACATATAGAAAGTGTAGAGTGCAGTGAATTTTTACAAATTGTATATTCATGTGGTGCACCCAGATCAAAAAGTAGAACATTACAGAAGTAGCAACACCCCAGAAGTCCTCTTTGTGTCCTAGAACTTTAAATGCTAGAGTTTTGATGTTACTCTATAGACATTTTGGAATGGGGAATGATGTAATGAATGGTTGTTTTATGAATAATTTGAGTTTTGGTTTCTAAAAATACTACATATTAAAGACTATGGTAAGCTTTTATCCTCTAGTTATTCTATGTGTTAGATGGTGTTATTTCCATTTTATAGATGAGGAAACTAAAATTTAGAGAAGTTAAGTAATGTGTCCAGGTTTTCCAGTTGACAAATGGTTAACAAAGGTAGTAGTAATTCTTCTGTGTGATGGGGAGAATTTAGACTTGATAATCCTTGAATATAATATTTGCATATAATTATTTGTTGAACAAACTGACGTGTTTGGGTTGAAGCCACTTGATTCCTGCTGCTTCTGGATACCACAAGCCTCAGGGCAATATTAGGCCCTCCTTTCTTTGTTCTCTTAGAGCTTTATACATACCTCTATTGAGAGCATTTCTCACTTTTTATCATAATTATTTGTTTATCTCTGGTTTCTCCACTGTACTATGAGTTCCTTATCCTTTCCTAAATCCTTTGTGACTGGCATAGAGTAGTTGCATCATTACCATTGAATAAATACTGAAGAAAAGAAAACATAAGCTCTGGCTACATATAGGATGGACAAGGTGAAGGATCCAAAGATGAAGCAATGTAGTATGGTGATTAAGAGTATAGGGTCTGGGACCTTTTTTTTTTTTAAGTTAAACCCCAACACAGCATTTGAACTCACCACCCTGAGATCAAGACCTGAGCTAAGATCAAGAGTTGGACACTCAACTAACTGAGCTACCCAGGTGCCCCAGGTCTGAGATCTTTAAAAGGGTTTGAGTCTTTTTTTCCTCGGCCACTTATAACTGTGATCTCCAACATCAGTTTTCTCATGTGTAAAATAGGGAGTTATAATATGTACCCCATTAAATGAGATAATCCGTGTTGAAGCTCTTAGCACAATAATGAAAGCCAAAATAGCTCATTTTAAATTTTGAATTTAAAATAACAGGGAGAACAGTGGTGATACTGACTGAAATATGTGAGTCAGAAAGGATAGCAGTAAATGTTGATGTCTGTATAAGGTAATAGTATGATATTCAAAGGTTTAGATCTGGAGCTTGGGGCCAGTGTCAGAGCTAGAGAGAGAGATTTGGTGTCACCCATCTAAATCTGATTGGGTCAGGATAATTATTTGTCCTGTTTCAAGCAGGGATACTGGGTGGAGGGAGGGTACAACATCTGTATCACTTGTCTTCAGAGTATACTTTGAGATGGGATATTTTAAAAAGCAAATGATTAAAAAAATAATAAAATAAAATAAAAAGCAAATGATTGTGTTTAACCCTAAAAGGCAGGCATTTTAAAAATATTTAAGTAGGAGCCCTTCTGGTTTCACATGACATTCATTATTCATCCATTTCACATGAGTTTTTTGAGTGGCCAGTTGTTTGGGTGAAGGGCTGTGGATCCAAATAGACTTTGATGAATGGACTGATTTTTTTTTTTTTTTTTTTTTTTTAGAGAGTGTGTGTGTGTGCATGTGCATGTGCTAGCACGGTGGTGGGGAGGGGCAGAGGAGGTGAGAGAATCTTAAATAGGCTCCGTGTCCAGTGCAGAGCCCAACTTGAGGCTTGCTTTCAGGATCCTGAAATAATGACCTGAGCCAAAAACAAGAGTTGGACACTTAACCAACTGAGCCACCCAGGTGCCCCTCACTCACTGATTTTTAATAGGAATAAATGAGAGGCTGTATACTTAGGAGATGATTCTTGTCTTCAAATGCCTAAAGGGTTTTAAATTAGCGTGTTGTCAATTCTTTCATGTGCAGATGACAGAATCCCGACTTAGACTTCCCAAATTATTATTATTTTTTTAAATAATACATTTATTTTTTATTGGTGTTCAATTTACCAACATACAGAATAACACCCAGTGCTCATCCCATCAAGTGCCCCCCTCAGTGCCCGTCACCCATTCACCCCCACCCCCCGCCCTCCTCCCCTTCCATCACCCCTAGTTCGCTTCCCAGAGTTAGGAGTCTTTATGTTCTGTCTCCCTTTCTGATATTTCCCACACATTTCTTTTCCCTTCCCTTATATTCCCTTTCACTATTATTTATATTCCCCAAATGAATGAGAACATACAATGTTTGTCCTCCGATTGACTTACTTCACTCAGCATAATACCTTCCAGTTCCATCCATGTTGAAGCAAATGGTGGGTATTTGTCATTTCTAATGGCTGAGGAATATTCCATTGTATACATAAACCACATCTTCTTTATCCATTCATCTTTCGTTGGACACCAAGGCTCCTTCCGGAGTTTGGCTATTGTGGACATCGCTGCTATAAACATCGGGGTGCAGGTGTCCCGGCGTTTCATTGCATCTGAATCTTTGGGGTAAATCCCCAACAGTGCAATTGCTGGGTCGTAGGGCAGATCTATTTTTAACTCTTTGAGGAACCTCCACACAGTTTTCCAGAGTGGCTGCACCAGTTCACACTCCCACCAACAGTGTAAGAGGGTTCCCTTTTCTCCGCATCTTCTCCAACATTTGTGGTTTCCTGCCTTGTTAATGTTCCCCATTCTCACTGGTGTGAGGTGGTATCTCATTGTGGTTTTGATTTGTATTTCCCTGATGGCAAGTGATGCAGAGCATTTTCTCATGTGCATGTTGGCCATGTCTATGTCTTCCTCTGTGAGATTTCTGTTCATGTCTTTTGCCCATTTCATGATTGGATTGTTTGTTTCTTTGGTGTTGAGTTTAATAAGTTCTTTTTTTTTTTTTTTTAAAGATTTATTTATTTATTCATTCAGAGACAGAGAGAGAGAAGCAGGCTCCATGCCGGGAGCCTGATGTGGGACTCGATCCCGGGTCTCCAGGAACACACCCCGGGCCGCAGGAGGCGCTAAACCGCTGTGCCATCGGGGCTGCCCGAGTTTAATAAGTTCTTTATAGATCTTGGAAACTAGCCCTTTATCTGTTTCCTTTTTTTCTTTTTTTTTTAATTTTTATTTATTTATGATAGTCACAGAGAGAGAGGAGAGAGAGAGAGAGGCAGAGACATAGACTGATGGAGAAGCAGGCTCCATGCAATGGGAGCCCCACATGGGATTCGATCCCAGGACACCTGGCTAAACCGCTGCGCCACCCAGGGATCCCACTAGCCCTTTATCTCATAGGTGTTTTGCAAGTATCTTCTCCCATTCTGTAGGTTGTCTTTTAGTTTTGTTGACTGTATCCTTTGCTGTGCAAAAGCTTCTTATCTTGATGAAGTCCCAATAGTTCATTTTTGCTTTTGTTTCTTTTGCCTTCGTGGATGTATCTTGCAAGAAGTTACTGTGGCTGAGTTCAAAAAGGGTGTTGCCTGTGTTCTCCTCTAGGATTTTGATGGAATCTTGTCTCACATTTAGATCTTTCATCCATTTTGAGTTTATCTTTGTGTATTTTGAAAGAGAGTGGTCTAGTTTCATTCTTCTGCATATGGATGTCCAATTTTCCCAGCACCATTTATTGAAGAGACTGTCTTTCTTCCAATGGACAGTCTTTCCTCCTTTATCGAATATTAGTTGACCATAAAGTTCAGGGTCTACTTCTGGGTTCTCTATTCTGTTCCACTGATCTATGTGTCTGTTTTTGTGCCAGTACCACACTGTCTTGATGACCACAGCTTTATAGTACAACCTGAAATCTGACATTGTGATGGCCCCAGAAATGGTTTTCTTTTTTAAAATTCCCCTGGCTATTCGGGGTCTTTTCTGATTCCACACAAATCTTAAAATAATTTGTTCTAACTCTCTGAAGAAAGTCCATGGTATTATGATAGGGATTGCATTAAACACGTAAATTGCCCTGGGTAACATTGACATTTTCACAATATTAATTCTGCCAATCCATGAGCATGGAATATTTTTCCATCTCTTTGTGTCTTTCTCAATTTCTTTAGAAGTGTTCTATAGTTTTTAAGGTATAGATCCTTTACCTCTTTGGTTAGGTTTATTCCTAGGTATCTTATGCTTTTGGGTGCAATTGTAAATGGGATTGACTCCTTAATTTCTCTTTCTTCAGTCTCATTGTTAGTGTATAGAAATGCCATTGATTTCTGGGCATTGATTTTGTATCCTGCCATGCTGCCAAATTGCTGTGTGAGTTCTAGCAATCTTGGGTTGTAGGCTTTTGGGTTTTCTATGTAGAGTATCATGTCATCGGCGAAGAGGGAGAGTTTGACTTCTTCTTTGCAGACTGCCCAAATTATAATAAAAAGTGAACCTCCTGGCCTTTGTAACAGAACAATCCAAGGTAGATCCTGACTTCAGGCCTAACTGGATCCAGAGACTCTGTGATCTCATCAGGACTAATTCTTTCTCCATCTTGGCATGGACTAGGTTCAGGAGGGCTCTTCTTGAATATTGGCAAGATTGGCCCCTAATAGCCTCTGACTTTTATACCCTCAAAGTATCGGGTCCCTTGGAGAGGGTGACTATTCTTCAATAAGCATAACAAAAACCTTGGAACCAAGTCACATTGAACTTATTTGGGTAATATGCCAATTTGTAAGCCAAATACTGTGGTCAGCCTAAGTCATGTATCTTTTCTACTTCTGGAGCTCCTGACTGGCTCAGTGGTGGAGCGTGTGACTCTGTATCTTGATGTTGTGGGTTCATGCCCCATGTTGAGTGTAGATATCACTTAAAATAAAATCTTTAAAAATATATAGGGACACGTGGGTGGCTCAGTGGTTGGGTGTCTGCCTTTGGCTCAGGGCGTGGCCCCAGGGTCCCAGGATCAGGTCCCACATCGGGCTCCCTGCATGGAGCTTGCTTCTCCCTCTGCCTGTGTCTCTGACTTTCTTTCTTTCTCAGTCTGTGTCTCTTATAAATAAATAAATCTTAAAAAAAAAAAAAAAAAAAAAAAAAGGAAAACCACAATGCTGCTACTAGAAAAGGGGGAAATTGATGCTGGGTGGCAAAAATAACAGATAGCCATAATAGGGAAGACCTCTTTCCTATGTCACTCATTTCTACAGACTATTGGTTTATTTGATAGTCCAACTAAAATGTATAGAGATTTCTTGCTTGACAAAATGCAAGCATGTGTTTCTTAGTTCAGTGAAAATAATAACCACACTGATGTAATGCTTTCTATGTAACAGGCCCTGTTCGAAGCGTTTTAGATATGTTTAAGAACTAATTTAATCACCAAAATGGCTCTAAGATGTAAATGGCCCTACATGTTAATTTTTTTTTTTTTAAGATTTTATTTATTCATAAGACACACACAGAGAGGCAGAGACACAGGCAGAGGGAAAAGCAGGCTCCATGTAGGGAGCCCGATGTGGGACTCAATCCTGGAACTCCAGGACCATGCTCTGGGCCAAAGGCAGGCACCAAACTGCTAAGGCACCCAGGCGTCCCAAGCCCTATATGTTAATACCCCATTTTATTTTATTTATTTATTTATTTATTTATTTATTTATTTATTTATATTTATTTATGATAGTCACAGAGAGAGAGAGAGGCAGAGACATAGGCAGAGGGAGAAGCAGGCTCCATGCACCGGGAGCCCGATGTGGGATTCGATCCCGGGTCTCCAGGATCGCGCCCTGGGCCAAAGGCAGGCGCCAAACCGCTGCGCCGCCCAGGGATCCCAATACCCCATTTTATAGATGAGAAAATGAAAGCACAGAGAGATTAAGGCACATAGGTAGTGTTTTATGTGAATAGCTGGCAGTCTTTAGGCATTTCTGTTCCGCCAAAGTTCACTCTATATCATCTTGTATAGAAACTTGTTGGATGGGCAGCCCCGGTGGCTCAGCGGTTTAGCACTGCCTTCAGCCCAGGGCAGGATCTTGGAGACCTGGGATCGAGTCCCACGTTGGGCTCCCTGCATGGAGCCTGCTTCTCCCTCTCCCTGTGTCTCTGCCTCTCTCTCTCTCTCTCTCTCTCTCTCTCTCTCATGAATAAATAAATAAAATAAAAAACTTGTTGGAGATACTTTTGGAACATTCTTTTTTTTTTAATGATTTTATTTATTCTTGAGAGACACAGAGAGAAAGAGAGGCAGAGACAGAGGCAGAGGGAGAAGCAGGCTCCATGCAGGGAGCCCAACGTGGGACTCCATCCCAGGAGATCACACCCTGGGCTGAAGGCAGGCGCTAAACCGCTGAGCCACCCAGGGATCCCCACTTTTGGAACTTTATAAAATCATATTTGGTCTTTTCCTCAGCCTTGACCTAGTGATTAGGAATCAGTATAGGCTTAGCTTCTTGGGTTCAGGGTAGAGCCCAGGCTATTAGCGCTTATTTAGAAACCTACCTCCAATGCAGCCATGAGGGTCAGGGTTAGGAAGAACACTTCTGACAGCATTACTTTAAAAAAAATCAGGGCAGCCCAGGTAGCTCAGTGGTTTAGCGCTGCCGTCAGCCCAGGGCCTAATCCTGGAGACCCGGGATCGAGTCCCACATCGGGCTTCCTGTGTGGAGCCTGCTTCTCCCTCTGCCTGTGTCTCTGCATCTCTCTCTCTCTCTGTCTCTCTGTGTCTCTCATGAATAAATAAATAAAATCTTAAAAAAATCAAAACCTTTATCGTTAAAAGGGAGAATTAGTAAGCCACACACAACAGTGTATTGTTCAGTGAATTATGATAAGGTGAACACTTTTGTAGTCGTCATCCAAATCAAGAATCAGAACTTTGCCACTTAATCCAAAAGCCTTTTTGTATCCCCATCTCAGTCACCGCCCCCTAACCCCCTTCATTAAGTAACTATTATCCAGACTTTTATACTATAGTCATGACATCTTTGCATTCTTTTTGTTTTATTGCTCGAGTGTCCTAGTCACTACAGCTTAGTCTTGCCCCTAAACAAAAGTTGTTGGTTTTTTTTGTTTGTTTGTTTTTAAGATTTTATTTATTCATGAGAGACACACAGAGAGGCAGAGACATAGGCAGAGAGAGAAGCATGCTCCATGCAGGGAGCCTGATGTGGGACTCGATTCTGGGACTCCAGGATCATCACTGGGTCAAAGGCAGATGCTCAACCGCTGAGCCACCCAGGCGTCCCTAAACAAAAGTTTTTATATGTGTTTTAGGTCTCCCTTAATCTTTAAGGTCTCCGTCTATCCCAGCTTTTTCTTTTTTTTTTTTTTTTCTGGTCTCAACAAAAGAGACAGGGTCTCGCTATGTTGCCCAGGCTGGAGTGCAGTGGCTATTCACAGGTGTGATCCCACTACTGATCAGCACGGGAGTTTTGACCTGCTCCGTTTCCGACCTGGGCCAGTTCACCCCTCCTTAGGCAACCTGGTGGTCCCCCGCTCCCTGGAGGTCACCATATTGATGCCGAACCTAGTGCGGACACCCGATTGGCATAGCGTACTACGGCCCAGAACTCCTGGGCTCCAGCGATCCTCCTGCCTCAGCCTCCTGAGTAGCTGGGACTACAGGCGCACGCCACCGTGCCCGGCCCATCTTTTTCTTATTGTTGAAGAACCCAGACTGACCTGCAGAGTTTCCTATAGTTTGGATTTTACTGATTGTAGATTCATAGTACAGTTAACATGTTCTTGCATCCTCTATATTTCCTGCAAGTTGGCACTGGATCCAGACTCTGGATACTACTACCTTTTTTTTTTTAGCTTTTTACTTGAAATAATTTTAGAATTACAAAACATTTGCAAAGAGAGTACAGAGAGATCCATATACTGTTCACCTGGCTTCCTTTAATGTTTACATCTTACATAATCAAGGTACAGTCTTGGAGACTAAGAGAATAACATTGTTATAATACTGTTGAACAAACTGTAGTTGTTCAGAGTTTACCTTTTATCCCATTGTTCCTTTTTGTTATAGCATTTGATTCAGGATGCCATATTGCATTTAGTTGTTATGTTTCCTCGTTCTTCTCCCATGGTTGAAAGTTTCTCAGCTCTTCATTGTCTTTTATGACCTTGACACTTTTGAAACATACTGGTCAGGTATTTTGTATAATGTTCCCCAGTTTGAGTTTGTCTGATGTTTTTTCATAGTTAGATTGAGATTATGGATTTTGGAGAAGAATCCCACTGAAGTGAAGTGATCCTCAATGTATTGGATTGGGTATATATCTTATTGAAAGATCTTATTACTGGTAATGTTATGCTTAATCCTTTGGTTATGATAGTACCTGTCTTGTTTCTCTATTGTAAAGTTGCTATCCCTTTTTAATTCATAAATATTTGGGGGATATATGTAGGGACTCTGTAAATATCTTGTTTCTCATTAAGATTTTGCCCACTAGTTTTTGCACTTATGGGTTGATTTGCCTGCACCAATTATTACAATGTGGTTCTAATGGTGACTCTTCTATTTCCCTCATTCCCTCTTCATTTAGAATTGGGATTCTTCTGTAAGGAAGAGTTGTCCCTTCTTCCTTATTTATTCAGTCATTTATTTTATATCTGTATGGATTCATAGGTATTTATTTTATTCTCTGGATTATTATCTATATTATCTTTATTTTGGTGCTCAAATTGTTCCATCTTTGGCCATTGGGACACTTTCTGGAACCACAAGATGCTTTCTTTAGGCTTATCCAGTACTGAAATCAACCACTCCTCCAAGGAGCCCTGCTTTCTTTTATTGGATGTTATTTAGAAAGCAAGATCTGGATGTTAGGTGTGTTCATTGCTATGGGAATGACATTATCTTGGGCCTTCTGGACTAGAAATATAAGGATACTACTTCTTTTGAACAAGCTGAATGCATATCCTTCTTGATATGAGAAGCTTAAAGACAATGTTTGTCTTATGCTAAATGATATTTTTTTATGATCAACCATCGGAAAAATATATCAAGATAACTAAATAAGAATTTTTGCTTCATTCAATTTATCAGTTAAGAGTTTAGACACTTTATTAGGGTGCCTGGCTGGCTCAGTCAGTAGAGCATGTGACTCTTGATCTTGGGGTTGTAAGTTCAAGCCCCACGTTGGGTATAGAGATTACTTAAAAATAAAATCGTAAGAAGTTGAGACACTTGGGACGTGTGGGTGGCTCAGTGGTTGAGCGTCTGCCTTCGGCTCAGGGTGTGATCCCAGGGTCCTAGGATCGAGGCCCACATCGGGCTCCCCATAGGGAGCCTGCTTCTCCCTCTGCCTATGTCTCTGCCTCTCTCTGGGTGTCTCTCATGAATAAATTACTTAAATCTTAAAAAAAAAAAGTTGAGATACTTTAGCTGAAAAAAAAACATATTTTAGAATAATTGGCAATAATTAATTAGTTTTTATAGTTAACTATTCTGAAAATTTAGTTGTTGGATAAGAATTCCATGAATCAGAAATTTTATTTAATTTCTCTGGTGTACTTTTCACAGATGTTATTTTGGGGTGTACTCTAGGAAGAAGAATGGCTTAAAGTTATGGGTTCTTTGTGTTGTTGGGTTTTTTTCTTTTTAAATGAGTATTTTGTTTTTTCCCCCATACAGGCATTTTATGAAACGTATTTTATTTTTTTTTTTTATTTTTTTTTAAAGATTTTTATTTATTTATTCATGATAGTCACAGAGAGAGAGAGAGAGAGGCAGAGACACAGGCAGAGGGAGAAGCAGGCTCCATGCACCGGGGGCCCAATGTGGGATTCGATCCCGGGTCTCCAGGATCGCGCCCTGGGCCAAAGGCAGGCGCCAAACCGCTGCACCACCCAGGGATCCCTGAAACGTATTTTAAAATGTTCCCAGCAAAACATTATTGGGACCTTGTTATATATGTTAGAATTTGGGGCCCCTGATTATTCTTTTATACATGGTGTAGATTCACTTTTATATTCTAGAGGGTTTTGTTACTCTATAACTCAGATGTTCCCAAATGTACTGTAGACCATTCCAAAGTTTTCAATCTTGTGCACCAAAATATGGACATTATAAAAAGTTTATCATAAAGATCAATTTATTCCAGTGAAAATATTTTGAGTTTATGTTCTTCCTATACTTTTTAATGCTATAGATGGTGGTAGTAAATGGTAGTGGTTTTTTTTTTGTTTTTTTTTTAACGTTTTTTACATGAGGTTGACTCTTCCCTCAGGTCAATTATCTATTAAGTAATATGAGATCATATTTAATCATGAAGATAGCAGAGCCATATTCCAGGTACTTGCCAGAGAACACATTAACAAATTCATAGGTGTACAATGTCTAGCAAAGGCATATCTGAGAGAAATTACGTTTCGGACAACTGACTGAAAGTATACAATTTGTTCTTCTGGCTACATACTGAAGAATCTCCCTCTGGATTAAACCAGTGAAGAATTATGACCCTGGACAGCATCTTTTTGGTCCTTTGTTGAGTTGCTTTTACTGCTCTGTGGTCAGATGCTATTGGCTAAGTGGGGAGTTACCCTGTGAAGTGGCCTGATGAATCATGTCCTTGGGTCTACAGTAAAGATATTAGTGAAGGGTTTAATAATTGTGTTACACAGCAACCTCTTTATGTGGCTCCTTGGGGGAAGTTTCTTTTTGGTCCTCGTATAAGGATGGGTTATAGCTGTCTTGAGCAATAGCATTAATTTTACAGCCAGTATGTGTAACTGTGTAACTGATTACGTTTCTTTCTAGGGTGGGTCCATGAAGTTTAAAGCCATATTTAAGACCCACTCATTATAAATATATAGTTGTTGTTTTTTTTTCTTCAAATAGGCTTTGTAGCTTTGGTTTTGTTTTGTGTATCTTTGAATTGGTAATTCAGTCACAGGTTTCAGAAATCAAAGGTACAGAAGACTATATGATTAAAAGGCACCTTTCCACACTTTCCTTTAACCACCCATTTGTGTTCCTGGAGGGACCAGTTTCTTACATGTACTTCTGAGACATTGTAGGCATATATAAGCTTATACATTTTGTAGTTTCTGTGTGTCCCTTTCATATTTTTTCTTACCCTTCACTCAGTGTCTTTTAAATTTTTCCTGTTTCTTTCTAGTAATTATGAGTTAATGCTCATTGCTAATGATTCAGAAAATGAAGAAAAGGTAAAAGAAACCAAATATTTTCTATAATCTTATCAGCAGAGATGGTTGCTATATTTAAAATTTTTTTTTAAAGATTTTATTTATTTATTCATGAGAAACACAGAGAGAGGCAGAGACGCAGGCAGAGGAAGAAGCAGGCTCCACGCCGGGAGCCCAATATGGGACTCGATCCCGGGTCTCTAGGATTACACCCTGGGCTAAAAGGCAGCACTAAACCGCTGGGCCACAGGGGCTGCCCTATTTAAAAAAAAAACAAAAAAACAAAAAAAAAACACATTTTTTAAAAGATTTTATTTATTTATTCATGAGAGACAGAGAGAGGCAGACACAGGCAGAGGGAAAAGGAGGCTCCATGTAGGGAGCCCAACGTGGGACTCGATCCCGGGTCTCCAGGATCATGCCCTGGGCTGAAGGCAGTGCTAAACCGCTGAGCCACCCGGGCTGCCCTATATTAAAATTTTTAATATCTAAGTTTTATGCTTATTTTGAGATATTCTCATTGAATACATATATTCATTTTCTCTCAGTTAAATGGATTAAGGCTTATAAATACTTAAATAAAATTCGATCATATTGACATGCTGTGTTATGTCCTGCTTTTCATTGAAGAATATTTCACGGACATCTTTCATTCAGTAAATGATTATCTGTAATATAACTTTTAATTTTAACTCTTAACTTTGAAATAATTTTAAATTTTCAAAAGGTTGCAAAAATAGTACAAAGAATTCCTGTTTACCCTTCACTCAGCGTCTTCTAATGTTAACATCCCACATAATACACTGACCTAAACCAGAAGATTAACATTCATACAATATTAATATCTATTATTAGAATTTTATCAGTTGTACCACTAATGTGATCCAAGATTTTTGTGGTCCAAGATTCAGTCCAAGATCCCACATTACATTCAGTTATTGTGTATCCTTAGTCTCTTCCAATCTGGAATACTTCCTCAGACTTAATATTTTCTTTCTTTTCTCTTACTTTCTTTTAGAGAGCATAAGTAAATTGAGGGGAGGGAAAGAGGATCTCAAGCAGATTCCCTGCTGAGCACAGAGCCGGACCTGGGGCTCCATCCCACGACCCTGAGATCATGACCTGAGCCAAAATCAAGAGTCAGACTCAACCAATTGAGCCACTCAGGCGCCCCTTAATACTATTAAAGAGCACTGTCCGGTTATTTTGTCTCTTGATTTGGGTTTGCCTGGTGTTTTCTCATGATTAGATTGAAGTTATGCTTTTTTGGCAAGGATACACATTTTTGGCATAAGGACCACAGAAGTGTTTTTTTCCCTACTCAGTGAATCATTTCAGGAAGTACTTGATGTTGATAGTGTGAACTGTTCAACGTATTGCTGGTGATGTTAACTGTGGTCACACAATTAAAGTAGTGAATGCCAAGTTTGTCCACGTAAAATTATTTTCCCCTTGCAAATATGGTTTCTCATATTTTTACTCACTGATTTTAGTATCCCTAACAATCTTGTCTTTCAATATTATTACTGTGGGGTCTGCCAACTGGTGATTTTCTATTTCCACCTTTCCTTCTACATTTGATATTTATCATTCTCTGTAAGAAAGAGCTTTCTTTTCTCTTCCACTTATCTATTTATTCAGTTATTTATATCACAGTATGATTTTTAACTATAAAGTGTTTCTATCTAGGTATCTATACATACACATGTATACATATAATTCATTTAGGTAAATCTCTACTAATGGAAATTAGGATTATTTTTTATTTTTCAGTCCTCTGAGCACTGTAATAAACATACAGTTATTTCCCTAGGATAAATTGTTGTAAGAACAATCATTTCAGTGTCAAAAGACATATACTTTAAAAGTACATATTTCTATGTAGAAAAGTTAATACATGTCAGTCAAATATGCAGCACATAAAAGTGACTGCCCATTTCCCCACACTAGGAACAGCATTTCTCACCAGCTTCTAATTTGTTGTCATATTTTCGGGAATAGAGCAAAGTATACATAAACACTTTTTAGAGTGGGTAGAAATTACAAGGAAATCAGAGAAAGGTCATAGTTTAACGTAAAACTTTCTCCTGAGAGTTGCCCCACAGTGGAAAGGAATGTTCTTTATGGAAAAAAGTTCCACATCATCTGAAGTGTTCAAGGTTTACAGCCACTTGCTGGGAATGAGGTAAAGGGGGTTGGACATACCGTGAGGCCCTTCTTGTTCCTGGGAGTATCTAACTCTTTGGTCTTTGGCCATCTGCATATGTCTCTGAAGTAAGCGTGAACTTGGATGTTTTTACTTTTCAGTGGTTGAAGGCCTCTCACTGTTGGACTTGGGAGTGTCTCCGTATTCTGGAGCAGTATTTCATGAAGTAAGTGTTCTTGTTTTCTTTTCTGAGTACTAAGAGTAGTTTATAGTCACAAATACCAAAGTCTAACCTCTGTTTTGTACAAATATTTGAAAAGATCTATTTTTGAAAATCATGTTTAGAAACAGACCTTTTTTAGATGTCCTCTGCATAGGAAGGAGATTTCACAATTGCAGTGGAACTGATCCAGATTAAGATTGTAATTTGGGAAAGCAGATGAGACTTCTGTAGAAGTTACCATTTTTATTGGCAAATAAATTGTAAAAAGTTCCCAGTTCACAAATACGTTGTACGCTAATTGTCATGTAATTGGTTTTTTGGAACATGCTTTCTCATGAAAACTGTGTCAGCAATGCTGGTTTTTTTCTTTTATTTTTTTAAAGATTTTATTTATTTATTCATGAGACACAGAGAGACAGAGAGGGGCAGAGACACAGGCAGAGGGAAAAGCAGGCTCTATGCAGAGAGCCTGACTTGGGATTTGATCCCTGGTCTCCGGGATCACACCCTGGGCTGAAGGCGGCGCTAAACCACTGAGCCACCCAGGCTGCCCAACAATGCTGGTTTCTTAGAAAGCCCACAAGAACCTATTTAACCCATAACATTAGTTCTTAAAACAGTAAAATCATTCTTAGGTCACCATCATCTCTTGCTTGGGTTCCTGCAACAGCTTCCTGACAAGGCTTTCTCCATTCAGTCTTGCTCCTTTACTTTTTATTCTGCAGCCAGAGTTATCTTTCTGAAATGTGAATCTGAATGTTGTTAGTGTCCTGCTTAGTACCTTTGCTCACCACTGAATCCAAGATAAAAACCAGACAGTGGCATACAAAGCCCTGTGGGTCCTGCTTACATTAACCACATTTCTTTCTTTCTTTTTTTTTTTTTTTTTTAAAGATTTTATTTATTTATTCATGACAGACACAGAGAAAGAGAGAGAAAGAGGCAGAGACATAGGCAGAGGGAGAAGGAGGCTCCATGCAGGGAGGCCCGTGGGACTCGATCCCAGGTCTCCAGGATCACACCTTGGGCTCAAGGTGGCACTAAACTGCTGGGCCATCGGGGCTGCCCTAACCACATTTCTTTCCACTCTCCCTTCCCCATTATTTTTTTTTTTTTTAATTTTTTCCCTTCCCCATTACTATTGGCTATATCGTTTTAAAGTAGAAGTCTTCTAATTTGAATTCTTAACCCCTCATTATTTATTTATGTATTATTTTTTTTAACCCCTCATTTTTACAATTGTCTCCCTCACACATACTTTGAGAACAACTTTTTTCTTTCTTTTCTTTCTTTTTTTTTTTTTTGTTCTTCTGTCTAGTTTTCTGAAAGCATTCAGCCTGGTTCTCATGGAGATAACAACTAGCTTTTGCATTCTTATTTCATTAGTTTTGTATTACTATCTAATTGAACCACAATAATAAGAACTGCTAGCAGAAACAGGGACAATTTAAGACTCTTAATAAGCATACAATTCAGTTATTGGGAACAGATGTGTGTGTGCATATGAAAGCATAGTCCACTAGCCATGAGGGCTTGGTGTGCGGTAGTCGTTGGGCAGTATGTTTTCTAGACAGAATAGGAACCCCTTGAGAGAGTTCTAACATATTTCCATTATGCCCCAATACTATAATCTCTCTTACCTATGTGCTTTTGCTCATTTTGTTGTCCCTTTATGGAGCGCTATTTTTCCCTCTTTTTGTGATTGGCTCTATTATTTAGGTATTAACTTAGATTTTACCTCCTTCTAGAAGCCATTCCTCATCACCTAGACTGATTAGTTGTTCTTCCTGAACATCTTCCAAAGCATCTTGTGCTTATACATTTAGTGGTTCATATATTACTCTTGAAATTGCCTCAAAACTTGTTTTACATATCATGACATATATTCCTCAGAACAAGTACTGGCAACTTTTCACTCAGTATTCCTAGTGCCTGACTCTATACCCATATATGTATTCCAATCCCTCCCTTTCTTCTCTCTTTTAATAAAGTTTTGTTAACTACATACCCAATGCCAGCTACCCTGCTAGATGCTAGGGATACAAAACAAGACGCAGTCCTTGGCCTCATGGTATTTATTTCTGAGAGCAACAAATAGTAAATAGTAAAAAGGAAACAGATTTCAGAGCAAAGAATATCACCATAAAGATGGTTATTTCATAATATTATTCAACAAGAGAACATAACAATCCTCATGTTTATGCACCTGACATCGGAGTTTCAGAATACATAGAGTGACAGAACCGCAGGAGAAATAGATGAATCCACAATTATAGTCAGAGATTTCAATATCCCTCTCTCAAGGATTAATACCATAAGCAGACAGAAAATCAACAAGGATGTGGAAGCCTGGAATAGGATGTCAACCAACTTGACCTCATTGACATTTATAGAATATTCTATTCAACAATAGCAAAACACATAATCTTTTCAAGTGTACATGGAACATGTACAAGAGAGACCATATTCTGGGTCATAAAACAAGGCCCAATGAATTTAAAAGGATTAAAATCATACAAAGTATATTCTCTGACCTCAATGGAATTAAATAAAAAATTAATACTAGGAAGATGTCTGAAAAATCTCCAATTATTTGGAAACTAAGTAACATGCTCCTCAATAACCTATGGATCAAAGAAGAAATCAGAAGGGAAATTAGTATATTGAACTGAATGAAAATGAAAACACAACCAATCAAAATATGTGGGATGTCACCAAGCAGTACTTGGGGGAAATATATAGTGCTAAATGCCTCTATTGGAAAAGAAGAAAGGTCTCAAATTGATGACCCCTGTTTCTACCTTAAGAAACTAGAAAAAGAAGATAAATTTACCTCAAACTAAGCAGAATAAAAGAAATGAGATCTGAGTGGAAACAAACAAAATGAACATAATAGCAAAAAACACTGAAACACAATTAGTTCTTTGAGATGAACAATAAAATTGATAAACATTTGGGAACGAGGATATATATTCAGTATCTTGGTTGACTTTTCATGAGTGTATACATAGGTCAAAACTTATCAAATTGTGTACTTTAAATATGTGCATTTTATTTTATACTCATTATACTTCTATAAGGCTGAAGTTAAGAAAAAGTGGGGGCAGCCCGGGTGGCTCAGGGATTTAGTGCTGCCTTCAGCCCGGGACCCGATCCTGGAGACCTGGGATCGAGTCCCATATCGGGATCCCTGCATGGAGCCTGCTTCTCCCTCTTCCTGCCTCTCTCTCTCTCTCTCTCTCTCTGTCTCTCATGAATAAGTAAATAAAATCCAAAAAAAGAAAAAGAAAAAGTGGGATTTCAGTTAAATCATAAATAAGTACATGTAGAAAAATAAAACTGAGTACAGGGTAAAGAGTGATGGTCATGTATGTGTCCGTATTTTATAGTGTGTTCAAGGAAGACACTCCAAGGAAGTGAAATTTGAATAAATGATCTAAATGAAGTTAACAAGCCATATATGATGACTTCCCTGATTTGGGAATGTGGTTGGCATTTGTGAGAAGAAGGCAAGTGTTGCTAAGGCAGAATGAGCAAAGAGGAAAATATTAAAGACAAGTTGTGAGAAGTTAGGAGTCAGATTATGTAGCAGTTTTTATAGACATGGTAGTTCAGATTATCTATTTTTAATATAATTATTTTTAATGTCTAGAATTTATAATATGAAGGTGAGAGCTTCTTCCCAGACTCAAGTTTATAAATTCTCAATTGGCTGGTGAGCCCAGTTAGGATACTTCTTGTCTGATTTAGTTTCTAGGAAGACTTCATTCAAATCCTCAATGGTCATTTGATCAAATGGAATTATGTTCTTCATCTTCTCCAGCTCTATCATATTCCTCATTCCTGGAGAGAGACCAAAACTCAGCACAACTTTTTACATCTTTTTTCGTCAGCATCCTGGAATAGGAAGATCATTTAACTTCTCAAAGTCATTTGCCAAGCCAGCCTTTACCACACTGGCCATGTGTAAGTCTAATTGATAGCAGGTAGATTCTTAGGTAGAGTAGCCAGCTTGGTGGTAAGGGTCTCATTCCAGGACTTTAGGAAGTTAAGTGGTCTTTTGGTCTTGGGTTATGATCTCCCTAAGGATTACTCAGTAAATGCCTTTCATTTTTATTTTTATTGATTGATTGATTGATTTAAAAGATTAAGTAGTAGATTAAGTAGTCTCTGCATCCATACATCCAGCATGGGACTTGAGCTCATAACCTCAGATCAGGAGTCACATGTTTTACCGATTGAGCCAGCCAGGTGCCCCTAAATGCCTCTTAGAACAAGTTTTTGCTCAGCCATCTTGAGATCATTTACCAGTCCTGGTGGTCCACAGTAGCAACTGGATTTTGTTTTTACTATGCTGAGAAAATGGAGACTTTTAAACCAGGAGAGAAGTGATTATATTTATTTTACATTTAAGAAACACTGCTGTGGATACTGTGAGGGTAATTGACTGTAGGGGCAAGAGGTAAAGCAGGGAAAAAGATTAGGATGGATGCTTAGGCAGTAGTTTAAGAAGATGATGGCGGCTTGTAGCAGTGTGGTAACAACAAAGATGATGAAAAGTGATTAGATTCTTTGAAAAAGTACTTAGGGTAGCCGGGGTGGCTCAGCAGTTTAGCACCGCCTTTGGCCCAGGGCGTGACCCCAGGGTCCTGGGATCGAGTCCCACATCGAGTCCCACATCGGGCTCCCTGCAGGGAGCCTGCTTCTCCCTCTGCCTGTGTCTCTGCCTCTCTCTCTGTCTCTCATGAATAAATAAATAAACTTATAGTTATAAAAACAATTAAAAATAAAATTTAAAAGTAATTAGAGGGACACCTGGGTGGCTCAGTGGTTGGGTGTCTGCCTTCGGCTCAGGGTGTGATCCTGGAGTCCTGGATCAAGTCCCATATCAGGCTCCCTGCATGGAGCCTGCTTCTCCCTCTGCCTATGTCTCTTCCTCTCTGTGTGTATGTCTCTAATGAATAAATAAATAAAATATTTTTTAAAAAGTAATTAGATTTTAGTCATATTTTTAGAATTAGACCTATTAATAGATTTTATATGAGATATGAAAGCAAGAGAGAATTCAAAGATATGATTCAAAGATAGTACGTTCTTGTCCTGAACAACTGAGTGAATGGTGGTATTATTTAGTGAGATGAGGCATACTGAGGGAGGAGCAGGTTTTAATGGGGTGGGAAATAAGAGTTCAGATTTCACCATATTAAGTATAAAGACATCCAAATGATGATGTTAAGCCAATTGGCTATACAAATGTGAAACTTGAGAGGTTTAGGCTGGAGATATAAAATTGGGATCTGTCAATCTATAGATGATACTTGACAATGGGCTTATTGTGATCACTTGGTGTGATAGCCAGCTTCCATGATGGCTCCCAAAAATTTCTAACTCCTGGTATTCACACTTGTAGTCCTCTTTTACATTGTACCAGAGTTGGCTCATGTGACCAGTAAAATATGGCAGAAATGATGGTATGTCATTTCCTAGATTAGGTTATAAAAGACCCTGTGGCTTATATCTTGGACTTTTCTGTTTTGATAAGACAGAGAATAGACAACCTTTATGAGGAGTTTGGTTCTAAAGGAAGATCAAGGAAATGGTATAGTAGCTGAAGGCAGATGTATAGGAAAGACATTTTATTTTTTATTATTTTTTTAAAAGATTTTATTTATTTGAGAAAGAGAGCACATGAGCAGTGAGGGGAGGGGCAGAGGGAGAGGAAGAAGCAGACCTTCTCCCAGCAGGAAGCCCTACTTGGGGCTGAATCCCAGGGCCCCAAGATCATGACCTGAACCAGAGGCAGACAGCCAACCGACTGAGCCACCTAGGAACCCTGGAAAGACATGTTAAATATGAGAATCTGCCCTATATTTATCACAGCATAGCCATGATATGGAAGCATCCCAAGTGTCCAGGGATAGTTAAATGGACATGCGCACACTCAAACCTACCCATACTTACACACACAGTGGAATATTATTCAGCCATTAAAAAAGAGTGAGATCTTGGTATTTGCAACAACATGGATAGACCTAGAGGGCATTGTGCTAAGTGAAATAAGTCAGGCAGAGAAAGACAAATATCATATGTTTTCACTTATATGTGGAATCCAAAAAAACAAAGCAGGGGGCGCCTAGGTTGCTCAGTTGGTTAAGTGTCTGACTCTTGATCGTGAGTTCAAGCTCGAAATTGGGCTCCATGGTTGGCATGGAGCCTACTTTAAATAAATAAATAGAAAGCCTGCTTTAGATAGATAGATAGATAGATAGATAGATAGATAGATAGATAGATAGAATAACAAGTGAATAAGCAAACAGAAAGGAGAAACAGACTCATAAATACAGAGAACAAACTGATAGTTACCAGAGTGGAAGGGGGTGTGGAGGTGGACAAAATAGGTGAAAGGGAGTGGGAGATACAGGCTTTCAGTTAAGGAATAAAAGGTACAGCATAGGAAACATAGTCAGTGGTATTATAGTAGCATTGTATGGTGACATGATAGCCACACTTGGGGGAAACATAGCATAATGTATAAACTTGTTGAATCACTGTGTTGTACACCTGAAACTAATGTAATACTGTGTCAACTACACTTTAATGAAAAAAAATTATGTGGGAGAACCTGGCTAGCTCAGTCAATAGGCTCTGTTTTTTAGAGCCTACTTAAAAAACAGGAAGAAAAATAAAAACAGAGGGGGACAAATCATAAGAGACTCAAGTATAGGAAACAAACTGAGGGTTCCTGGAAGGGTGGTGGTTAGAGAGATGGAGTAATTGGGTGATGGGCATTAAGGAGGGCACTTGATGTAATGAGCACTGCAACTTGTGGATCACTAAATTCTACCCCTGAAACTAATAATACACGATGTATTAGCTAAGTTTAATTTAAATACAATATTAAAAAAAAGAAATAACATGTAAAAACTATCAAAATTTAAGAAAATAAAATACCAAAAAACCAAGAGAATCTGCATATTTAGTTGCTGATGGGAATAATCCTGTGGATAGAGAATTGATGTAAGAAAGGATAATTGAATGAGCAGTATCTTTGAGGAGGCAAGAAGGGATATAGTTCATAAGGGGAGGATTTGACTTCAGCTAAGAGGAAAGGAAGTTTGTTCATTGTTAATGGGTGATAGATAGGGAATATAGGTATAGATACAGGAAGTTGGTTAACTGGATAGTGGGAAAATAAGGTGGTTCTCATTTAATTGCTTTTCTCAGTAAAATAAGAAATGAGGTTGTCATTTGGAAGTGACAAGTGGGGAGGAAAGCTGAAGGTTGAGGATAGGGCAAGATGTGAAAAGTCCTTTTCAGAAAAAATATGTCAAACAAATGAATGGAAGAGCCATATCTAGTCATATAACCATTATTTAAAATGTTTCTTTGAGAAAATGCATTCTTACTCCTCACCAGTATATGGTTGGGTGTTTTTACGTGTAAATAAAAGGGGATAATGGTATGAGATAGTAATTTCTAACTACAAGAAGCCTTGTTAACTCTATACTTGTGTAAAATAACCCCTTTACCACTGAACAATTGCTTACACCAAACATAGTGGGGATGACCTCAAAGTCAGAGTCCCTTGCTTCTTTCCTGATTATGAGTTAATTTGCCTGTAAGCTCAGTGTTCATAAATATAGAGATATCTATATTTCAATAGTTTCTTTAAGTAATAAAACATAAATAAATAAAATTATGTCAAACCAAGTGAAAAGAACACTTTGGAAGATAAAGTTCATCGTTGCTTTGCTTTTTTTCCTTTTCTAGTCTACAGGCAGTTTTATTATCTAGTTCTTAGGGAAATGTAAAAGTGGAGAAGAAAAATTTGCACAGAGAAAAAGAGAATTTGGCAACCATGTTAGATTCTATGACTACCTTCGGCAGATGTTTCTATTTTCTGTGGTTAGCCAAGTACTGATTGTAAAATTGTGAGTTCGTTCATATTTACTCTACCCTGATTGGGAATGGTCACCGACATGGAAACAGCATGAAGACAAATTATATTGACTGTATACTTCTCTATAATAATATATATAATTAAACTAACTACTATGTACCTGTTAGCTCATTATGGAAACCAGCCCATTTGCTGATAGGCTTTTTGAGAATTATTTGTTTTGTAATTTCGGAGACCTACTTCGTCCCATTCTAAACTATCTAAAGCATCAAAACACTTTGAAAGCAGGTTATTGGTAATCTAAATATCAAGTTACTACTTCTTACTAACAAAGATAAATGCAAAAAGAATCCATTAGTAGATAGTTATAAAAAGTTTAATTCTTTTAGAACTTTGAAAGGCAAAGTTGATGCCTTTGTGTTTTTGTTTTTTGTTTTTTTTTGTTTTGTTTTTGTTTTTTAAAACAGGAGGTTGGGGCAGCCTGGGTGGCTCAGTGGTTTAGCGCCGCCTTCAGCCCAGGGCCTGATCCTGGAGACCCAGGATCAAGTCCCACATGGGGCTCCCTGCATGGAGCCTGCTTCTCCCTCTGCCTGGGTCTCTGCCTCTCTCTCTCTCTCTCTCTCTCTCTGTGTGTCTCTCATGAATAAATAAATCTTTAAAAAAAAAAAGAATAGAAAACAGGAGGTAACAAGTTGATCTCAGACAGCTAACATACTGACGTTTACTGTATGTGTGTTGGACACTGTGCTAAACACTTTGTGCCCATTACCACTTACTCCTCCCAAGAACTTTGTGAAATAGATCATATTCTTATTTTATAAATGAGGACTCTAAGGCTTAGAGAGAGAAAAGGTATACACATGGAACCTTGCTTTAAACCTGAGTTTGATCCCAAATCCTTGTTCTTTCTACCACACTCACTTGCTGTCCCTAAAAAGCCTGTAGTGACCTTTGCAATATTATAGGACACATTTTTGCATGTGGTTGCCAGAGGTGCTCCTGAGTCACCAGCAAGGGCTCACTAAAACCAAGTCATGTACTATTCTTCTGGTTCTGGTAGATTGGTGAACTGGCCAACTCTCAGTAGGCCAACTCTCCTGCTGTTTTATGGTATTGGAAAGTATCAAGATAGCCGGGATTGAGGGACTGAGATCCTAGAGAGGAAGGTACCAAATGTGAGACTGAGAGTCTGTACTGCTTTCTCCTTAATGCATTTATCAATATGTAAGTGCCACAGGCTGAGACCAGAGAAAGAAAGGAAATTGATGGTTAAGAGGCTAAAGAGCTAAGCAGAGCTATTGTCAGTCTCACAGTGCTAGAGAACTACAAATTCAAGTGCGTGGTCAACCAAAGTGGCAGGGCTCTGGTAAAGGTTTGGCAGCGGTGGTGGCTGCTGCTTCTTCTGTTTCTCCTCCTCCTCCTCCTTCTCCTCCTCCTCCTCCTCCTCCTTCTTCTTCTTCTAAGATTTTATTTCTTTATTCATGAGAGACAGAGAGAGAGGGGCAGAGACATAGGCAGAGGGAGAAGCAGGCTCCCCATGGAAGCAGGTTCCCTGTGGGGAGCCTGATGTGGGACTCGATCCCAGGACCCTGGGATCACGACCTGAGCCAATGGCAGATGCTCAGCCACTGAGCCACCCAGGTGCCCAGGTCTTGGCTTCCAGTTGGGTCCTCTGAAGGACTACACTGAATGGAGGAATAAGGGTAGACCACATATAGATTAGTCTTAACAAAAACTAAATTCAGCTTAATTACCTAGCTCTAATTAGATTAAGGTGATGCAATTCTGTTTTAATTGCTTGCCAGAAGTTGAAGAAATCCTTTCTGGAGGAAAACACCTCATATAGGACCTCTACAATGTCCATCATTCATTCAAAATTTACCAAGCATAGGGATAGAAAAAAATAGGCACTAAAGATTCACAGGTAATGCAGATACTGGAGTTATCAAACTTGGACTCTAAAATAACAATGGCCAGTGATTAATATGCACAAAAAATAAGTCCAAGGTAGAGAATTTATCTCTGGGAACTGGAATATATAATAATGAATCAAATGGAAATTCTAGAACTGGGAAGCATAATAGCAAATTAAGAATGCAATAGGCAAATTTAACAGCAGATTAAACAAAGCTAAAGGAGGATTTGTGATCTGGAAGATAGATCTATATAAAATACCTAGACTAAAGCTTGGAGAGAAAAGGATAGAAAACAGAAAAAAGGGATCCCTGGGTGGCGCAGCGGTTTGGCGCCTGCCTTTGGCCCAGGGCGCGATCCTGGAGACCCGGGATCGAATCCCACGTCGGGCTCCCGGTGCATGGAGCCTGCTTCTCCCTCTGCCTGTGTGTGTCTCTGCCTCTCTCTCTCTCTCTCTCTCTGTGTGTGACTATCATAAATAAATAAAAAGTAAAAAAATAAAAATAAAAAAAAAGAAAACAGAAAAAAAAAGAGATCTATGAGATATAGTAAAAAGGTTTAACATACATATAAATGGAACTCCATGGGAGAAGAGACAAAATGAGGCAGAAACAATATTGGAAAAAAAAAAAAAGAAACAATATTGGAAGAGATTAGTAGTGGAAAAGTTTTTCAAAATTTATGAAATATTTCAATTCAAGAAGCTCTATAAACCCAAGCAGGATAAATTCAAAGAAAAACATACATTTTAACAAAACTGCTCAAAATCAAGGACAAATTTCAAGCAGCCAAAGGAGACATTATCTCTCAGAGATGAAGGTAAAGACATTTGCAAGAGAATAAAAACTGATAGAATTTGTTTCCAGCATTTAAAAAATTATAAAAAGGCAGGATTATGGTCTTCAACAGCATCATGGAATATAAGAAGGAATAAGTAACAGTGAAAAAGGTAGATATGTGGGTAAATCTAAATAAATATTGGCTGTATAAAACAATAATAATGCTTTATGGGTTTAAAATACATGTAGAATTAGGGGATCCCTGGGTGGCGCAGCGGTTTGGCGCCTGCCTTTGGCCCAGGGCGCGATCCTGGAGACCCGGGATCGAATCCCACATCAGGCTCCCGGTGCATGGAGCCTGCTTCTCCCTCTGCCTGTGTCTCTGCCTCTCTCTCTCTCTCTCTCTCTGTGACTATCATAAATAAAAAAAAAAAAAAAATACATGTAGAATTAAAGCTATAGCACCAGTAGCAGAAAAGGTTGAGAGTAGCTATATGGATTTAAGGTATTCAAAGATCCTTATATGATCTAGAAGGTAGTAAAAGTAGTCACTTATATTACATGCTAATTAAAGTCAAAGACCTATTCCATAATTTGTGGGTTAATCACTGAAAGAATGGTAGCTAAGTGTATAACCAATAAGCTAGTAGAGGAGAAAATGGAATAATAAAAAATAATGCAGAAGCAAGCAAGAAAGAGAAAATGGGACAAATGGAAAATAGTAAGATGGTAAACACAAATACATCAGTAATTATATTAAATGTAAATAGACTAAAAAACTAAAAGATAACAGTTGTGAGATTAAAGAAAATAATTATTTGCTGCTTTTAAGAAACATATATATGAGGACATACAAAAAAGTAGAGTGTAAATATATAGGAAAAGATATATCGATCAAACATTAACCCAAAGAAGCTGATGTAGATATACAGACATCGGAAAAAGAAGACTTTAAGGCAGTAAACATTATTAGAGGTAAAGAGGATTATTTTATAATGATAAATATAAGAGTTTACCCAGAAGATACAGTAATTCTACATGTAAATATATCTAACTACATAGCTTCAAAATATATAAGGCAGAAATGACATAACTAAAAAGAGAAGTAGACAAATCCAGTTATGGAGATTTTTAATATACTTCTGTCAATCACCTGATACAACTAACAGACAAAAGAAATCAGTAAGGATATAGAAGATTTGAACAAATTATTAACATAGTTAACCTAAGTGTTATGTATAGAATGCTGCACCCAGAAGTATTAGTATGCACATTCTTTTCTTTTCCAGTGTACATGGAATATTTACCAAAATTGACCATATAATGGACCATACAGCAAGTCACAACACATTTTAAATTATTGAAATGATAGAGTATTTCCTAAGACCACAGTAGAATTAAGCTAGAAATAAATTATAAAAATATAAAAAGAAAACTTAAAATAATTGGAAATTATACAGTATACATTTCTCAAAGAAGAAATCTCAGTGAAAATCAGAGGTTTTTTAAAAAATATTTCATTTATTTATTTATGAGAGAGAGAGAGAGGCAGACACAGGCAGAGAGAGAAGCAGGCTCCATGCAGGGAGCCCAATGTCGGACTTGATCCTGGGATTCCAGGATCACGCCCTGGGCTGAAGGCAGATGCTCAACCACTGAGCCACCCAGGCATCCCGAAAATCAGAGTATTTTGAAATGAATGATATTGAAAAGCCAACATTTCAAAATCTGTGTGATGCAGCTAAAGCCATATTCAATGGAACATTTATTGATTTAAATGACTACATTAGGAAAGAAGAAAGCCTAAATATCAGTGATCTATGTATCATTAGAAAAAGAAAAAGTAGTTGTACCCAGAAGAGATTGAAGGAAGGATTATATATTGTATTATAAAGTTAGGAAATTAATGAAATAGAAAACAAAAGTATATTATTCAGAAAAGCCCAAAGTTTGTTCCTTGAAAGACTGATTAAATTGAGAAATCTTTGACAAAATTGTCTAGATTAAAGAGAGAAGGTACAAATTACCAATATTGGGGATGAAAAAGGGAAAATCACTATAAAATAAAAATTATATATTATTAATTAAATATGACAGTAAATTTGAAAATTTAGATGAAATGGACAAAATCTATAACTTACCTAAACTGGCAAGAAAAAATAGCAAATCTGAATAGTGTTTTGTGATAGAAATTGAATCTGTAATAAAAATATTTTAAAGAGGGCAGCCCGGGTGGCTCAGCAGTTTAGCGTCACCTCGGCCCAGAGCCTGATCCTGGAGATCCGGTATTGAGTTCCACATCAGGCTCCCAGCATAGAGCCTGCTTCTCCCTCTGCCTGTGTCTCTGCCTCTCTCTCTCTCTCTCTCTCTCCCTCTCTGTCTCTCATGAATAAATAAATGAAATCTTTTTAAAAAAATCTCTTAATGAAAACTCATGCCAGGATGACTTCACAGTGAGCAAATTTCCCCCAGTATATGAGGAGGCAGTAACACTAATGATATAAAACATCTCAGAGGACAAGAGGCAGTAAAAGATTTCCCAATTTATCTTATGATTTCAGTAATCTTGGTCCACTATGGAGTTTCCCTTGGTTATTCTGTACGGCTTAGATCTAAAACTTACCTCGTACCTTTAATATGTTTACAGTTCCTCAACAGATATTTAACACATGTTGTATTTTGTCCTCTTTACTCAGTTCAGCAGATAGTCCCCATGGCAAAAAATGATCCAGTGACCCTAAATTATTCTCCCTTGTATGGACACTGGCCAACTACTACAGAACAGTATTCTTGGAAAGAGAGATTTTTGCTGAGAGAATAGCTTCTTTCCCATTCCCTACTCTGGAAACTGATAATAATAAGATTTAAATTAATTTATTTGTTGTTTGTTTTTCTCCTACAGACTCCATTAATAATATACCTCTTTCATTTCCTGATTGACTATGCTGAATTGGTATTTATGGTAAGTAACCTTCCATGTAAAAGCAATATGTATATATCTTTAGAGTCTTTTATCTTGTCGTTTTTGAGAAAAATTATCTTTGGGGAGCTGAGGAGTTTCTGAGAGTATAAAAGCAAAAACCTATCCTTAATTTGAATTCAAGGAACTATGATAGTATTATGGAAGTACGGGGAGTAGTCTGACATCTGACCACTTCCAATTCCTTATACTTGCTTTCTGGACTATGTAGTCTCAAACTTTGTAGCACCAAGATTCTATGATTGGTTTTAATTGTGGTGCCAGTATAGAGGCACCTGAATTTCCTAAGCCAGTATAGAGGCACCTGAATATCCTAAGCATTCTGCCAAGAGATTCCATGCAGTGGACATAGGCCTGATGAGACTCTCAGGGGCAATAACCTTCAAAGCTGAGATGACAAGGCTGTTTTGAGAGATAGTAATTTGGAACACTTGCCTTATTATGTAGGGTTGAAAATCTGGGTCAGGTAGGAGGTGTACTGAAGTCTTCCTTAATCGTTATAACGGCTGCTGTTTATTGAGGACTTACTTCATGCTAGGCACTTGACACATCAGGCCTGCAGAACCCTGGATGTTATTCCTGTTTTACAGAAGACTTAAGTAACTTGCAGTGAAAAAACAAATGGATACACCAAGCTAACATAAACCTTGATGGGTGACAGTCCTCAGGGTTTTCTAGTCACATCTCCCTCAAGGCTTTATCTTTGGGTAGTCAAAGCGAGAGTTGAGGTTCTGCCTGACTGTAAGACTTCATTACCGAATAGGCCACCACCATCCAAAAGCTCTAGGCCCTGGCAGCATTCCATCACTCCTACACTATCATTTCTTTCTCTTGACAGATAACTGATGCACTCACTGCCATTGCCCTGTATTTTGCAATCCAAGACTTCAATAAAGTTGTGGTAAGTAGTCTGTGGGTGAGACAAAACTGGAGTTTTTGGTAGTCTTCTGGCCTTTGTGATTACAAAGAATCAAAGGTCATGTATTTAAGGATCCACTGTTTAAAAATACTAAGAAGTGGAAGAGAGGCTTCTGGCCTGAAAGCCAGCCCTGGAATGGCCAAAACAAAGCAATGAAACAGCTTTATTAACAGATACAGAAAGGTCAGTTTAATTTATGTAGCTTAATATCCATTTACCTGTGCAAGTTCAATTCGGGAGCAGTATTGAACTACAATTCTATTAATGAGGACCCTTAAAAATCTTCCTTTCATGAATGCAGCTTTTAACTGACAGCATTATGTCTCTGAGGTAAAATTGGATTCCCAATGTAGTTTTTTTTTTCCCTGCAAAGAGCAATCTTATTTGGAAAATTTGGCATGTAGTAAATGCCTGTAGAAAGTATTGATGTAAACTTTAGTCTTAATCCATTTTTGGTAGCCAAGGGAAATGGCATATTGTGACCATTTTCGTTTTCCTGGGTTCTAAGAGAGTTAACAGGTTAACCATATGTACTATCCATGTAGTTATTTTAAAAATTGGCTGCAGTCCTCCTTGATTAGCTAGGAGCCACTGAGAGGATTTAGACTGGAGTAAGAGAAGGCTGCATCACATTGGTGTTGTCTGTTTATTGTTCATTTTCACTTCTGTTACCAAGTCATTGAACCAGAAGTAGCAGTCTGCATTTCTGTGGCACTGGTCATTAGTAACAAAGCTGGTGAATTCTAGAATTGCGGACTTCGAAAAGATTTATAAGATATCTAGATTAGCAATTCTTAACTCGGTGTCCATTTAAGATTTAATAGGTCTATAAACCCTTGAAGTAGGGACACCTGGCTGGCTCAGTCAGTAGAGCTTGTGACTATTCATATAAGGGTTGTGAGTTCAGGCCCTGCAGTGGGTGTAGAAAAATAGTTAAAAAAAACCCAAAACATTACATTTTAGAGACATCACTAAGACCCAGGGAGTGTACATCTTAAACCAGTGGAGTATTTGGGACAACATAGATAAACCTGAGGGCATTATGCAAACTGAAATAAATTAGACAAAGACAAAAACTGTATGACTTTTTTACATGTGGAATCTTAAAAGGTCAGCCTTGGGGGGGGGATACCTGGGGGTTGCAGTCGATTAGGGATCTGGTTCCCAGTATTGGCTCAGGTCCTGATCTCAAGGTCGTGAGATCAAGCCCTGTGTCGGCCCACTCTCAGCACAGAGTCTGCTGAAGACTCTCTCCTCTGTCCCCTACCTCACTTTTTAAAATAAATCTTTTTTTTTTTTTTTTTTAAGTCAAATTGGGGAGCCTGACTGGCTTGGTTAGTAGAGTATGCAACTCTTGATCTTGGGGTCATGAGTTCAAGTCCCACATTGAGTGTACAGTTTATGAGTCAAACTCATAGAAACCGAGTAGATTGGTGGTTGCCAGAGAGTGGGTTTGGGGGTGGGGGAATTGAGAAGATGTCAGTCAAAAGGTACAAACTTCCAGCTGTAAGAAGAGTAAGTTCTAGAGATCTAATGTATAGCATGATGACTATAGTTAATATTGTATACTTGAAAGTTGCTATAAGAGTATATCTTAAGGGTGCCTGGGTGGCTTGGTTAAGCTTCAGCGTTTCGGCTCTGGTCATGGTCTCCTCATAAGCTAAGACATGCAGAGATAAATTAGCTCCACCTTGGAGATTTTGTTTTTAATTCAAAAATTTCTATTGAAATATGCATATGGAAAAGCAGACAGCATCTGTATATAAGGTGATTAATGATTACAGAGACAGTGCACCCAAGTAATACACCTTTTATTTTTAATTTTTTATTTTTTTAAGATTTTATTTATTTATTCATGAGAGACACAGAGGCAGAGACATAGGCAGAGGAAGGAGAAGCAGGCTCTATGCGGGAGCCCAACGCGGGACTCGATCCCAGAACTCCAGGACCGTGTCCTGAGCCGAAAGCAGGCAGACACTCAACCGCTGAGCCACCCAGGCGTCCTGGTACTATACCTTTTAGGCCACTTTTAACCTCTCTTGTGATAGCTTTAAATCTCATCATTGTCAGGGCACCTGGGTGGCTCAGTCAGTTAAGCATCTGCCTTTGGTTCAGGTCATGATCCCAGGGGTCCTGGGATAAAGTCCTGCATTGGGCTCCCAACTCAGTGGGGGAGTATGCTTCTCCTTCTATCCCCTGTTCATGCTCTCTCACACTCTCTCTCTTAAATAAAATCTTAAAAAAAAATAATAATAATCTCATCATTGTCAAGGCTGCTGAATATATCTGGAAATATTTATCTTTGAATTTTAAATGGTACTTCTTAACCTCACATATTTTTATACTTTTAATATTTTATTGGTGTGCATGTGTGTGCTCATTTTTCCTTAGACTTTTAGTCATTTTTCTATCTCTGACTGATACAGTGGGGATTTTTTTTTTTTTTTTTTTTTACAGTGGGGATTTTTAAAAAGGATTTTTGCTGTTCTTTGGGGAGCTGAGTCAATATTGGGCCTGTGAGGCCAGGCATGATGGGGGCTTTGCTGGTGAGATTGGGGCAGACAAAAAGAGACATAGCAGAAAATCTGGGGAATGCTGACTTGACTGCCCTTCTCTCCTGCAGACTCTCCTTTCATAAAATCTGTTTCAAAGTATTTGTGGAAGATTGGAGTTACAAGGAAGTACTTTTCTTTAGTTGTTGGTACAGTGTCACTTCTGCCTTGGATCTGCACGTGCCTGTTGAGCTGTCCCCATCTCCTCCTGTAGTCGTGCTGGCTGGCTTCCAGCCTGCGGAATGGATATGCATTCCCACCTGTCTCTCTGGCTGCTCCTGGACGAACTCCCTGTTTCCTTCCAACAGCCTTCTCTATGGGTCTCACTCCGTCCAGGTGGCCTTCGTTCTGCAGGAACTCCAGAACCCTTAACTAGCAGGGACTCCTTTCTCTACCACTGCTGCAGCTGTCTCACTAAGTGCTTTGTCTACCCAGCCAGCCCCCTCCTCTCTGATAAAAGCACTTTCGTTTATGTATTGTTTTTTTAATTAAACAACCTCGCCTGTGAATGGTAGCATAACTCTTAATGATGATAATTCACTGTTTAACCTGAACTCTCAGAGATGATCAAAGGGAGTTTTTTGGAGTTTGTTCAGGTGTTTTGATTAAGCCTCTATTTAAATCTGTGCAAGAAGTCTGGGCTTACCTGTATTCCTGTGATAATGCCTTAATTTTCTTTGGAACTGAAAGATGAATCTTTAAAATTTTATTTAAAAATTTCCATTGGGGATCCCTGGGTGGCGCAGCGGTTTAGCGCCTGCCTTTGGCCCAGGGCGCGATCCTGGAGACCCGGGATCGAATCCTACATCGGGCTCCCGGTGCATGGAGCCTGCTTCTCCCTCTGCCTGTGCCTCTGCCTCTTTCTCTCTGTGTCTCTATGAGTAAATAAATAAAATTAAAAAAAAAAAAAGAATGCTGTTAAATGTCAGAATATCTTTCTTAAAAAAAAATAAAAATTAAAATTAAAAAAATAAAAAATAAAAATTTCCATTGAAAAATTCTGAAATACCAAAGACATGCAAAAATATGGAAAGAATAATACATACTGTGAACTTATTTCAGCCTAAAAATAAAACATTACATAGGGCAGGTGGGTGGTTCAGTTGGTTGAGTGTCCAGCTCTTGTTTCAGCTTAGGTCATGATCTTGGGGTCATGGGATCAAGCCCTGTGTTGAGCTCTGCGCTCAGCGGGGAGTCTGCTGGAGATTCTCTCCCTCTCCCTCTGCCTCTCTCCTCAATTGTGCTCTCTCTCTCTCTCTCTAAAATAAATAAAATAAAAAATAAATAAAACATTACACATATACTTACATCTGAGACTTTCATCTCCTTGTTCTTCCTCTCACCAGTTACCACTGTTGTGGATTTAGTGTTTATCATTCCCCCACACAGCCTTAACTCTTGCTACTTTTGTATATATCCTTAAATAACATGTAGTATTTTGCATGCTTTTAACTTTGTGTAAGTGATACAAATGCAGTATGTATTTGCAGTATGTATGCAGTCCATATGTGCCTTTTTCATCATTAAATCTTTAATCATGCACAGATAGTTAAGCACCTGCTACTCTGGCTCCTCTGCAGTACTCTGTTTTATAATTGGTTGCAGTACTCTTGAAATAAGATTCTCTCACCATTAATTCAGCAAAACTACCCATTCTGGGTTCAGAGGCCTTTTCTGTCCATAGTTTGACCCATGTTTGCTTATAGGGTTGCTTATAGGTAACTTTTTTACATTCTGGAGCACACCCATGAACTTGTTGGGACACACCAGGGGAAGGCAAGAGCTTTCCACCCCCATCTCACTCCCTCTAGACTATCCAGCTGCCGAGCCACGCCCAGCCCTCCTCCTCCTCTTCTTCATCATGGCTATTCCCCCACTTCCTCTGTGGAAGTGAAAAATTTGAAACAGGAGAGCTTGGAAGAAACCCCCGGATACTGTGACATTCAGGGGATCATTTCACATTGTATGAAAATATTTCACTTTACTGATGGAACTTTGGAGTCCTTAGGCCACTCATAATAACTTTTTTTTTTTTTTTTAAGATTTTATTTGAGGGACGCCTGGGTGGCTCAGTGGTTGAGCACCTGCCTTTGGCTCAGGTTGTGATCCTGGAGTCCTGGGATTGAGTCCCACACTGGGCTCCCTGCATGGAGCCTGCTTCTCCTTCTGCCTGTGTCTCTGCCTCTCTCCCTCTCTGTGTCTCTCATGAATAAATAAATAAAATCTTAAAAAAAGAAATAAGATTTTTTTTTTTTTTATGATAGTCACAGAGAGAGAGAGAGAGAGAGGCAGAGACACAGGCAGATGGAGAAGCAGGCTCCATGCACCGGGAGCCCGACGTGGGATTCAATCCCGGGTCTCCAGGATCGCGCCCTGGGCCAAAGACAGGCGCCAAACCGCTGCGCCACCCAGGGATCCCAAGAAATAAGATTTTATTTAAGAGAGATAGCATGAGCAGGGAGAGGGTGGGGGTAGGAAAAAGCAGATTCCTCACTGAGTAATGAGCCTGAGGCTGGGCTCTGTGATGTGGGGCTCGATCCTGGTACCCTGGGATCATGACCTAAGCCAAAGGCGGATGCTTAACGGACTGAGCCACCCAGTTGCCCTAAAGATAACTGTTCAGAATGGCTGAGAACATTGCTTTGCCACTAATTCATCCAGCCATTCAATAGATATTTGTTGCTTGCTCGCTGTGCCAGGTACTGGCAAATATAAACATTGTTGTGCTCTCATGGAACTCATAGTCAGTGAGGGAGACAGATATTAGATAAATAAAAAAGTTGTAACCATGAACAATACTATGGAAGAATGTGTAATAGGGAGATTTTACCTACTTGAGGGTGAGGGTGCCTTCCTGAGGAAGAAATGATTTAACTGAGATCTAAAGATGATGTGGGACATAACTAGGGAAAGAGGTGGTTGTTCCAGGTCAAATGCAAAGGCCTGGGAACATGAGGGTTATGGCATGTTCATGGTGCCTGAACCCAGAAAGTGAGAGGTGAGAGGAGAGGTGGTTATGAGATGAGCCTGGGGAAGTAGGGCCAGACCAGGTGGGGCCATTCAGGCCATGGAAGGGCTACTGTCTTCATTCTAAAAGCAATGGGAAGTAATGTGTTTTGTCATTTTTTTTTCCAGTTTAAAAAGCAGAAACTCCTCCTAGAACTAGACCAGTATGCCCCAGATGTGGCCGAACTCATCCGAACCCCTATGGAAATGCGTTACATCCCTCTGAAAGTGGCCCTGTTGTAAGTATTCTTTGACAAAACAGGGCTTAGTGCCAACAAATGCAAGGAAAAATCTGATGAGACTTTCTCATGTTGTTTGTTGTATTTTTGGAGATTTGCAGTCTTAGTCATCAAGTACTTGCTGTGGTTCTGTTGCACAACTGGGGTGCTGGCCAGCAAAAGAGACAGAGCCATTCTGTCTCTGTTGGGACAAAGCCTCACACAGGGACATGCACAATCAACCCCTCACAAATGCCTTTTCACTGTATGCTGATCTAGGCTCCAGCCAACTTGTAACCAGTGTTTCTTTTAAAAAATAAATAAATAAATAAATAAATAAATAAATAAATAAAAGAGTTCTTTAATTGTATACATGGATTGAATAAAATTCTGATCTTTATGTGGCCATTATATTGAGCAGCTCCTATATTTCATGTACAGTTAGTTCTCCATTTGTAGTGTAGAAAAACAGAGCCAAACAGAGCTGGGTGACCAGTATGGAAGAGTGAAACTTACTGAAGCTCTGTAAAAGAATTCTTTGGGAGTGCTCAGGGCTTCCAGTAAATTTAGTTCTTTCAGGTTATTCCCATTTGTATTCTGGAGATAGGCAAATATGAATAATTATTCAGTCAGCTAATAGTCACTGAATATTAATACTATGCTTGCTTCTAGAGATATACCGTAAACAAGACAGACAAGTTTCCTTATGGAAAAACCTGACTTTAGACCTTCAGAATTAAAAGGGGCCTTGTGAGGACAGTTTATTCAACCCTCTGCTTTGTGTTGAATCTCCTATTCAGTATTCCAAATAGGTGGCTGTGCAGCTGCTTCTTGAACATCACCTGCTATATAGAAATGGCTTTTTCCCCCTCTCCCAACCAAACAACTTTCATACCTATGTATTTCAGAAATATTGGCAAGAACTACCTAAGAGAACTAGAGGCTTAGTAACTTTATGAATCCTTTATGGACTCATATATCTCCTGGGGATACTTTTATAATAGCAGCCATTTCTTTAAAGGTTGTGTAACAAGCCTATCTGTAATTGTTGAAAAGAAAACAGTTTCTGGGCTTTTGGCTTTAGAACTGCTAATCTTACAGCACTGGGAGGTATTGGATTTAAGGTCTTTATTGGTGAATAAGAATTATAATCTCCCCGTGAGACATTGGTATGTTTCTTCCTATCTAATAATCAGAATTATGTAACTGGTCTCCCTTTCACTCTGCCAGGAAACTCAGAGCCAGATTTGAAGCTGATTATTCAGTGCTGTAGAAGACACATCTGGTCTTTTTTACCCTGGCCCTTATTTTATTTCTTTTTCTATTGACATTTTTTCTTGGTCTCAGTTTTTTATTTCTATTTCTACTTTGCTATTAGTTTTTATTATCTGTCCTCATTTGAGCTGCCTCAAATCTTTTGTGGAAACAGGATAGAAATAAATAAAATAATCCATTATAACTATCTAACATTTCCCTAATCAGCATTTTAAATTCATTTCTAAATCCATTCCTTTCCACCTCAGGAAAAGACTGGATTTTTCAGCGTAAATCCTTCTCAGCGGAAGTTCAAGATGTCCTGTGAAGTTCTGTGGCAACCAGCTTATTGAATTCAGCAGATACTTACCCTGTCCTTAGGGTCTGGCTTGGTGGATACAGCTTGATTACCAAGAGGACTAACCCCAACCTGCTTTGACCTCTTGGAGAAAGGGTTGGGTGGGTAGCCTGCATCAGAGCTTAGGATCCTGATTGAGGAAAAATTACTTTACTGGTTTTTAAAGACAAGTAACCATTCCTAAAATACAAGACTCTTTGGGAATCAGTAAAATTTTACCATTTATGAGCTCTTAAGTAATAGGAAAAAACATAGGCTTTAGAGCCAGAAAGTCCTGATTTTTTAATGTATTTATTAGCTTGTGAAACCTTGGGCAAGTTCCTTAACCACCGAGTCTCAGTTTTTCCATTAGAGGAATGGTGCTGCTAGTTTACTGGATCTCTGTGATGATATACCACAGAGTACAGAATAGGCAGTGAATGTTCAGCGTCTTGTACTCATTGGTCCCAACTCTATTTCATTCTTTTAAGAGAACTCATTTCTAAAAAGTTGCCTTCCCTTGAGTATGGTTTTAGTAAATTTCTTGAATTGCCTGCTGGTGGTGGCCAGGACTCCCTGGTCCTTTGATTTGGATTACTAATGCCAACATTTATGTTTTTCCCAGCTATCTCTTAAATCCCTACACGGTCTTGTCTTGTGTTGCCAAGTCCACCTGCGCCATCAACAACACTCTCATTGCTTTCTTCATTTTGACCACAATAAAAGGTAAGGTCCCAAAGGAAAGTGCAAAGGTCAGTCCCTGATTTGTGCAGAGTTTTATAATACTTCTTCTGTGGATTTAAAAAAAAAAAACAATATGACATTTAAGAATTTTTTTTTAATTACGCAAGTAATACAAGATTATTATAGGAAATTTAGATAAGCTAAGAGAAAAAATTAAAAGATGCTGAAATTCTACTACTTAGAGAGTTATTGTTAACACAGTTGTAAAGAAACAATGGGGTGCCTGTCTGGCTTGGTTGGAAGAACATACAACTCTTGATCTTGGGGTGGTGAGTTCAAGCCCCACGTTGGGTGTAGAGATTATTTTAAATAAATAAGTAGGGCAGCCCCGGTGGCGCAGCGGTTTAGCGCCGCCTGCAGCCCAGGGCGTGATCTGGAGACCCTGGATCGAGTCCCACGTCAGGCTCTCTGCATGGAGCCTGCTTCTCCCTCTGCCTGTGTCTCTGCCTCTCTCTCTCTCTGCATCTCTATGAATAAATAAATAAAATCTTAAAAATAAATAAATAAGTAAATAATTAACTAATTAACTAAGTTTAAAAAATAAAAAACTGGGAAAAGGCTTATAATGAGAATAACAGTCTCTGCCTCTCTTCCCATCCCTAGTTCAACTTCGAAAGAACTCCTTTCTGGCTTTGCTGGTATTTGCTTCCATATATTTTTTTAAAGATTTTATTTATTTATTTATTTGAGAGAGAATGATAGAGCACAAGCAGTGGGGAGGGGAAGAGGGAGGACAAGTAGGCTCCCTCTGAGCAGGGAGCCTCATGAGAGGCTTGATCATAGGATCATGATCTGAGCTGAAGACAGAAACTTAACTGACTAAGCCATTCAGCCGCCCATATTTCTGAGTGAGATCTCATATTGCTATTTCATGAATTATAAATTTTAGATATTATCTATTGCATTCCCCTTATGGGAGATAAAGATTCAGCTCTTTTGTATCATCACTTCCCCTTTGCCTTATTTTCTTAGAGAAGTTATATCACAGGTTTGATTAAATCAGTAGTCAGTACCTGTATATTATGACTGTATTATTTACTGCTGGGCAAAGTAGTAACATGATTACTTTTTCTTTATTTTTTTTTTGTTTGTTTTTACTTACTCCTTTTGTAACAATCCTTATTTTTCCCCTAGTTCTAGACCTATCAAGTGCCAAATAGTTTTTTAAAAATGTTTAAATACATCAATAGTCTACTAGTTCCATTATTTTTCTGAAGACCTCTCACACATCCTCCATCTTGTCCCAGTCTGTCCTCACTGTTTTCTGGGTCTGCTGCAGAGCTATCATACTGGGACTTTCCTTTATCATTATTCCGTGTTATCCTTCTTTCCTGTATTCCTTCTCTCCTTCATTGATTTTTCCCCCTCTGTTTTGCTAAAGTATATCCTCTAGTAGTTTCCTAAGAAAGGGTATATGAAGGGCACCTGAGTGGCTTCATCAGTGGAGTGTGTGACTTTTGATCTTGGGGTTGTAAGTTTGAGCCCCATATTGGGTATAGAGATTACTTAAAAATAAAAATCATTTAAAAAAGGGTGTATGAGATACATATTTTGAGTCATTTTCGTCTGAAAATGTCTTTATTTTAGTTTGGCAGCAAATTAATAGTTGGGGCAAGTATAGAATTTGAGACTGGAAAAACTTTTCCTTCAGAATTTTGAAGACATTACTTCACTGTCTTCTAGCATCCTGGTTGCTATTAAGCAGTTTGATGCCATTAAATGTAATCTAATGTTTTCTAAAAGATTTGGGATCTTTTTATCCTCAGTGTTTTGAAATTTTATGATGCCATGTCTTTTTTTTTTTTATGATTTTATTTATTTCTTCATGAGAGATACACAGAGAGAGGTAGAAACGTGAGCAGAGGGAGAAGTAGGTTCCCTATGGGGAGCCTGATGCAGGACTCCATCCCAGGACCCTGGAATCACGACCTGACGAAGGTAGACACTCAACCACTGAGCCACCCAGGTGCCCCTATGATGCCATGTCTTAACATGAGCCTTTTTCCATTTATTATGCTAGACACTTGGTAGGCCCTTTCAGTTTAGACACCAGTGTCCTTTAGTTCTTGAAGATATTCTTGTACTATTTTTCAAATTCTCTCCTGTTTTCTCTGTCCTCTTGTTTAAGGACATCTATTGGATATTGGCCTTTCTTGACTGGTCTAATCTGCATATTTTATTTTCGTGGGATTTTTCCGTCTTTTTCAGTGACTTCCTCTTACTTTTGCTGGGACATGTCTATGTTTTTATCTTTCAACTCTTCTATTGAATTTAAAAATTTAAAAATATTTATATATTTTAAGTGTTTTTATTTTTTTATATTTGTTTTTAAATTAAATTCTACACCCAGTGTGGGATTCGAACTCACAACCCCGAGATCAAGAGTTGCATGCACTACTGACTGAGCCAGCCAGGCACCCCTAATTTTCTAATCATATTTTAAAGTTCTTTTTTCATCTCCAGTTGTTTCTTTGAAGTGTCCTGTTATTATTTTTAATTAAATTAATTAAAAGATAATAATAATTTAATAATTAATATTAATAATTTAATAATTTAATTATTTTAATTAAAAGATTGTATTTATTTATTAGAGACACACAGAAAGAGAGGCAGAGACACAAGCAGAGGAAGAGGCAGGCTCCTCATGGGGAGCCTGATGTGGGATTCAGTCCTAGGACTGAAGGCAGATACTCAACCGCTGAGCCACCCAGGCGTCTCATGTCCTGTTATTATTTTACCACCACAGTATCCTCTCTTATCTCTCTGAATTTTTGTTGTTGTTTTTAGTTTCCATTAGTTCTATACATAGTCCCTTTGTCTTCCTGGTCCCCCCTCCCCCAACCTTTTTCTTTTCCTGTTTGATTTGGGCTCTTTTCACATTATTTATGATGATCCCTGGCTGGCAGTCTGTTATTTAAAACTGGCACTAATATGTTCATTTGAGACCCTGTGAATGGGCAGAATCAGTCTCACTGTAAGGATCTCAGGCAGTGTGCTGGCCTTTTTTTCTTGTAGGTATCCCTAAATGTCATCATTTTTAGGTTTTCTTTTTCTCTGAAATGATTTTTTTCCAAAGAGGAATCCTTCAATGTCCTGCCTAAGAGTAACCAAGATGGAGTTTTGGTGGGATGGGGGGTTCATGTGACCAACTGCTAGAGTTGAGAGAGCAGGAATGGGGGATGGATGTGGTAGATTGCAATAGAGAGAGTTTATGTAATCTCATTACTTTTCAGCCCACACTTTCCCTCAGCTCATTACTATGCATAGTATCCTCTAGACCTGTGCCTCTTTAGTGAGTGTTCTCTAGAACTGTAGTCTTGAGGGGTAGAGAAGGTGGAAAGATGGTGTATGTAGGGGTAGTCACCTGGCTGCACATAGATGAGATGTGACCCGGGGTTCTTACTAGTCTGTATATAAACTTTCAGCTTGATTTCCATCTCTGTACTCCCACTTTCCATAGTACCTGATGCCTTCAAGGTGCTGAGTTTCTTAGAAACTAGCACTGTAGGGGGTGAGTTGCCCCAGTAATTTTTTTCTTTTTTTTTCTTTTTTTTTCTTTTTTATTTATTTATTTATTTTGCCCCAGTATTTATTGCTGCTCCTCTCTGCAGGCCATTAAACTGTAATTTCTTCCATGTTGCTCAGTCACTTTTCCCTCTTCCATCTGCTTTATGTTTCCTCTATTGTATTAAACTTTATTTTGCTATAATCTCCTCTCCTTTGTTGTTTAAGACAAATTTTATTCCTTTATTGTCATTTTAGTGAGGTTTTTGGAGGGAGAGAAGATATGCATGTGATCAATTATCTATGGTTTTTAACTGGGAGTCTAGTAGCATTTGGGGTATATATTTTCCAGACTTTTTTCCTCATTTTTCTTTCAGACTTTTAAATATTGTTCTCAATCAACTATTGCCACAAAAATGTCATTTAACAAACTATGCCAAAATTCAGTGGCTTAAAACAACTATAAACTTTTACTTGATTCATATATCTGTAAGTCAGCTAAGGATCAGCTGATCTCAGTTAGACTTGGCTAGGCAGTTTGTTGGTTTCGTTTGGGCTCATTCATGCATCGGTAGCTGGCTATAGCTGGCTAATCTAGGCTGGGCTCTTCTCTACATGTCTGATATCCTCCTGGACCCAGGGACTAAATTAGACATGGTCTTCTCATAATGATAGCAAAGGCACAACTGTGACCAAGCCCAATCGAGCATGCACTTTTAAGTTTCTTGTTGCATCACATGTGCTAACATCCCATGGATCAAAACAACACATGGCTGAGCTCAGGGTGGAGACTTTATCCTGTTCACAATGGGAAGACACTGCAAAGTTATATGACAGAGTCTGGACATAAGGAGGGATGGAGAATTGGGCTCAATAATATAATCGACATATATATCAATAAACATCTAGCCATGTTTAATGGCTGCATCCTATTTCATTGTGTAGAAATGAAATGTGTAGAAATTCTTTAACCAACTTCTGTTAAATACTTAACTAATTTTTCAGTTTTCAGTTATTTAATACTACAATTAATTTTCTATTGTATAGTAATTTCCATACCACATATAGTTATTTTCTTACAGTGAAATCCTGGAAATAGAATTATTGTATCACTGGATGTGTACCCTCATTAGGATTTCTGAAATTTGTTGCTAAATTGCCTTCAAGAATTTTACCAATTTATACTCCCATAAGAAGTATACGAGAGTCTTTATTTTGCTACCTTGTTGCGAATAGTTTGCATACTCAGGAAATGAAGAATCAAAAGTTGTATGCAGAACCTTTTACGGGAGTTTACATTTTCTTTCTAGGGCAGCATGGGAATGACTTAGGTCTTCATAGACATTGTTTCTCTTGCAGTGGTTGTATAGGTGGCCTTTCTGTAGGCCCTTTAATTTAACTTATCATCCATGAGGAGATATTGCATAACCTGAATTTTCTTGTTCTGAAAATGGTGGTCATTTTGTTAGAAACAACTTTGAAATAGTGAAGACTCTTTACTTCGGTGAATACTGCCTGCCTCAGTCCCAGTTTCCAGAGAGTCAGGCTCAGGTAGACCCATTTATCAAGGTGCCTGGCTTTCATTAAAATAATGACTCTAGGGCAGCCCCAGTGGTTCAGTGGTTTAGCGCTGCCTTCAGCCCAGGGTGTGATCCTGGAGGCCTGGGATCAAATCCCGTGTCAGGCTCCCTGCATGGAGCCTGCTTCTCCCTCTGCCTGTGTCTCTGCCTCTCTCTCTCTCTCTCTCTCTCTCTCTGTCTCTCTCTCTCTGTGTCTGTCATGAATAAATAAAATAAAATAAATATAATAATAAAAAAATAAAATAAAATAAAATAATAAAATTAATAAAATAAAATAATAAAATAAATAAAATAAAATAAAATAAATAAAATAAAATATGACTGTATGCTGCAGCCTGGCAGAAAGGACTGAGCACCAGCCTTTGGAAATGCTGCCTTTATAATAGCCAAGTGCAGGGGCACCTGGGTGGCTAGGTCAGTTAAGAGTTCAACATTTGAGTTTGGCTCAAGTCATGATCTCTGGGTCCTGGGATCGAGCCCCATCTTGGGCTCCCTGCTCAGAGGTAAGCCTGCTTGAGGATTCTCTTTCTCTTTCTCCCTCTGCCCCCACCCCCCATGGTCGTGCGTTTTTTCTCTCTCTGTCTCAAATAAATAAATAAATAAATAAATCTTTTTAAAAAAATAACTGAATGCAAGGACACCTGGCTGGCGCAGTCAGTAGAGCCTGCAACTCTTGCTCTCAGGGTCATGAGTTTGAGCCCCACATTGGGTATAGAGATTACTAAAAAAAATAAATAAACTTAACTAATTCATTAATTAATTTTAAAAAATAGCCAAGTGGAAAGACAGAAGACATAAGCTCTGAAGGTATATGCATTAGGAGTCTCACACAAAAATGTGAAATTTGCCATTTTAAGAAAACGTCTTTTGTATGTATCTTTTTTTTTTTTAACATTTTATTTATTTATTTATTCATAGAGACAGAGACACAGGCAGAGGGAGAAGCAGACATCATACAGAGAGCCCGACATGGGACTTGCTCTGGGGTCCCCAGGATCACGCCTGGGCTGCAGGCGGCGCTAAAACCGCTGCGCCACCGGGGCTGCCCTGTATATAGCCCCGTATATATCTTTAAATCAACGGAAAGGTTTTGTTTTAGGGCAAAAACATGTAAAAAAGTTGTATGTATCTCTTTTGTGGCCACATTGTTTCTGGTTCCACAGAACAAAAATCTTTTTATTATATTGATCCAGATTTCTGTTGGATGAATACAGACGTTTTTTAATGTTATATGCACAGTTTTGTTTTACTTTTTTTTTTTTCTAAGATTTTGTGTATTTATTAGAGAGAGAGAGAGGACAAACAAGGGGAGTGGCAGGCAGAAGGAGAGGGAGAGGCAGATTCCTCGCTGAGCAGGGAGCCTATCGCAGGGGTCAATCCAGGACCCTGGGATCATGACCGGAACCAAAGGCAGACGTTTAATTGACTGAACCAAGCAGGTGCTCCAATTTTGTTTTACTTTTATCACTTACTTCATGTGAATTGTGTGACACTGATCACTTGTTTGTCAGTTTCTTTAAATCTAAATTTAGGTGTTTTTGTTTGTTTACTTTTAGGAGCAGTTCATGTAAGTAATTGAGATACTTGGTAAGAATAAAAGAAACACAAATGTATAAAATACAAAATGAAAGTCTTTCATCACCCTGTTCTACCTCCACTTCCATTCCTTGGTGTATTTGTTGTAGGGTCCCAGACATTCCCTTTTCTTGGACATTCAAGTTTTTTTCCATTGTTAGCAGCTGTAAACAGAGACCATCACAAATAATAGTCTTTTAAAATCTGTTAAAATATTTGAAGAATTCTGTTTTAATTGGGTCTCTGAACCACTCTAACTCTTTGGGTATATTAATAATCTCTACCAACAGAGTATACAATAAAGTTGGGTCACTTATAAAATCTGCAAGTCAGGGATGCCTGGGTAGCTCAGTGGTTGAGCATCTGCCTTTGGCTCAGGGCATGATCCCGAGGTCCTGGGATTGAGTCCCACATTGGACTCCCTGTGGGGAGCCTGCTTCTCCCTCTGCCTTTGTCTGTCTCTCTCTCTGTGTCTCTCACGAATAAATAAAATCTTTAAAAATATAAAATAAATTAATAAAATCTGCAAGTCATTTTTCTATATTTCACATTTGTACCACATAATTAAATTTTAACAAAATTTGTGGGCAGCCCGGGTGGCTCAGCAGTTTAGCACCACCTTCAGCCCAGAGTGTGATCCTGGAGACCTGGGGTCAGGTCCCACATTGGGCTCCCTGCATGGAGTCTCCTGTTCCCTCTGTCTGTGTCTCTGCCTCTCTCTCTCTCTGTCTCTCATGAATAAATAAAATCTTTAAAAAAAATAAAATTTGTAAAGGAATAATTCACTCTTCGTTTAAAGAAGAAAACAGTTGGGGTGCTAGGTGGCTCACTCAGTTAAGTATCTTTCAGCTCAGGTCATGATCCCAGGGTCCTGGGATCCAGTGTGGGAAAGGGCTCCCTGCACAGTGGGGAATCTGCTTCTCCCTCTCTCTCTCTGCCCCTCCCTCCTGCTCTGCTCACTCTCTCAAATAAATAAGTACAATCTTTTAAAAAAATTAAAACATTGGGCTCCCTGTGAGGAGCCCACTTCTCCCTCTGCCTTTTCTCTGCCCCTCTCTCTGTGTCTCTCATGAATAAATAAATTTAAAAAAATTTTTTTTAAAAAGGGATGCCTGGGTGGCTCAGTGATGGAGTACTTGCCTTAACCTCAGGTCATGATCTCAGGTCTGGGGATTGAGTCCCATATCAGGCTCTCTACAAGGAGCGCACTTCTCCCTCTGCCTGTGTCACTGCCCCTCTCTCTGTCTCTCATGAATAAATAAATTTTAAAAAATTTTTAATTAAAAAGAAGAAAACAGTTTGGAGACTTCACAAAGAAGGAATATAAATGACTAAAAAAATATGGAAAAATATTCAACTCCATAGATAATTAATAAAAATAACAGGAATGGCTTATTTTTTTTTCCCTTTCAAATTGGCAAAGATTTTAGAAGATAATTCTCAGTGCTGACAAAGTTGCTGTCAAATAGGCATTCTCCCACATAGTGAGTTGATTTAGAAATTAGTGAAGGCCTCTTGGGAAGCAGTTTGGCAGTAGTCTTAAAATGTTTGTACTTTTGATTTATTCTACTTTCAAGAACCTATCCAAAAGCAGTGCAGAAATACAGAAAAAGCTTTATAATACAAAGGCATTAACTGCAGGATTATTTATGACTAGAAAAAATGGATAGTACTTCAAAACAGAAAGAGGCCCTCCTGCCCCTCCCCCCTACTTGCATATGCCTACGCTTGAATGCCTTGAATGCTCGTGCACATGCACATGTGCTCCGTCTATATCTCTCTCTCTCTTTCTCTCTCTCTCTTTCTCTCTCTGGAAAAAAATAAAATCTCAAAATAGAGGAATGGGTATATAAACCATGATTTGCCCACGTGCTTAAAAGTAATTGTAGGGGTGCTTGGGTAGCTCAGTCCATTAAGTGGCTGGCTCTCAATTTTGGCTCAGGTCTCTGTCTCAGGGTCCTGGGAGCAAGCTGCAGGTCAGGCTCTGAGCTCAGCAGGAATCTGCTTGAGGATTCACTCTCCCCCGCTCCCTTTGTCCTTCCCTCACTCACACTCTCACTTTCTCTTTCAAATAAATCTTTTTTTTTTTTAAGATTTTGTTTATTTATTCATGAGAGACACACACACACACACACAGAGAAAGAGAGAGGCAGACACAAGCAGAGAGAGAAGCAGGCTCCATGCAAGGAGCCCGATGCAGGACTTGATCCTGGGATTCCAGGATCACACCCGAGCCAAAGGCAGGTGCTCAACTGCTGAGCCACCCAGGCGTCCCATAAATAAATCTTTAAAAAAAATAATTGCAAATTATGTGAGAATACATATTTTTAAGGCAGAGTACAAGATTGTATATTTTAATAAAATATAATCTCAGCTATGTTAAAACAACAAAAAATAGAAAATAGATTCCAAAAGCATAATACTTGTGTTTTTAGAGTAAGCTCATGTTTCTGTTTCTTTTTATATCTATTTTTTCCCAAATTTTCTCAGTGAATACATAATTAAAAACAAATTTACTTGATTGATAAGAAGATAGGGACAGTGAAAGTAAACTTGGCAACTCTCTCCCCAGACTTCCATGGAGCTAGTGTCCTGCAGAACAGGGTGGCCTCATTGGCTCTGTCCCCTTCTCCTGTTTGCTCTCCCTTGGCCTCCTTTGTGGCAGTCCAGGGTTGCCTGGGACACATCAAGAGCTACAGGCCAGGACAAGGCCCAAGCCATTGTATTGTGATGTCCTTTTTGTGGAGTTGGGCAGCAAACAGGTCTAAGGGCAGGATTGATGTTATTTTAGTGGAGCAGTTCGTGTTTCACTTCAAAGTTGGAGCTTTTGGTCAAGGGGAAGTCTGCCTTTCAGTGGCTAATTAAAATATTCCATCCCTGTGAAATCTTCATTAGGCTGTAAAAAGGAAAACAAACATGTTAATAGATAGTCCTGCTTGTTCCTGTTGATGTTTGTCAATGAGATGTTCCAACCTAGGAATTCTTGAGGTTTGCCACCTAAGGACCCTTCCAACTCTCCTTGTCCCACCAAAAGAGATGTGTGTGACAGGACTTGCTTCTCAAGGAAGAAGAAGGACTCTCAGAGGCAGTCAAGGGTGATTAAGAGCTCACTCAGGCTACTCTAAAGTCAGACAGATCTGGTAGCTAATCCCAGCTCTTCCATTTCCTGGATGTATCACTTTAACCAAGTAATTTAACTGTTCTGGTCCTCGGGTTTCTTATCTGTAACATGGGGATTGAAACGGCCCCTAGTGCACAGAGAAAATACAAAGAATGAATGAGATGGTACATGTAACACACAGCATGGTGTGAGGGATGTACTAAGAACTCAGTAAATATTGATGCTGGGGATCCCTGGGTGGCGCAGCAGTTTAGCGCCTGCCTTTGGCCCAGGGCGCGATCCTGGAGACCCGGGATCGAATCCCACGTCAGGCTCCTGGTGCATGGAGCCTGCTTCTCCCTCTGCCTGTGTCTCTGCCTCTCTCTCTCTCTCTCTCTCTGTGACTATCATAAATAAATAAAAATTAAAAAAAAATATTGATGCTGGTTGTTACTTTTAATAATGTCCTCTTTTTTAAAAGATTACTCAGGATTGGTAGAGGCTCAGTGAGCCTTCTAGGGAGGACTTGGAGGTAAAAATGAGAGTCTCTTCCTGGAGCTCAGCCCTGGAAGAACAATGGCAGACCAATGGTCCTTAGGCCTGAACCTATCACTGCCACATGGGGTTCCTCTAGAGTAAAGCTCTACTCATGAAGAAAGTCATAGAGGACCCTAGGATAAAGCAGCCTGTGGTTTTATCAGATCAAGCTAGCTTCAAAACCTGCTAGTTTCTAGTTACCAGCTCTGTAGCCTTGGGCAAATCACAAAGCCTCAGGAGCTTTGATCACAGAGATAATGTCTGCTATATAGATTAGTAGAAGAATAAATAAGAAATATAAAATACTTAGCATGCTTCCTTAACAGAACCCATTCAACAAATAGTTGCTCAGTTTATTGTGATTTTTATGGATTGGGATTAGGAAGGTAGTGTAGTAATGTAGTTAAAGAGTGTGGGGTTTGGGGCAGCTCTGGTGGCTCAGTGGTTTAGCGCCACCTTCAGCCCAGGGCGTGATCCTGGAGACCCGGGATCAAGTCCCATGTCGGGCTCCCTGCATGGAGCCTGCTTCTCCCTCTGCCTGTGTCTCTGCCTCTCTCTCTCTCTGTGTGTGTCTCATGAATAAATAAATAAAATCTTAAAAAAAAAAAAAAGAGTTTTGGAATGAATGGAAAAGGGGTTTGGAATGAGACAGTCTGGTTTCAAATCCTATTATTATTATTAACTAGTTTTGTAACCTTGAACAAACAACCATTCTGTCCTCCAGTTTTCTTTTCTGTAAAATGGGAATCGTAATTATGCCTACCCACTTCATGGAGTTATTGGAAGGACTTAATACATGTAAAGTGCTTACAGCTATGGCTGGAAAAGAGTATGTGCTCAATAAATTATTATCATCACTGATGTGGATGGACTACTCCAAGAGAGCCTTCCCTGTTAAAAGAGCACTTGGTGAGGAAGAATAGTGGCCCAGCCCCCAGCATCAACTCCTCCTTCCCATCAATCTTGCATGCTATTCAGCTTCCTCTTCTGAGTATCCTGTGGAACTCAGCCCTTTTCACTACGTTCCAGTCTGTCCCACTGCCTGTCCTGGTACAGGTTGCTGTATGTGACCCCTCTCTGCTCATTCCACTCACAGTCAATATCTTGAACCATTCCCTAGAGCCCTACCTCATCTATAGTCCTGCTCTGTTCTATAGCTCTGCCACCTGCCCAGGCCCAGATTGCTTCAAAGTGTGGTTCCCAGAGGCATTGTTACCCCAGGCCTTGCCAAGGCTTGTTTTGGCCCCCACCTGGACACAAAACTCTTTCTTCCTAGAGAGTTGGAAAACATATTTGAAGCTAGATGGGTAGATAATGAAATTTCCTGATATTATACCCAGGGCACATACACATGTGACTTTAATATTCCCATCATAAGGCCAAAGACTATGGTCTTGGATAAAAAACCTGGTACCTGAGTATCTGGGCCATACTAGCAGATAAATAGTAGATTATCTTATTTTGGTAAAATGCACAGTCCTCTTGGCATAGTTCATCCCAGTCAGATGAGCAGGATGCCCTAGCTCTTGTCCAGTTGAGGCTGCCATTTCAGGGATTATTTGAGATGTCATGTTTAGGCCTGTTGGTCAATGCTTTGGGATGACTGTGCAAGCTATGTCCTCTATCATCTGACTGCCATCTACCTGCTTGATAAGACTTTGTATATTATACCTTTTTATTGGAGTATGTATAACATATCTACAGAAAGCACACAGACTGTTAGTGTACAATTCCATGAATTTTCACTAAATGTTCAGAAATCAGTACTCAGACTGAGAAACAGAATGTTACCAACATCCACAAGAGCCTCTTTTGTGCCCTCTTCCAGTCATTGCTCCCAACTCTTGCCCTGTTTTTACCCGTCAAGCTAATTATAACCCCCTTTACCTGCAGTGCATGGAACTGTCCCTTGCCCTCCTGCAAGTGTACTCTCTGTTCCCTTAGACTGTCAGGCCTCGCCTAATCATTGTTCAAAACTTAGGTATCAGCTTCCCCTGATGGGCTAGCTTTGTACTCTCCTCCCTCCGTATTTTGCCACTGGTTCCTGGGAGCTCCCTGAGGAGGGAAGCTGTCTCAGTTAACAGTCTTCTTGGCACCTGGCACAGGCTTGGCATAGAGCAGGCACTCCAGAAATGTTTGCATATCGTATAGTTTACCTAAAATATTTGAAGTCCCTTTTTACTTTTCTCTCTCTTTTTTTCTTTAAGTAGGCTCCACGCCCAGGGTGGGGCTTGAATTCACCACCCCAAGATTGAGGGGTTGTATGCTGTACCAACTGAGCCAGCTGGATGCCCCACCTTTTACCTTTCTTTATCTTTCATGACCTTGCCCCAAGCACCTATCTATCATCATCCCTCTGCCTTCCTAACCCATTCATCTTGCTCCTTCTAGCTTTTTTCAAAACGTGTATCAGCCCTAAGTCCTTGTGTGTCTTCATACTCCCCCTTTCTTGTGCTCAGTGGTGCATGTGCCCTATCCACTCCATACCTGGCCTGGCATCCCACACACCAGTCTCCTGACTGTTGTTGTACTATGTTTCTGCCACTAGACTACAGACCTCTGCCATCCAGTAGTTTACTCCACGGAGCATTCTCTCTGCCCAGCCCCCTGCCACAAGCCCTCAACTTCTATTCAGCAGCTTCATTGTATTCAAGAATCCATTTCTTTTGTGCTTTGCCTGCATTTTATTACTTGTGTTTTACACTTCCTAAGATTTCCTTCCTCAAGAACTTGGTTTCAACTAGACTTATTGTGGTACTCATTAAGCAATATACACAAATATCAAATCATTATGCTATACACCTGAAACTAATACAATGTTGTATGTCAGTTATATTTCAAGAAAACGGAAACATTGGTTTTCTTTAATGTGCTTGGATTTGTCTAAGGGATTCATATGTGTCACTGAATGACACTCATTTATTCATTCACTCACTCATTTAAGCTGGAGGCTCAAAGTGAAGAGAGATTTATTGCCCTTGAGAAACTCAAGGACAAATGGGGAGAGAAAGCAACATTAACAAATTAAAGGACAATATCAGTATTGAATGAGGTATTGAATGAATGAAGAGAATGGGCACTACAATCATCTGATTGACTCCATTACTTAAAATGATGTATTACTTAACCTTTTGTTTCTGTACCTTAATTTCTTTACCTATAAAATGGGTAAATAAATAAATAAATAAAATGGGTAGAATAAAAATGGGTAGAAAAATAGAGCTTTCACAAGGTGCTTATGATGTATACTGAGGGCTTTTTCTTTTCTTTTCTTTCTTTTTTTTTTCTTTTTTAATGAGTCCAGCACAGTTCTGGATACAGAGGATAGGCACCTGGCACCTAGTAAGTGACCACCATTAGCTATAATCACTATTGTTATCCTGTCTGCTTAGGCTTCATAGAGAAAGTGACATTTCAATTGGCTAGTGGAGGGATGCCTGGGTGGCTCAGCGGTTGAGCACCTCCGTTTGGCCCAGGGCGTGATCCTAGAGTCCTGAGATCGAGTCCCACATTGGGCTCCCTGCATGGAGCCTGCTTCTCTCTCTCTACCTGTGTCTCTGCCTCTCTCTCTGTGTCTCTCAGTAATAAATAAATAAAATATTTTTTTAAAAAATCAATTGGTCAGTGGAGAATGGGCAGGGAAGGATAGCTTGGGCAGAAGTAATGGGCTGAGAACAGACACAGGAATGAAAGCACATGGTGTTTTCAGAACCTAGGGAATGGTCCAGAATAGCTGGGGGACAGAGAATGTGTAGGAGAACACTGACAAGTGAAGCTGGATAAATAAGGCCCATTAGCAAAGGGCCCTGTTTGCTGCTGGAGTTTGGACTAAACCTGCTGAATGAAATAGAACCATCAGAAGCATTTAAAGAGGGGCTTATCATAGTGTAATTGTTTTAGAAGGATCCTGCTGGTACTTCTCTAGAGAACTAGATGGGAGGAGACTAGAGAGACCATTGAGGAGGAGAAGCAACCGATGAGAGCAGGAACTGCAGTGGTGGATGTTCCATAGGTCCATCAACAGGCTGTGATGACTGCTAGAGGAAGTGTGGAGTGGGAGAGGTGAAGGATCACTACAGTAGCCTGGGAGATGTTGACGCCACTTACTGGTAGAGAACAGCAGAAGGAACAGATTTTTCCTTCCAAATGATTTCATCTGAGGAAGGAAGACTGCTTTTTTCCTGATATTGGGAGGAGGTGTTCTGAAACTCACAAGTCCGTTCTATGACCCTATGGGCCGTTTCTTCCCTCTTGGGCCTTATAGATAGTCAGCTGCTCCAGACAAGTAATTACTGATCTCAGGCAATTAAGGCAGGAGGTGGCTGTGTTTATTTCACTCCCTGGTGTCTCCCGGGAAAGAGAGGGGTGAAAGTCATGTATTTGTTTTGACCACATTAGTAAGAATGGATGGAGTTGGAACATTAGCCTCCTTTCCCTGCTAAAGGGCCTCTTCTTTCTCCAACCCCAGTCTCTGCAGAAAGTCATGCTAAATTTAAAAGTTCTTTCCAGTTTTTTCCCTCCCTTAGCTGGTTTCCCACAAAATGTCATTCAGATTTTTGGCTAAGTCAGGGAACCTTGAACCCACCCTAGATGCTAGAGTCCAAAACAGTACTTTTCCCACCACTGCCATCTCCCTGTCTCAGAATTGACCCGGTTCTGGTTCTAGGTGTCTACGGCTCAATGGGTATGTGGAGGCCTCTGCTGGTGGCACAGCTTGGCTGGCCATGATTCTGTCCCTGCTCAGTCATGTTTACAAGTATCCTGGATATAGGACATCATGCCTGGCAGTAATGAGCATGATGAAACAGCTCACCCCATAGAATTCTGTCCCAGTTTTTCCTCCTTTTCCTGCCTTCCTTCTACTTTCCTTCAACCAGGAATTGTTCCTAGCTAATAAGTTTCCTTAATTTGAGGGATGGAGCCCTCAAAATTCTCTTCTCTCCACTCACTCTCCTATAAAGTAGTCATATCATAACCCTCCTCTTCCAAGGTAGGTCTTGGGTGTTTGCTTTGGTGGGCAAAAAAATCCTATGGATCATCTTCTTCTGTTTGTTGGAGCTGAGTTGGGAGAGGGTAAAACCCCTCAGACTTAGTGGAGTAACTAGTTCCTTAGTGAAATATCATTGAGAGGATATCTGTTATTTCCAGTAAACAGTTGTGTCAGGTTTGGTCAGTTTGTAGTGAAATGAAATAGGCTGGGCAAAAGTTGGTTGAGGCAGGTTTTTTTTTTTTAAGATTTTATTTATTTATTCATGAGAGACACAGAGAAAGAGAGAGAGAGGCAAAGCTAAAGGCAGCGGGAGAAGCAGGCTCCGTGGGACTCGATCCCGGGTCTCCAGGATTGCGCCCTGGGCTGAAGGCGGTGCTAAACCGCTGAGCCACCCAGGCTGCCCCGATGCAGGCTTTTAATGGACGCATTCTTGGTCGACGTTCCATGGCCCCCCGCAAGGGAGTGAGACCCGGGAAGTCGCGGGCTGGGGAAGTCCAGCCCAAAGGGAATACATGCAAGCTTTTTAAGGGAGATGGGGTAAGGAGTTGTGTCTGTATGGGGTGATAGGTATTAGGGCATATTACTGGTGGAATCGGTATGGGGCAATAACTGCTTATGCCCTTATATAGGGTTTGGATAAGGTGCGGTTCAGGTTTCCCCGCATAGGTCTTGTCTCCCCATGATGACGTGTCTTTGGGCAGTCTGCTGGTGGTAGAAAAGTCCCAAGGCGAAGGTGACAAGCTGGAGGGTCCGCCGCCATTTTGTTGGTGCCTCCCAATCCCCCTTGATTCCGCAGGCCTAACAAGTTGACCCCACACTCATGAGAGTGATCATGAGTTCTGTCATTTTATGAAACGTTACCATTACAAGATACCAGCCTTGAACCATCAATTACACTCTCCTGATTTCTGGACCACTTTGAAACCCCTGTTGCAAATTTGGGTTCTCTAGCTTTAGTTTTAGGGTACTCTTATCTAAAACCATCTGAAAGAAAATAGCTATTTGTTTGTTTTAAGCATTTTATTTATGAGAGACACAGAAAGGCAGAGACATAGGCAGAGGGAAAAGCAGACTCCCCGCAGGGAGCCCTCTACGGGACTCAATCCGAGGACCCCGGGATCATGACCAGAGCCCCAGGCAGATGTTCAACCACTGAGCCACAGCTATTTGGTATTTTTAAAAAGAAATCAGTTTTGGGGCACCTGGGTGGCTCAGTCAGTTGAGTGTCCGACTCTTGGTTTCTGCTCAGGTGTGGTCTCAGAATCGTGAGATGGAGCCCTGCTTCACCCAGGCTCCAGGCTCAGTGCTGAGCGGGAAGTCTGCTTGAGATTTTCTCTCTCCTCCCTCTGCCCCATCCTCCCTTCCCCTCTCCCTAGCTCACGAGCACATGTGCACCTACTCTCTCTCATTCTCTCTAAAATAAATAAATAAACCTTTAAAAAAGAAGAAATCAGTTTTTTTATGACAAAAACAAAGCACGATCATTATAGAAAGTTTAGAAAATACAGAGAAGCCAGAAAAAAAACAAAAACAAAAAAATCCATAACCCAACCACCAAGAGAAAAATCACTGTGAACTTTGGGCCTAGTCTTGTAGTCTTTTTTTAAAAATTTATTTATACATTCTTTTTAAAGAGATCATAGTGTGTATATATATATATATATATATATATATATATATATATCTTTTTTTATAACTTTCAGTTAATAGGATGTTATAAATATCTATGTCATTGCAAATTTATTATAACATTTTTAAAAATTCTGTAGTGGTCCATTTTACATAGGGAATAGGGGCATTATTAATAAAAATTAATATATTTTAATAATAAATACATGACCTGAAGATAGTACATAAGGAAAAGATATTATAAAATAGGGATGGGTTTCCTACCTCTGAATTGCTTAAGCAATAATTATGGGTTTCATTGATAAGTTAAATAGGACACAGATGTTAATAGACTTGATCCCTTTGTTCATCTTTAGATCAAAGTTTTGTGAAATCTTTCTTGCTCTGAAAATTTAAAGGAAGCATAATTGAAGTGTCTCAGGTTGCTAAAGGTAAATGGTTTTGACTTCCTAGGTTTCCTTTCATGGGAAATCAAGCCAAGAAGCTCTCATTCTGTATGAGTTTGCATAGTACCTGTACACCAGGAGACATTTGGCAAAAGCTTATTTGACCAGTTATGGAAAGTTTCTTGTTTTGGGATTTGCTCAGTCTAATCCTGATTAATAAGACTGGATTATTGCATATATTTATTTCTTTTTACAGGTAGTGCCTTCCTCAGTGCTATTTTTCTAGCCTTAGCAACATACCAGTCTCTGTACCCACTCACCTTGTTTGTTCCAGGACTCCTCTATCTCCTTCAGGTAAGCACTTGCTGGTCAGAAGCCAGCACTCCAGTGACATTTAATACATGGCCCAGTCACTGCCTGGGGAAAGGAAGGCATGGCTCAATAAAAGCAATGGGATGGGCTCCTTATCTCATATTTACTTGCTTCTACTCAAAAACACAAACAAAGACACTTGACTAACTTCAAACAAAATGAACCTAGTGAACATTAAGTTCCAATTATGCATATCATTACAAATGTATAAGTGTATTTCATTTTACATGTTTGTGGTTGGAACCTACCAACTATCTTGCATTCTCCTTCTGTCATCTACTATTACATAGACCCCTCTCCGAGCTCATTTTTGAAAAACTTCTATAGGGCAGCCCGGGTGGCTCAGCAGTTCAGCGCTGCCTTCCACCCAGGGCCTGATCCTGGAGACCTGGGATCGAGTCCCACGTCGGGTTCCTTACATGGAGCCTGCTTTTCCCTCTGCCTGTGTCTCTGCCGTTCTCTCTTTCTCTCATGAATAAATACCTTAAAAAAAAATAAAATAAATAAAAATTAAAAACTTCTATATAACAATACTCAAAAAAAAGTTCAATACTCATAAGGTTCTTGTAGGGATTAAATGTAGTGGGTGTCTCTAATGCAATGCTGGGACAATGGTGGGTGATCAATAAGTATTACTTAAAGAATACAGATTGCTGACATTTACTGAGAACCTACTATGTCCAGGACTGTACTGAACACTCTACAGGCATCATTTCATTTTCAACCTCATAAGAACGTTATTGGGATAGGTCATTTTATTAGCCATGTTTTAGTCTAATATTAGCCATATTAGACACGTGAATTGCAACTGGAATGTTGGGTAGTGTAGTCACTTGGCTAAGGTGAGACAGCTGGCAGGTGACAGTGCCAAGACATGAACTTGGGCAGCTTGATGCAAGAGCCTGCCCTCTAACTTGTCTCTCTTTTCCACCTCAGTAAGAATACACACATCTCCTCAAGAGCAGGTAACTACTTGCAGGTCTTTCGTGGTCCAAATCGATTCTTAGAAAACAAGCATTTCTTGAAAGTATGCAGGGGACAGTGCCACAATTCAAACCAAGAAATGTCTGATTTCAGAGCCTTTTTCTTAATTATAAACACTCTTGCTAAAACTGAGTGTATACCTCCACTTATTGAAATAATCTGTATAGTGACTTCATAATATGTCTTCATATTTATGTACATAGTGATACATGATTATCTTGGTCTTTGCCCTTTCTGGGGAATTTGAGATGTGCTCTAGTTGTCACTGGTATAAATAGTACAGTAATATGATTTTCTTTAAGTTATTTCCTTAAGGCATATTCCTCTAGCTGAATCATTGGACCGAAAGGTGTGAGAAGTTTCAAGGTCCTTATTATGTAATACTGGAGTGTTCACCAGAAAGCTTCAGCCAACTTGTAGTGCCACCATCAGTGTCTAGGATGCAGTGAACCAGGGGTGCCCAACTGGCTTCGTTAGTAGAGCATGTGACTCTTGATCTTGGGATTGTAAGTTCAAGCCCCATATTGGGTGTAAATATTACTTAAAAATAAGATCTTAAAAATAAAGTGCTGTGAACCATTTCCTCTCAGGCTGCCAGCACTGGCTTCTCATATTTGACTTATGATTGCTAGTCTGATACATCATTGCACTGTGAAATTTTCTTTGATTCTCTTTCCGGATTCTTGCTGAATCCAAGAATTTTTCCACATAACAATATGTTGTTTACATTTCCTTTATTACTTCATATTTATAGTTCATTTTTTTAAAGATTTTATTTATTTATTCATGAGAGACACAGAGAGAGAAGCAGACACAGACAGAAGGAGAAGCAGGCTCCCCGCAGTTTGCCAAATGCGGGACTTGATCCCAGGACCCCAGGATCACGACCTGAGCCGAAGGCAGACGCTCAACCACTGAGCCACCCAGGCGTCGCTATAGTTCATTCTTTTTTAAAAAATATTATTTATTTATTTATTTCAGAGAGAAAGAAAGAGCATGAATAGGGTGAGGGGCAGAGGGAGAAGCACACTTCTTACTGAGCAGGGAGTCTGATGTGGGGTTCAATCCTGGGACCCCAGGATCACAACCTGAGCTGAAGGCAGATGCTTAACCGACTGAGCCACCCAGGCGCCCCTTACAGTTCATTCTTTAGAAAGCCTGATGACAAAAAAAAATAAAAAAAAAAATAAAAAACAAAGAAAAGAAAAAAAACAAAGTCTGATCACTAAGAGGAACCAAAATTTTTGTGCAACTATGTCAAATAAATACTATTATAAATATATTTATTTGTACATATGAACTGACTAAAAATTTTTTAATGGTTTGTTAAACCAATTTGTAAACACTGCCTTTTGTAAAATCACTTTTGTTTAAAACTCAAATTTATTTCTGACATCATTGGACAGTTCAACTGAGTCATGGAATCGAGCAGCTCAGCCAGTCACCTTATTCAGTCCCTTCTCCGTGCCTCAGAATGGGGATAATATTAGTTACTGCAAAGGGTTAACACATCAGTGTGCAGTCAGGCAGGTTTCTAGTTCCCTCTTTCCTTTTGCTTGGGATTCCTAAATCTTGGACCTCCTTAGATGGCTTGAGGTTCTCCTTTTCTTTGAAAGAAAGTAACAGAAACCAGGGGGAAATACCTCATAAGTGTGCTTATGGATTTTTGCTTTAATGCAGCCTGACCTTCTGTCTTGTCTTTGAACTGTAAAGGTTAATCCTGTGATTTCTATACTTTCTGGAGCCTGGAGCGGCTCCAGATAATGTCCAGTAATATCATATGGTATTAGCTTGCATCAAAGGAGCCAAACCCAACCAGGTCTTTATTTCTTTTCCCTTTTCTTTTAAGATTGTTTATTTATTTACTTAAGAGAGAGTACACACTTGCTCACATGCAAGCACAAGCAGGCGGGGAGGGAAGGGCAGAAGGAGAGGGATAGAGAGGATACCATGAAACTCCACACTGCGCAGAGTCCAATGCAGAGCCCCATCTCATGATCCTGAGATCACGACCTGAGCCTAAATCAAGAACCCGATCCCGGGATCCCTGGGTGGTGCAGCGGTTTGGCGCCTGCCTTTGGCCCAGGGCGCGATCCTGGAGACCCGGGATCGAATCCCACATCAGGCTCCCGGTGCATGGAGCCTGCTTCTCCCTCTGCCTGTGTCTCTGCCTCTCTCTCTCTCTGTGTGACTATCATAAAAAAATAAAAGTTAAAAAAAAAAAAAAGAACCCGATCCCCAACCAACTGAGCCACCCAGGTGCCCCCCAACCAGGTTTTTCTTAATAAGTAGGTCTTTCCCCAGCCTTCTTTGGAATATTATATGGAGTTTTTACATTTTACTCTCTTTCCCCAGTAACATTCTGTTGTCTCTGTTGACTCTAGGAGGGAGCCAACTCAGAGGTGGCAATGCTGTTAGCTTACCTTTTCTTTAGAACAGGTGAAAGAAAAAAAAAAAAAAAAAAAGAACAGGTGAAAGAAAATGAGGGGCGCCTGGGCGGCTCAGTCAGTTAAGCATCTGCCTTCGGCTCAGGTCATGATCCAGGGTCCCGGGACCCAGCCCTGCATTGGGCTCCCTGCTCTGGCAGGAGTCTGCTTCTTCCTCTGCCCTTCCCCTTGCTCGTGCTCTCCCTCTCTCTCAAATAAATAAATCTTTAAAAAAAAAAACAGGTGAAAATGAGTGTGAGCACTTAATCATGCAATTGCAATTAACTTTTCTACCAGCTTTGTTGCCTCTAATATACCTATCATGTAAAATATATTTCCTGGGTCTTATCCTGATAGTCTAAGAACTTAAGTATAAAAACTTTTATTAGATTTCAACTTCCTTGGGCAGCCCGGGTGGCTCAGCAGTTTAGCGCCGCCTTCAGCCCAGGGCCTGATCCTGGAGACCTAGGATCGAGTCCCACATCGGGCTCCCTGCATGGAGCCTGCTTCTGCCTCTCTCTCTCTCTCTCTCTCTCTCTCTCTCTATCTCTCATGAATAAATAAATAAAATCTTAAAAAAAAAAAAAAGATTTCAACTTCCTTAAGAGTTTTGGTTTTTTTTCCTGGTACTGACTTTTTGCCTTTTTCACCATAATATGAGAAAGAAATGATTTCTGTACAGAAAATGCTTTCTTTTTTTTTTTTTTTAAGATTTAATATTTATTTGTGGGAGGCGGGGGTGGGGAGTGGGGGACACAAGCGGGAGGGGCAGAGGGAGATAGGAAAATAACCTGAAACAGACTCTGCACTGATCATACCGACATAGGGCTGAATCTCATGACCCATGAGATGATGACCTGAGCTGAAACCAAGTTTGAACATTCAACCAACTGTACCACTCAAGTGCCACTAGAAAATGCTTTTCTCCCTAGTGCTTTAGAAAATTGGGGGGAAGAAGATAATTACACATTTTTCCCCTTTCTTATTATAGTTAGGCTTTTCTTGACCAGTCTGAGAATTATTTTACTTCCTGAAATTTTTGTATACATTAGCAACCATATAACTTCTGGGATGTAACTACAGGTTGCTTTTTTCAGGTTGAGAGTATATAGCCCATAGACCACATCTGGCCCACAGAGGTATTTTATTTGACTATGCTGTTTAATTATTTTAATTAGTTGTCAACATTTTAAAAACATTTAAAATTTTATCTTTCTGGCTTCTTTTGAAAGATTGGGAGATCTGTCTCCTTTAGACAAGGCATACCCTCTTCACAGTTAAGCATAGTCTCTGTGCTTCATTTCTTTATTTTTTTAAAGATTTTATTTATTTATTCATGAGAGAGGCAGAGAGAGAGAGAAGCAGAGACACAGGCAGAGGGAGAAGCAGGCTCCACACAGGGAACCTGATGCGGGACTCGATCCTGGGTCTCCAGGATCACACCCTGGGCCAAAGGCAGTGCTAAACTGCTGAGCCACTCGCTGTACTTCATTTCTATTACCTAACTTCATTCATTTGTTACCTGCCTGGCCTCTGGAGGAGTTTGAATATGTGTGTATATTTATGTTTATGTCCACCAGAAGGTCTAGAAACACTCACTGACCCAGTATCAGTAAGTATCCTTAGGGCTCAGATTGTGATCTTACAATACCATTTTTACCCATTAAAAGAAATGAGTTTCTCAGAGAAATGGCTAATTCTAAGTTTAGGGCAGGAAATGTACAGGATAATCCTAGACTACTGTGATACCAGATAACAAGGAAGCTATGAAAGACTGCTGGGGTCATCTCAAAAGGACTCAGGATCCAACTTGAAGAGGCTCTCACTGACCAAAGAGGGACAGTTTGAGTTTCATTAGGATTAGAACTGAAATGAATTAAAACTCATATTTAAATTCAGGCATTCATAATGATATTAGAAAGGTCAATTGGTAATTGATCCAATTAGGAGAATTGACAGAGAACCAATTCATTACCTTGAGAACTGGAAATAAAAGGAAAAAAAACAAGCACTTATCTTGTCTTTCCTATACCATTAGGTAACCATATAGTAGGTGAGCTACTATATATTTTTGAGCTTGCAAATGAAGACAAATTGATGGGATAGCATCGTTTTGTAATACCAGTTATCTAGGCATTGAGTATTAATAGCTACTAATGTGAAAAACAAACAAATCATGCCTCCTGAGAAAAGAACACACCACCACCAGAGTTTTGCCAAGGGGATCAAATCTGAAATTGATTAAGCTTCAGGATCCAGCTGCCAATTTGCAAGAAATACTGAAGACCAAGGATATAATTAGCAAAAAAACAGACTGTGGGAAGTTCTACAGGTTAAATGCCCAGGTTCTTCAACCCATGAATTGTAGGGGGCACAAGTGAGATGGGTTGTAGGACCTGTAAATTAAGAGACTTAAAAGTTTTATTAAATTTTGAAAAAATGGACAAGCTAAACTATAGTGTAAAGGAATACACAGTTTGATAGAAAGCCATTAAGAAATGCAAGGAAGTGGGACACCTAGGTGGCTCAGGGGTTGAGCGTCTGCCTTTGGCTCAGGTTGTGATTGCAAGGTCCTGGAATCAAGTCCCACATCAGGCTTCCTGCGAAGTCTCCCTCTCCTGTGTCTCTGCCTCTCTCTCTCTAGGTCTCTCATGAATAAATAAATAAAATCTTAAAAAAAAGAAAGGAAGGAAGGAAGGGAGAAAGAAAGAAAAAAAAGAAGAAGGAAGGAAGGAAGGAAGGAAGGAAGGAAGGAAGGAAGGAAGGAAGGAAGGAAGGAAGGAAGGAGAAAGAAAGGAAGGAAGGAAGGAAAAAAAGAAAGAAAGAAGAAAGAAAAGAAAGAAAGAAAGAAAGAAAGAAAGAAAGAAAGAAAGAGAAAGAAAGAAAGAAAGAAAGAAAGAAGAAAGAAAGAAAGAAAGAAAGAAAAGAAAGAAAAAGAAAGAAGAAAAAGAAATGCAAGGAAGTGAGTACTCTATAAGCCAGGATCAGTGATGACTTTGGAGGGAGGAAGAGACTGGCTGGCACAGGGCTCAGAGAGAGACTTGGGGGAGTGGTGGGACATTTCTTCCTCCTGACCTTACAGATGTTTGTCTCATAATCATTCACTAGGTTATATATTTGTTTTATGTGGTTTTCTGTATTTTATGTTTTATTTTACAATGAAAAGATTTTTTAAAAATTGATCCAAAAGTTTAGGGCACCATTCTCCCAACCCTTCAACTCACATACATTTCATTTTAAGTTGGCATTTACTATTGAAGAAAAAGAGGTAGGTAAAATGAATGCTAATCTGTTCCCTGGGAAATGTGCAATGTGGACCTCTTGATTAAATCTCGCTCTAGGGCTTATAAATAACAAGCCATCAAAGAAAGGATCACTTGAGTTTCTTTTTTAAGCATTTCAGGCGTGCTGCACTTGATGTAATGGGAGTGGTCTTGAAAGATTATTTAATCTTTAATCAGACCCAGGTTTTATAAATAGATTCAGTAAACATCCTACATGACATTATATTCTCAGGGCTCTGTTTCCTAAAGCAAATCTACTCCCAGACCAAGTTTTGTTTTGTTTTGTTTTTTTAGACAAAGTTTTAAGAACAAAATTATACCTAAAATTTAATGTCCATTTGACATCACAGATTTGCCAGGAAAAAAATCATTTTCCCACTCAAGCATCAACAGTGACATCTTAGGTCCAATGAAGCACAGAGAACATGGCAGCAAACCAAAATTTGGGGGCTGCTAACAGATTTGTGAAAAGTGAAACGTCATCTCCTGGATCTGTGCTTAGGACTCTCTTCCAAGAGTAGCCTTGAACAGTCTACCTGATTCAGTTCTTCATGGCTGCCTTTTTCACTTCCTACTTCCCTTCTTTAAATCCCATTAAGTAGGGAGGAAGGGAAAAACAAACCAAAAGAATATTTTTACTTTTGAGGGTTTTTTTCCATCCATCCCTAGACTGTGGTTTTCTCCCTCCCCTCCACCCCCCTTGCCTCCCTTCCTTCTATGCCAGATGGCAGTATTTTTCAGGAAGAGGGATCAGGATGATCAACTCTACAGGGAACTCAGAACCTTACGTGCCTTCCTCTTTGAATTTATCTGTGGAGGCCTCCTCTTTGTGAAATCATTTTCCATCCCCAAAAATATAATGTTCTCTTGAAACTTTGTTCTTTTAGAGCAGCATTATCAATAGAACTTTTTGTGATGGTGGAAATGTTCTGTTTTTGTATATTGTCAATTGTCAAAATATAAATAAACATAAAAGAAGTAGTAGGTGCAATCGAAGTATTCAAAAGAAGTAGAATTGGTTTAAGTATTTAGAGACGCTTATTATATTTTCATGAAAAGGAATTAAGAATCTAGGAAGGCCTGTAACTCCTTCCTTTGGAGATGGTGCCAAAGGCTTCATTCCTAATCCATCCCCCACCTAACCTTTTTTTTTTTTTTTTTAAGATTTTATTTATTTATTCATGAGAGACACAGAGAGAGGCAGAGACACAGGCAGAGGGAGAAGCAGGCTGCATGCAGGGAGCCCGATGTGGGACTCCATACCCAGTCTCCAGGGTAACACCCTGGGCTGAAGGTGGCACTAAACCGCTGAGCCACCCGGCTGCCCCCCACCCACGTCTAACCTTTTTAGGAGGATTTCTGGTTGCCTGATGTGACTCCAAGGACAACAGACCCCTGCCTCTGGGATAGTAATAATATCCTTCTGCCTTGAGTGAACCTTTTTTTTTTTTTTAGTTTATTTATTTATTATTTTTAGTAATCTCCACACCCAGTATGGGGCTCAAACTCACAATCTCCAGATCAAGAGTCATGTGTTCATCCAACTGAGCCAGCCAGGTGCCCCAAGTGAATCTTTTTTACATAGGTAATTGGAACAACTAAAAGGGGAGAGAGCTGGGACTTCATGGATTTTCTAAAATGATTTGTGTGAAATGCTTTGTGCCTGCTTGCTAATGAATATTTGTTTGACAAATGTATTTGTTTGACAAATATTTGTTTGACAAATGGAACTTGCTTTCTTAGCAGCAAGAGTGTAGAGTGGGAGCTAACCTTCATCCACCTCAAACTTCTTTCATGACAACTGTTAAAAGAACCTGAATTGCATACTTTAAAGTAGTTAAATATATGTTGTATGGATTTCATCTAAAAAAAATCCAATATTAATATTAGCCTATTGCTCAAATTTTTCTAGCTTTGACCTAGAAAAGGGGGCTCCTTTAAATCAGCTTTTGTGGGGCAGCCCGGGTGGCTCAGCGGTTTAGCACCGCCTTCAGCCCAGGTTGTGACCCTGGAGACTGGGGATTGAGTCCCACATCAGGCTCCTTGCACCGAGCCTGCTTCTCCCTCTGCCTGTGTCTCTGCCTCTCTCTCTCTCTCTCTCTCTCTGTGTGTGTGTGTCTCTCATGAATAAAGTGTTTTTTAAAAATCAGCTTTTGTGTTCTTTTGACAAGCCTCATCTTTTTGAGGCTTTCCTTCCTTTCTTTATGGTACCGTAAGATGTTCCAGGCTCATCTTGTATTTTCCCAGCCCCAGCCCTGGAATCAACTACTTCTTCAAGGATTCCTGGTTTTCTTTTATTGGTGAATGCTATTTAGAAGCCAGTTGTGGGGTACGTGCGTGGCTCAGTGGTTAAGCATCTGCCTTCAGCTCAGGTCGTAATCCTGGGTTTCTGGGATCGAGTCCTGCATCAGGCTTCAGGCTCCCCACAGGGAGCCTGCTTCTCCCTTTGCTTATGTCTTTGCCTCTCTCTGTGTGTCTCTCATGAATAAATAAATACTTAAAAAAAAAAAAAAGAAAGAAAGAAACCAGGCATTATAGGTATGCTTCTAGCAGACAGAGCTACGAAATATATGTATGTATCTACACTACCCCCCCCGCCACTAGCATGTCTATAATTCTGTATCTGTCTCTTTGTACTAATACCTCTGATCCCGATATTTGTTTATACTGATACCTGTGATTCTAGTCCAACACCACAGGGATCACTTTAGTGTCTCCTTTTTCCTTGTGTATAATTTCTTTCTCTAATGATTGGAAGCCCAACTTTCATTATCTACAGTTTATTTGCTAATATGTTCAGTTCTAGAATACACACAAAGTTGTTCTAGAATTGCTGTGAGAGGGCAGCCTGGGTGGCGCAATGGTTTAGTGCCACTGCAGCCCCGGGTGAGATCCTGGAGACCCCGGATCGAGTCCCATGTCAGGCTCCCTGCGTGGAGCCTGCTTCTCCCTCTGCCTGTGTCTCTGCCTCTCTCTCTCTCTCTCTCTCTCTCTCTCTGTTGCGCGCTCTCTCTCTCTGTCTCTCTGTTGCTCATGAATAAATAAATAAAATCTTAAAAAAAATAGAATTGCTAATTGCTGTGAGAAATACCCATGTCAGAAATATATCTCCTGACCTGATTACAACACGTACACATAATTCTTTTTGTCTTTAGCATTACAGTATTCTGTCAAGTTACTGTTTCTTGAAGTCACTCAGGTTGGTTCTTTCCTTCTCCCATGTGGACCTTCAGCATAGTCCTCTTATTCATGATACAGTTAGGCTCACTTATTACTGTTTGTAGGATTTTAGATTTCCTCTACACCATGGTAGGTTTTAAATTTTTGTTTATTTGAGGGTATGTGAAGAGATTAAGAAATATTGCTATAGTTCTAAGAAATCAGCTATACAAAAAACTTTCAGAGAAGTACCACCCTGTCTTCATCTCTACTATTGTGTTCTTTTTCATTCTTTCTCTGTCACCTTAAGTAACTATTTTTAGTTTCTGGTTTATTTTTCCTTTGTTTCTTTTGCACATGTGAGCAGATTACATGTGTATTTTCTTCTTTCTTATATGAAGGATAGCATGCTCTAGGTACCCTTATGTGCTTTACTTTTTTTACTGTTCTTTCCTGGAAGTCACTGCAGATTGATACATAGAGATCTTTATTCTTTTTTACAGCAGTGTAGTACTCCATTGTATGGTTGTACCAGAGTTCAACCCCCCCTTTGTTTTTATTTTTATTTTTATTTTTTTATTTTTTTTCAACCCTCTCCTTTGTATGGGGATTTAGATGGTTTCTAATATTTTGTAATCACAACTAATGCTTTAATAAGTAACCTTGTATATATATGTATTTTCATATTGTCAGAGGGGTATCTTCAAGGTAGATTTCTAGAAGTAGAATTACTGGAGCCAAAAGTAAGTATTTACGTATTTTTTTTAGGTCTTTTCAAATTTCCCTCCATAGGGATTGTACAAAATTTTTATTCCCACCAGTAATGTAGGATAGTGCCTGTTTTTCCACAGCTTTGCTAACAGAATGTGTTGTCACATTTCAAAATTTTTGCCAGTCTGATTATGAGAAATGGTATCTCAGTGTTGTTTTCATTTGCATTTCTCTAAATATGAGTTAAACACCTCGTCATGTTTCTGGAGTATCTGTTCATTTTTCTGTTGTATTTAGGTCTGTTTTTCCTCAATTTTTAGGAATCCTTTATATATTAGAAATATTAACCTGCAAATATTTCCTTCCAGTTTCTTATTTTTTTACTTAATTATGGTGTTTTTCTTTAACAGCTTTTATTTTTATCAAGATATAAGTTTACTTAAAGTATACAATTCAATGATTTTTGGATACTCAGAGTTGTGCAGCCATGACCGCAATCAGTTCTAGAACATTTTTATCACCCAAAAGGAAATCCCATGCCCGTTAGCCTTCACTCTCTGTTTTGCACCAATGCCCCTTTCCCCTCTAGCCCTAAGCGACTAGTATTCTAAGCAACTAGTATTCTGGTTTTTTTGTCTTTATAGATTTTCCTATAGTAGACATTTCATACAAATGGAATCATACAATATGTGGTCTTGTGACTGATTTCTTTCACTTAGCATGATGTTTTCAAGGTTCATCCTTGATGTAGTGTTTATTAGTATTTCATTACTTGCATGTTTGTATTTCCATATGAATGGTTGAAATTCCATATGAATTTAATCTTCTATAATTCCATAAAATAGCTTGTTGACATTTTTATTGGGATTGCATTATTGCATTGAATTTATAAATTAAATTAGGAAGAACTGAACTCTTTATAATTTGGAATCATCCTAAGCAAGGACAGGGGATATTTGTCCATCTGTTCAAGTCCACTTTAGTGTCTTTCAGGAGTATTTAAAAATTTTCCATGAATAGGTTTTACACATTTCTTGTTAAGACTTAATTCTAAGTTTTCTTTTCCTTGGGGTTATTGTAAATGTGGTTTTCTCTACCATTGTGTCCTCTAATTGTTTATTATTAGTGCATATGAAGGATATTTGTATGTTAATTTTATGTTCTGCTACCTCACTGAATTCTTTTATTGCTTGTTATTTTTATCATAAGTAGTTGTTGCATATATCTGACACTAATATGATTTCTTGTTTTTAAGCTGTTTGTGTTACATGTATTAATAGCTTTTCTTATGTTGGAATAACCTTGGAATATTTTGGAATAGATCCATTCTGGTCATAACCTACCTTTATCACGTATTATTGAATTACGTTAGATAATATTTCATTTAGCATCTTTGCATTTGTGTTGGTAAGTGGTTTCGGTATCAAGCTTATATTTGCTGTGAAAAAGTTAATGTAAGATTAGAATAAATAACCTGCTTCTTGAATGTTGGTAGAGCTTTTTGTAAAATGGACTGGGCCTGCTCTTTTCTTTATGGGAAAATTTTTCATTACTAATTCAATTTCTTAAATGTTTATAGGACCATTCAAATGTTGTTTCTTGTTGTCCCCTAATCTTTTATATTACGCTTTAGAAAAGTTGAAAGACTAGTAGAAGTACCTTTTATTTAGATGACCCAGTTAACCATTTTGCCACATTTTCTATGTCTGTATCTATGTAGATATATAGATTTTGTTTTCCTAACTCATTCTCAAGGAAGTTACAAATTTATTAGAGTGTGCTATTTAGGGTTGCCTGGGTGGCTTAGTCGGTTGGGTGTTGCTGTCAGTTCAGGTTGTGATCCAGGGTCCTGGAATCGAACCCAGTGTTGGGCTCCCTGCTCAGCAGGGAGTCTGCTTCTCCCTCTCCCTCTGCCCCTCTGCCAGTTTGTGTGTACTCTTGATCTCTCAAATATTTAAAGAAAAAAAATGTGCTATTTGTATTTCCTACTTGTTTACTGATTTTTTGTCTGTTTGATCTGTCAGTTACCTACTGATGATGGTTATGTCTGTTTTTCCTTTATAGTCCTGTCCATGTTTGTTTTATATATTTTTATTTTTATCTTATTTTATTTTTTTTAAGATTTTATTTATTTATTCATGATAGACATAGAGAGAGAGGGAGAGAGAGGCAGAGACACAGGCAGAGGGAGAAGCAGGCTCCATGCCAGGAGCCTGACGCGGAACTCGATCCCGGGACTCCAGGATCGCGCCCTGGGCCAAAGGCAGGCGCCAAACCACTGAGCCACCCAGGGATCCCGTTTTATATATTTTTAGACTGTTACTAGATACATACAAGTTTAGAGCTGTTACATCTTTCTAATGAACCTTTTATCATTATGGAACACCTTTATTTCTGCAATACTTTATACATTAAAGTTTATTTTATCTGTTAACAGTATAACTAAACTAGTTTTCTTAAAAAAAAAAATAAATAAACTAGTTTTCTTTTGGTTAGTGTTTACCTAGCATAAGTAAATCCTTTTAAGTCCTTTGATTTTCAGTTTTTCTGTGTCCTGTTCTTTGCGGAAGGGATCTTGAAGTTTCAGCTGGTAATTTCTTTCTGTCCTTGACATCCTAAATACCATTTTCCTTCTCTCCTAGCGGCAGTACATACCTGTGAAAGTGAAGAGCAAAGCCTTCTGGATCTTCTCTTGGGAATATGCCATGATGTACGTGGGAAGTCTAGTGGTAATCATTTGCCTCTCCTTCTTCCTCCTCAGCTCCTGGGATTTCATCCCTGCAGTCTATGGCTTCATGTAAGTAATGACTTCATTAGAAAACTCTGGAATCTAATTTGGTTTTCCCAGCTCCAGCTGGAATCAGAGGGTGAGCAACCACAGGGAGCATCTAGACACAGTAGTCCTCAAACTTCAGTGTGCACCAGAATCACCTACAAGGCTTGTTAACACTCAGATTCTGAGCCCCACTTCTAGAGGTTTTGATTAAGTAAGTTTGGGATAGGAACCAAGAATTTACATTTCTAACTAGTTTTCAGGTGATGCTAAACATCCAAGAACATACGTTGAGAACCACAGGTCTAGCGAGTACCTTCAATCTATTAAGATTAAAGAGCACTCTCTAAGAACATCTGAAACAACTACCAGCTCCTGCCTAGAAGGGTTTGGTTCAGTCCCCAATAGAAATAGATATATTCCTCTGCTGCAAGAGGGTCTCTGACAGTTTTAAAATAAAGCCATCTCCCTTGTGTCACACTTATAGAGTAAATCAAAACAGAGTATGAATTCTGCAGACATTTTCCAATCGTCTCGGGGCTGAGGAGGATGGTCACTGCTCAGACCTCAAGGAACTCACAGCCCAGTGAAGTGGTAGAGAGTTAAGCCTGTAAGGGCTATGGAGCCTATGGAGTGGCAGGCTCCCCTTTGGGATTCTGGACTGCTAATTTGTGTTAAGTCCTGGCTGAGCATAATCTATAGCTCTTCATGCTGTTCCTTAGATAGGAGTTTGTATTGCTGGTGAAAAACTTTCCCTGGCTTTTTGCTCACCCACAGATTTTGTTCTTTACCTCACTTCACAGAAAAGGAAATGTAGTCACAGCAGGAGGCAAAGACTTATCCTGGGTGGAGGCCTTGGTCCGCGAACTCTGACCATGAGCCATTGCATATTTCTCCCTTCTCCATGGTCTATTTATTGCCCTTTTAAAATGTGAGTTGACATCAGTTTCAACTCTGTTTTTTAAAATAAAACATATAATGTAAATTTTCAGAAGAGCCAGAATAACAACCAATACAACTAGACAAAAAGCTTTCCAGTGAAACCCTTATTTCTCAAATGAAATCTGGGATCCTAGCTGGAACCTGCTGATGCTTCCTCAAGACCCCAGAAATTATTGTGGTGTCAGGCACTGTCTCTGGTTCTTGCTGTGGGGATGCAGCGACAGAATGGGGAGCAGCAGGATCTTTGAGCTTGCTCCTCTAGGCAAGTCTTTGGAATGCTCCAAATAGATATTGTTGGTTTTTTTTTAAGATTTTATTTATTTATTCATAGAGACAGAGAGACAGAGAGAGAGAGAGGCAGAGACACAGGCAGAGGGAGAAGCAGGCTCCATGCAGGTTGCCCAACATGGGACTTGATCCTGGGTCTCCAGGATCCCGCCCTGAACTGAAGGCGGCGCTAAACCGCTGAGCCACCAGGGCTGCCCAGATATTGTTTGTTTAATTTTTTTTTTTTTTTTTTTTTTTTTTAGATATTGTTTGTTTAAAACCCATTCCTCTTTTGTTACAGTCCTGGATATCTCCTACATTTAAACATATGTATTTTAGGCAGTAAAAGAGGGCCACTCTTTTGACTTCTAGCCTGTATCCTGCCTCATTTCAGATCTTTGATGTACCCTGGAGTTTGGTTCAGCTGATGTTATAGGTTATCATTTTTGGTTTCCCTGCCTCTTGTTTTTATTAGTTACCTTTATACAGGGTGCCTAGAGAGGCCCTCACATCCCAATCTCAGTGGGGACAGTCATCCTTGGCTGCCCAGTAGTGACCAAAATCCTTAGGAGAAAACCAGGTTAAAGCAGACTGTTTAAAATTTGGCTCTCTTTTTTCTCTCCCTTTGTTTTTTTTCCTTCCAGACTTTCTGTTCCAGATCTCACTCCAAATATTGGTCTTTTTTGGTATTTCTTTGCGGAGATGTTTGAGCACTTCAGCCTCTTCTTTGTATGTGTGTTTCAGATCAACGTCTTCTTCTACACCATCCCCTTAGCCATAAAGCTAAAGTAAGTGGTTGGGCCTGCTGCTTTGTCTACAGAGCCATCTATAGTCTTACAGGTGCCTTTCATACTGGGAGCATTGCTATCAGGTTTATGCCATCTTTGCCTAGGAAACCTTGCCCTTGATGGCCTCCAATTCCAGTAGCCATAACCAGTAATAGAATCACACCAAGTACAGGTTGCAGGGAGGGTTCTTTGGAGGATATTTCCAGAGGAGCCAGAAGATATTTCCCCTGGCTTCACTCTGAGCCCACAGTGCTACTGAACCCACTCACTATTTTGGATAAAAGGAAGGGTTTAGAGTTGGAGGGTATCTTTGGAAAAAGTGGATCTTGTTGGGTGTCCTCCATCAGTATCCCAAAGACAGTGGGGACTCAGGATGTATTATCTGGGAGGTTGGCTACCTGCAGCTCTGTTTCATCTTCTGATCAATTTCTGTCCAAAGGCTTGTCTGTGGAGCTCTCTTCTCTATATAGTGTAAGAAAGCTAACATGTACTGAGCCTGGCTCCATCCCAGCCCTTTTTAGGCTTTCTGAAAAGTGTTCTTACCTAACCTTTCCAGCACTTCTTGGAAGTAGGCATCATTTTATTATCATCACTTCCATTTTATAGTTGAGGAATGGACATTCAGAGAAGTGGAACCATTTTCCCAGAGACACACAGCTAGTAAGTAGTGGAGCTGGGATTCAGACCTACGTTTGTCTCCAAAATCTATACTCATCCCCCTGCACCATGCCAAACTCCTGAGAGAGATCACTTGTAGAAGCCCCCGGAAGATGTTCTGTTATCCTGGCTTCAGAGAAGGAAAAACAGGCACTGACATAGATATGCATTAATGGTCCAGAGAGGGCAGCCCTGGTGGCGCAGCGGTTTAGCGCCGCCTGCAGCCCAGGGCGTGATCCTGGAGACCCTGGATCGAGTCCCACGTCAGGCTCTCTGCATGGAGCCTGCTTCTCCCTCTGCCTGTGTCTCTGCCTCTCTCTCTCTCTCTCTCTCTGTCTCTATGAATAAATAAATAAAATCTTTTTAAAAAAATGGTCCAGAGAATTTGGTTTATATTTCAAGAGCCTGAGTTCTCTGTTCTAACCTTCCTGCCAGTCTTCATAACCAATATACCAATGTGCATGGTTCCCATTCTATAAAACTCAGAGCTCATGCCTCCTTCCCATAACATAGCCTTGGCCTAGCATCTGACAGAAAATCTTCATTGGCCTGGTAGGCTCCAGAACTCTGGCAGTCTTGCCCAGCATTGCAGGAGGTTCTGGTCTCCATAGTTTTGTGACCATATTTTCACTGGCCTTTTCATAGAAATGTTGCCAACTCTTACCAGTGACCTAAAAAGCCCACAGCCAGTGATTTGGATTGTCTTTAGGAAGACACTGAGCTAGCTGGACCCTTCTAAAGCTTACAGGACTGTGAGACTTTGCCAAGCTGAGTCTGAAGCATTTGCTGTGTAAAACTGCTTAAGTGTTTGGGGTGTGTACATGTTTGTCTCCACATCTCAGATTTATACCCCACTGAGTCAACTCTGACCTTTGACCTACAAGACAAGAATGCCATTTAATCCCTGAAGAAAAACTTTATGAGTTGGGCATTTAGGTACTACGCAGAAATAGGCCACATGCATGTTGTTTAGGTACAGCTGAGGAGGGTATAGATCTGGCCTCTTCCTGTTGGCTTCCTTTTAGCACTTGGTCAGTTCTCAGAAGAACACTGGAAATGGAGCTCTGTTCCCACCCTTCCTGATGAGAGCCATGATCGTGCTAAGCACTCAGGAGAACAGTACTGGTGATGCTTAAAAGTTTGGAGATAAACAGTCCCACTGCTTACTAACTTACCTACCTTCTCTGAACCTCTCTTTCCTCATCTGCAAAGTGTGGGTGATGATACTGTGTACTGAGGAGTAGCTGAAGTGTAGTAGGGATCACACATTGTAGTGCAAGGAAAGGGCCTAGGACAGAATTTGGCACATAGTGAGGGTTTAGGAAATGGTAGCCATTATTGTTTGTTTAAGGTAACATGAACTCCAGTTCCAGTGCATAAGAGTTGAAAAGCTGCCTGCAGTAATCAGTTGCCTTTCTGGAAAGGAGCTCATCATGGCTAAGGGTCCGTAGATTCCACTGACCAAACTATCAGAGAAGAATATCAGCAAGGAGGCACTTCCTGCCCTGGGTTTGGTTGTCAGAGGAGCCTCTGGCAAGGGAGGCTACCTGATTACTCTGACAAGCAGCCATTAGAGCCCAGTAATGAAGGTGACTTCATTTGTTTTCTTCCTCAGTGGCTCCTGGGGTAAGGCCCAGAGCTGGGATGGGGGTTGGGAGGGACAAGCTGTTTCTCTGGTGTTTACTGGGCCCTCTTCACCACCACCTCTGGACGTCTCTGAGTCCCTGCAGTTTTCTGCTGTGCTACTTGGTCTAGGCCCCCATGTCTTGTGGGCAACAGAGCCAGCCACTCCCTGAAGTCCCCTAGAGAGTATTTTTGGGTTCAAGGGATGGGGTTAGGAGTCTCTAGGGTGAGCCTGGTCCCTGACTGATCTCTCCCTCTCTGTCTGCCTGCCCCACCCCGCCCCAGGGAGCACCCTATCTTCTTCATGTTCATCCAGATTGCTATCATCTCCATCTTCAAGTCCTACCCAACGGTGGGGGATGTGGCCCTCTACATGGCCTTCTTCCCTGTGTGGAATCATCTCTACAGATGTGAGTACTCCTGCCTCTAACCTCTGGTGGCAGATTTGTGTCAGCCTGGTCCCTGGATGAAACAGCCAAGGAAAAAGCAATTGATAGGCATTTGCTTGGCATCTGCTCTGCTAGCAGCACTGGGAGAGAGGCAGTGACCTGAGTGTGTGTCTGCTAGGCACTACAGACTAATGATGATAATAAAAATAAGCATTTTGGGGTGCATGGGTAGCTCAGTCTTTTAAGCAGCTGCCATCAGCTCAAGTCATGATCTCAGGGTCCTGGGATTAGGCCAGGTCAGCTCCCTGCTTAGCAGGGAGTCTGCCTTTCCCTCTCCCTCTGCCCTCCCCACTCCCTGCCCCTTGCTTGAGCTCATTCACTCTCTCTCAAATAAAAAAATAAAATATTAAAAAAAAAATAAAATAAGGATTTTTCTTAAAGATTTACTTATCTGAGAGAGTGAGAGTGGTGGGAGGGGCAGAGAGAGAATCTTAAGCAGACTCCCTGCTGAGTTCAGGGCCCAGGACATGGGGCTCTGCCCCATGACTCATGAGGTCACAACCTGAGCTGATTCCAAGAGTCTGACATTTAACTGATGGAGCCAACCAGGTGCCACAAAATAACCACCATTTTTTGAGGACTTACTCAGTAATTACCTTGCCACTGTGGTTTTAAGAATGTTCCATGCATTAGGTCATTTTACCTTCACACCAGCCTTGGTAGGAAAATACCACCATTTTCCAGATGAGAAAACTGAGGTACAGAAAGGTAGAGCCACTTGTTCAAGGTCACATGATAGGTAAGTAGAAGGGCTGGCTGTGAGCCTCCAGGTAATGCTGTCCAGTAGGACTTTCTGTGAAGATGGAAATGTCCTATAGCTTCACAGTCCAATACAATAGTCACTGGTATGACTGAGAAACTCAATTTTTTTTTTTTTGAGAAACTCAATTTTTAATGGAAATTTATTTAGATTTAAGAAGTCACACACACTAGACCTTGGGCTTTGAACTATTTCCCAACACTGCACCTAAATGTCTGTAGAAGACAGATGGCAGCATTAGGCATCTGCCTGCTCTGAAGACCGCTTCAGCTCTAACCATCCCCTCCTCAGAAGATGGCATACAGTGAGCTAGTTCTGCTTCCTAGGCCCCCAGTATCTTCCTCAGTTGGCTCTTAGCCCTCTGTGAGCATTCTTTTCAGTGGTTGTGGGCTCCCTGAGATAGGCTTACAATTCATGTACCTCTGTGTACCCAGCACCCAGAATCAGACCTGACCCACAGCTCAGCAGGTGTTTCTGGATGGGTTTTTCAGCCTCCCTAATAAAGAGGCAGTGTTAGTGGCCCAGCCCCACTTGATTCTCTAAACTAAAATGGGAAAGGAGCTGTGGAATTTGCCTTGCTTACAGTTGGTGCCCAGCAAGATGTCAAGAATGAACTGGAGGAGGCAGGCTTCAGAGGAAGTAAATCTTTGTTATTGTTTGGGGCTGTCTGGGTGGCAACCAGGAAGTGAAACTGACCAGATGCTAGAAGGAAACCTACCTGTAAATCAGGGCCTCTGAGCAGAGGTAAACAACAGAGTGGGTGGGCCAAGCCTGGGCTGCCCTTGCAGGTGGTGGCCTGTGGGGCAGTAAGCAGTCCAGCCTGACTGGGAGAAGGAAGTGGTATCTTCTGCCTGTGACATCCTCATTGCAGAGTTAAGAATCACCCTGTCTGGGGATCCCTGGGTGGCTCAGCGGTTTAGCGCCTGCCTTTGGCCCGGGGCGTGATCCTGGAGTCCCGGGATTGAGTCCCACGTCAGGCTCCCTGCATGGAGCCTGCTTCTCCCTCCTCCTGTGTGTCTGCCTCTCTCTCTCTCTCTTTCTCTCTCTCTCTCTCTCTCTCTGTCTGTCTGCCAGCCATGAATAAATGAATAAATAAATCTTTAATAAAAAAAAAAGAATCACCCTGTCCAGCGGGCTGTCAACCTGGTGCCCCTCAGCAGAGTAGAGTGGTCATGAGGCCACCATACAAGTTGACATGCCCCAGATTGTGACTGAGTGGGTCTTGGGTGCATTGATCCTCTTTCCCCAAAAGTAGGGTCATTTTTTTATTAGCTATCTATCCCAAGGGACACCTTTTGCCCTTGGTTAATCTTTCATCCCGTATTACTGAACACAGTCTGGAGCCAGAAAGACTTGAATCTGGATCCTGGCTTTCCCATTTCTAGCTATTTTTAGGAAAAATCATCTAACCTTTCTGAGTCTCTTGGTTTTTAATCTGTCAAATGGGGAGAATATCTCCCATGGGTGTTTTAAGTTTGAGAAAGAAATATATGTAAAGAGCACTGCAGTTATCACCAGTAACAATCATGCAGGAGCACCTCCTGTATAGTTCCATGATCAAAGCTTCAGGCTAAGTAGTCAGAGTCCGTCAGAATCATTAGAATAAACATATTTTTCAAAACTTGAAATAAGCTATTTTTATGTCTTCTAGGGTTGAGACAGAGAAAATAAGGATGGGGTTTCCAGAAACCTAGATGATCTAATAGATACTTTAGCTGGCTGGTTGGGCAAGCAGTTTACAGTACAGCTTAATTGAAGATCCTGCACAGAGCATTGGCTGACCCCCTCGATCACCAGTTTCTATGGCAGAGAATACTCATGCTCAGGGTATCTGTTTGGGCCATGACAGCTGTGAGTCATTACATTCAGCCAGGAGCATCTCCAGCCTAGTCCTTTGGACCAATGGGTGGAGACTTTGAGAAGTCTCTAAGTCTAGGTTGGATATATTCAGACTTGTAATGTGGTTAAGAATTTAGTTTAAACATTAGTTGCCAGTGGGGACATGCCTGCTCACACATTCACCTTTTTGTTTTCCTGTCCTGGCCAATGGGGAGGAGAGGAGGTATGTGGGTGCTGCGTTGAGTGTAGGCCCCTGACGCTGGGACTCTGTGGGGCTTGGGGCCAGGATGAGTCATACAGACACACAATTGCGATGTTAGGGAGCAGCCTGCTGGTAGAGCCAGTGCTAGCCTGCAGTGGTCCAGCTGAAAGAGCCAGTTACCAGAGGCTGAATGTGTGTGTGTGTGTGTGTGTGTGTGTGTGTATGTTGTTTTGTTTTTATTGACTATTGTATGAAGATAAAAGAATACGGATGAAAAAACATACAAAGTATAGAGAATAATGATACAATAAGCACTTTTGAAGCTCCCAGGTCCCCTCTACACTCCTAGTAGGACTGGATTCTTCAAGTGGAATTTTATTTTATTTTTTAAGATTTATTTATTTGAGGAGTGCTGGAGTTACTCTGTCGGGTAAGCAGTTAACGTCAGCTCAGGTCATGATCTCAGGGTCCTAGGATGCAGCCCTGCACAGGGCTCCCCTGCTCAGCAGGGAGTCTGCCTCTCCCTCTGCCCCTCCCCACCATCACTCTGCCCTCTCACTCTGCGCTCGCTCTCTGAAATAAATAAATAAAATCTTTAAGAGATTAAATAAAATCTTTGAGAAAGGGAGAGAGAGAGTGAGCACTAGCGGTGGGTGTGGGGGCAGAGGGAGAAGCAGACTCCCTGCTGAGCCCGACATGGGGCTCCATCCCAGGACCCCGAGATCATGACCTGAACTGAAGGCAGCTGCTTAACTGGTGGAGCCTCCCAAGCACCCTTAGAATTTTATTTCTGAATGCCTGAGGCTCAGAGAGGGAAGGTGACTCTCCTAAAGTTTTGGTTTGTCAGTAACAGAGGCAGAGACTAGATAGGCCACTAGTGGGAAATCTGATTCCCTCTGACCCAGTAAGTCTGATGAAGGGTGAACCTTTAGCCTCATTAGTCGCTGGTCATCTCTGACATCTCTGACACCCAGTGCCTGGAACAAGCTGTCCTGTGCCCCAGGTCCCCAGCACTGGACATTCGGGTGCACAGCTTTAATCCTCTGGCCTGCCAGCCAACAAGGGTGAGTAGCAGCTCCCTGTTCCTGCAAAGGTCACCACAGGCCAGAAGCCAACTGGATGCGAGTGATAGTTCCTCCGGGCACATGGGAATGCATCTTTGCAGCTGTCTGTAATTGCAGCCGGGAGCCACATAGGAGCCTCTCCCAGTCTCTATGCACTGTGTCACCTTCTTGTCACCCTGTCTGAAATCCAGAGTGGCTGGAGGTAAGGAACAGTGACCTACCTGGGCTGTCAGGCCACAGGGGTTTTGTTTAGGAATAATGTATATCTTTTTCAGCAAAATAATTTCCAAGGGATCAGAAAGAACTGCTAAGAGGGACATCTGACTTTTGGTTTCGGCTCAGGTCGTTATCTCAGGGTTGTGGCGACGAGCCCGGTGTTGGGCTCTCGGCTCAGCACAAAATCTGCTTAAGAGTCTCTGCCCCTCTACCCCCAGCCCTAAAATAAATAAATAAATCTTAAAAGAAAGAAAGCAGCACAGAAATGTAAACAGTGATGTGGGAGTAGAGAAATGGCAAATAGGATTGTTCTCTCTTGAGGTTGTAACATTGTTTAATAATAGTAACTCTCAATGTATATAGCCCTTTTCCCAGACTTCTTGTGCTGGGAGGAGGGAGGTTTCCCTACAAAGTCTCAGAAATGCTTGAGTCAGGGCTTTTCCTTCCCAGCTTTGAAAACCCAGAATTGTGGAAATTTCAGTTTAGAAAAGAAGACCCTACAAGCCCTCCAGGCCAGTGTTTCCAAATTGTGGGAGTTCACAGACCACTGACTTTTTAAAAAACTGGTGACAGAGTTGCTAACTTCTTATTTTGCTGAAGACATTAAAAAAGTCCATTGCAGGGCTCCTGGGTGGCTCAGTCGGTGAAGCGTCTGCCTTCAGCTCTGTGAAGCGTCTGCCTTCAGCTCACATCATGATCCCAGGGTCCTGGGGTTGAGCCCCATGTCAGGTGCCCTGCTCCGTGAGGAGCCCACTTCTCCCTCTGCCTGCCACTCTCCCTGCTGTGCTCTCTCTCTGTCAAATAAAATCTTTTTTAAAAGTCAGTTGCCAGCTATTCATCTTCATTTCATAAAACAAAGGGCTTTTTAACAACAACAACAACCAGCAACAAAGAGACACCGGTAGGGCAGCCCGGGTGGCTTAGCGGTTTAGCATTCACCTGCCTTGGCCCAGGGTGTGATCCTGGAGACCACGCCAGGCTCCCTGCATGGAGCCTGCTTCTCCTTCTGCCTGTGTCTCTGCCTCTCTCTCTTTCTCTGTGTCTCTCATGAATAAATAAATGAAATCTTTATTTTTTTTTTAAGATTTATTTATTTTTATTTATGAGAGACACAGAGAGAGAAAGAAAGAGGCAGAGACACAGGCAGAGGGAGAAGCAGGCTCCATGCCGGGAGCCCGACGCGGGACTCGATCCCGGGACTCCAGGATTGCTCCCTGGGCCAAAGGCAGGCACCAAACCGCTGAGCCACCCAGAGATCCCCAATAAATGAAATCTTTAAAAAGAAAAGACACCTGTCATTTCTAATGAACCTTAAGTTCAAAGCATTCACCTTTATTTTATTATTTTTTTTAAGATTTCATTTATTTATTCACAAGAGACAGAGAGAGAGAGAGGCAGAGACACAGGCAGAGGGAGAAGCAGGCTCCACGCAGGGAGCCCGATGCAGGTCTTGATCCCCGGACCCCAGGACCACGCCCTGGGCCAAAGGTGGCACTAAACCACTGAGCCACCCGGGCTGCCCAAAAGCATTCACCTTTAACAAGAACTCTGAACCACCTTGTTCTGACTATCGTCATCATGACCTAGAACAGTGAAATCTCTGTAGCAGACTGGTCTGGACCTTATATTTGCCCTGGGTCTGCAACTGTAATCCTGTGGTTTGAAGCCTTGGTTGCATATTAGAATCACCAGGGAAGCAGTTCCAAACATGGATGCCTAGCCTCCACCTCTTGAGACTCTGATTTACTTAGACCAGGTAGGGCTCCCCAGGTGATGTTATTTTGCAGCCAGAATTGAGAATTGCATGTGTAATCCAGTCCCCCTTCCGATGATGAATTCCTGGTGTAGCAGTTCTGCCAATTCTACCAAGTTTGCGTACAATCAAGACAAACAACCTTGATGTTCAGGAGGTTCCCTATTTTCCGAAATCTCCTCAAACTCTGATTTGGAAAAAGGGATTTCCCGAAGGTCAGAATCAGAAAGAGGAAGGGAGCTTCTGTCATTAAGTGCCTGCTGGGATCTAGATCCATTGGTAAGTTGTTTTTTTTAAGGCATTCTTTTCATTAGTTTATTTTAAATAATACTTATTAGTTTCTTTTAAAATACAATAAAATGGGCAGCCCAGGTGGCTCAGCGGTTTAGCGCTGCCTTCAGCCCAGGGCATGGTCCTGGAGACCTAGGATCAGGTCCCACGTCGGGCTCCCTGCATGGAGCCTGCTTCTCCCTCTGCCTGTGTCTCTGCCTCTCTCTGTGTGTCTCTCATGAATAAATAAATAAAATCTTTAATAAAATAAAAATAAAATACAATAAAGTATAAAGAAAAATAAGAATAGCATATAATCCTACTGTCAGATACCCCTTGAGTTTAAGGGGGGGTGGGAAAGCACAGTGTGATAGGCAGAATAATGCTCCCCTTCCCACAAAGACATCCACATCATCTCCAGAACATGTGAATATATTACTTTATGTGGCAAAACAATCTATTTTATTTTATTTTTATCTGAGAGAGAGACTGAGATAGAGCAAAAGCAGAGAGGAGGGAGAAGCAGACTCTCAGTGGGAAGCCCAATGCAGGGCTCCATCCCAGGACTCTGGGACAATGACCTGAGCATTAGGCAGAAGCTTAACCAACTGCCTGGGTGGCACCCTGATGTGGTAAAAGGATTTAAAGTTAAAAATGTTCAGATGGGGAGATTAGCCTGGATGCTGCAGGTGGACCCTTACAAAGTAGAAGGGCTTGGAGGCAGGGTACATGTGGGAGATCTCTTCCACAGTTTTGCTGTGAACCTAAAACTGCTCTAAAAACTAAAGTCTGTTTTCTAAAAAAAAGTGGAAGGGAGAGCAAAGGGGAGGTCAGCATGCTGCGGCGTGGTCAAGACTTAGCCTGGTGTTGCTGGGGGGAGTCAAGAGGCAAGAACCCAGGCGGCCCCTCCTCCCAACAAAGGCAAGCAGACACCTCCCCTAGAGCCTCCCCAAAGAGCACACGGCCCTGCAGTACCTTGATTTTAGCCTACGAGACCCATCTTGGGCTTCTGACCTCCAAAACTATTAAATAAACCATATGCTGTTTAAGGCACTACGTTAGTGGTGATTTGTTACAGCAGACATAGAAAATACTCAGTAATATATCTGTGCCAGGTTTTTTTTTTTTTTAAAGATTTATTTATTTATTCATGAGAGACACACAGAGAGAGGCAGAGTCACAGTCTCCTCACAGGAAGAAGCAGGAGAAACAGACTCCCCACAGGGAGCCCAATGCAGGACTCCATCCAGATACTGAGATCATGCCCTGAGCCCAAACCAGACACTCAATGGCTGAGCCACCCAGGTGCCCCAGCCTGTCATTTGTTTTTTGGGTTTTTTTTTTTTTTTAAGATTTTATTTATTTATTCATGAGAGAGAGACAGGCAGAGGCATAGGCAGAGGGAGAAGCAGGCTCCATGCAGGGGAGCCCGATATGGAACTCGATCCTGGGACTCTGGGATCATGTCCTGAGCCGCAGGCAAACACTCAACCGCTGAGCCACCCGCGCATCCCGGCCTCTGTCTTTTAAGGCCAAGTTTGGGCCACACTGTCCTGTTCCTTCCCCCTCCAGCTGCACTCCACCTGCCTGCCAGTACCACTCTGTGTGTCAGGTCCTCTCTGGGACTTCTGGGAGAGCTTCCTACCTGGTGAGATTCCATAATCCCTCTAGGAGTGTGGGGTATGATGTTAGACAGGGAGCATGTCAAAAGAGATTTTCAAATCATCTAAGGAAAAATGAAGGACATTTGAAGAGAAAGGTGGGGAACCTAAGACATGAATTTTAAAAATTGGAAAACATTTTTCTAAGACCCAGGGCTATGACACCATAGACTCTGGGGCACGAGGAGGAGGTGCTCTAACCTCCATGGGTTTATCCTGCTGTTCCTGTCTGTGATCCCATGTGGACCAACAGCACTCTACTTGAGGAGTGTGGGGAAATTACCTTTGGACACTCTGAGATTGGGGAATAGAGGGCATTGTCATGCTGAAATGCTCCCCTTGCAGAGCCCAGAGGCCTTCACAGTGTTGCCAGACCCACAATGGGAGGTGCAGAGTCCAAACCTAGGACTTCCCACCAGTTTGGGCCATGGGAAGCCTTTGACTCAAGGATCTGAGGCTTGCCTCTTGGCACCCCCAGAGCCTCTGAATCTGGGAGGAGGATTTCTGCCTCTGAGCTACCCCAGGCTCTTCCTGGACCTCTTCATCCTGTGGGGCCATCCTCACAAGAAAAGGTACCAAGGAGAATCAGCATTTGGCTAACTGTGACCATCTGTCTTTGCAGTCCTGAGAAACATCTTTGTCCTCACCTGTATCATCATCGTCTGCTCCCTGCTCTTCCCTGTCCTGTGGCACCTCTGGATTTATGCAGGAAGTGCCAACTCTAATTTCTTTTATGCCATCACGCTGACCTTCAACGTTGGGCAGGTAAGAGTCAAGGGCTGCATGGGGACAGGGATTCATTTTGTAGCTTCAGACATTGAGGTTCTGTAAACTGGGCATTTGGACATGAGTGAGGGGACCATTCTTTCCCTGAAATAGCTCCTAGTCCAGTAGAGAAGATTAAAGAAGAGAGCAGTAGAAAGGCTGAATTTGGTCAGCATTTATTAGGCACTGTGTGGAGCCCTTGTCACACTGAATTCTCCCAGCAAGCCTGTGAGATAGTGCTATCGCTACTTGACAAACAGCAACCAAGGCTCACCTCACACAGGTTGTCTTCTTGCCCAAGGTCGTTGGAGGAGCCAAGAACCAAATTCAGGAAAGGCTTCATTTCTGAGCTACCCTCTTTCTATAACAGCACCTAGGCTGCATGGCACTACGGTGGGTGCAGTTGGTGGTGGGTGGAGGGTAGGAGGAGGGAGAGGAGAGACTTTCCAAACTGGGACAGCAGAAGCAGACGCAGGGAGATGAGAAATAGTTCAGTCTAGCTGTTGGATAAGTCAGGGCACATATCTCGGGGTTTGGATTAGCGGATGAGAAAGCTGTAGGGGTCAGAGAATGAGAGGTACCAGCTAGGAGCTCTAATCTTCCCTTGACCCAGGAAAAGCCCCTCCCTTGGTACCACACAGCAGTGGTTCTCAGAATCAAGGTGAAGGGGAAGTTGTTAACGTAGATTCTCTATTTGTGTTTTAAATCCTGTAGTTGTGACTGTCACAATTACGTGGCTTTGATTGTCCAAGAAAACAAACGGAAAACCAGATTCCTGATCCCACTCCCAAGACTGTTGAGCCAATAGACAGGAAAACAGTCAGGAGTTTGTGTTTTAAAGTTTTCCCAGAGATTCTGCTGCAGGTGGTCTAGCAAACTTTCCTGAAGTTCCCTTAGGTCAGCTCCATCTTCCTTGTGTGAGGTCTTATGAGAATCAGTCGTACCATTTACCATTTCACTTGCCATTGGCACAGTCAGGCATTTCCTGTGCTTGATGGGAAGCCAGGCGAGCTGGAGAGACTAATGATGCCAGTGATAGTCCCCAGGGAGAGCCTTGCCTCCAAGGTTAGCTGCTAGGAAAGAAGAAGGGAGGAGTTTGGACTTTTGCAATGAGTGATGGGTCTGGTATTTCCTGCACGGACATTTCTGGACAACTAATGTCCAGCCTGGCTATTTATCTTGGTTTGTGAACAGCAGGAAGAGAGACGGAGGGCCCTGTAGCCTGGGTGGGACCATCCTGGAGTCTCTGTTCTGTCATGTTCAGGTTATTCATGGTGGATGCTCAGCCCCTCCCGTGTCCTCCGTAAACAGAAATGTGTAGGATTCAACTTAATATTTGAGAAACTCCAAAAGGTTGTTCTGGCCCTTCTGTCTTGCTGAAATCCTTTTAATTATCCTTTGAAAGTGATGGCTGGCATGTGAGGGCACTGGGCCCGCCCTGGGCCTCTGGGGAGCTTGGCAGACTCCACTGCAATAGTCCACAGCTTGTCGTCAGCTCATGAGTGTCAGGTGTGGATCAGGAATACAGTTGCAGTGATTATGAAGTATTCATGGAACTTGCCAGAAGACAGCTTTTTTCCCTGTGGCTGCCTTTAGGAGGGAAGGGTCTCTGTAAATGGTAGGGGAGATGTTTGCAAGAGCTCAGGGGCCATGGAAGGCAGAAGATACAGAACTGTTGGAACACGGGGTTGCAGGTGGGAACAAAAGGCCAGGGGGAGGGAGTGTCCTAGGTAGTGGCTGAGCTGCGTAGAAAAACCAGACTGAGCCCATGGCATTGTCTTTTGCCTTTTTCTTTTAACCTCTTTTTAAAATATACTTTTAATCAGATGAGTATTCATAATACATGAATTCATTAATAGTGCTGGGAAAAGAAATAAAACGAAATAGAAGCATTTGGAATGGTAAGGTCCACCAGGGTCCTCATCTCTTCTCACCCCAAGGCAGATGTCATGATTGAGATCGGTTTGGGGTGTCTTTGCAGATGCTCTCTATGCATTTACGACAGCTCTCAGTACATGTGCACACATACAGAACTTTTTTACTTATATAAAGGAAGGGCCTCCTACTCTAGGTACTGTTCTTTGTCTTGATGATCTCCTCTTCATAATGGCTCCAAGAACCTTTGGGCAGGAGGAACTTGATTTATTTGACTAGATAGGCCCATGCTGATGGACATTGAGGTTGCTTCTGGTTATTCTGCTATAAATGGAAGAGCCTTGGGCATCCCTCCACATAATCTCATACACACATGCCAGTGTTTTCTTAGGATAGTCTCCAGGTGGTGAGATTTACTGGGTCAGAGGACATGTGCATTATGCATTTAGGCAGATATTGCCACGTTGCCCTTCAGATAGATCATACCAACCTCCAGGCCTCCCAGCTGTGGTACAAGTACCTATAAGCTGGCAGTTTATGCAGACATCACACACCTGTGTCATCAGCCACCTTGGGTCTGGGCTCTTGAGTCAGACAACTTTGTTGGGTCATGTTTTCTGGAAAAAAAAAAAAGTGTTTTCTGGGACTGCTGGCTTTGTTTGGGCTTTGTGGCTGCTGCTGCCAGGTCATTAGAGGGACATGTCACATGGGGGCACTTACCAAGGCAATCACTCAAGTCCTATCACTGTCCTGGAGCACTGACTGAGGTAGGAAGAGCACTCTTCCTAGAGGTTATACACCCCTGCCTTCAGGCTGTTGGGAGCCACAGAGTGCAAATATGAGACGGTTAGAATTTTAGTAACTCTTAAGTGCCCCCTCCTTAAAAAGGCCTTCCATGAAGTTCCCCTGCTCCACTGTTTCCTTCTTAACCTGTTTCCTTCCTAGCACTTACCCAATTTGTAATGTTATATTATTTACTTGTTTCTCTCTCTGCCTCCCCCACTAGCCTGTGCACCTCATGCAAGCAGAGATCTGCCTGTCCTTCCCACTTTAGGGTCCCCAGCTACCAGCTTTGTGCTTGGCATAGAGCAGTTGTTTAGCAAACGGTTGCTGAATGAATGAACCAAAGATAGCCAGGGAGAACATGACGTGATTAATGGCCAAGTGTGCAGAGTAACCACTGGAGGAATCTAGTGGGAACAAGACCACCTTTCTTGTTGTGGGTGGTCTGGGAAAGCCCTGGGGAGGAAGGAGTAGCAGCTGGGCCTGGAGAGCGAGAGATCTGGGAGGTGGGCAGGTTGGGGGCCAAGTCACCCCCACCAGCCAAGGTTAGTAAGCAGCTCTGTCCCAGCCCTTCTCCCACTTCTGTCAGAACCTGGTCTCTCTGGCTGTTGAAGCCCCTACCTGTCCTCCACAGATCAAGCCAGCCCCTGCTTCTATCTGACCTACAATCAGTGCTTCCATTGAGATGTGTGGCCTTTGGGGACATGTCTTCAGTCCTACAGCTGGCATTTCTCAGCTTTTCTAGCTGGGATGATGCCTTAAAATCCCCTGGTCTTCCCTATCCCCTCCCTGAGCAAGACAGACCAGAGCTGTCCTGGGAACCAGAGAAGTATGGATTTTCAGCAGGCATCCAGAACGTGGTCTGGTGTTGGTGAGTGCTGAATGTGGAGAACATCTTGACCCACAGATTTGAAGTCCTGCTCTGTTTGAGTTGGTCAGTGCCACTTTGTTATATGACAAGCTATTGGTAAATTCTTAGTTACACTGGCAGGTAAACCAGTGACTTAGGCTTCATCCTTTCCCCTGGGGCCATTAAGTAGTTTTCAGCATGTGGCATGGATCATTTGTTAATTATAATTGGGCCTCAGAGTCAGTAACCAGGAAATGACCACAGTAAAACATCCATAGGGCTGGGGGGGTGGGGGGCAGGAGAGTGGGAAAGAAAGGCTAGGGAGGAGAATTTTTTTTTTAAGATTTTATTTATTTATTCATTCATGAAAGACACACAGAGAGAAAAGTGGCAGAGATACAGGCAGAGGGAGAAACAGGCCCCATGCAGGGAGCCCAATGTGGGACTCCATCCCTGGTCTCCAGGATCACGCCCTGGTCCAAAGGTGGCGCTAAACCGCTGAGCCACCCGGGCTGCTGCCGAGAAGGAGGAATTGAGATAGATTGGTTGGTTTTACTTCCTCACTGTGTGACCTTCAGCAAGTGACTTCTCTGGGTTGTAGTTTTCTTGAAACCAGGATACCCCAGCCTCCCTGGGTGTTGAGAGGACTGGGCCTGTGTGGGTCCTGTTACCATTATTCATATGTTGGTGTGAGAAGTAGCACCAGTGATCTGCTCTTCAGATAGCCAGAGCAAATACCCAGGGAAACATTTAGACCAATAAACTGAATGAAGAAGAACAAATGTCTTCTTCTTTTTTTTTTTTAAACTCTTTTTCTCCCGCAGGTCAGTGACCACCAGCAGAAGAAAATTAGTTGTCAAAGATTTTACATATAAACCAAAAGTAATATGTTTAGGGACACCTTGGTGGCTCAGTCAGTTAAGTGTCTGACTCTCAATCTCAGCTCAGGTTTTGATCTCAGGGCCATGAGTTCAAGCCCCACATTGGGCTCCATGCTGGGTGTGGAGCCTATTTAACAAAACAAAAAAAAAAAAGTGTTTAAATTTAGTTTTTTTTAAAGAGTAAGATTAAATATTACCCTCACCCCAATTCATCTTAGAAACAGGGAACATGGGATCCCTGGGTGGCGCAGCGGTTTAGCGCCTGCCTTTGGCCCAGGGCGTGATCCTGGAGACCCGGGATCGAGTCCCACGTCGGCTCCCTGCGTGGGGCCTGCTTCTCCCTCTGCCTGTGTCTCTGCCTCTCTCTCTCTCTATCATAAATAAATTAAAAAAAATTAAAAAAAAAAAAAAGAAACAGGGAACATGAGGAAATCTCTCCCTAAAATTATAATTAATAGCGACTCATGTTTAAAGAGTGCCTACTAGGGCCCAGGCCCATATGATCCCTTTAATCTTCTGGATCATGTGCTTGTGTGGCATTCTGAACCTTTCCTTGTATATTCACGTATACTTTTGTGCTCCTAGAGAAGAATTTTATTTGTGTGTGTGTTTTATTGTTGGCATCATGATGAAACGTCATGATGATTGGAACATCATGATTTACTAAAACATCTTGGTGATTTTTCCTTGTTTGTGTAAGAAGGAAGCTCCTCATGAGTTGACACAGTTGCTTCCCTCCTGACAGCCCTATAAGCTGTTTTCCCTTGTTTTTTATAATAAGGAATTCACTTAGTCTTTGTACAGCCCTTTGAAGGAGGCACTAGGATGCTGCTCTCCTGGTACCAATGAAGAAGCAGAGATTTGGAAGTCCCCAAACCTAAGGGGTATGTTTATTCATGCTCTTGTTTCTCATGTCCTCTCGCTAGACCCAAGGTTCCATGAGGGCAGCCCCAGGTCTGTCTTGCTCAGGACCATATTCCCAGCACCAAGAATATTCAGTGACTGTTCATTGAAGAATAAACAGAATAAGCTGGGATCCAAAACCACATTTTATGACCAGTGATCCCATATAATCCTGTATACCCTAACCTCCCAGTTCTAGCATCTGTTTAGGACAGAGCTGGGCCTGTGGCAGGTTCTGCTGGATTCCTAGGGAGCCAGAGCCCACTTCCGTTTTCCTCTGTGGCTGACCCTGAGAGCCCCATTCCTATTCTATGTCCGTGTCCAAAACAGATTACCCACTGTCCAAAACAGTGTCCCAGCTGGTCTGTAAATACTCCATGAGCTGCTGCCTCATCACTGTGAGGTGCTGAGTCCAAACCTTTCCCCTTGTAGTGTAGACCCTGTAGCTGGCCTTGATTTGGCCATTCTGCTCTCTGTCTCCAGGGAGATCTGGAGCCCTGGGTCTAGACACTAGCCCTCTTGTGTTGAGTCCTGCTCAGGACTTGTGTATTTACTCCACAAATGAAAGCACAATCCTATCTCCTGGAATTACCTCTCAGTTGGTCTGGCGTGTCATTCTGGGGAATGGGACCACGAGGAAATAAGTTTTGGGGGACATGTTAGGCTGATCATCAGTGGTTGAATGGTAACCCCCATTTGTGGACAGCCGGGGCCCATTTCAAATTGAATTCCATGGGTTTGTGTGGTCCTAATGGCAAGATCCCAGGTCTGTGTGTGGGTAGAAGTGTTCCTCCTGACAAGAGGGGCCTGTGGCCCAGGCTGGAGCCCTTGCCCTCGCCCAGTGGGGTGTGTTTTGCTTTCCTCACTGGTGACATTTTGCTAGGTCTTCGTTCATTCCTTTGTCCTCAAACTTTTAGCTTAGTACTCAGCATCCCAAGCGTGGCTCTCACAGGCCCTTCCCTATCTACAACAAGAGTGACAGGAAAAACCTGAGCTAAATATAGGGGGGCAAGGCCAGCAGAAAGCCTGGGCTTTGGAGGCCTGGCCTTTGCAGTGACTCCGAGCTCCATCTGTCCTGGCTCACTGGCCTTAGGCAAGTCCTTGGGCCTAATTAATTTATTTGCATATATTGGGTGCCTGCTATGTGCTAGGCACTCTGCTAGCAGAATGTGAATGAGACACAGCGCTGCTTCCTAGGAGTCCAAGGTCTGAGGGAAAGAAAGAAAACAAACCAGGCAGGGCCAGGGCAGCCTGGTGGTGCTATGAATGGAGTAAAAAGGCTGGGATGTGGGATCCCTGGGTGGCGCAGCGGTTTGGCGCCTGCCTTTGGCCCAGGGCGCGATCCTGGAGACCCGGGATCGAATCCCACGTCGGGCTCCTGGTGCATGGAGCCTGCTTCTCCCTCTGCCTGTGTCTCTGCCTCTCTCTCTCTCTGTGACTATCATAAAAAAAAAAAAAAAAAAAAGGCTGGGATGTGTAAGGAAGCTTCTGTGGGAAGCAGCCCATACATGGGGCAGGGGTGGGTAGCAGCTAACCAGGCTCTCTGTGGTGGGACCTGTGGGGAAGAGAGTGTAAGTGAGCGAGTGCAGAAGGCCATCCTGCAATAGCATGAGCCTTGTCAGGCTGAGGACCAGGCTGAGCCTGTGGGTTTTGGCTGAAGATAACTGTGATCCCACTCCTGCTTGGAAAACCTCACCATGCAAGGAGGGTAAGAGGTGAGGGGTGTGAGCCAGAATCTGGAGCATGGGGAGGCTGTTGAAACCTGGCAAGTGGTGATAGCAGCCCCCGTTTCTTCCGCCTAGGATGGCTGTGAGGACTCAGGCGTTGGGGGGGGGGGGGAGCTTTTGTGAATTGAAAAGTGCCACATAGATGACAATTACCATCATACTGACTTTAATCTTGGTTGTGACCTTCCAGGGGTCCAGTGATTTTTTTCCATTATTTTGTATCTTTAGAGCTAGAGGGTAGAGCTCTGTTTCTCCACCATTACCTTCCGCATGTGTCCATTCAGTCCTGAGTAGGGTCCATGCCAAAGCCCATCCAGCTCCACAAGTCGACCGTCAGCCCCCTCCTGCTCCCACATTCTGAGATCTGAGGCAGCCTGGGCAGAGGGAGCTGTGCTTTGATTGCCCATGGTGACAACCACATGAGCTCCCCAAGTGCGGGTTGGCTGTCAAGTGTCAGCATCTCCAGCCCAATCAAGAGACCTGGGGAACTGGGACATGCCTATGGTGACAGCACCTGCTTCTCTGGGAAGCTGTAGCCAAGGGGCCTTGCTGGTTGAGACTGCTGTTCTGAGCCCCCGGCTTCTAGACCCACTGAATTAACAGCCTTCACTGGTTCAGATGTCTTTGATACTTACTTTGCCTTTTACCCAAAAATCTCTATCTTCTTGGCCAAGTGACAGGGCTGGGACTTGGGAGCACAGCCTCAACAGGGGTGTTAGTGTAGACCACGGTTACTGTGAGCTCATAACAGGACCCACATGTATGGGTGCAGTCCTTTCACCCCTCCCAGAATCCTTAACTGGGAGGAGACGTGGGGGCAATGGAGAAGAACTAGGATTTGGGCTTCAGGCAGCACTAGCATTGCAGCCTAAAGTTTCCCTAACCCCCGTGTGACCCTGGGGAAGACCCTTGACCTTGGAGTTTGCTTATTTGTAAGTGGGGCTTATAAGCCCTACCCCAGAATGTTGTGAAGATTCAATGACAATGATAATGGGTTTTTTTTTTGTAATTGAGGCATAGCTGACAACACAGTGTGACATTGGTTTCAGGTATACAACTTACTGATTCCACAACTCTTATGCTGTGCTTACCACAAGTGTAGCTGCCCTCTGTCCCCTGCAACACTGTTACAGTACCATTGCCTGTATTCTCTGCACTGTACCTTCCATCCCCCTTGTTCATAACGGGAAGCCTGTACTTCCCACTCTCCTTTACCCATTTTGCCCACCCTAATGATGCTCTTTTGGTAAAGGGCCTGGCCCAGGGCAGCTACCTGGGAGTTGTTGGTTTCCCCCTCTCTCCACTCTCCTCTCCTGTAGTAGAGCATGTTCTGTCCATTTTACTCTACATGTGAAGCACCGCTCCCTGTCCCTGGCCATCCTTTTATCAACTGCCTCATTAAATCTTCATTGTGGCCCAGAAGGTAGTCCTGCAACCCTCCTGGCTACTAGTGGGAGAAATGTGGTCTTGACTGAGCCCTCACTGTGGTAACACTGAGAGGGTGGGGACCAGCAGACCTCTCCCAGAGCACCAGCCCTTTCCTGGGCCTGGGGTCACAGAGCTGGAGCAGATGCCACCCCATTTGGTTGTGACTTCATCCCAGGGGTGACATAACTGAGCATGAGGTTAGGGAAGACTCTAGGGCAGGAGATGCAGATGATGCCTCTCTAGGGCTAAGTAGGAGCCCTTTGTGGGAAGGGCCATTCCAGCTACCGAGCTGAGCATGAGCAAAGGCGGTGGGATGTGGCCACGTGCTGTTTGCAGGAACAGGCTGTGTTCAGGGCTCCTGGGGTGTGTGGATGTGGTGCAGGGCAGAGTGGGGCACTAGACACTTCTGAGCAGGCAAGTGAAGGATTCATGTGTGTTTGTGTGTGTGTGAGAGAGACTGAGAGAGAGAGAGAGACCCTGAGAGACTGCCAGAGAGACAGACAGACACCGAGAGATTAAGAGGGGCCAGGAGGGGGACACCTGGGTGGCTCAGTGGTTGAGTGTCTGCCTTCAGGTTGTGATCCTAGGGTCCTGGACCAAGTCCCGCATTGCGCTCCCCACAGGCAGCCTGCTTCTCCCTCTGCCTATGTCTCTGCCTCTCTCTTTGTGTCTCTCATGAATAAATAAATAAAATCTTAAAAAAAAAAAAAAAAAAAGAGCCAGGATGATACAGGAGGCCTTCCATCAAGGGGTGGCAACGGGAGGAGACAAGGAGACTGAGTTGGAAGTCTGAAGAAGGAGATTAGCAGAACGTGGTGGTTGATTGCAGGAGAGATGAGTCCAGCCATTGTCCTGAGGGCAGCTCTAAAAAATGGGCTGCTCTGCAGGTCTCTGAAAACACAGAGGAACTGAGCAAGGGCTAGGGGAACCACCATTGTGAGTAAACTGGTTTATAACTCACTTTTCAAATAAGGAAAATGCAGCTTAGGGTAGGGAAAGTGACTTACATAGGGCCACACAGCCACTAACTCGCCCATGCTCTTTCTACTGTTCCTTGCCTAACTTCCACTGCCCAGACTGGGCAGAAGGGCTCTTGGTCTGCAGCTGCTGTGTGGCCTGAATCCCATGGCCTCTGGGAAATCCCTTCTCCTCAGCCCAAATGGAAAGCTTCAAGGTCAGAAGAGGTTGCCTCGGCCAGCCTACTACCATCTGGGGGCATCTCTCTGAAAAAGCCAAGCCTCCAGGCCAGCCTGGTGTCCACAAGATGCCTTCTCTGTGGAGGCAGGGGCAGGACACCCAATCAGGACTAGTGACCTTTGGTTCCAGATAGACCAAGCCAGCACACAGGGCTCTTTCCCTCCATGCCACCCTCTCCTGACACTTTATCATAAAAATTTTCACAGACACAGCAAAGTTGAAAAATTTAACATTGAACACCCAGGACCCAAGCCAGCAGACCACATTACATTTAAGTGTCCTGTCTCCCCGATGTTCTGTGCCCCCTTTCTCACTCTGTCCTAATTTCTCATGACCTGGACAGTCTTGAGGAGCACTGGCCAGGTATCCTGTAGAGTGTCCCTCCTTTGGGTTTGTCCCATACTTTTCTATAAGACTGGGGTTTGGAAAAAAATTAAAAAAAAAAAAAAAAAAAAAGACTGGGGTTTGGATTTTTTGAATGCTCAGCCAGTACATGCTAGCCACCTGATTTCATGCTGTTAGCCTTCATCATTTGTTCAAGACCATGTTTGTGGGACTTCTCCAGTAAAGAACTATTTTCTCCTTCCCTGCTCTGTTCTTTGGAAATGAGTTACCAAGTCTGGCCCACTCAGGCAGGGGTAGGGGGCAGACAAGAATTAGGTTCAAAAAAAAGAAAAAAGAATTAGGTTCCATCTCCTGGAGGAGGGCATGTCTGCATAAGTTATTTGGAATTCCTCTGTAAGGATTCCAAAAGGAATCCTCTCATTTATTTATTTATTCAGTCATTTATTGGCTGGTTGCTTTTAATTGATTTTTTAGTCAATGATATATGCATACATAATTTGCAATATTAAGGATTATAAGGAAAAAGAATAGCTCTCTAAGGCCTTAGATATTTGTTTTGGTTCTTCTAAATAACGTGTGCTTAAAAAAAAAAAAAAAAAAAAAAAAAGTGTGCTCTACTGTTTGTATCTCTTCATTTTTTTCCATTTTATATTGGATTGAACTATATGAACTTTCCAATACTCAACCATTTTTGATCTGCAAAAATGCCCGTTTTATATGGTTCAACCTAATCCCTAGTATTTTGATTTTCTAATCCTTGTGCAGCTGATTGTGTATGACACTGAAGTTGGTCCGTTTTGTTTTATTGTGAATTGTGACTTTGCATTTCACCCTCACCAGACCTGGCTTGGGGGTTAGCCCCCACCAGCTCAGCCACAGCTTCAGGCTCCCCATCCCCAGACCGGACACCTCGGGTCTGGGTGAAAAAGGGGCTACAGGCTATGAGGTCAGCCTTTGCTGTGGTAACTGACCCCGCAGGCGGCTGTGAGGAAAGGCCTCGGGCCCTGGGCTATCTGCTCCACTGATAGCCTCTGCTGCAAGTTCTCTGCCCTGTGGCAGACTGGACTCCAGGTGCCTCACTTTGCAGGGTCCTGGCCACTAGGCCAGCTCTCCTGGCATAGTCTTAGGCCAACTACTGGACACTCTGTGCCTCAGTTTCCTCATCTATTAGATAGAGGCCAGCCCTGGCGTTTGTCCTTAGCTCTTGTTTCAAGCCCCTCCATGTTCTTTTTGCCCACAGCATGAGGCTGCCCAGGACAGGGGTTTCTGAGGATCAGAGGCCAAGATCCCAGACTCAACTCAACCTCTGACCTGCTCTGTAGGCTCTAGCCAGGTGCTCCCCACCACTGCTCTGGGCTTCCATCTTCTCATCTGTGCAACAGGTGGTTGGGGCTGATGGTCTAAGAGGCCTCTAAGTGGCTGAGACCTGGGGTTGTGAGCCCCTCCTGCCCCAGGTACTGGAGGTCTTAGCATGTGATGGGATTATAAAATGGCACAAGTCCTTGTTCAGCTCTGGGCCTCTGTGATAGGGATGGTAGCCTGAGCTTCTAGGGCCTTTTTGATTCTGTGGCCCATATAGGAAAGGCAGACTGAGCTGGGCATGAATACCAGAGTGTCAGAACCCCTTGGGGACCCTTCCCAGTCCAGGGGAGGAGCCACAGTTATCAGGCAGTCATGCAGATGAAAGAAAAACTAATTTAAGATTAATGGGGTTAAGACCCAACCTGGGGGGTATGGGAGGGCTTCTCTAAGGAAATGATCCTTCCTGAGACCTAAAGGGTAAGCAGATGGTGACTGGATGAAAGGGAAGAGAACATTCCAGGCAGAAGGAACAGCAGAGATCCTGCAGCAGGAGGAAAGAGGCCAGTGTGACTGGAGCTGAGTGAGGTGGAGCAGGAGAGAGGGTGAGGCATGCACATGGATAGGGACCAGGCCCAAGGCCTCAGAGCCTCAAAGGAGTTTGATCTTCACCCTAAGAGCCTTAGGAAGCCTTTAGAGGACCTTTCAGGTAGGAACATGACCAGATTTGTTCTGAAAAGCAATCTCTGGCTGCTAAGTAGAATGGACTGGGGTTGGGAGGCTTGGGACCAGGGAACACAGAGAAGAGACTGCTGCTGTTTAGATGGCAGTGATTTTGTTCAGGGTGGTAGCTGTAAGGACAAGTAGAAATGGGTGAATTTGAGAGCATTTGGGAGATAGAACTGGCAGGTGAAGTATCAGGTGATTCTGTGGCCTCAGCACCTGGAAGGAAGATGGGGGGTATGGGTTCACAGTGGGAGAAGTAACTTTGACAGAGACTCAGCTGTACTGTGGAGGGACCTCTGGTTGCAGAGGTCACATTCTGGAGTTCAGAGGCCAGACCTAGGGATGGTGGCATAAACCCACAGGGGTGGGATGGATTGGGGTGATTTCTGAAGTGCAAGACCTTGCAGTGTGGGTAAGGGGTGCCTGAGCAGGGTCTCCCCCACACCTGCCCAGCCCCTCAGTGACCCAAGGTTCAGGGGGAGGTTCCTTAGAGCTTCTGACACCTTCTCTCTCCCCCCAGATCCTGCTCATCTCTGATTACTTCTATGCCTTCCTGCGGCGGGAGTACTACCTCACACATGGTCTCTACTTGACTGCCAAGGACGGCACAGAGGCCATGCTTGTGCTCAAGTAGGCCTGGCTGGGCACAGGGCTGCATGGACTTCAGGGGGTCAAAGGGCCAGAGGCTGGGCCCAGCCCTCTAGCCAGAGTTCCCAGCAGAGGAGTCCTCAGGCAAATGAGGTTCGAGTCCAGGGTTACAAATCTCTGGCACCAGAGGGGAGCCATGGCTGGCAGCAAGGCCTGTGGGGAATAGCCAGGAGCAACTCCACTAGGACCCCCACTTTTTGGCTCTGCATACCAGGGAACCCCCTCCATGCTGGAAAGGGGAAGAAGCAGGTGAGCAGGATTTGTTAGGTTGTGGCTACTTAATAAATCTTTTTTGTTATGAAATCTATCCTGGGCCCACACTGAACTCCTGGAAAGGGTGGGCTTGGCCCCTTATATCACCACGGTATACCACACACTGGTGCGAGTTTCCAGAATGAGCCCCAAGTCCACAGCACACAAAGCTGTTCCTAGTGAGCTGAAACTGGTATGAGACAGTGCCACCCGAAGCCCTACCCATTCCCCAAGCAGCTGGAAGCAAAGGGCCAGGCAGGCCTGAGCAATCTTTATTCTGCAGAGGAACAATGACCACAGATCCATACACCATGTCAAGATCAGGTGAGCCAAGGGCCAGTCCTTCAGGGGTGGGCAGGTCCAGGCAGGGGGGCAGCGCCTCAGGTGAGGGAGGGGCAGATGGGCAGGGGCCTAAAAAAAAGATAAATCACACGAGCAAGAGTGCTGGGGGCTGTTCCCCACCCTCCCCCATCCCAGCCAGCACCCAGGAGGGCATCCCTAACAATGACTGGCCCAGGATCCACCCAGGGGCAGAGTAGGTGCAGTTGGTGCCCCCTGGCTAGGGGGCCAGCATCCCTGCCCAGCCCAGCCCGGGCAGAGCAGTTCAGTTCAGGAGCCAGGAGTTCCCTGGGCAGAGCCTGACAGGGCACCCCCCCACTCCCAGGCCAACCACCCCCCCTACTGCTGGCTCAGAAGCCGAAGGTTTCCTGGGAGGCGTAGACCATGTAGAGGAAGCCATCATCATCCTTCTCCTGCTCATAGATGTCCGCGATGGGTGTGGACACGCTCACCATGCTGTGCTGGTTCACCAGCAGGAAGAAGGCCTGCGTGGGGTTCAGCTGCAGGCGGCGCCTGGGGTGGGCAGAAGAGCAAGCCAGTATGAGGGGACCTGGCTCCTGGGTGGGTGGAGCCCTACACCCCCCTTCCCCCAAAGGATTGAGGTGGCTTCACACCCATCCCAGCCCCTTCTAGGAGCCCTCACCTCTGACCTGACACTGATCCCAGCCCTGACCTTGACTATCCCAACCTCTCCAGAACAGAGATTTAAGGCCAGGCCCGGCCTGCTGGGGCCTCGCCCTCCCCCAGAAGGACCCAAGCCCCTTCTGACTGCTGCTGCCCACACACCGGATAATCTTGACCAACTCGCTCATGTTGACATGGTCTGGGACCAGGAACTTGGTCTTGTCCAGGACAGGCAGCTGCTTCTCACCCTTGTAGCGCTCGATGATCACCTAGGGGTGGGGCGGGGGATGCGTGAGCCCGGCGGGGCCTGGGGCCGCGGGGATGGGGGGTGGCGGGACTCACCGGGATCTTGCTGGGGTGCTGGTCGCGGATCTGCTGCACCTCCTTACAGCGGTCGGCTGCGGACAGAGGGCGGGCAGTAAGGCCGCGGTCCCGCTCGCCCTTCGCCCCGCCTGTCCCCGGCCCCGCCCCCCAACCCCCGCCCCCAGGGCCATCAGGCCCCGGGGCCTGGCACCCGCCGGCTGGGAGGCGAGGTCCCGGCCCAGGCCTGAACCTGCCTCACGGCCCAGGGGTCCAGCCCGAGTCTGACGTCACGGGGCTGACGTCGCCTGCGGCAGTGAGGGTCAGTCTCGCGGGGCCCCCTCCCCGCGCCCGCTGGCCGCCCGCCGGGCCTCACCGAAGGTCCGCCGCTGCTTGAAAGGCCGGTCCGAGGGCATCGCGCGGGCCCGGCGGGGCGCGCAGGCCGGGGCTCCGGGGCGCGCGGCTGGGGGCTTTGGCGGAGGTTCGGGGGCTCCGCGCCTCGCGCTCAAGGGCTCCGGGGCTCGAGCTGAGCCTGGCGGCGGTGGCTCGGGGAGGTAACTCGCCCGGGTGACGTCAGGTCACAACATTCCTTAAAGGGGAGGCCGGCGCGCCACTCCCATTGGGCCGACGCAAAACCCTCCCGCCCGGACCCGTGACGTCACGGGACAGAGCTGGATTCCCGGTCTGGGCCGCGAAGGGGCGGGGCTTCCTGGGCACGTCACAGTCCGGTGATGTCATGGGCTGCCGCCCCCTTTCCCCGAAGCCGGGGTTGAGCCACCTCTCGGCTCCCGCAGCCCGAGAGCCCGAGAGCGAGCGGGAGCCAGAGCCAGTCCCCAGATCGGCATCTTTCCGTTCCCACTGGTGCCAAGTCATCCCATAGGACACTCGGAGTCTGTTCTGTTCCAGCAAAGGTGCGAGGCACCGGGGGTGACAGCAGTGAACCCAAAGACCTTCTCGCCTTCGTGGAGCTCATGATTAGAGAAAAAAAAGCTAGGGTGAGGGGATTAAAACATGAAAGAGCAAGACACTAAAAAGGAACACAGGTTTTAGAAGGAATTTCTAGAATTAGAAAAACTATTGAAATTCAGGTCTCAAAGGATGAGACAAAAAAGTAGATTAGATATAGAAGATAAGCCACTGAACTGGAAAATAGATCAGAAGCAACTCACCAGAGAAACTAGGTGATGGGCAATGTAAAAGAGGAAGTGAGTCTTCTCACTTCACCAGTCCTATCACAGGCCCAATCAGAATTCCAGAAGGAGAGAAAAAAAATGGGAGAGGCAGTACCTGAAGAAGAGCTTACAAACTTCATTAAAGACCAGGATTCTCACATAAAATCCAAAGCGGGATAAATAAAAGTAGCATTTTGGCACTTTGTAAAGAATTTGCAGAACTCCAAAGAGAATAGAAAAATGGTGAGCAACTCAACTGGCAAACATGTGAGTAGATCTAAAACACAGTGGAACATGAACAGTGACGGTTAATCTGTGGAGTACAAAACAAGAAAGGACACAACTGGTAAGACTGGAGAGGGCAATCAGTTCAAGTGTTCTAAGATGCCTGATTTGAGGGGAGAAAGATAAAGATACTGATAATTGCCCAGCTTTGTAAACCAAAGTGTGTATTTCAGACACTTATGAGGGATCACTAAAGAATGGAAAGTGTAATGGCCAAAGCAGGAAAGGAGAAAAAAAGTAGTTAAAAGAATGGTAAATGATACAAAATCAGAGGTAAAAAAGATTTTACATTCACCTATTAAAACAGATGATCAAAAATTTTTTAAAAATAAAACAGATGATCAGGGCATGTGGGTAACTCAGTGGTTGAGTGTCTGCCTTCTGCTCAGGTCCGGATCCTGGGGTCCTGGGATCGAGTCCTGCATCGGGCTTCCCACAGGGAGCCTGCTTCTCCCTCTGCCTATGTCTCTGCCTCTCTCTGTGTCTCTAATGAATAAGTAAATAAAATCTTTAAAAAATAAAAATAAAAAAGAAATATACAAAGTGAGTAGCTATATACCTAAAAAAATTAATCCAGATGGTTTTCTAAGTGAACTCCTCCTACTCCTCCCAAAAAAACCTGCAGTAAACATCATACTGAATGGTAAAATACCATACTATATGATAAAATGTTAAATATTATTCCCTTTAAAGCCAATAACAAATTTTGAATTTTGTCATTGAACACAATGCAACATTGTATCAAGGTCCTAGCCAGAGCACCAGGCCAAGAAAAAGAAGAGAGAAGCATAACCATCACTCACAGCCAGAAGACCCAGAGGAATCCATGAACAACAGAAAACTGCTAACTAATATGAACGAATATCATACCATGTTTTAGAGAAAAATGGAAAAATGGGAACTCTATGCTGCTGATGAGGGTGTAAATCTTTTTAGCACAGTAGAGAGCAATTTGGCAAAATCTACCGAAACTGAAGATGCCTATATCCTAGAGACCAGGAATTCCCCTTGCTGTGTGCCATGTGAGCTCAAGGGAACATAGTTAAATGTGTTTATTGGAGCATTTTCTTCTTTTTTTTAAGATTTATTTTTATTTATTTATGGTAGACACAGAGAGAGAGAGGCAGAGACACAGGCAGAGGGAGAAGCAGGCTCCATGCCGGGAGCCCAATGTGGGACTCGATCCCGAGACTCCAGGATTGTGCCCTGGGCCAAAGGCAGGCGCGAAACCGCTGAGCCACCCAGGGATCCCCTATTGGAGCATTTTCTTAATGGCAAAAAAAAAAAAAAAAAAAAAAAAATGGGACCACCTAAATGTCCCACTGAATATCTTAGGAATCCCTTTAACAGAGCAACACACCGTGAGAGAGAGAAGGGGTCAGGAAACTTTCCCTTGAAAAGGCCAGACAGTAAATATGTTTGGTTTTGAGGGCATATAATCTCCAGCAACTACTCAATTCTGTTGGAATGTGGAAGTAGCCTAAGGCCCCTAATGGGCATAGTTGTGCCCCCAATAAAACTTTATTTGCTAAAACAGATTTGGCCTGAGGCCTTAGTTCTCTGACCTTTGGTCTAAAGCTGTGTCAAAATGGACAAATCTCACCAAGTTACAGGAGAGTGTGGTCAGAGCTATTGAGTGCGACTGAAAGAATTAGGTCGGCCATGGCCTTGGGGAAATGGTTACACCTCTCTTTTGTCTGACTAAGCCCTGGACTGAGGCTACAGTGGGGGAGGGCCTCCTCCCCCAAACCCCAAGGTCTGTGCTTGCTCTTACTCTTACTCAACCAGTTAGCTGGACTGACACTCCCTTCTCCAGTCCTCCTGTTTCTCTCCCTAAGGCTTCCTCCCTCTCCCCAATCTCCCTTGAATCCAAATGTCTACTCTACTTGAAAGCCTAGCAGACGTCTCAAATTTAGCTTCCCCCAAATGAACCTATGCTCTTCCTCTAAAATGTGCTCCCACTGTAATCTTCCTTGTCTCTATCCATCATTTTTGACTGCTTTCTTTCTCTCACTACCCACACATCCAATCCATGCCCAAACCCTGCTGGCCCACATTTCAAAATAGATCCAGAACCTGACCAGTTCTCACCACTTCCACCACGACCCTCAGGCGGGAGCCACCACCATTTCTCGCTTGACCACTGCCAGCAGCTCCCCTCTGGCCTCTTTGTTTTGACTTTGTGAGCCTCCGTTTGGTCTCACTACACTGACAGCTGTTCCTGTATCCCACTCATTTAGAGCAAAAGTCAAAGCTGAACAGTGGCCCGTGAGCCTGTGGGATCTCCCTTCCTGCTGCTCCTGGGGCCTCATGTACCCTCACCCTCACCCCCCTGGCTTCAGCTACACTGGCCTCCTTGCTATTCCAGGAACCCCGGACATGCTTGTGCCCCAGGGCTTTTCTGTACTTACTGGTCACTTTGCCTGGAACATTTTCCCCCAAGATTTCTGTGTGGCTCGCACTCTTGATTTTCCAGGTCTTCTCAGGAAGGCTTTCCTGAGTGATTTTATTTAATGTTTCAGCTCCCACCTCAGTCACTCCCTATCCTCCCTCCCAATGCCTTGCTTATCTTTCTGCCAGAACATCTATCACCTTCTAATATGCTATGTAATTTTTCTAAGCATTATGAAAATATTCAGGTATATGGAACACTTGAAGTCACTGTCCAGCGATCACCAATATTCTTACCAGTTACATTCTACACTCTTATGTTTGCTTTATCATCTGTATGTCCATCCATCCAATCTTTTTTTTTTTCTTTTTTAAGATTTTATTTATTCATTCATGAGAGACACACAGAGAGAGGCAGAGACATAGGTAGAAGAAGAAGCAGGCTCCTCGAGGACTCAATCCCGGGACCCCTGGACGATGCCCTGAGCTAAAGGCAGACGCTCAACTGCTGAGCCACCCAGGTGGCTCTCCATCCAATCTTTTTTTTTTTCCATCCAATTTTTTTTAATATATTTTTTAAGATTTTGTTTATTTATTCATGAGAGAGAGAGAGAAAGAGAGAGAAAGACAGGCAGAGGGAGAAGCAGACTCCACGCAGGGAGCCTGACATGGGACTCAATCCTGGGTCTCCAGGATCAGGTCCTGGGCTGAAGGCAGCGCTAAACTGCTCAGCCACCCGGGCTGCCCTCCATCCACTCTTTTTTATGCATCTCAGAATAAGCTGCAATCCAACATCTATTTATTTATTTATTTATTTATTTATTTATTTATTTATTTATTTATTTTTAATATTTTATTTATTTGACAAGAGAGCACTTGCCCACAAGCAAGGGCAGTGGCAGGCAAAGAGGGAGAGGTGGACTCCCCTGCTGAGCAGGGAGCCCCACTTGGGAACTCACCCCAGGACCCTGAGATCATGACCTGATCGGAAGGCAGCCGCTTAACCAGCTGAGCCACCCAGGTGCCCCACAACATCCATTTATGATAAAAACATATCTCAACATAGTAAAGGCTATATATATGACAAACTAATTTCTAACATACTCAACAGTAAACATTTGAGGGCTTTTCATTTAAGATCAGAAACAAGACAACGGGGCAGCACTGGTGGCTCAGCGGTTTAGCACTGCCTTCTGTCCAGGGCCTGATCCTGGAGACCCGGGATCGAGTCCCATGTCGGGCTCCCTGCATGGAGCCTGTTTCTCCCTCTACCTGTGTTTCTGCCTCTCTCTCTCTCTCTCTCTCTGTCTCTCATTAATAAATAAAATCTTTGAAAAAAAAAAAAGAAACAAGACAACAATGCCCACTCTTAACACTTTTATTCAAAACCATCTTGCAAAGTCTAGCCAGAGCAATTAGGCAAGAAATAAAAGGCATCCAAATCTGAAAGGAAGAAGTAAAACTACCACTATATGCAGATGACAGGATATTACATATATAAAAAGCCCTAAAAACTCCACCAAAAAACTGTTAGAACTCATAAATTCAGTAAAGTTGTGATACAAAATCAATATATAAAAATCTGTTGTCTTTCTATATGCTAAAAATGAACTATCAGAAAGAGAAATTAAGAAAACAACCCCATTTAAAATTGCATCAAAAAGAATAAAATACCTAGGAATAAATTTAACAAAGGAGGTGAAAAACTTATATACTAAAAATCATAGGGCATTGATGAAAGAAATTGAAGACATGAATAAATGAATATTCTGTACTCATGAGTTAGATGAATATTAAAATGTCTCTATACCCAAATCAATGTACAGATTCAATGCAATCTCTATTAAAATTCCAAAGGCATTTTTCACAGAAATAGAAAAAATGATTCTAAAATTTGTATGGAACCATAAGAGGTTCTGAAGAGTCAAAGCTGTCTTGAGAAAGAAGAACAAAGCTAGAGGTATCACACTTCCTGATTTCAAACTATATTACAAAGCTATAGTAATCAAAACAGTATAATATTGTTATTTTTTTTATAATATTGTTATTAAAAACACTTAGATCACTGGAGTAGAATAGAGATCCCAGAAATAAGCCCATGTATAGATGAACAATTAATTTATAACAAGGAAGCCAAGAATACATCATGGAGGAAAGGATAGTCTCTTCAGTAAATGATGATGGGAGGGCTGGACCACTACTTATACTGTAACAAAAACTAATTCAAAGATTTGAATATAAGACCTGGGGCAGCCCTGGTAGTTCAGTGGTTTAGCGCCCCCTTAAGCCCAGGGTGTGATCCTGGAGACCTGGGATCAAGTCCCACGTTGGGCTCCCTGCATGGAGCCTACTTCTCCTTCTGCCTGTGTTCCTGCCTCTCTCCTCTGTGTCTCTCATGAATAAATAAATAAAATCTTCAAAAAAAAATGAATGTAAGACCTGAAACCATAAAACTATAAGAAAGCATAGATGATAAACTCTTTAACATTGGTCTTGGTGATGATTTTAGGATTTGATACTAAAAGCAAACATAACAGCAAAAATAAGTGAGACTACATCAAATAAGAAGCTTCTGCACAGCAAAGGAAACCATCAACACAATAAAAAGACAACCTACTACCAAATAGGAGAAAATATCTACAAGTCATATATTTGATAAGGGGTAAATATATATATATTACATATATAATATATATCTGAAATATATAAAGAACTCATACAACTCAAGAGCAAAAAATCCAAAACCCCCAATCTGATTAAAAAATAGAGGACCTGAATAGACACTTCCAAAGCAGATATACAGAAGGCCAATAGACACATAGATGCTCAATGTCACTGATCAGGGAAATGCTAACCAAAACCACAATGTGGGGCAGCCCGGGTGGCTCAGTGGTTTAGCGCTGCCTTCAGCCCGGGGCCTGATCCTGGAGACCTGGGATTGAGTCCCACATAGGGCTCCCTCCATGGAGCCAGCTTCTCCCTCTGCCTGTGTCTCTGCCTCTCCCTCTCTCTCTGTGAGTGTGTCTCTCATGAATGAATAAATAAAATCTAAAAAAAACAAAAAAAAACCCACAATGGGATACCACCTCACACCTGGCTACCTGTTATCAACATGACAAGAAACAAGTGTTGGCAAGGGTATGAAGAAAAGGGAACACTTGTGCACTGTTGGTAGGAATGTAAATTTGTGCAGCCACTGTAGAAAACAGTATGGAGTTTCCTCAAAAATTAAAAGTAGGAATCTAGTAATTCCACCTCTGAGTGTTTATATGAAGGAAACAAAATCTCTAGGAAAGAAATACACATCCCTATGTTTATTGCAGCATTATTTACTATAGCCAAGATACAGAAACAACCTAAGTGTTCATTGATAGATGAATGGATAAAGAAAATGTGACACACACACACACACACACACACACACAAGAATATTCTTAATCCATAAAAAAGAATGAAATCTTGCCATTTGTGACAACACCGATGGACCATGAACTTACAGATATATGGAATCGAAAAAAAACAAGCTCATAGATACAGAGAACAGACTGGTGATTGCCATAGGTTGGGGAGTGGGGTGGGGCAAAATGAATGAAAGGGGTCAAAAGGCACAAACTTTCGGGTTATAAATAAGTCAAGGGGGGCCACCTGGGTGGCTCAGTCAGTTGGGCATCTTTTTTAAGTTTATTTATTCATGAGAAACAGAGCAACACAGAGACAGAGACAAAACTAATTAATTTTAGCTCAGGTCATGATCTCAGGGTTGTGAGATCTGCCCTGCATGGGTGTGTGTGTGTGATATTTATATCAAGGGGACATAAATATAATGTACAGCTTGGTGACTATGGTTAGTAATGTTGTAGTGTATATTTGAAAGTTGCTAAAAGTACATCATAAAAGTTCGCCATCATAAGAAAAAAAATTGTAATTATGTATGCTAATGGTGTTTAACCAAACTTATTGTGGCAACCATTTCACAATATATGCAAATACTGAATCATTAAATTGTACACCAAAAACTAATATAAATATTATATGTCAATTATATCTCAAAAGAAAAAAGGAAAAAACCCAGTAAGTTGCAGACATCTGTTTACCTCTAAACCCTTCACATTCATATCAATATGTGTTTTGGGTAATTTTTTTTCATTACAGGGTTAACATTTAAATATAACAAAGCACAGATGTTAAGTGTGTGAGGAGTTTTGACACCGTACAGCCCAAACTCCTACAAAAATACTGAACACTACCATCACCTCTTGAGAAAGTTCCCTTCTGCCTCTCCTCAGTCCATTTCCACCCTCACCTCAAGATGTAACCACCATTCTGAGCTTTTCACTATAGGTTAGTCTCAGCTGGCTAGAACTTCATATAAACGGACCCATACAGTACATGCTTTTGTATCTGGCTTCTTTACCTCAATATGAACCTCTTGTCATTACAGACCTCAGTAGACCGTTTATTTTTATTGCTGGGTAGTTTCCATTGTGTGGATGTAGCACAGTTTGGTCATCCATCCTCCTACCAACGGACACCTGGACTGTCCAGCTTTTGGTGATTACAATAAAGATGCTATGAACATTCCTGTAATAGTCTTTGTGTGGATATACTCATTTTATTTCACCTGGACAAATATCTAGGAGTGGAATTGCTGGCTTATGAGGTGTGTGTTTGGTTCTGTAAGATGTTACCAGATCTTTTTCTAAAGTAGTGGTTCCATTTTAGATCCTAATCAACTTATATGGGAGTTCTAGTAGCTCTGTACTCCTATAAACATTTGGTGTTGTCAGATGCTTTAATTTTAGCCACTCTGGTGGGTGTGCAGTGGTATTTCATTGTGGGTTTAAATTTGATATGGTGTATAATTATTACAAAAATCATTTTATTTTTCCCTCCCACTAATATTTAAGCCCCTTAATGGCAGCATTTTCCATATGTTTGGTTCCTGCTCTATCCCAGCACTTAAACAGAGGGTGCTCGCTAGATACTTGCTGGATGAGGACCTCCACTCTGGGCCTGCCCAGTGCTGTTTCTCTGGGTTGCTGCCCATCTGAGGGTCTGTCTCCCCCTCTAGACCATGTGGAGGGACTGAATCTGGGCCAAGCTCTGCTGCCGGGTGCTAAGGAGATCCGAAAGGACCGTTTGGGGCAGAAAGCTGGCCTTGGGTGGCCGTGCAACGGCCCGGCCTGGGTGGCCACCAATTGCTGTGTGACCATGGCAGGCTCTTTCTTGAAGCCTCTGTCTTTTCCTTTACATAGTGGCCGACAGACGTAGGTCCAAAGTAGCTTTACCATTTACTGGAAAACTTGGAGCACATTCTTTCCCCTTGGAACCTCAATTTTATCACCTGGAGATGCTAGCAGAGTAGGCTCTGAGGTCAAGGATCAATATCAAAGAGTGACCAAGAAGGCACGGAATTCTGGGGAAACAGGGCCTGGATCAGGTGGCCCAACTTTAGCACCCAGTGCTGTGATATCTTATTTAAGGCAATGAACTCACTTGTAAAATGGGAGGACCTCACTTTGGGAGGACCCAGGAGGATTGAAGTCTGAGACAGGGTTGTTATCTCTGAGTGAGGATTGGTTGTTCCTGTTTACAGACTCTAAATTGAATTTTTCAAAGGCTAGAGGGAAAGAAACTGGCCCAGGGGTCCCCAAGTGTCTACGCTCACTCTTCAAAGTCTCTCTGGCATCACTGGGAAGTATAGGCCATGACGACCAGTCCCACTGCCCACATGGGGCCGCCCTCCCTCTGTCCCCTCCTTTCCCTCTAGCCAGGGGCATGCTCACCCCGCACCCGCCCTCCCTGAGTGACAGGGCCAGGGTTGTTCCTTTTACCCTGCCCTCCCCACACCTTCAGAGCTGGCCAGTCACCTGCGGAGGTGGCCTCCCCTTGGCCTTTCCAGGCTCTGGCTGCACCTGAGGCCTCTCATCCTGCCATGGCCCTCATCTCTCTTCAGCCTGCTCATGTCCTCCTGGGTCAGGTCTCCCTTCACAGCCATTACTGCCTTCAACATGTCAGTGGCTACCAGACCCCTACTTCCAGCCCTGACGCCCTGACTTCCCCTCAGAGCCTCAAGTCTGGATCGTGCCTCCTGAGCAAAGTTTGCCTCGGAATGTTATTCTTCTCAAGCTTGAAACATCCAAGTGAAGCCACCATCTTCCCCAGTATCCGACCTCCTGCTTATCCCCCTGCCCTCACATCCCATCACCCCGGCCTGATCCAGGCCTCAGCTGGGCGCTCCCCTTCACGCACCCACCTGTCACTCTGTGTCCTCTCAGCCCCATCTGCCCCTCACAGCCCTCCCCGCTGTCACTCCGCCCGCTCAGCTTGGGCCGCACTTCCCTGGTCTCAGCCTAGACCACACCTCACCACCACCCTTTGAACGGACAAGATTTCTACTTCACCCTTGGTCAGTCACTTCCCCACGAGCCTCCATGTTCTCTTGCCCAGCACACATTCCCAGCCCACTGCTACGACCACTTTCTCCTGGAAGTTCTTTCTTCTCTTGGCTTCTATGGAGGAAACTGCTGACTCTTACCCCTTGGAACACAACCCTGAATGTCTCTTAGGGCAGCCAGCTTGATTTCCCAGCTTCCACTGCAGTTAAGAGTGACAAGATGACTAAACTTCTGTCCACAAAACGTAAGTGTTGTGGGACAAGAGCGTCCTACCGGACATGGTGGGCATCTACAACAAGCAAGACCCCAGACCCGGTGGGAAGCAGGCCTGAGGTGATCAGCCACCACCTGGGCCAGTATCACCTTCGCCTACGATCCTGTGAAGCCCCCGGGCCATCCCCTCCTTTTGCTTCATCCCCTCTCAGGTAGCCTGCTTGGTTGCTATAAAGGCGTAGAGTGCTCTTAGGGGGAGAAAAAGAGTGGAAAGTGCTCTCTCTGTGGGACTTCTGGGAAATCTCCTTAGAGGGAAAGAGTACAACCTTCTGTACCCATCCTCCGTCAGCTGCCTGAAACTTGATGTGATGGCTGGAGCTCCAGCAGCTATCTTGGATCACAAAGACAAGGGCCATGCGGGGGGGATGGTGGAGCTAAAAGCTGAAAAGAGCCTGGGTCCCTGATGACTTTGTGGAGTCACCATGCCAACCCTGGGCTGCTGACTAGACAAACTTTTATCTTGTTTAAGCCCACAGTTACTTTGAATTTTCTGCATCTTAATTAAATCCTAATCCAAAGAGCGTTCGCCTCAATTGACTCTCTGGGCCCCCCTCCCTCCCTCCCTCGCTCTCATTGTCTGCAGGCGCCTGCTCCTGGAGCAGAGCTCTGGAGGTGAAGAATCCCTGGTGATGCCTTCACACCCCCTCTCCCTTTTCATTCACTCTGTCACTCTGGTGAATTCATATAAAGCTCTTGGCTTTAATCACTGGCTTATGGCCCAAGTCTGTTTGTCCAGCACGGACTGGCAGAATAGTGTATTCAACAGGGTGTTCAACATGATCAGACCCATGGATGTCTGATAGGCCCAGGTTAAGCAGGCCATTTCAAAATGGTTGATTTTGTCCCTCCAGTGCTTGCTTTGGTAGCACATGTACTAACACTGTCCCCTCCAAAATTGCTCCCCATCTCAATGAGTGGCAGGACCTGGTTGCTCAAGCAAGCACCTCAGAATCCCCTTGAGGTCTTCTTATTCCTTCCCTCCCACCAGTTCAGCAAGTTCTGATGCTCTCCTTGGGAATCCCCCTCCTACACCCCAGCAAGGACCCCAAGTTACTCCTCTCACCCAGGCCACCATCAGTGCTCACCTGGCTGACTGAGTTCCTGATTCCACTCAGGTTCTGCATTCGCCACAGAGCCACCAGCATGAAAGATACGTGTACAATTTTAAAAGATTGTAGGAGACTTCCAAGATAATTTATGCTTGCAACAGGTTCTCTTTGGTCTAGCTCTCCAGATTCCCCCTGGAGTTCTAGAATATTCTCTTCATTCTTCAGTTATTTCAGTGGAAAAGGGCCAGAAGCACTCACTTATCCTATTATAAGCATAGCTTTAGGTTATTGCAAATGCTCAAAATTTAACTTTTACCCAAATAATACTGATAACAATAAAAAGTCAAATAACAATTTAACTACTTATTGCTATTTCTTCTAATATTTATCTTCATGTTTCTTTCTCCTCCTCCTCCTCTTTCTCTTCCTCCTCCTTCTTTTTTTGAAAGAGAGAGAAAAGCAGACTCTATGCCCAGCATGGGGCCCCAAGTTGGGTTTGAGGTCACAACCCTGAGATGATGACCTGAGCCAAAATCAAGAGTTGGATGCTCAATCAACTGTGCCACCCAGGTGCCCCTCACCTTCATGTTTCTAAGCACCAGAGTTGTCCTCCTATTTCTTTAGTTCTTACACTGGAAGGGGATTCGACTCTTGCCCCTCATCACTCTTCCCATCCCTCAGCAGCTATAGCACCATTCAGGGTTTTCTAGTATTTTGCCTGTATAACTATGCACAGCTGAACCACAGGATATGTCCTAAATTTGCTTTTTATTGTACAATTTTTTTATTTCTGGGAGTTTGGGCTTACTTTTTTGTTGCTTTGTTTTGATTTTCATGCTCCAATATTAAATTATCCTTAAATTTGTTGAAGAACTAAAAATCTCTCGCAATCTATTCAAATGGATCAAATAACCTATCAGTTTTTTTCTTCTTGGAAACACCTTTCTCCCCTATTTAGGACTTCTCTCTAGGCTTACTGCCCCAGGCCCCTCACCATTATCCTGAGATATCCCTTTTGTGTCTCTCATGTTGGAGTCTCAAATTGCCTGAAGCCCATGTTGTACTTTCTTTGCTTCATGCCCTGATTTTGATGTACATTCTTCAGTAGCTTCCTGAGAAAAGTGCATGGCAGACAAATACATGTGATCTTATATGTCTGAAAATATTTACCTGACTCTCAGACTTAACTAATAGTTTGGTTGGGAATAGAACTCAAGGTTGTAAGTAATTTTTTTAATCAGAATTTTGAGGGCATCACCCATTCTGTTTCTAGTGATGCTGTTGGTCCAATGCTGTTGTAATTTCTAATCCTGGGCACCTGTTTTTCTTCTCTCTCTGGACTGTGTATGTCCACAGTGTTCTGAGAGCCATGATGATGGGGCCTGGTATGGGTCTTTATATTTACCTATTTTTTTATTTTTAAAAATTCCTTTTTTGGGGATGCCTGGATGGCTCAGTGGTTGAGCATCTGCCTTTGGCTCCGGGTGTGATCCCGGAGTCCCGGGATTGAGTCCCACATCGGGCTCCCTGCATGGAGCCAGCTTCTTCTCTGCCTCTGTCTCTGCTTCTCTGTGTGTGTGTCTCTCATGAATAAATAAATAAAAATCTTTAAAAAAGAAAAAAAAATTTTTTTTAAATATTCATGAGTTTAATTGCTCTGAAAATAAAATTAATTGCTCTGAAAAAAAAATTAATAACTCTGGTCATTCAGATCTTTTGATCTGGAAACTTAGGGCTTTAGTTTGGAAATTTTTCTTAGAGTCTCTTGTTGATAATTTTCTACCCTCTGGAAGTGCCTGGATGGCTAACCAGTTAAGCATCTGCCTTTGGGTCAGGTCATGATCCAGGAGTCCAAGGATTGAGCCCTGTATCAGGCTCCCTGCTCAGCAGGAAGTCTGCTTCTCCTTCTGCCCCTACTTGTACTCTCTCTCTCAAATAAATAAATAAATAAATAAGATCTTAAACATTTTTTTCTACCCTCTGTGTTTTCTTTCTAGAACTTCTGCTAACCAGATGTTGAATATCTCAGATGGATCCCTCAATTTTCTTAACTTTTCCATTTTCTCCTTTTCCACTTTTGGGGAGAGTTTCTCAACTTTATCTTGCAACTCTTCTGTTTAAATTATTCCCTTCAGGGACGCCTGGGTGGCTCAGCGGTTGAGCGTCTGCCTTTGGCTCAGGATGTTGATCCCATGTCCGGCAGACGCTCAACCACTGAGCCACCCAGGCGTCCCACAAAGGAAGATTTTAAAATAAGAACAAGTTACAGGCAATATGTTTCTTTTGTCCATGTTTTCTCTAAGTATATTTGAAAACTTAATACTATTTGAAAGTCAAACAAGTCTTGTATGTCAAGAAAGTTTTAAAGTCCAGATTTTTTTTAATCGTGAAATTCCTATTTCATTTTGCCTTTTTTTTTTTTTTTTAATTTATGATAGTCACGGAAAGAAAGAGAGGCAGAGACACAGGCAGAGGGAGAAGCAGGCTCTATGCACCGGGAGCCCGACGTGGGACTCGATCCCGGGTCTCCAGGATCGCGCCCTGGGCCAAAGGCAGGTGCCAAACCGCTGTGCCACCCAAGGATCCCCTCATTTTGCCTTTAAGGGAAGTTTTAAATAACACATTTCTTGTGAACTAGGAAGTTAAAGTCTAATAATTTTCATCTCAGTTTCTGCTGAACCTCCAAGGCAATAGTGGCCACATGCTAAGAGAAGAGCAGGACTAATGCAGGAATGCAAAACAAGGTGGCCCAAAGTGAGTCCAGACTTCAGTCTGATTGCTAGCCTATAAGAATTGGACGCTAGGGATCCCTGGGTGGCGCAGCGGTTTGGCGCCTGCCTTTGGCCCAGGGGGCGATCCTGGAGACCCGGGATCGAATCCCACGTCGGACTCCCGGTGCATGGAGCCTGCTTCTCCCTCTGTCTGTGTCTCTGCCTCTCTCTCTCTCTCTGTGTGACTATCATAAATAAAGAAAAAAAAAAAAAAAAAAAAAGAATTGGACGCTAGAGGAAGATTGTTAGAAGCCGTTGATATGCTTTGTCTCCACCCATGAAGGGAGGTGGTGGATGATGCTGTTTCACCTTGAGTTGACAGGCAGAGTGTGTAGAGTGGAACCCTGAGAATCAGAGGCCAAAAGGAAAGTTATAAGGGGGGATCCCTGGGTGGCTCAGCAGTTTTGAGTCTGCCTTCAGCCCAGGGCATGATCCTGGGGTCCAGGATCAAGTCCCACATTGGGCTCCCTGCATGGAGCCTGCTTCTCCCTCTGCCGGTGTCTCTACCTCTCTCTCTCTCTCTCTTTGTGTCTCTCATGAATAAATAAAATCTAAAACAAATAAAAAAGAAAGACAGAAAAAAAGAAAGAAAAAGAAAGAAGAAAGAAAAAGAAGAAAAAAAGAAAGAAAGAAAGAAAGAAAGAAAGAAAGAAAGAAAGAAAGAAAAAAGAAAGAAAGAAGAAAGAAGAAAAGAAAGAAAGAAAGAGAAAGAAAGAAAGTTAGTTATAAGGGGCCAGCCAGGGAGCCCACAGCATCCAAAGTAATGGAATGGCAGGTAGGAGGACAGTAGACAGGTCTTGAAAAGTCTTGAAAGAGGAATCAGAAGGACAAGTTTCAGCTTTAAACCTATGTCAGGCTTAGAGAGCCAGAACCAAGTTCACAACAGTGTTGGTAAGGCGAGCACCTTCCTCTCCATCTCACTCCCCTCTTAGCAACATGGGGCAAAAGAGGGGACAGCACAAAGGCTCCAAGTGCTTGCTGCCTACCCTCACCCCCCACCACGGAGGGCAAGGACAGCACTGGGCTGAAGGTGAGTCCAGGTCAGTCTCCATCTCCAAATTCAGTTCAAAGGTTTTGTTACATTGGACCAGACACATTACTTGCCAACAGGAGGGCCTTCAGTACCCAAAAGTAGTGAGCGAAGCCTTGAGATTTGCCAAGACATTCCATCCAGAGGCAGGGGAAGAACAAGTCCTGGAGAATAAATTTGAAGATAGTGGGAGAAGTTGCCTTTTGATCCAACTGAGCTTGTTTAACACAGTTGACGTAACATTTCATGTTCTGTTATTTTCCTTTGCAACTGAATATGATTGATCAGCTTAAGTTCACCGGCATTGGATTGTGGCTCTACTGATTTGACATGTTTGGCGATTTCATGATTTCTACCTACTGCAACAAATCAATGAGATCTGCATTTCTTTTTAACCCCTGGTAATTCACCAGAACCTGAATTTGATGTGGAAAGATGGTTTGGGATTCTCAATGAAAAAATGTACAAAAGTACAGTTGGTTTGAGTCAAACATACATAAGAGGAGGAATCCTGTAATTCCTAGGTTTTTTTTTTTTTTTTTTTTTTAAGATTTTATTTATTTGAGAGGGAGAAAGAGACAGAGCAAGCTGGGCTGGGGGCAGAGAGAGGAAGAAGCAGACTCCCTGCTGAGCAGGGAGCCCAACTTGGGGCTTGATCCCAGGACCCTGGGACCAGACCCACGCTGAAGGTAGACACTTAGCTGACTGAGCCACCCCTGCAGTATTTTAAAGGTTTATTTTTATTTTTGGAGAGAGAGGGAGAGCACACACCCATGAGCAAGAGCAGGAGGAAGGGGAGACTCTCAGGCAGACTCCATGCTGAGTGTAGAATGAAACCTGATGCAGGGCTCAGTCCTAGGACCCGAATGAGCATGACCTGAACTGAAATCAAGCGTAGGATGCTTAACCAACTGAGCCGTGCAGTGCCCCTCTAATTCTTGCAGTATTTTAAAAACAATTTCTTGGAGAAAAGGCAATACCAGCTCACAGAGGAACATGAGAATTCCCAGACACAGTGGCCAGGTGCTGAGGTGGATGGCTAAATGATGGATGGAGCTGTACCCTGGAGGGAACTGAAACAGAGGTTGCCTCTGGGGATTAGGGATAGAGACTGGCTGGGGAAGCAGCAGGAAGAGTTTTCTGGGGTGATGTGATCTTGAAAAGGGGGCTCAGTTGGCTTGTAAGTACTTGCCACATAGGTGGCGCATCTAAGATTTGTGCATTTCACTGTACATTAATTTCACCCACCCTCCTAAAAAGGTAAACTAGTTAATAACATGCATGTTTAAGTGTTTAGGAGTATGTACTGTCTGCAGCTGTACCTTGAAATGTATCCAAAAGCAGAATGGATGAAGGAATAGTTACATGATAAAGAGATGTAACAGAATGTTATAGAATTAAATGGAGGGCATAGAATTATTTCAACTTCTCTGTATGTTTAACAATTTTCACAATGCTGGCAGCCTCATATTATACTGGCAAATGGACTTCTGAAACCCAGAAGCCATGCCCTTCTCTATGCCCAGGGCCGTTGTCAGCTTCTAACCTTAGTAGCTATTATATTCCCACAAACTTGTTAAGTACAGAAACCCTAGTGTATTTGCATGTGTCTACTATCATTACACATTTATTTATTTTCTTAAAGATTGATTGATTGATTTAATTAATTAATTAATTATGATAGACATAGAGAGAGAGAGAGGCAGAGACACAGGAGGGAGAAGCAGGCTCCATTCAGGGAGCCCGACGCGGGACTCCATCCCGGGACTCCAGGATTGCGCCCTGGGCCAAAGGCAGGCACCAAACCGCTGAGCCACCCAGGGATCCCTCATTACACTTTTAAAAACCTAAGTTCTTACATCTGAAGATGAGTCCAGGGAGTTTCACGCATTGTATCGCAAACTGGAATGCATCCAAAGTGGGCTTCCCGTATGTGAAGAAATCCCATTGTTCAGCAGTCATCTTGTCTTCCCCAAAGCCAGACTGAGCCTAAACCTTCCTTAGGACCTTGAAGGAACAGTTTAGGAGTTTTAAGGCAAACAGAAGGGTGTAGGAGGAGGATTAAAAAAAAGAAAGGAGGGTGAGGTCTCCAAGCCCTTGCTCTGTAACCAGACCACTTTGTTTCCCAGACAGAGCCCCTCCCTTCTTTTAAAACCTGACTTTGCCACCAGGTAATTGACCAGACTATCCTTCTTGGAGTATTCAAGCCAGAAGGACATAGGAAGCTCAGACTTAGATCCCAGCCTCAAGAAGCCTCTGAGAACAAAGAGGATACCAGTGGCCATATCTCACATTCATTCATTCATTCATTTATTCATTTATTTATTTCATTCCATATCTCACTTTTAAAACTGAATCTGAGATCATTACTGATCCAGGGTCATTTTGCTCTGGTCCTATAATTACCCTTGCCTCAGGTGTGCTTCCTGAGTCTACTGGGACAGAACAAACCTGCAGTATTTTCCCAGAGAATCCGTTTTCTTTCTTCTTTTCTTTTTTCTTTTCTTTTCTTTTTTCTTTTTCTTTCTTTCTTTCTTTCTTTCTTTCTTTCTTTCTTTCTTTCTTTCTTTCTTTCTTTCTTTCTTTCTTTTCTTTCTTTCTTCTTTCTTTTCTTTCTTTCTTTCTTTCTTTCTTTCTTTCTTTCTTTCTTTCTTTCTTTTCTTTCTTCTTTCTTTTTTTAAAGATTTTGTTTATTTATTCATGATAGTCACACAGAGAGAGACAGAGAGGCAGAGACACAGGCAGAGGGAGAAGCAGGCTCCATGCAGGGAGCCCAACGCGGGATTCGATCCCGGGTCTCCAGGATCGCGCCCCGGGCCAAAGGCAGGCGCCAAACCGCTGCGCCACCCAGGGATCCCGAGAATCCGTTTTCTTTGGAGATTTGGGGAAAATTATTTGAAAGGATTACTGCTATTAAGACAAATATGGGTATATTATGGAGTAGAAAATCCCTATTATCTTTCACTAAAAAGGGAGATTTTAAAAAAATTTTGCCCTGATAACCTACGCCCCCAGGCTCTCAAGGGTACATCTTTTACTTCCCTGATACCATTAAGGAAACTTTTGCTGGAAAATTTAGAAAAGTATTTTTGCCAGATGGAAGAATTCACTGTAGACAAAGGTTACTTTTGGTGAATGAAGGACAACTAAGGGGGATTTCAAGGTTTATACTGTGCAGTTTTAAATCTCTCCTCTATAACAAGAAACAAAAGACAAAAAGAAAAACCCAATAAAACATAAATACATGTGGTTTCTGGGGGACAAAATCCCAAAGTGCTACTGGATGGATGATGTAGTGGCCTACAGCCACTAGTAGCAGGCACATTCTGGGACCCAGCTCTCACACACCCACACCAGAATCTGAGGGAAGGAAGGCAGACGTTCACCCAGGATGAGCTCACTCAGGTAAAGTGGCCCAGTGGGGAATTCTGAGAAGAAAGTGCAGAAAAACAACAGAGCTTTTGGAGTCAGAAACTGTGTCACAGTTGTGAAGCCTCGGGCAAGTCATTCTCTAGACTTCAATCTCATCTTTAATATGGCTTTAACCCTGCCTGCAGGGTACTGTGAGGATGCTATAAGCCAAGGTATATAACACACCTAGTGTATTCTAGGTACTCAACAACTATCACTCCTTTCGAATCCCCAGCAGTGTAGCAGAAAAAAATCTTTCAAAACATTGATGGGAGTGGAAAATGATAAGAGGGGTGGCGAGGGATGAGGGCCCAGAAACCAGGATACCAATTATAAACTGGACTCAACTCAGCAAGTGTGGCCACAGGTGCAATAGGCAGCAGGCCTCCCTGAACCATAAATACCATATGCCATGGTGGCTGGAGGCAGCACTGGGGCTCAGCCTTTAGACCATGTGATTACACAAGAAAAGAAGGAGGCAGAGAGGCCTTTTCAACCTAGTGTTTAAAGACACACAGCAGAGTAAGCATTTTAGTTATTTTTAGTTAAAGAAAAACAGACTTTTCCAAGGGTAACAAAGTGAACTGAAGGTCAGATGGAAGGAAGCAGGGTGTGTGGGCTGTTCAAAGCTCTTGCTCCAAAATCTGGAGGCGAGGAAAGAAGGTCCTCCCAAGAATTCAAGGGTGACTGGCCAGCAGAGGGATGACTTTGATGACTTTGGGCACTGGATCAGTCTAAGTAGGCTCTAAGGTGATTTCCACCTGCTAGTTGGTTGACATAATTAATATTATCACTCTTAGGGGCTATTACATTAAGGAATGACGCAGGAAGCCAAGAGAGTGGCTTATTCAGTTGGATTCTGAATCACAATCAGGAAATAGTCTTTATCTGCAAAAGAGAAAAATGAAAAAATGAATCACTAAATCATTAAATCACCGAACCATAAAAGGAGAGGGAAACAATAAAAAGCATCAATGCTTCCAACTGTTGGGAAAACAGAAGATGAACCTGCAAGCTTCCCATGGGGGCTTCTGCAGTGTGGCTGCTGGGAAAGCCGAGCCCCTCCCACCCGCAGCAATGCCCTGCAGGGGATCCTCTTTTCTAATCTTCATGGTACCACATGGTGCCAACAGGAAGGTAGGCATATCATCCCTATTTTCTGGGTAGGAAAACTGAGGTTCAGAGAATTAATTAGTTAATTAATTAATTATATTTTAATTTTTTTAAAACCCCAGAACATGTGTGCATATCTGAGTCTGATTCTTTTTTTTTTTTTTTTAAGGATTTAATTTATTTATTCATGAGAGACATGGAGAGAGAGGCAGACACAGACAGAAGGAGAAGCAGGCTCCATGCAGAAAGCCCAATGTGGGACTTGATCCCAGGACCCCGGGATCCCAACCTGAACCAAAGGCAGACACTCAACCACTGAGCCACCCAGGCGTCCCCAGGCACCCCTAATTAAGTTTTTTATTTTAATTCTAGTATAGTTAAAATTATTTACATTTTTAACAAGTTCCCAGGTAATGCTGATGCTGCAGGTTCTGGGACAACCACGAGATTAAGGTTGCTCTTCATTTTATTTTAGAAATTAGAGAAGCAAGGCATTTCAATTTTGTCCACTTAAACCACAAACATTTATCAAAGCTTCCATATGCCTAGCCCTGGGACAACCACTTCTCACATGGTACCTCAGGAAATCTGTTTTTGAGACAGATACTAGTTTTCTACTTTGAGTCTCAGAGTTAAATGACTTGCCCAAATCAAGGCAAAAACACTAGCTACCAGGGTTTGACCCAGAGGCTCTGAATGCCTCTGGTCTGCCCTCTGCTGAAGAGGGGAGAAATGGCAGGACCTTGGCCTTATCTGCTTTGTGTGTGCGGATTCAAACCTAAGTTTGCTTCTTCCCATGACAACAGGCTGTTGCAGATAGGAAGAAACAGATTTCATAAGACTAACAGTTCCATGGCTAAAGCAATCTAAGTTAAAATCACTTACAAATAAAAATAGAGATAACTGACAAGCCACCAAAAGAAACAGACACAAATAGCAATACTAGTGTCTTTTCTTCCAAATACCAAGCTCTAAATTCAATAATATCATTCCAAGTACTTTGTAGGAAGCACAGTGTTAAAGCTTGCTATGCTGCACTACCCAGGCTTTATATTAGTGAGGTTAATAACTGAAAAGCAAGTCTGTCTTAAAATGTCTTTTCACATGGGCTATTCTGGGCCAGGAGAGGGTGAAATTTGGTTCACATATGGAGGGCCAAACTGTCTGAAACTACTTGTTGCTATTTGTGGTCCAAGAAGCAGCTTCTCAGTTTGATCAACTAGAAAGATCAGATGGGAATAAAGAGACGGTGGACTTCCTTCCTGGTCAGGTTGTTCCTTCCTTCGAGGTTGTTCCCATGGTGTGGAGTGCTAATTACGGTTCTCGAAGGACCAACCTCAAACATGCAGCAACTAGGCCTATTCTATGCTGGGGGCTGTCCCTGTGGGGCTTATGCTCTGTGAAAGTCCGAAGGTAATCTCATCCTAATGCTTCAGAAGCTCTGATAAGTAGCTCCTGCCCACAAGAGTTCTGGCATCAAAATCCTACGTATATACATAAATATATATTTCTTTTCCCCCATATCAAAGTGGGTGTATCAAGGTGTCAAATCATTGATTTTCATCCTAAATACCTTGTTCCACAGACATTCCTGACTCCCATCCCCACTGCTCACCCCACTTCTTACTCCCACAGTGGGGTGTCAGCAATGGAGGGAGATTTAGGGAATCATTCATATATTTACTCATTGAATATCTGTTAAATGCTTACTATGTTCCTACAAATATCTGTTCTCTTGGAACTATTTAAGTGGGGAGACAGACTTAAAAATGCAGATGAGCAGGCTGGTTGGCTAAATGAAAAGGCAAGATGGAGCGTTGCCAGCAACAGGATGGCATGTGTGAGTTCCCAGAGAGAAAAGCTGAAGTCTCTTGAAGCTCTGAAAGGTAGCAGGGTGGCCAGAGAAGTAGTAAGGGTATTCAGAAGAAACACTTGCTGTGTTTAAGGCAACCTCAAAAAGTCACAAAACTCTCAGTATTAACAGAATGTATGTGTGTGGCGCTGTGAGAGTGCAGGTGTGAGACAGAGTGAGTGAGTGAGTAAAAGTGACAGAGTGTGCATGCCTTCCCTCCAGGCCTTGTGTGTCACTCAGGAAGAGTCCAGCTACTCCATCCTCACTTTCACTAACAGAGCTGAGGCCCTTCTGGGCCTATGAACCCTAAGGAGAACCTCTAACTTGGGAGTTGCCAATCCTAGACTCAAGTACCAACCATACCCATTAACTGTGAATGCCTATGGGTCCTCAAGGGCAGGCTGGAGATGCCTTTGCTGTTGAGCTGAGAATGGACGGTTAGGAACTTCCAGATGACTCTGCCATTCCAGAGGAGACATTCTTGGAAGCTTTAAGTTAAGAGAAACTATCCTTGGAGAATCTAATTTGAAAACCACATCATTTGTCCTTGCTTCACAATGTGTGCCCTCCTATGGGCACAAAGTCTGCTCTGATATGCAAGGTCAACAGAGAGACCATTCCTGGCCTAACTTTTAGGGAAGTAGAGATTTGTGTAGCTATTCAGCATGAAGTCTTAGGAGGGATGTGAGTTCAAATATTTCCAAATCTTTCTACCCCACTCAGAGCCAACTCACTCAATCAGATGGGGTGTCTCAGGAGATCAGAGCAGTATAGTACCATACCTGACAATTTACAGATGTGGAAATAGTGGTTCAGAGGTATTCTGTGACCTAAGGTCACACTCAAAAGAGGTAAAGCTATGAAAACAGATTTTGTCTGCTGCAATCTGATTTTCCTCACAGAACCAGAGGCATTATAATGGGTTGGTAAGTAATGCATCAAACAGTGATTAAACTGATAAATAGCGTACTGCATGTTTTTGGAATAAATGCTTCTGAGCTTATCTTATGTTTTTCTCTGTGATCAACCTGCTGTGTCCCCACACCTCTAGGAAGTATCCCTGTGACTAGGTCAATGGTTCTCTCCTTTGTATCCTTCCAAACAGCCAGAATAGGCTGGAGGAGGCCTAAAAAAATAACCAATACTGTTCTGCTACTGGGGTGGTTGACTCATCAAATTACCCTAGAATTCTGTAGTCAGCTTCCTCATCATCTGTGTTGCCAAGTCAGGGACATTTAGCATCCCCAACCTCCTTATTACCCAGGCCCCAATCACAATCATACTACCTCTTGCCTTAAAAACTATCACATAGTTAAGCTTGGTATTTGATGCCTCTTCAAAATTAGACCAAATGTCTCACCTCTCATTCCTTCCTACACATATTCTGATGGCCTAGACAAGCTGCACTGCAGCCTACCTCCATCATCACGGGCACATTTAACTATGTGGCACAGCCAAAAAAGAGAGAGGGAGGGAGAGAAGTAATAATATAAAAATAGTCCTGACAATCTGTCCACCACTCCAGTCTGTAAATGTGAGTAAGGTGATGCAGGCCAGGACAAGTGGCCCTGATGTTCCCTCCTATGGCCCCAGTCCTTATGGGCTCCACCCAGGAGCATTTCATCATCCTTCAAATGATCCTAAAGACAGGTATAGTTTGTACTACACAGCTCTCACATGCAGGCCAAGCACTGCATGAGAAACAAAAGCAGCAATCTGTTCCAAAGCTGAAGGAAAGGATAGCCATACTGGGCCTAGAAAGACAGGACTATACTTTAGAAGTGGGCAGTGTAACATTTTTTCAAAGATAAAATGACCACACAGTATTTTTGTCTTGTGCTTTGGTTTCAAATCACTGAATGCTTTTTCCTTCAAACATAGCTTTCCCACCCCTCCAACTTGCTTAAACTCTTTCTTGTGCCTTTTAGATTCAGCTCAAATGTCCCCTCTTCTGGTAAGATCTACTCACATCTTCCTCTATGTTCCATGAGACCATGATTCCCCTCTGTGGCCTGGACTTTAGTACAGGGTCTGGCCTAGAGTCACACTGAAAAAGTGTTTGTTGGCGATGCCAGCCAGAGACTGGCCAGGCAGTGAGGCAGTCAACTGTGTACTTTCAATGCCTTAGGATTTTTAATGGCACCTGTGGGGACATCAATGTGTCAAGCCTCCCAATAAGCTACCCAGAATATGCTGTGACAGTCAGCTCCCAGGTGGGAATGTGGAACACCTCTTACCTGGTGCAACCATAATTTCATTTTTCTTGGAGCGAATTCGAAGGAAGGTGAGGTCATTCTGGGGGTCAATTTCACGCACGGTGCTCCGGGCCTTCAAGATGAAGTTGTGCATGAGGTTAGCATACTGTGTGGTAGTGGGATTGTCCATGGTGCTCTTGATGGGAATGCCTGAGGGGAGAGCAGAGACTGAGTAGGAAGTTGGAACTCCTTTCTGCCCAGCTCTCCACTCCACACCCTTAATTCAAGAGTACAGGACTAGCAGTTACAATCAATGCCACTATTTACTGAGGGCTTGATACACACAGTACTGAGCACTTTAAGTATGGTAGCACCAGTCCCTAGAATTACTCTGGAGTGGTGTCACCATCTTCACTCGCCAATGAGGCACAGAAGCTTTGAGCCATCACACAGCAGATAAGCATGGGGCCAGGATTCAAATGCAGGCCTGTTGGCTCTACTGCTGGGCTCCTTCCATAGTGGCATACTGCTGCTATGAGTGGCTGCTAGCAATAAAGGAGAGACTATCATTTAGGATACTTAGAACCTGAACAAAGAGAACAACTCTTGTAAATTTGTAAATACTGAAAAGTAGGAAGAAGAAAAAAAAAAGTCAGTCTCTGACAAGACATTACCATTACTAGTGTATTGTTCCAGTTTCCACCAAGGGAGGCTTAGGGCCCAGCTCTAAACATACTGTCTATATACATGATTGTGCCCCTCAAATTAAAGCCTGTTTCTCTGTCTGCATATAAAATTGTAAACAGTACCACTATTGCTTTCAAAGAGCCCAGAAGTGGTCAATCCATAGAGTTAATCATTCCTCTATTGTTGGTACCTATGCTGGATTTTTTACTTGATTACTACGCAGTGAACACCACTGTGTGCCAAGCCTTTTCTGTTTTGAGGACTGTTTCCTTGCAATGATGTATTAAATAGACCTCCCTTACTATAGCCATCAATGGCTATCATCATGGAGGTGAAAAATAGGGCTAAGCTTGAGCCACCTCAGGACACAACTGATTCATCAGGTGTCCATGAATCACCATGACATATCAGCAGAAGGTTCCACTGAGGAAACTGGTAGGCACTTGTGACAAATGTGGCACAAGTGGCTCCTCACACAGAAGTGGCTAGATTTAGGGGCCCATGCCCCTGCTGGTCTGGCCCACAAGTGACCAGCTTAACGACTGGCCAAAGGCAATTTACCCTGAGGCCTACTCACAGGTGTCAAGAAACTGGCCCAACCTTGTCTTCTTAGGGCATAGGAACATGAGAGTGTGCAGAAGAAGACACAATGGCAAGAGAAGCTGAGTCAGAGAGGCTGTTTTGAGCCAAGTCAAGTCATAAGGACAGATTGTAGTGATGACTAGGTCACTAGGACAATGTGCCCACCAGGATCCCAGGAAGCCTCACTCCGTAGCAGAACATTCCTAAGGATGGCAGTATGAGCAGCTGGGGTAATGACTAAGTAGGAACTCTGAAATCTGGTGATCTGGACTTAGACCCTGGCTCTGCCCCTTCATGGCTGTATGTGGTCTTAGACAAGTGATTTAATTTCTCTAAGTCAATTTCTTCATCTGTAAAATAATGCTTGTGCTATGAGGATTAAATATGGCTAAATCATTTAAGAATGTTTGGTAAGGAGAGTACAAATGTAATGTTGGCTTGTTATCAATGTCATTACAAAATAAATCCCATCCCCCAGATAACTTGAGGGGCCAGTCTCAAGGCCTTGTGAAGTCTGGATGATCAGAACTCTTAGGCTTTTCTTATATACCACAAGGCCACCTTCTCTCAGGTCCCTCTGCCTGGAACTTGCCTTCCTTCCCCATCTTCTCATGATTCCCACTGATCCCTCATATGTCCATTTTCTGGAGGATCTACCCACCCCTAGATGTGGTCAATGCCCCCATACTACTGTTCCACACAATTTTCCTTCAGAGAAGTTTCCTCTGGAGTTTGATATCACACCATTATGGAAGTGATCATTAGAACTATAGCTCCCAGGGCCAGGACCAGGTCTGATTTGCTCACGTTTGGTATGTATGTATGTATGTATGTATGTATTCTAGACACAGAGAGAGAGAGAGAGAGAGAGAGAGGCAGACACACAAGCAGGCTCCATGCAGGGAGCCCGACGCAGGACTCGATCCCGGGACTCCAGGATTGCGCCCTGGGCCAAGGGCAGGCACTAAACCGCTGAGCCACCCAGGGATCCCCTACTAACCATTGTCCTTAAAGAGACTCCACTAAGCATTTATTGCAGATGGTAAATGAGTGCTCTCAAGGCCTCCCTAAGCAGGTCAAATACTGTCATGAGTTTCATCACATTTCTACTAAGTGAGAGGTGTATAAAGGAAACATGAAACTAACCAGTTGTTACCTTACTTTATAAACAAAAAAACCCCCACAGAGGTGGTGAAGAGCTGGGACAGGGACTAAAACTGGGGAGAATTTCAAATAAAGACAAGAGATCAAGTCCAGATTCACAGGATGTCAGAGCCAGGGACACCATAAAGATAGCCAAATGATCACCTACTCCAAACTTCTGCCTTCACAAATGGGACCGTGTGGCCTGCAAAAGTAGCTGGTCACGAGGGAGCAGAATTTCTAACTTGGGGCTCAGATTTATCAAGACCAAGGTTGTATAGCGAGGTCCTCCCAGCAAACCCAGCTTTGTCAATCAACAATAAAAATTGTTAAAAATAAATATTGTTAACAATATTTAACAAAGTAGTCCTCGCCTTATCTGTGGTTTCACTTTCCGTGGTTTCAGTCACCACATCAGCTCAGGTCTGGAAGCAGATGATCCTTCTGGGTCAGGTCAATAGTAGCCTAACACTGTCTCACAACGCCTGTGCCATTCACCTGACTTCACTTCATCATGTAGGCAATTTTATCATCTCACGTCATTACATGAAGGAGGGTGAACACCATATAATAAGGTATTTTGAGAGAGAACACATTCACATAACTTTTATTATTCTTATTATTTTTAATCTTAAGATTTTATTTATGTATTCATGAGAGACACAGGCAGAGGGAGAAGCAGGCTCCATGCAGGGAGCCCGACGTGGGACTCAATCCCAGGACTCCAGGATCATGCCCTGAGCCGAAGGCAGGCACTAAACCGCTGAGCCACCCAGGGATCCCCTATTATTATTATTTTTTAAGATTTATTTATTTATTCATGACAGAGAGAGAGAGAGGGAGAGAGGGAGAGAGGGGCAGAGACACAGGCAGAGGGAGAAGCAGGCTCCATGCAGGAAGCCCAACGTGGGACTCGATCCCAGGTCTCCAGGATCAGACCCTGGGCCGAAGGCAGCGCTAAACTGCTGGGCCACCAGGGCTGCCCTAACTTTTACTATAGTACACTGTCATAATTGTTTTATTATTAGTTATTGTTAATCTCTTGTTGTGCCTTATTTATAAATTTAACTTTATAAGTACATATAGGAAAAACCATAGTATACATAGGGTTGGGTACTGTCCTTGTTTTAGGAATTCACTGGAGTTTTGGAATGTATTCCCCCATGGATAAAGGGGGACTACTGTATTTATTAAGCACCTACTATGTGTCAGCACTGTTCTAGGTGCTGGGGATATAGTAGTGAACACCAGAGATAAATCTCTGCCTTCACAAAGCTTACGCATTGGGAGTCTTTTATGTTGCCCCGTGTGAGTAGCTGAAGTGGTCAGGAAATGCATCCTGCAGGAAAAGGCAACTGAGTTGAATCATGGAGGTAGGAAAGCCCTGGAGAGGATAATAGGAATCCCTAATTAATCATCCTTCACGGAAGCTTCCAGAGAGCTTAAAGTCCCTATAAAACAGTGAGTTCTGACCCATCCACAGCTGGGTCACTGACCTTGGGAGGTTACCTCATTTCTCTCAGCTCTGGGTTTCTCATCTGAAAAATGGGCAATACCCCTGGCCTTGCAGGGTCATGGTGTGAAATGTAAATGAGACAATGAAGTGGAAACTCTGTAAATGGGACAAAAATTAAAAATAAATAAATACATGCAATAATTGAGCATTTATATATGGCAGTTTACTGTATGTTAGGTACTGTTCTGAAAGCTTTCCTTAGGGGCACCTGGCTCAGTCAGTTAAGCATCTGCCTTTGGGTCAGGTCAGGATCCCAGGGTCCTGGGATTGAGCCCCATGTAGGGCTCTCTGCTCAGCAGGGAGCCTACTTCTCCCTCTCCTCCCAACTTGTGCTCTCTGTCACTATCTCTGTCTCTCTCAAATAAATAAATAGAATCTTAGAAAAACAAAAACTAAAAAAATAAATAAAAGCTTCCCTTAAAGGAAAGTAGTAAAATTATCCAAATTTTGCAGATGAGGAAACTGGAACAGAGAGGTTAAGTGACTAGCCTAAGACCACACAGGTGACAAATTAAGTAGAGCCAGGATTCAAACCTAGGCAGTTTGGTTCTGCATTCTATATTCTTAGCCACTGGGTAATACTGCCACATTAAGTATATGAAAAAGAAGTGCTCACTAGTATCCAAAAGGTAAGCAATTGGTGCTATATTTTCCCAATGAAAAAGCTCAAGTTTGGGGGCAGTTTCAAGGCAAAAATGAAGGCTGTGGTTTGCAAATGCTAATGGAGGCCTATTCCCTCCCCAATTGGGGTCAAAATGCCCAGTCCTAGAAAACAGTCTTTCTGGGTGATAGACAAATAGTCTTTCAGATCTTAGAGTAAGAAGCACCCAACAGAGACTACCTGTATCAACCATTCCACTCATGGCAGCTGAGGTCAGCTGAGCCATAGCAACCTGAGCTGGGACCTGTTCCTGCCTCCACAGTGTCCTGAGGGCCCCCAACCTCCTGCCTGTTTTGACCACATAGTGTAATGAGAGTTTGACAAAGCTGGGGAGCATTCACTGCCTAGTTCTCGACAGGCCAGCATATGTTTCTGTAGACAACTTGGAAAACCAGATTTTTTTAAAAAGATTTTTATTTATTTATTCACGAGAGATAGAGAGAGAGAGGAGCCCGACGTGGGACTCGATCCCGGGTCTCCAGGATCAGGTCCTGGGCCGAAGGCAGCGCTAAATTGCTGAGCCACCTGGGCTGCCCGGAAAACCACATTTTAACTAAGGGTGCCACTTCTACTTTTTCACCCCCAGTGACTTTCATTTTGCTCTATTTAAGCAGGCATTATTGAGAATTCTGCCATTCTAGAGACAAGGCCTAGAACAACAACACATACAGAGCTCTCGGAGAGTCTTGAGCAAATCAGAGCTGACTAAATGCACTGCACTAGAAAATGAGGGAGCCCAGCTGGGTGACTCTGCCCATGGCCGGGGCCACAGACCAAGCAGCTACTCTGTTCCTTCACAGTATAGTGTGGGAGGGAGAGCACAAGTGCATTCAGACAGACTTGGGATGAAATCTTGGCTGTAATGCCAGGCAATCAATTAAAATTCTAGGCTCTGTTTTTTCCTACTGCAAAATGGAGACAACAAGGCTGCTTCATGGAATGGGAATAAATGAAACAATGTTTGTAAAGGATGGCCTGTGGTCTGGCACAGAACAGGTACGTGATAAATCTTAGTCCTTTTCTTCACCATGTCTATTGCAGATTGGGAAAATTAGTATCTGTACTCTTCTAGCTGTTGAAATAATGCTATAGAAGAGTAAGCAGAGGCACCTGGGTGGCTCAGTTGATTAAGTGTCCAACTCTTGATTTTAGCTGTGGTTATGATCTCATGGTTGTGAGATCAAGCCCTGAGTCGGGCTCCATACTGATTGTGGAGCCTGCTTGGGATTCTCTTTCCCTCTACCCTAACCCCACCATCCCCTAAAAGGAGGGAAAAGTTATAGGCATAAAGAAGTTGACCAGAGTATTATCTAGCGAAAAAAGTAGAAATAGCCAGCACCTGGCTGGCTTAGTGGGTAGATCGTGCAACTCCTGATCTCAGAGTCATGAGTTAAGAGCCCCACACCAGGGGTAGAGTTTACTTAAAAAAAAAAAAAAAAAAGGTAGAAACCATATAAATGGTGGATGGCTGATAAACATTGTACTAGCAATTAAAAAATTTGCTTATGGGGATGTTTGGGTGGCTCAGTAGTTGAGTGTCTGCCTTCAGCTCAGGGTGTGATCCTGGGATCCGGGGATCAAGTCCTGCATCAGGCTCCCCATAGGGAGCCTGCTTCTCCTTCTATGTCTCTGCCTCTCTCTCTCTCTCTCTCTCATGAATAAACAAATAAAATCTTTAAAAAAGCCCAAAACAACCTCATGAGTAAACATATGCAAAAGAATAACAATTATAAAAAAAAAAAAAAAAGAATAACAATTATAGTAATTATGACCAAAAGAAGATGTACCTGGGCAAGCACTAAAAAAAAGCACAGCATAGTAAAAAAGTATGATCTGTCAGGCAATGGGACTGAATGAATTTTTCCTTTTTAAACTTTGTAATTCCAATAATAATAGTGCTAGGACACTGGAAGTGTTTTAAAAAGGGTAAAAATTACATCCTGTACATGAAGAGGCTTAGTAAACAATAAGTGTCATGCTATGTTTGGGCTGTTTTCTCAGGGCCTGCCTGTGTATAGGTCATGGTCAAAGGGAGGGTGTACCTTCTGTGTTCACCACGATGATGCCCTGTACTCCCTTCTGGCTCTGAAGTCGCTTCAGTGTCTCCTCCACCTCTGCCTGCCAGAGAGAACAAGATCCAGGTTAGGAGAGGCCAGGAGGACTGGACTAACTCCCTCATACTCCTGACAGATTAATCACACATCTGTCTTTCAAAACCAAACAACACCCAGGCACCTGGCACCTCCTTAAGGCTCCCCAGGCCTGTTTGGAGTGGTCCCTGGGCCATCCCTAGCACTTAAACCATTTGCTCACAAACCCCAGCATGGGGTGGGGCTACTCCTGGCCCTTTGTGCACTAGGCACGATTACCTTTCCCTGCTTAGCTATTTGGGAGCAGAATATAAATACCATTCTTATGAGTATATATATATCCACGACTCAACTCACATATTTGGTACACTTGGGGGACCGGACACTGATGATATGAAAAAAAACAAACAGTGATGTCTAATAGGAAGGAGACTAAGTTGTCATTTGTGACCCAAACAGCACAACTGAAAATACTCCAAAGGAAGAAAACTGACTCCATGAGGATAATAAACTCAGTGACTCAGTAAGGTAGCACCCAAGTCAGTGTAACATATGGCATATAGCCACAGGAAATATGCCTGGGGAAGGGGCTCATTAATCCAGATTCTCCAGATACTAGCACATGGCATTTGGGTCCTCAATCTATCATGCCAGGTCTTCTATATTATTATCATCCCCATCTCTTTTACCCTTCCTTCAATTCTCCATCTCCTTGCTCATACCTCCCTACCTCCACATCTTTTTTACCCTAACAAGGAAATCCAACAAATTCTTTTAGGTCATCAAAGATATTACCTCTTCCATAAAGCTCTTACTGATTTGCAACTCTGGAGAACTCTGCCCACTTCTGAGTCCCCAAACTCTTCACTGTACTTCTTTAGGAATGCGTTAGGTACTGGTTTACTTAGAGTTTCTACAATGCTCTGCAGAATAGGAATTCAATAAATAGCTGCTTAACTGAACTAGGCCTAACTCTGTGGATAGAAACTGGCCTTAAAGTGTGCTAGCTCTTAGAAGGCCCCTTCCAAACCAGTCCAGAATCCAACTAGGAGAAGCTACTCAAAGGCTGAGTCAGATTATGTTGAAAACAGACACCATTTGCCTAAAAAAAGTGGTTCCCTACCCCCAAGCACTAATGAGTTGGCCTGGAGGGGAGGAGCTTCTAAACAGTGATGGAAAGAGCACAATGAATTATTGTTTTTCTAGTAGGCACAAAGCTGACAATCCAGTCACTACCACCCACTTCCCAATGATATAAGAATACTCAAATGCCACAGAGAAGAGCAAACAAGTTCCTTCTACAAAATGGCAAATAGCCTGATGCCTCATAAATCTGGAGCCTGAGTAAAAGGACCGGGCTAGCTCTGTGGACATGAACACAATATAGTGGGTCATGCATGTATGAGGTCATAATTTACTCAAGACTTTCACTGAGCTCCTATTTAGTGCTATTCTGGAGAGGAGGGGTAAAGTGAAATGGTGGTCAATATTACACAGTATTCAATCTGACCCGGTAACTTTCCTGAAACTCATCACAAGGAAATAACTTAAAAGAATACAGCAAGATGTTAGCCACTGTGACATTTGCAGTAACAAAAACCTGAAAGAGCTAAAAATGCCTAATAATTAGGAAAAAAAATAAATTATAGAATGTCCATTCATACAATGGTGATGGGCATGGTGATCAGAATATTTATATCACCACAAAAGGTTTATGACATAACATTAAGTGAAATCAGCTAAATGCAAAAATAAAATGCTTGATGACGGTAATCACATGAAAACAGGCAAGGCAGGACTCTGAAAAAAAATAAAAGCCAGATCAAGAGCAGGGAATTATAGATAAGGTTTTATTTTCTTTTTTTCCCCCAAAGCAATCTCTTTTCTATTATATTGTTTCCATTTAAAAACTTTTTAAAGATTTTATTTATTTATTTGAGAGAGAGCAAGTGAAAGAGAGAGAGAGCTAGCAGGGGGAGGGGGAAAGGGAGAAGCAGGCTCCCCGATGAGCAGGGAGCTCACTGTGGGGCTCAATCCCAGGACCCTGAGACCATGACCCAAGCCAAAGGCAGATGCCTAACTGACTGAGCCATCCAGGCGCCCCTAAAAACATTTTTGATGGTGTCAGTTGGTTAAGTGTCCGACTCTTGGTTTTGGGTCAGGTCTCAAGGTCATGGGATTGAGTCCCGCATCAGGCTCTGCACTCAGTGCAGAGTCTGCTTGAGATCCTCTCCCTCTCCTCCCACTTGTGCCCTCTCTCTAAAATAAATAATCTTAAAACAAAACAACAATCCCAAAACATTTTTTTAACCCTTCTCTATGTATGTAAGAAAGAGATCTCTAATATGGGGACCACAGGGTTCTGAAAATGCTCAACACTGACAGCTCAATGTGCAATCAACCTAGGGAAAGTAAGAAAGCTAAAAATCAAAGGAGTCAGAATAGAGTCTGAAGTATTCCCTGGAGGTTGGAAAGTGGGGCTGAAATGAAAAAGATGAATACTTCACAACTGCTATTATTTCAGCACCACTGCAGGGTACCTTCTACGTGCCAGACATTGTTTTAGGCCTGGGGATGCTATAGCAAAGAAAATCTTTTTTTTTTTTTTTTAATTTACGATAGTCACAGAGAAAGAGAGAGGCAGAGACACAGGCAGAGGAAGAAGCAGGCTCCATGCACCGGGAGCCCGATGTGGGATTCGATCCTGGATCTCCAGGATCGCGCCCTGGGCCAAAGGCAGGCGCCAAACCGCTGCGCCACCCAGGGATCCCAGCAAAGAAAATCTAACAAAAACCTCTACCTTCATGAAGCTGACATAGGGGGAGGGGAAGACATCAAAAACAATAACAACACAAGTAAAATATAAATGTCAGATATAGTAGGGAAGGGGGATCTGAAATGCAGGGGCTGATGGCAATTTTAAATAAGTTGGTCAGAGAAGTTCTCACTAAGGTGATAGGTAAGTAGAAATCTGAAGAAAATGAGGGAGCTAATGTGGATTTCTAAGAAAAGTGTTCCAGACAGAATGAAGAGACAAGTATAAGCTCCCTGAAGTAGCATGTTTCAGGGCTCAAAGGAGCCAGTGTGGTTGAAGTGCAGTGAGCCAGATGAGAAAGGTAGCCAGGGTCAGATTAGATTTAGCGGGTTTGCTAGACCACAGCAATGACTTTGGGTTTTTTTTTTTAATTTTTTTATTTATTATTTATGATAGTCACACACGGAGAGAGAGAGAGAGAGGCAGAGACACAGGCAGAGGGAGAAGCAGGCTCCATGCACCGGGAGCCCGACGTGGGATTCGATCCCGGGTCTCCAGGATCGCGCCCTGGGCCAAAGGCAGGGGCCAAACCGCTGCACCACCCAGGAATCCCTATGACTTTGGTTTTTAATGGGGATCATATAGGGACCCACTAGCAGGTTTTGAGGTGAGGAGTGACAAGATCTGATGTTTTAAAATAATAGCTCTGATTGCTGTGTGAAAAGACTGCAAGGGGTGCAAACATAGCCTGCCTGAGCCTGGGCCCTGACACGCTGCTTCCTCTGAAGGAAACAATCTTCTTGCCTTCACTTACTGCTTGATGTAACTAACTCTCAACTCTTTGGATTCAGCTCATGGGCCTTCTGTGGGAGACCTTCTCCCCTCTTCTGGGTACCCCTGGCATTTCTGCCTTCAGAGCACTTACCACAATGGGACGTAACTCTTTATTCCTCTAGACCCAAAGCACCCCAAGAATAGGGACCTCTTATTGTCCCACTACTTGGCACAGTATAGACTCAACAAACACTTAAGGAACAAATAAGAAGCATTTCTACAACTATGTTTCACAAAAACCAACCTTTTCAAGTATAGGAGGGGGGACATGGCCTAATAGTACCCAGGGTAAACAAGAGCTAGGGTCTAGGTGATCCTAAGTTTAATGAGAATCCACCACCAAGATCTGGCTGCTTAAAAAGTAAACACACACCAGGCACCTAGGTGGCTCAGTGGGTTAAGCCTTTGGCTCAGGTCATGATTCTAGAGTTCTGGGATTGAGTCCTGCATGGGACTCCCTGCTCAGGAGGAGCCTGTTTCTCCCTATCCCTCTGCCCCTCCCCGTGCTCATGCTTTCTCTCTCACTCTCAAATAAATAAATAAAATCTTAAAAAAAAAAAAAAAAAGTAAACACACACCAAGAAAACTGAGGACATACAATTAACTATATATTAACCTGTTCCGTACCTGCTAAAGGTCAGATGTTGGGATGAATGTTTTCAGACACCTCTCTCATCTGAACCTTCCATAGTTAGTAGGATCTCCATTTTACAATGAGGAAACGGAGATCCAGAAAGAAGATTTGGAAGCCCAAAGACACACAGCAGGTCAAGAAAAAAGCTGAATATACCAATGACCACAAATGATGAGGTCCCTGCCTGCAGGGAACTTACATTCTGGTGAAGAGACATTCAAAAGACAAGAAACCAAAATTCCTGTAGGATACAGGGACAGGGTTGGGGGAGCAGGGGGAATATACTTTGGCTAGTGTGGTCTGGAACACCTGAGGATGCAATCTTTAAGAAAACTGAAAGATGAGAAAGAAAAGCACTCTAGGCAAGGCACTGAAAGCAAAGGCAGTGAAGTGGGAACAAGCTGGGCATGTTCAAGGAAGAGAGAGGGCTAGTATTGCCAATGTTTTTTGATTCTTTGCTAATTTGATCGGCAAAAATCATATAACAGAAAGTCAACTTTTCTGTAATTTTTAAGAATTATCAGTGAACATGTTTATCTCTCTCATTATTGAGTCTTTTGCTTTTTCTACATATCTATTGATTTTCAAAAACTTTTCTATGTTAGAAAATATAAGACTTTTGTCTAACAAATACATGGTTTAAAAAATATTTTTCTGTAAGACAAGAGAATAGTCTTTTCCAATCTGACCTCTACCAGTACGATGGGGCTAGGCCTGGCTGAATTGGGATGATGAGGTCTCCAGAGACAGCAAGGCAACAGCTACCTGTTGGATTCAGGACTAACTGCTTAAAACAAACCTCAAGTTCAGCCCTAAAAGAGCTAAGAAGAAAAACTAATATTGTCAAAAAGTCACAGGCAGCAACAGGGACATTTACAGATAGGAAAGGACAGTCCTAGGCAGGCATCCAAGTCATGTCAGCTCTAGATCAAAGTTGGTTGTTCCTGCAGAGCTAGCCAACTGGTACCAGAAATATCTGAGTGGATATGCAATCCCCAGGGTTGGCTCACACCTCTAACTTCCTGTCCTGCTACTAGAGAACCCAGCTAGTATCCTCTGCATTTTGGGTCATAAGTATTACTAACATGAGTGTCTGCATCAGGCAAGAAACAAGCCTTCTGAGTTCTTTAGTTCCCAGATGTGTGTTGTTGACAGACATAAAAACAAGTAGCAGTAAAACTCCAGGATTATTGACTGGTTCAGCATAAAAGGAGTAACCATCAGAAGCAAATGATTCACAAAGAAACTGCGACCCACCTGACTGCTAAGCATAAACATTTTAATTTGTATAAAACAAAAATGAATCAAAAGGATAGAAAAACATCTGCATCTAATGTAAGAAAAGAGTAATTCCAAAACATCACACAAAATGATCAAGAAAAATAAAGTCTAAAAGTTGGTAAAATAGAAAATACACTTAAGAGAAATTACAGACAAATAGAAACATGTTCACCATTTCCTGAAAAAACAGGAGACATTTCATTTCATTCCTAAAAAATGAAAAATTATAGTAATAATGAGGTATCTTTTTAAATCTGGCAGTTATGGCAAAACTGATACAACGGCAATTCAACCTTTTGGGAAAGCTATAGGACAATGTTACTGCAAGATCCTATGTGTTGGTCCCTTGTCCTCAGAAGTTCTTTTCCTGAGAATTTCTCCTAATGGGATAATCTAGTAAATTTTTTAAAAAAGAAAAATAAACTGTACACATACGGAAGCACTCATCACAGCATTATCTCTACTTTTTTTTTTACATTAAAAAAATTTATTTATTCATGATATACACCCACACAGAGACAGTGACATAGGCAGAGGGAGAAGCAGGCTCCCCGCAGAGAGCCCGGTGTGGGACTCAATCCTGGAACTGGGGGATCATGCCCTGAACCGAAGGCAGATGCTCAACTGCTGAGCCACCCAGGCGCCCCTAACATTATCTCTACTAATGAAGAACTAAAAGCCAGAGATTTGGGTGCAACCCAAATGTACACCGGGGGAATGGTTTCTCAAATTATGGTATAACTATTTCATTATTATGTAGTCCTAAACTAATTGATCACAAAGATGACATAGCAACAAGGTTAAATGTCTTTGGACATTAAGACCAACAAAAAGGAACTACAATGTACATCTTGAAAAATAGGCACATATGAACCAAGAGGAAGGAGAACACACAAAGATGAAAATAGTTATGTGGTGAAGTAAAAGCAGATAAAATTATGGATGATTTTTATATCACTATTCTGAAGGACAATTTGGCAGTTTCTACCAAATTAAAAAATAATGCATGCCAGACAGAAGTAAGACTTCTAGGAATCTGTCCTATATCCTACATAAACGTTAGCATGAGCACACACATACACAGAAAGACAACAGTTACTGCAGGGGTGCCTGGGTGGCTCACTCAGTCAAGCAACCAACTCTTGATTTCGGCTAAGGTCGTGATCTCACGGTTCTGGGATCCAACCCATGGTCCAGCTCTGGGCTGTTGGGAGTCAGCTTGAGAATTCTCTGTCCCTCCCCCCACTTATATTCTCTTTCTCTCAAATAAATAAATCTTTAAAAAAAAGGCAACAGTTACTGCAGCATTGCCTAGAGTGAAAAACTGCAAATCACCTAACTGTATTTACCACAATGGAATATTAAATAGCCCTTAAAAAGAGTGAAGATTTGTATATACTACCATGGTAAAACGTTTGGTATTTTTAAGTGAACAGAGTAAGCTTCAAGAGATCAATCTCTCTATATATAGCCTAAAATACACTTAGTATGTAAAAACATATATGTTCCAGTTTCATGTAATAAATAGCTTAGATGTAAATCTGCTTATGTACTAATCAAATCTAGGGGGAAACATACCCAAGTGCCAACAGTCGGTTACCAGAGGGGAGTGATTTGGGGACTACATGCACTTTCTACATTATATACTTTGATACTGCTTGGAGAAGTTAAAATGGACATCTAAATATGCTTTGCTTTTATGAGTATAAACACACAGTATCCGGGTACAGGTTGCAGTAAGCTACCATTTATGTCTGAAAAAGAGGGAGCATATACATGCCTGTATTTGCATGTAGATGTGTAAGAAACTAACTTTCAACTCTGGAGACTGAGGCTGGGGATCAGGGCTGGGTGGGAGACTTATTTTTCAGTTAGATCCTTTCAGATTATTAGTTATTTTTTTTTTTTTTTTGGCTGTGTGCAGGTATTATCTGCTAAAAATTGATTTTTTTTTTACAGTTTAAAAAGTGATGTGAAAGATGAAGTCACATACGTTTGAAGCATTATTACATGTTTTTAGTGATGTGAACACATTCTTTGTAGTGTAGTAATAAATGAAAAAAAGCAGAGTCCACAACTGTACATTCAGTAGGGGCTAAACTATTTTAAGCAAAAACGGAGACAGGCTAGAATTTGTCTAATTAGAAGTGCTTGCCTCTAGGTCATGGCACTGTTCCTTTTTCCTTTTCCATTTTTCTTGTGGGCGTTACGTTTTTAAGTAAGAGCTTTGATTTCACATTTCAGGAGTCTCTTCAAGCTTTTTGCAAGTCGGGAGGATGAAAACCACGAGGAAACAAACTGAGAAGGGCATAAAGAGCCAACAGTTCCTGCCAGCAGGGCTTTGGCATGGTCAAGGGCGGACCCCGCCGGTTTCTGATTCATGCACCAAGTTCCAGACGCTCGAAAGAACCACAGGGACAGAAAGGCGTCAGTAAAGCTTCTAGGGTGGAAATCACCCTCCGCCATTTCCTGAGGCAAAGGATTTAGTTCCACTCGGTTTTCGATTCCAAGTATATCAAATGGGGATAATGGTCGTATCTACCTCACAGCGCTCCTATGAGGAGGGCCAAGATACAAAAAGCAGTGCCGGATACAAATTAAGCTTCCAGAAACCTTATCATTATTGTTATCACGCAACAAGGCTCGGGACGCTGGGATGCAGGGGCCTATGGGCCAGCTTCCCCATCTTGGTCAGACTCTCGCCGAGGCCCGAGCTCTGGCTTCCGGTCTAGGGTCAGTGGGATACGGTGGCCCCGCCTCGGTCCCCTCGGTCCCTCAGTCCGGGTCTGCAGGCCCGCGCTGCCCGAGTTCCACCCTCCAGTTAGCTTGGGCCCTGCCCCGCCCAGCCCCCCAGATTCCTGGCCTGTCACTCTTGAGACGCCCCCGGAGGATGGAAGACCAGGCGCAGGTGGTACTCGGCCACCTTCCGGCCGCAGCATAAAGCTCCAGGCAGACACTCACCATTTCCAACCGATCCCGTAGCTCCGCGACGCCGGCGCTCAGTCCAGGCCTGGGACCTTTCCGCGCCTGCGCACAGCACCTGTCTAAACGGACAGCTCTGGTAGCCTATCAGGAGCCAGTAATGGGACCGGGCAGGCAGGCGGGGCTTAGCTTCCCTAGGGCTCGTAGGGAATTTGCCTGGCGCTGTACGAAAGTGAAAAGCGGAAGAGCGCTTCAGGTATGGAAAATTCCCAACTCCTGGCGGAAAGATGCTGGTTAGCGGTGTCAGAAGAGGATTTCGACTCTCAGCCGAGGTCTGAGCTGGCTCTGGGAGCTCTGGGTGGACGGCGGTGAGCGAGTATGAAGGCAAGGAGGGAGGTTTTGCTGAGACCCCCTTTGCGCCCTGATGAAGGCAAAGTAAGGCGCCGTGTCAAAATGCGCCAAAGGCGCGGTAAAGTTGGGGACGGGGACTGGAGTGCGTCTCTGGGATCTCCAGAGCGATCCCCCTTGGGAATATTCCAGGCAGGTTCTCGGAGTGGTTAGGGCTAGCCTGGGAGTACTCAGGTTTGGGACTCCGAGTTCAGCTCCACCCCTGGGTTACCCTGGAGAAACCACTTTACATCTCTGTGCTCCCTCATTTTCTCACCTTTAAAAGAGTGGAGCTTTCTTCGCAAAGTCCTACGTTGTCCTATTTTCTGTTCTTTAGCCTTTGTTAGAAAACAAAATTCGATGGAATAAATTTGAAGATTTAATTGGCTTTATTACACAAGTCATGAATCGGGCAGCATCCTTTCTAAGAGAGGGAAGCTCTGCTGAGCTATACAAAGACTTTTAATCACAGAGGGCATAAGAAAAAGAAAGCAATTTATCAACAAGGAACGGATTTTTTTTTAAAGGTTTTATTTATTTATTCATGAGGGACACACACAGAGAGAGAGAGAGAGAGAGAGAGAGGCAGAGACACTGGCAGAGGGAGAAACAGGCTCCATGCAGGAAGCCCGACGTGGGACTCGGTCCCGGGTCCCCAGGATCACGACCTGGGCTGAAGGTGGCGCTAAACCACTGAGCCACCCAGGCTGCCCCAAGGAACGGATTATTTAAACCCTTATAAGGGTAAAGAAACAGGTCTGTCAGTAAATTTACTAGTATTGACCAGGAAATTCCATGTTGACTGGTTGGTTCAAGGCTACATTCCTGGGGAGGGTGCTCGATTCAACACAGATATTCTAACTCCAATTTTTCTTTCCACTGTAAAGAAAAATTTTCTCAATTGGGAAAGGATTTGGCGCTCCTTTCAGGAGTGTCTGGATTTTAAGAGGATCGGACAGTCACTTTACAGTGAGAAAACTGGGCCGACATCATCTTAATCAAAGGATCAAGGTTAGTATTACTAGTAATGGAATATGAACGTTTATACAGGCAGGCTTTGGAGTCACAGTCCAGAATTCCAGTTTGCAGTCTTGCTACTGAATAGCCTCAAATTAATCACTCGGAGTCTTCATTTTATTATCTATAAAATAGAAATAAGGGATGCCTGGGTGGCTTAGTGGTTGGGCGGCTGCCTTCAGCTCAGGTCATGATCCCGGGATCAAATCCCACATCAGGCTTCTGCGGGGAGCCTGCTTTTCCCTCTGCCTACCTCTCTCTCTCTCTGTCTCTCATGAATAAATAAATCTTAAAAATAAAATAAAAATAGAAATAATCATCCTAGAGAGTGGCCAGGAAGACTAAACAGTTACATGTGGCATATCTAACAATGTTTGGGAAATGGTAATAAATGATGACAGTTGGCCTGGGGACTAAGTGAATATAGGTGTAGTGCTGGTTTCTAGGATAGGGAAGACAGACGAACAGGTCTGAATTAGAAATGAGGAAGAAGTATGAATGTTTTCAGTGATTGGTACGTATAACTGCAAATTCTCAAGGTCCTGCCCTGTGGGGTGCTTTGACAAAACCCTCTTGCCCACAGCAGCTTTGCTTAATGGGAATCTAAACAATGGACGAACATTGTCCTTCTGAGGTCTCCACTGAAGACCCTCCTCTCCTTGCCAACCATCAAGATTCCCTGGAATCCTCTCCAAAAATGTCCTAACCATAAAGGAGCCCTACACACACATAGGAATTGGTAACTGAAATGGGCTGGAGCTGACAGCAATTTCTGTTCTACAGTTACATAATAGGAAACATTTAAAGTCCAGCGAACAGGGGCAGCCCCGGTGGTGCAGCGGATTGGCGCCGCCTGCAGCCCAGGGCGTGATCCTGGAGATCCTGGATCGAGTCCCATATCGGGCTCTCTGCATGGAGCCTGCTTCTCCCTCTGCCTGTGTCTGTCTCTATGAATAAATAAATAAAATCTTAAAAAAAAAAAAAAAAAAAAAAGTCCAGCGAACAGCAGTCAGCCACAGCTGAGTCTTGTTTGAGGTTTTTATTACAGTTTGGGGCCAGAAAGCCAGATGATAAGTACTATTTCCCATGGAAGATTCTCTCATGCTGGGAGGGACTGACTGGTCTTGACTGGTCTCCCCCCCACCCCCACCCCTTTTTTTAGCCACACTGAAACTAGATCTTTCTAGCTGCTCATATAAAGCATTAAATAGGACAGGGTCTACTTCTCAGGATCTGGGAGGGATCTGCAGTTTATGTCCTCTAGTCACTGTTAATTCAGCATTAAAAAAAAAAAAATCCCAATCCCCTTAGCCTTTTACCACTGGTTCGTTCTATTTTAAATATGAGAGCATGATCACCTGGTTTCCTAGTAAGAAAAAGGTCTACTGAAGCTAGTGAGCAGGATGGCTTTTTGAGGTCAGTCTTGGTAGTAAGCTGGTGGTTCTCTATTCAGCACCTGTGCTGGAGTCCTGTTTTAGAGTACCTTTTGTTGTCTTAGAAAAGCAGATGTCTTCATTTTGGTTCTCTTCAATATAGGTGATAAATCCAGTCTCATCTCAGTGGGTCTTTCTAGTTTGTTTTTGTTTTTTTACCTACTCCACAGTATAGACAGGTTATAACCTGCCCACTTAGAAAAGCAGAGAGGCAGAAATCTATGAGACTTAATCATACAGAAAGAAGGTTTCACTGCAGGTAGGGAAAACCTCCTTATTCAAAACTAACAGAACAGTGTGCAAATAAAGGACCAAAAAAGTTTAATTATAAACACATCTTACATCTTTTAAGGAAATGCAAGTGAGGCAGCCCCGTGAAGGACCTTTATAAGAGCACTTGACTCCCTGTGATAATTGTAGAGTTACCTGAGTATTTGAAATTACAGTTCAAGAAAACAAAGGAACTCCAATACAGTAATATACAATCCAGTGCTGCCATTCCGTTTTTAGTAAATGAAAGCATAGCATATATACAAATAGTTTCGTAAATAACTTTAAAAGAAAAACAAAAAATAAGGGGGGGCTGGAGATACCAACAATATTAAGTAGAAGTAATTACCCTAAGGGAGTTCAGATGGAGTTACATCCAAAACAAGGAAGGATATAGAAATAGAGAAGTCTAAAGTCCATGAGTTATCCCTGATACCGTTTTAGATTATTAACAAGATATATAAAAAGTGGCAGAGTGGGCTTGACTAAAATAGTTCATTTAGGATGAGATCTTTGTGGGCAAGTGAGCCATTTTTTCACTTAAATTTCTGATGCATTGACATTAGTATGTCAATCTCTTGATGAAACATTAACACCTGAATTTTAAATAGAGTTATTGTAAGTCTTATGAAATAACATTCTTCTGCACTCTGATATAAGATCAAAAGACAGAGCAGAAATTTATTATTATGAGCTGCTGGATCAGTTTTATTTTTATTTATTTATTTATTTTGATCAGTTTTAAACCACTCTATCTGATGAAACGAGTGAGGTCCTTCCCTCCTGACCCAGGCTGTGAATGCTGCCTTCCCCAGTCTCCCAAAAGAGCAGAAGAATAAGGCAATTGCTCATTTTACTTTGTTTTTATTTCAACATAACATGCAGTAAAAAAAAAAAAAATTAACAGGATTTATTAGCATTTACAATGCTTACAAAGAAAAAGGACTCTAAAAGCAATTTAGTTCAGATTTAAGAAATCGCTCTAATTGAACACTTACAATAAATCTATTTCCAAATGTTCAGTTTGGACCAAATTTTAAAATAGCATTTGGTAGATATTTATGTCTGCTGTCTATTTGTAGTATTTTTATATAACCTCTGATTCTTGGGATATCCAGCCCCCATTTTCCTAACACAGCAGGGAAGACATATACATGTGGCCACTTAAATTAAAGGAAGAAATGGAATAGGGAGATCCCAGGCTGCAAAAATATATACAAGCATTTACCATTTCCAGAACTAAACGTTTCTTCCATAAAAATATTAAATAGCCAAACCCTATAGAACTAGGGCCAGGGCTACATCAAATATAACTATTCTGTATTTTAAAAATATAGGGCAGAAAGCCTTTTGGGTGATATTTATACATTTTCACACAATATTTCTAGGTCCCTAAATGAATCATCAAGCATTATGTAGAACAAAAAAAGTCTACTTTCTTACATTATTTAATTTCATCTCATAGATCTCTAGTAAATATTGTAGATAACTACATTTTGTAATGAGAATTCACCTCAATAGTAAGTCTTTAGAGAAGGCTTAATCTCCACAGCCATATATTACCAAAGTTCAGATTTATATAATGAATGGATAGTTGGCAGACATTCGCTCTGTAAGACAAAGCAATAGCATTTTCCCCCTACCAACAAAAAGGCAGAGTCCCTACTTTGGAAACAACTAGGGCTTTTGGAGACCACACATTTCCTGGAGTATATGGAATAAAAAACTAAAGATAGGGTTGGGGAGAACCTAATCTCCTCCCTTTACACTGGCAATTTCTAAATGAGGCAACCCTTTCAATCACTTTAAATCTGCTTTATGATGGCAGTGTTTTAGAGCACAGATACACAAGTTTTAAAATGTTTTTGTTGTTGTTCCAGTATGTAAGAATACTTAGGGACAAAGGAAAACCATTTTCTTTCTCTGTGGGACAGGGGTTTGCTACTCTCTTATTTTTGGCTCAGTGCTACTTGTTAAGGTTATGCTACAGAAACCTGCCAAAGTCCTTTTTCATGAGTTATGAGGCTTTCCTCAGGCTTCAGCTGTGATAGGCACTCAGCTGGCTGAGGCTTCATCCCACTGTCCATAAAGTCAAACCTTTGACAGCAGCCACCCAGACAGAATCTAAGCTAGGCCAAGTTAAAAGAATTAACTATAGAGATGTTCAAAAGTGCACTAATCAGATACTAATGGAGCAGTATGAAATTAAATAGTCATGGGAAAAACTTGTTAAAATTTTTAGAGTGAAGAGAATATCCAATTCAGGACAATGTAAAGAATGGAAAAGACTACTCTAAGGTGTCAGAGAAATAAGTTTGAAGACTTTTAATTCATACAGAGAATACATTTTTGTGGTTACTAGGCATGTATTTCTAGTAAATGTATTACTCCCTTCTTTTTAGCCAGTACCACAGCTCTCCCTCCCTAATGAAAATGTAACTTAGAGGATGTTTCACTGACTTCTCTCTTTGGACTGGGAAGTACTCTAGTTAGAACTTGAACTCTTAGCAATAATAAAATATAACTGAAGTTTCTGGATTATGATAAAATTATAGATGCAATTTATATATAGGAACATACAAAAATGGTCAATGATGGCCTTTGATGAATTTAGCTAAATTAATTCCAATTCTAGATTAACTTTTATAAAACCACTGTGAAGGAAGCACAGGGTTAATATTATTTAAGCTTAGTATTTGCAAAGTAATTAAAACAATCAAACTTCCAAATGAAGAGAGTTAACAGTCATTTGCAGGCTGGGACCAACTTCTCCCTGAATTCAAAGTTAACAAAACTACTTTGTAGAGAGATTTAAGAGTCTTGCATCACTTTCCAAGGAAAATGATGCATGGATTCATGCTCCAGAAAGGAAAATCAACAGTCAGGCCAGGCTGATATGAGAGGGAGAGCACAAACCAGAAGTCTGCTCACATCTCCAAAAGCTGGACTAAGTTTGCACTTTTAACAAATACCTCTTATCAAGAGGCTTAAGATCTTACAGATTCGTTTTCCAAGGGACTTCCCTGCATATCTGCAGAAATCTCTAAAAGAAAAAAATCTATTCCCAAGTGAGATTTTTGACACACATACAAAATTGTTGTTAAGGTAACAATCTAGTAGAATAAGACAAGGCAGATTTCATTGCTGTGTTAAATCTCATGTTAAGTAAGGTTTGACTAATCATTTGCAGATCTGATTTCTGGAAACACTGAGTAGAAATCCAGAATCACTGGGGAGATAAATCTCAATGATAACATTAATTTACTTACACTCAAATAACTCTCTAAACAGTCACAGCCCAATTTTACAACAGGATGTGCAACAAGCAGAGAAGGAAAAGGACAAACATTGCAAATAAATTCTTGTCCTTTGGTGGCACAAGTTCTTGGAAGTTACTCTTGTCCAAATCCTTCTGTTTCTTCAATGGCAAATAAAAGCTTTTCCTTCAGCTGCTCATAGCTCTTGTAGGGTGGCAGGTCCAGGCGATTAAAACTAAAAGTAAGAATTGTTAGCTTGAGAAAAGGAAATATATAAAGAATCATATGAGCAGTGTAGTATATAACAACACTGGTTTTAAAGTCAGGCAAAATTGAATTCAAATCCCAGCTCTGTCACTGGGCCTTTGAACAAGTGTTTTTACCTTTCTCAATTCTCAATTTTGCTTTCTTCTTTGGTAACATGGGAATAACAGTATTTACTTTCCAGGGTAGAGTGAAGAACCAACAGGTGTATATACAACACAGGGCCAAGAGTTAGTCCTCTCATACTCTACTATTCACCCTAATCTAGATTAGTGGTCAGCAAATTTTTTCGGTGAAGGGCTAGATAGTAAGTATCCTACACTTTGTGGGCCACAGGTCTCTTATCAAAAGTTTTTTAAGTACAGATCTTCCTTGACTTATGATAGGGTACCATGTGGATAAACCTAAGATAAGTTGAAAATACCATTAAGCATTTTAATACATCTACCCTGCCAAATATAGCTTAGCTTAGTCTTCCTTAAATGTGTTAAGAACACCCTCATTAGCTTACACTTGGGCAAAATCATTGAACACAATACCTTTTATAATAAATTATTGAATATCTCATGTAATTTATTAAATACTGTACTCAAAGTGGAAAAACAGAAGGTTGTATGGATATAGAATGGTTTAAATGTAGTAGTTGTTTATCCTCATGATTGCTGGCTGATTGGGAACTTCAGCTCACTGCCACTGCCCAGCATCATGAGAGAGTATCATATACATACTGCTAACTCAGGAAAAGATCAAACTCAAAATTCGAAGTACAGGGGATCCCTAGGTGGCTCAGCAGTTTAGTGCCTGCCGCCTTTGGCCCAGGGTGTGATCCTGGAGTCCCGGGATCGAGTCCCACATTAGGCTCCCTGCATGGAACCTGCTTCTCCCTCTGCCTGTGTCTCTGCCCCCCCCCCCCCCCCGTGTCTCTCATGAATAAATAAAATTTAAAACTTCAAAGTACAGTTTCTACTGACTGCATATCACTTTCACACCACCGTAAAGTCAAGAAATCTTAAGTCTAACCATCTTAAGTTGGGGACTGTTTACTACCTTAAGAAACAATTTTCTGCTTTAATATCTAATAATCTATTCCTACTGAATTTCTGTCATGTTCTTAGCTGTGAGGTTTTAAGGGGTATCTTCTAATTTGAGGTGATACTGTTATTACCTTTATAAGGTAGTGAATTTGCCATAAGGCTTTGGCCCCTCTGCTATATTTTAAGGATAAAGCCTAAGCAAATATTTGAGATCAGAAGTGCTATCCACAAAGGGAAAATAAATCTACAATTTTGACTTTTCTTACTTCTTGCAAATGAAAACATAGAACCTAACAAAATTACAAGGCTGGTTTTCATATGTGACTGAGATAAAATGTTCACAGGAGTGTAATGGTTCACAATCTATTCCAAGTTTGAGAAAAAGAGACAAGAGGTCAAATAAAAAATGTATTGTACATGTGTACAAGATTAATGTACAAAAATTAACTACATTTCTATACACTAGCAATTAATCTTAACAATCTACATTTAAGAAAACAATTTCATTTATAATAGCTTCAAAAAGAATAAAACACTTTACTCCCCCCCACCCAAACTGATCTACACATTCAAAGCAATTTGTATCAAAATCCCAGCTGACCTCTTTGCAGAAACTGACAAACTTATCCTAAAATTCATATGGAAATCCAAAGGACTCAGAAGAGCCATAACCATCTTGAAAAAGTTGGAGTATTCATACCTCTTAATTGCAAAACTTATTACAAAGCTATTATAATCAAGACAGTGTGGTACTGCCATTAAGTAAAGACATATAGATCAATGGAACAGAACTGGGAATCCAGAAATAAACCCATATATTTATGTCAACTGATTTTCAACAAATGTACCAATGTTATTTTTAAAAAACCACATGTATGTAATATGTACGAAAATATAAAGAAACAGACACTAGAACAAGTAAAAAGGGCAGATGGGGAAAATGAAGGAATATCTGGCAAAGTTAATGAAATGTCTCACAAAAGAAGTTCAAATATTGTTCATATTAGAATTCCAACACACTGTATGTGAATTAAAAACAGGGTTGTTTTTAGTTCTGTACATTATTGGAAACATGGTTAAACTACATTTATAATGAAAAAATATTTCTATTCTCTCAAAAGCTATCCAGGCTTGATTTCTCTCTGCTTTCAGCAAAGAATTCAATGTTTTCCTAAATATCACATTAAAAAAAAAAAAATCCAGGGGTAGGAAAAGGGACTGACTGCAAATGGGCATAAGGGACCATTCTGGAGTGACAGAAATAATCTAATTAGTTGATAGTTACTACTCTGAAAATCTACTAAATATCACTGAATTTAAATGAGTAACCTTATGATCTTTAGTAGTTTTACTGTATATAAATTATGCCTCAATAAAGCTATTAAAAATAATTCAATACCATGGGGAAAGTATTTCATTTCTCATTTCCAATAGGCTTTACTATCAACAGGGTAACTGGAAAAGGCTATTTTCTCTACTCTTTCTGATTTTACTTACCAGGTATGACTTCTGGGCAACCAATTTTCTTTCCCAACTTTTTCAATGCAGAATTTTTGTGGTCCATTGCTCCCTAAAACAATAAAATCATCCACAGTTTGATACTCAATGGTTCACAAATTCTGACCCCCTCAATCCAGCAGCATTAGCATAACTGGGGAACTTCTTAAGACCACAAATCCAGGGCTCCTGGGTGGCTCAGTCAGTTGAGCATCCTACTCTTGATTTCAGCTCAGTTCATGATGTCAGGGTTGTGAAACTGAGCCCCAAGTTGGGTTCCATGCTCTGTGTGGAGTCTGCTTGGGTTTCTCTCTCTCCCTCTGCCCTTATCCCTGCTTGTGCACACTCTCTCTAAAATAAATGAAATCTTTTGGGCAGCCCGGGTGGCGCAGCGGTTTGGCGCTGCCTGCAGCCTGGGGTGTGATCCTGGGGACCCGGGATCGAGTCCCATGTCGGGCTCCCTGCATGGAGCCTGCTTCTCCCTCTGCCTGTGTCTCTGCCTCTCTCTGTCTATGAATAAATAAATAAAATATTTAAGAAAAAATAAAAAATAAAATAAATAAATAAATAAATAAATAAATAAATAAATAAATAAATGAAATCTTTCAAAGAAAAAGAAAAAAGGGGGGGGGGGACCACAAATCCATGGGCTGTACCCAAAGCCTACAGAAGTGAATCAGAAACTTTGGGATAAGGCCCAGCAATAGGTGTTTGAACAAGCTTCCAGGTGATTCTGATGAGTGCTAAAGTTTGAGAACCATTTTGTTAATGTATGCCAAGAAGAAAATGCAGTTTTATCTGGCATCCTTTCCCAGCATAACAGAATGCTATAACTAAAATGCTTCACCTAATAATGCAATACTTAAGAAGCTTAATTTTAGCTTTTTTTTTTAAAGATTTTATTTATTTACTCATGAGAGACACACACCGAGAGAGAGAGAGAGGCAGAGACATAGGCAAAGGGAGAAGCAGCTCTATGCAGGGAGCCTGATACGGAACTCGATCCCAGGACTCCAGGATCACACCCTGGGCCGAAGGCAGGCGCTAAACTGCTAAGCCACCCAGGCAGGGATCCCCTAATTTTAGCTTTAAACACAATAGGGAAACTACAATCCACTGTCTTATACAATAAAACTTGATTTAAATATAAGATTGTTAAAACTTTATAAAATGTAAACAACCTAGTGAATTCAATATTAACAATGCTTATGCTTATAGGTCCTGTAGAATCCTTATACACTTATACCCACTTCTTGCCTCTTCTCTCATTTATCTTCTGTTGTAGACAGAGTGAATAGTGATCTTAAAGCACTGGTTTTCTAAAAGGTCACTACCAATCCCTAGAAAGCATTTTTTGGTAGTCACAATGATTGGTGATGTTACTGGACTTTTTAATTAGTAGGGGCCAGGAAAACTAAATGTTCTGCATTGTGTGAGACAGTCATACTTAAAGAATTTTCTCATGTTCCTCTTGACTAAACCCAGTACAAATATGAATTAGTACTTCTGATTTAATAACATCAAAGTGGGAATAATGGGCCAGGTGGCTCAGCAGTTTAGTGCCACCTTCGGCCTAGGGTGTGATCCTGGAGACCCAGGATCGAGTCCTGCGTCAGGATTCCTGCATGGAGCCTGTTTCTCCCTCTGCCTGTGTCTCTGCCTCTCATGAATAAATAAATAAAATCTTTTTTTTTTTTTTTAAATAATAACATCATAGTGTTTACACAAGTAATTCTGTGAAAGGCCCAGTAGGAAATAGTCGTTATAAAAAGGGAAAGTTAGGGACTCCTGGATGGCTCAGTGGTTTAGTGCCTGCCTTCTGCTCAGGGCATGATCTTGGAGTCCTGGGATTGAGTCTCGCATCGGGCTCCCTACATGGAGCCTACTTCTCCTTCTGCCTATGTCTCTGACTCTCGCTGTGTCTCTCATGAATAAATAAAATCTTTAAAAAATAAAAATAAAAAAGGATAGTTAAAATAATTAATTAAGCACAAAATTATGTTAGCTCACTCTGAACATTCTCTCATTACAGCATTTCTAACCACAAAGATGGAACATTTTATTATTTTTAAAAAGATTTTATTTAAAATCTTTAGAAAAAAATAAATAAAAGATTTTATTTAATTAGTTATTATTTTATTTGTTCATGAGAGACACACACACACACACAGAGGCAGAGACACAGGCAGAGACACAGGCAGAGGGAGAAGCAGGCTCCATGCAGGAAGCCCGATGTGGGACTTGATCCCGGGATTCTGGGATCACACCCTGAGCCAAAGGCAGACGCTCAACTGCTGAGCCACCCAGGCATCCCAGATTTTATTTATTTAATCATGAGAGACACAGGAAGAGGGTCCCAGGACCCCAGGACCATGACCCAACCCAAAGGCAGACGCTCAACCACTGAGCCACCCAGGTGCTCCAGATGGAACATTTTAATAATGTTATTTAGCACATAACAGAATAGTCTGCATTGCAGTCAAAAGACATAGAATCAAATATTAAAAGAGAGAAATAGGAAATGAAGGGATCTTAGTGAATTTCACGAATAAAAGCTATCCTGCAAATATGTCACATCATCTTAAATGCTTTCTAAAACTTTATAGAATGGTAAGACATCAATTTGTTGTTTTTTTTTTTCTTTTTTTTTCTTTTTTTTTTTTTGTTGTCTTTTTTTCTTTAAGACATCAAGTTGTATACATTATATACACTGAAATTATTTTGAGGTTGCCTGCTGTTTTCAATCTTATTCTGACACTGCCCCTAAACCACACAAATTCTATGTGGACTTTTGCACCTATGCTCCTATTGTCAACCCATTTCAACTTTTAAATAATACGGTCTCTGAGGACTTTGTATGTATCAGAGCCTTGGCCTATAGTGGGATTTCCATTTTTCTCCACTTTGATGATCTGTAATTTATTTGGACAGGTCTATTACCCCCACTTCATTTAGATTATTTTTCTTTCTTCTTTTTTTTTAAAGTAGGCTCCATGCCTAACATGGAACCCAATGCAGGGCTTGAACTCACAATCCTGAGATCAAGACCTGAATTGAGATCAAGAGTTGGACACTTAACCAACAGAGCCACTTGGTGTCCCTCCTCCTTTTTCTTATCATATTTAAGTCTATTATTTCTTGCTCTTTCTATCTGTTCTTTCAGATTCCAGTGTTTATTATGCAGAAAGGTTTCTGGTCTTATCTTAAACCCGAGGAACAAGTATCTACTAACTGGTGTCTTCTAACAGTTGTTCCCAAATATACATTTATTGAACTAAATGTTATTTCATTATAAGTCACTTCTTAAAAATGTTAGTGATAAATTTATGTGTTTTTTGAGATTATAGGTACTTTCATATCTACCAATTTCTTTTTAAGATTTTATTTATATATTTATTTGAGAGAGGGAGCACATGAATGGTGGGAAGGGGCCGATGAAGAGGGAGAAGCAGACTCCCCACTGAGCAGGGAACTTGACATGGGGCTCAACCCAAGCACCCTGGGATCATGACCTGAGCCGAAGGCAAATGCTTAACCGACTGAGCCACCCAGGCAGCCCACATCTATACCAATTCCAGAATATTAATAGAAGATATTAAAAATATTTGTTATAGAGATGGGATGTTAGATCTGTCAAAGTAATGATGTGATGCATACACCACTCTTCTAACTTTCTCCTACACTAAGTGGAAGGTTAAACTAGATGGCCTCTAAAATTCTATGAACCACAATCTCCTCTCTGCCTTCTATAGGTATCCTCTGTGTTATTTGAGACAGCTCTACCTAACCCCAAATATTATTTCCAAGAGCAGACCTAGTTCTCATCTCTTTAATAATAGGATTTCTAGTTTATACTGAAGCTTGTACCAATTTTTTCCTCATTTTGGTCATTACCTTACTTCCTGAAGCAGCAACATGGTTCTTCTTTTTCAAACTAGAGAGCATTCTCAAAAGGTGCCCCTCCTCCAAAAACTTATTTAGTAATAAACCTTCTCTGAAACCTCTCTAGTGCTGGGTTAAAAATCTCCTTTCTATATTGCTTCTGAGACACTGGAATATTTATTTCTCCTCTTTACTCTCTGGGCTCTAAATCCTTTAAGTCTGCCTCTAGTATATTTCTGTCTCATCCCTCTGATGAGAGCATTAGCCCTCTATTCTTTGTATTCTATTTCTGCATGAGCCAATCTATTCTAATAGCTTCAAGTGTCACTGCTCTAATGACTCTATTTTCCCTTTCTACTCTTCCCTCTGAACTCATACTTTGGTAACATCTACTAAACTGCCCCTCTAGGGATCCCTGGGTGGATCAGCGGTTTAGCGCCTGCCTTTGGCCCAGGGCACGATCCTGGAGACCCGGGATCGAATCCCATGTCGGGCTCCTGATGCATGGATCCTGCTTCTCCCTCTGCCTATGTCTCTGCCTCTCTCTCTCTCGCTCTCTCTGTGTGACTATCATAAATAAATAAAAAATTTAAAAATAAAATAAAATAAAATAAAATAAACTGCCCCTCTAGCTCTCTAGTTTTGTACGTGGTTGTCTGGCAGTCAGGAGGTTCTAAGCCACTCATTATCCTCCCTCAAAAACTGTAAACCATGTTCTTTACACTTTACAACTTCTCTATTTCTCCATTTTTCAAAACATGGTTTTATCCTTGACATTCTTCCTTTATAGCTCATCTTCTAATATCCTGTTTCTACCTTTGGAACTTCTCTAGCATTTATCCCTTCTTTTCCATCTGTACTTCCGTCTCTTAAGATCAATTGCTCCAATATTTTCTTCTCTCCTCCCTTCAGGTTTCTCCTTTAATGCACGCTATACCTTGCTATCAAATCTTCCTAATATGTAGCTTCAGCAAGTTTTCCTCTCTTCAAAAGCTTCCACAGCTTCCAATACCTTCAGAATAATGTCCAAACTCTTCTGGTCTGGCTTTTAGTCACTGTATCCAAAACTGCCTACTTAGTTCTTCAATTATAACTCTCTGCTTCAGCTGAAATAGGTTTATTGATCATAATTTCTATTCTCCTATGGTACCTGGAATAATGCTGGTGTTAAAGATTGGAATTTTCTTAATTAATTATCAGTCACAAAATTTATTATCATTCATTTCCAAACAACACACATTTTGATCAGTGACTACTATGTGACAAGAACTATGCTAGGCTCCAGAAATAAAAGGATGAAGATACGGATCTGTATCTCAAGGAGCTCCAAGTACAATAGAGAAGAGTGTTAAATGCATCATTAAAATATAGTATAATACAGGGGCATCTTTATTATGGGCTCAGTAGTTGAGCATCTGCCTTTGGCTCAGATTGTGATCCCGGGTCCTGAAATCGAGTTTTGCATCAGGTTCCCCAGAGGGAGCCTGCTTCTCCCTCTGCCTATGCCTCTACCTCTCTGTGTGCCTCTCATGAATAAGTAAATAAAATATTAAAAAAATATATACATATATACACACACATATATATAATACAACCAACAGTCATAGGACACACTAAAATGTTTGTCAAATGACTGAATGACCAAACAGATTTACATATAGAATGTTGCTATCTTGTGAAGTTAAAAGGTGGTATCTTGGGACGCCTGGGTGGCTCAGTGGTTGAGTGTCTGCCTTTGGCTCAGGGTGTGATCCCAGAGTCCCAGGATCAGGTCCCACATCAGGCTTCGTGCATGGAGCCTGCTTCTCCCTCTGCCTGTGTCTCTGCCTCTCTCTCTCTCTCTCTCTCTCTGCATCTCTCATGAATAAATAAATAAAATCTTTAAAAAATAAAATAAAAGGTGGGATCTTAGACTTAGGGTTAAAAATTTCTAGAGGTGATCTTAAAAAAAGGGGGGGGGGACGCCCGGATGGCTTAGCAATTGAGCATCTGCCTTTGGCTCAGGGTGTGATCCCGGGATGCGGGATCAAGTCCCACATCGGGCTCTTTGCAGGAAGCCTACTTCTCCCTCTGCCTGTGTCTCTGTGTCTCTCATGAATAAATAAATAAAATCTTAAACAAACAAACAAACAAACAAACAAACAACTTTTCTAGAGGTGAAGACAACAAAGTGAATTAAAAGTTTACACAAATCCAGGTTAACTGTGACTGGTTAGGATATGTCTATTCTTGTCTTTGTTATTTCTGATAAGTTGTATACACATTGATTTGATATAACTGTGTGATAAAAAAATTTTCTGTATAGGAAAAGTGATTTTTTATACATACCCATGAGGTCAGCAAATCCTCCAACTGGCAATCGGCAGGTTCCAGTAACAAACTGCAGAAGTCTCATTCTCTTCTCATTATCAATTTCTTTAACAAACTGTTAAAAAACAAACACATAAATATAAAGAGATCTACAGGTCTTATGTTACATTTAGCATAAAAAGAATGGAAAACCATCATTTCAAATGATCTTGCAGTGTTAGATGCACTAGATAATGACTATACCCTACCACTGTGGATGGAGGAGCTTCTCCATTTTTGTCAAAGCCCTGCCAACCTTCCCCTATATATATCTTAGGACCACATCCTTTCAGGGAGATAGAAAAAGAAAAGTGCCCTGGGTCTAAAAGCTTCCTACTCACTAAATTTCAAGATTAACTCTTCTAAGAGCAGCCCCTTATTCTACCTCCCAGATATGCTTGTTCTATAGGATATTTATGTGGTTACATAGGGCAGAGCTTAAATCAGTATCGACTTTTTGGTTTTACGAAGAAATGAAATCTAGCTCATAGAATTCTGACCCAGATATATCTCAAAAACCTCTTCTCAATGTTCTCTAGGTTTTAGTGTAGTTATTCTCTACCAGAATCAGGTGGCTTTCAACTCCTACAACTCTGACTCAAAACATTAGGTTTATGGAAGACACTTTCTAGCCTGTAGCACAAGTGTTTTGATTCAGCCAAATAGTTTAGGTAAATAATTTTTATCCTATTGTACTATTGTCAAGTATTTTACAATGCTAATCCTATTTATAGAAGTTCAGTTCATCTTTACATAAATAATAGACATTTTAAAATTTTTCATTTTTTTATTGTGGTAAAATACAACAAAATTTACCATTTTAAGCATACAATTCTATGGCATTAAGTATGGTGCACATTGCTGTGTAACCATTAGCACTATTTCCAGAACTTTATCATCCTAAACCAAAACTTTAAATTCATGAAACTTATCTCTTCACCCCCTAGCACCCAATAGCCCTTGTTAATCACTATTCTACTTTCTGTCTCTATGAATTGCCTATTCTAGACACTTCATATAAGTCAAATCATGGAATCATACAATCTTTGTCCTTTTGTGACTGGCTTATTTTACTCAGCATAACATCCTTAAGGTTCACCCCTGGTATAGCCTGCCAGAATTAACTTTCTCTTTAAGGCTTGATAATATTCTATTGTAAGTGTACATTCATCTTTCCATTCATCTGTTGATGGACACTTAAGCTGCTTCTACCTTTTGGCTTTTGTGAATAACACTATCATGAACATAGGTATACAAGTATATGTTTGAGTCCTAGCTTTCATTTCTTTAGGGTATACGTAGGAAAACTACTAGATATATTAATTTTATATTTAGCTTTTTGAGGAGCTTCAAACTGTTTTTCACAGTTGTGCCATTTTACATTCCCACCAGCAATGCAGGAGAGTTGCAATTTCTCCACATCCTCAACAAGGATGATTATTTTCTATTTCTTGATAATAGCCATGTTAGTAATGGATATGAAATAGTATCTCATTGTGGTTTTGATTTGCACTTCCCTAATGATTAGTCCTTTGAGTATCTTCTCATGTGCTTATAGCAGGTATTTTTTGAAGACACACTATGATTCCAAACCAGGTCACTCCCTTAAGTCTTGCCTTCTGAACATTATATAATCTTAATGAAGTATGAATGGTGAAAACCATACTTTAGACAGTTCTATAAAATTCCAAAAGCCAGGGACCCCTGGGTGGCTCAGAGGTTTAGTGCCTGCCTTCAGCTCAGGGCATGATCCTGGAGTCCCGGGATCAAGTCCCACATCAGGCTCCCTGCATGGAGCCTGCTTCTCCCTCTGCCTGTGTCTCTGCCTTTCTGTGTCTCTCATGAATAAATAAATAAAATCTCAAAAAAAAAAAAAAAATTCCAAAAGCATTTAGATCAAATGCAGGGGAATCATCATCTGGAGTTCTTATACTCTCGGGCAAAGGTGCAAGGTGTGTGTTGCCTACTCAGCAATAGTCTTTTAAAAATGCTATTAAAATCTTTCTTTTTAGAAGTTTTAATTCCATATAACTAATATAATTATATTAGTTTCAGTGTACAATATAGTGATTCAACAATTCTATACATTACTCAGTACTCATCAGGGTAAGTGTACTCTTAAACCTCTTTACTTGTTTCACCCATTCCACCTATCTCCTCCCTGGTAACTATCAGTTTGTTCTCTCTAGTTAAGAGTCTGTTTTTTGGTTTATCCTTTTTCTTTGTTTCTTAAATTCCACACAAGTGAAATCATATGGTATTTGTCTTTCTCTGGCTGACTTATTTCACTTAGTATTATACCATCTAGATCCATTCATAATATTGCAAATGGCAAGATTTCATTCCTTTTTAAAGATTTCATTCTTTTTTATGGCTAAATAATATTCCATCATGTGTGTATACACATACACATCTTGATTCATTCATTTATCAATGGACACCTGGGCTACTTCCATAACTTAGCAATTATACAGTCTACTCATTTATTATAAAGCATAGGATGGAATGAAGTACTTCAATATACTAGTACAGTTTGTTCTATGACTTTCTTCCATATATGGTAAGCAATTTCTAAAAAATTATCTGCCAATAGAAATAAACTGAGACAAACCTGCCAAAACCACATGATTTGTTTGCTTGTCCTAGTGTAATGACGGTAGATGGCATGTCTTTGCCAGTCATTCAAATCAATCTCTTGCATTCCGCATAAAAGGACCTTTGGAGATTTGAAAAAAAAAGAAAAAAAAGATGGTTTCTTTACAACCTATATAAAAATGCTAGACCTAGAGAAGGAAAGACTAATATTCAACATTTCAAAAAAAAAAAAAATTAATCGGAAGGCTTAGGCTTATAAGCTGTGCATCAAGAATTGCATCTACATTATTTATGAAAGTTGAGTTTCCATTGATGGTGTCATATATACATATAGTCAGGTAGATAAGTCACTCACTGTAGAGATGTTCTAATAGTAATACTTTTGGGGGGGGGGGTAACACTTTTATATTTTTGGATAAATTATGGACTTTTTAAACCACTAGGGATGCTTCAAAACATCCTGCTAGCATAAAAAATGCTATTGCTACTGGAAAGGTAAGAAAGTGAGCTGAAAGCAGACACCTGAAGGCATTATTTACCAGCATGCTGCAGAGGAAATAAGAAAAACACATTACCTCTAATTCCTTTGCGTCAAAGTATTGCAAATACTGCTGGGGAAGGATTTCATTAAAGCCCTCAAAGAAAGCTTGTGTTTGTTCTTCAACACCTCGAGACAACCTCCATTCAGCTACCATTCTGGTAAATAAATATTTAAAAAGCTATCAGGAAGTTTAAATTTTACCTTTAAATTCGGAGTATAAAATTTTTTTAACTTTATTATGAAAAACTTCAAATATTTATAAAGTAGGATAGAATGAACCACATATATATCCTAGCTTCAGTACACCAATTTTATTATGCATCTACCCATACCCTAAGTATCATATACTATCATTTTAAACAAATAATTCAGCATGTATCTCTGCAAGATAGTCTCTTTTTGAAAACAACCACAATTCTATTATCACCCAAAAAAGTAAGTAATAATTTCTTTATAGCCAAATATTCAGTGCTCAAATTCTGATTGACTCAATTTAACAACTGCTTCAATCAGCATCTTAAAAGGGTTCATATGCTGCAAAAGTTTCTTAAGCTTTTAACTTAATAGATTTCTCCTTTGCCAATGTTTTTGAATAAAAATACTTCTTTTGATGACTTATTTTAGAGAGAGTGTGCACACAAGTGAGAGAGTGTGTGTAAGTCAAGGAGTAGGGACAGCTAAGAGGAAGAGACAGACTTTCTGGCAGGTTTCCTATTGAGCGGGGAGCCCAAAGTGAAGCTGGATCCCACCACCCTGAGATCAGAACCCGAGCAAAAACCAAAAGTCGAAAGCTTAACTGACTGAGCCAGCCAGGTGCCCCTTGAATTAAAATACTTTTAAGGGGGACACCTGGGTGGCTCAGAGGTTGAGCATCTGCTTTCGGCTCAGGGTATGATTATGATCCTCTTAGGGTGCCGGGATCAAGTCCCACATTGGGCTCCCTGCATGGAGTCTGCTTCTCCCTCTGCCTATGTCTCTGCCTCTCTCTTTCTGTGTCTTTCATGAATAAATAAATAAAATCCTAAAAAAAATACTTGTAATGAAAATTCTCAAAAATCTCTACTGAATATTTTAGATTTCAACTTTGACTTTTTTTTTTTTAAGATTTGAGAGAGCACAAGAGAGATGGGGGGCAGAAGGAGAGGGAGAAGTAGACTCCCCAGTGAGCAAGAAGCTCAATCCTAGGACACTAGGATCATGACCTGAGCCAAAGGAAGATGCTTAACCATGAATAAGCTACCCAGAAACCCCAACTTTGACTTTAATCTTCATCTACTGGGTACATATTAACAGAGTTAAAAATCACAACAAATACAAGCTGGTTATTTTTTTCCATTTTAGTGTAAGTTTACTTTTTAACAATTAAAAAAAAAGATTTATTTATTTATTCATGATAGAGAGAGGCAGAGGGAGAAGCAGACCCCATGCAGGGAGCCCAACGCGGGACTCAATCCCGGGACTCCAGGATCGCACCCTGGGCCAAAGGCAGGCGCCAAACCACTGAGCCACACAGGGATCCTAACTTTTTAACAATTTTTTTTTTTTTTAAGTTTTTATTTATTTATGATAGTCACAGGGAGAGAAAGAGAGGCAGAGACACAGGCAGAGAGAAGCAGGCTCCATGCACCGGGAGCCCGACGTGGGAATTGATCCTGGGTCTCCAGGATCGCGCCCTAGGCCAAAGGCAGGCGCCAAACCGCTGCGCCACCCAGGGATCCCCTTTTTAACAATTTTAATGAGCAAACAAAAATATGTATTTTTGGCATTTGATCACTTGACAAAAAAAGTCTTAAAGTTTACTGAAGCCTCCAAAATTTTGGGAAATGGCAGTGTAGGCTGTAATGGACTAATCTGCCTGGTGATTATAATGATAAACTCTGGGCATGTTCTTAAAAAGAACTACTATTTTTTAAAAAGATTTTATTTATTTATTCATGAGAGACACACACAAGAAAGAGAGAGAGAGAGAGGCAGGGACACAGGCAGAGGGAGAAGCAGTCTCCTCCATGCAGAGAGCCCGAATCAAGACTTGATCCCGGGACCCCAGGATCATGCCCTGGGCTGAAAGCAGGCGCTAAACTGCTGAGCCACCCAGGCACCCCCAAAAACTACTATTTGAAGGCATTAGAGAAAAATCAAAGGCAGGGAAAAATTACTGGGCGTAACATTCTAGAAGTAGGTTGGCACATTGAAACAGATTCACATTACTAATAGGCTTTTCTCCTGAGGGCATTTCCCAGTTTAGAGAGCACAAGAGAATGAAGCTCAAACAGAGAGCAACAGTCTCATTGGGCTGAGGAGACATGAGGTTATTAGCAGTTTGAAGCTACCAAAACTGGTATGGAAAAATCCCAGAAAGAAAGAAGACAAATTCCAAATCTGCACAGGAATTTACTTCAAATCCTTAGCGGATTGCTAAATACAATACACATGTAAAGAATGATAAGCCTCCAAAGAACCCTGTGCAAAGCAACTACTGAAAAGTCAAAGACTCAAGCAGAAATCTCAGCAGCTACCTTGTGCCAGTGGACAAAATTTAAGTTTACATCCTACAAAGTTACATGGTAAACACCTTAGGCTTTCCATCATAAGGAGAAAGGGCCATGTTTTTTTTTTGTTTTGTTAAGATATTTATTCATTCATTCATTCATTCATGAGAGAGAGAGAGAGAGAGAGATGCAGAGACACAGGCGTAGGAAGAAGCAGGCTCCATGCAGGGAGCCCGACATGGGACTCGATCCCGGGGTTTCCAGGATCAGGCCCTGGGCCGAAGGTGGCGCCAGACCGCTGAGCCACCCGGGCTGCCCCAGAAAGGGCCATGTTTTAGGAATAAAGGTTATGTTTTAGGATTAAAGGGAAAATGGAAATAGACCAGCTCTAGCAAGCTTCCACAGGATCAATGTGATCTACCCTTAATTTAACTGCCTGTCAAAACAAAACTCAATATTCTTCAGAGGAAGAACAAAGAATCCAGAGTCTACTGTGTATCATCCACAATAAGAAATGACTATACGGGGATCCCTGGGTGGCGCAGCGGTTGGCGCCTGCCTTTGGCCCAGGGCGCGATCCTGGAGACCCGGGATCGAATCCCACATCGGGCTCCCAGTGCATGGAGCCTGCTTCTCCCTCTGCCTGTGTCTCTGCCTCTCTCTCTCTCTCTCTCTCTGTGACTATCATAAATAAATAAAAAATAAAAAAATAAAAAAAAAAGAAATGACTATACATGCCAAGAAGCAGGAAAATGTGACTCATACACAAGGGAAAATAAGTCTATAGAATTAGACTCACAGATAGTCTAATGTTGAAGTTAGCAGAATTTTTAAAAGCTATTAAAAATGTTTTAGAACCAAATGGAAATTACAGAATATCTGAGTATCTAGAAATTAAAATTTTATTGGATGGGCTTAATAACAGTGAATTCAAAAGCAGGTCAATTAAAATGATAAAAAAAAGATTAAAAATATATAAAGTATCTGAGATGGGATAGTATCAAAGGTTAAATATGCATCTAAATGAAGTCTCTGAAGTATGCAGAGATGGAATGAAGCAAAGGGAATATCATAGTGTCTCCAAATTTTCCACAACTGCTGAAATGGCATCAATCACAGATACAAAAAGCTCAGCAAATGCCAACTTGGATAACTATAAAAGCAATCCTAACTGAGTATATTAGAGTCAAAATGTTAAACAGCAAAATTAAAGAGAAACTCTTTGAAAAACCACAGAAAACACATTTCACTCAGAAAGAACAAAAAAGCCAATGGCTCACATCATCAAAAACAAGAGAATGACATTATTGAAAATGCTTAAAAAAAACAGGGGAAAAACCCTCTTAAGCTTAGAATTCTAAATCAGAATTTATTGCCAGCAGTTGCACACTAAGAAAAGTTATAAAGAAAGTTTTTTAAACTGAAAGGACATGGTCACAGATGGAAAAGCAGAAGAAAATTCTGCGGGAAGAAATGACGTGGATAGAACTGGGGATTATTATATTTAATGAAGTAAGTCAGACAACAACAAATACCATATGACTTCATTCGTATGTGGAATTTAAGAAACAAAAGGAAAAAAAAAAACAAATCAAGAAACACTCTTTATAATTCCGAATTGAATTCTGAATTCAGAATTTGGAATTCTGGTAGAAGGGACAGGGTATGGGGATGGGTGACGCAGGTGGTGGGGATTAAGGAGTGCACATTTGTTGTGAAGAGCACCAGATGAGGATGAGGATGATGTACAGAAGGGCTGATTCACTGTAACATACACCCAAAACTAATCTTATACTGTATATTACCTGGAATGAATGAATGAATGAATTTATTTAGATTATGTTTGTTATTTATTTATTTAGATTTTATTTATTCATGAGAGAGAGAGAGAGAGAGAGAGAGCATGCCTGTGCATGCGTCAGAGACACAGGCAGAAGGAGAAGCAGGCTCCATGCAGGGAGTCCGACATGGCATTCAATCCCGGGTCTCCAGGATCACACCCTGGGCCGAAGGCGGTGCTAAACCGCTGAGCCACCAGGGCTACCCTACTAAATGGAATTTAAATAAAAACTTAAAAAAAATCTAATAATTGCTTGATGCAAGAACTAATAATAATGTGGTTTATAAGGTAAGAAATCTGACAACAGTTGCACAAATAGAGATAACTGAAATTATATTATGAGCTTCTTACTATTGTACAAGTAGTAGTGTAATATGTTATATAATATGTATATGATCTTAATTATAAGTGAGACATTAATTATAAGTGAGACATTATGGATATATATTATAATCATTAGAGCAGTCACTAAAATAATTAAAGAGGGATAGTTTTTAAAAAATCTGACAGGTTAAAAAAACTATTAATTCAAAAGAAGGCAGGAAAGGAAGAACAAAGGAAGTTAGGATAATTAAATAGCAAGGTGGCAGACTTCACTCCAACCATATCAGTAATCATATTAAATGTAAATGGTACTAAACAGTGCATTTAAAAAGTAAAGATTATCAGACTGGATGAAAATATTAAGATCCAAGAATATGCTACTTGTCAGAAACATACTTTAAATACACAGATATACAGGGCAGCCTGGGTGGCTCAGCGGTTTAGTGCTGCCTTCGGTGTGATCCTGGAGACCCGGGATCGAGTCCCATGTCGGGCTCCCTGCATGGGGCCTGCTTCTCCCTTTGCCTGTGTCTCTGCCTCTCTCTCTGTGTGTCTCTCATGAGTAAATAAAATCTTTAAAAAAAATTTTTTTTAAATAAATACACAGAGACAGGACTGAAAACTAAAGGATAGAGGAAGATCTATTACATAAATACTAGTCACAGGAAGGCTGGAGTGAATATATTAATATTTAAAAAGTGAAAAAGCAAGCAAGAGACCCAGAAACTGTAACTCAAGAAAAAGCAGATATATGGAAACTAACGCTGCTCTAAACAGAGCTGGTGTTGAGAATATGTGAATGAACTATAACTCTTGACACTAAAGTATCAATCAATTCAGCAAGCGTGAGAGGATACATTATAAATTATTTTACTTATAAATTTTATCTGATCTTAGAGTACTCCCCACAAAAATATCTGCATATAAATTTCAGATTCTTTTCAATGACTCAATGTTACATGGCATAGTGGTTACAGACTGGTATTTAAAAGAGTGACCTAGCACTATTTCTACTCTTAAAACTCCCAATTTGGGAGGAAAAAAGTGAAAGTTCTATATAATCAACATTCTTTTCTATCCCTTTATAATCTTCAAATTGTGGTTAAACTGAAAATATGCCAAGAAAAGGGGTATAAAACCTATCAGTACCCATTAGATTCTTTTTTTTTTTTTTCCCATTAGATTAATTCTTTGTAAAATTTAGTTTAAGTTAACTGGCAGGACAGTCTCTCTACCCTGCTGCCTCCACAAGAATCTGTTCTACTTCTTATTCTGCTGCCAGATGTTAAAGTTGAAATTTAGATTGTCTACCTAATTTGGTCCTTAAATTTTTTTTAAGATTTATTTATTTATGATAAACATAGGGGGAGAGGGAGAGAGGGAGAGAGGGGGAGAGAGAGGGAGGGAGAGACACAGGAGGAGGAAGAAGCAGGCTCCATCCTGGGAGCCCGATGTGGGACTCGATTCCGGGATTCCAGGATCACACCCTGGGCCAAAGGCAGGCTCTAAACTGCTGAGCCACCCAGGGATCCCGGTCCTTAATTTCTTATAATGTGGCTTCTCTATCTACCACTTGGGTATAGTTCTAACTGTTCTCTTAAGGGTTATAATAACTTATTAGCCTCCATATCTTCTAAAGATTCCTCATTTTCCTTGGCCTCTGAAATTCAGGACATGGTAGAATGGGATATCAGCTCTGAGCTGCCTAAAAGCACCACCACACACTATACTTCCCTAGTTACTATTTGTGACTTGTGCTTTCCAGCCTTTGTATCTCTGCCCATTAACTTCAGTTCTCATTTCTACACAAGTGAATCCTCCCCAACCTTCAAAGCTCATATTAAATATGACCACCAGCTACTTGCTGCATGATTACAACTAAATGATGTCTCCCTCATTTGACTTTCCATAGCACTTTCCTTGTTCCTCTCTCAACATACTTGTAAGTTAGAAAGCAATCAATCACGTCCTTGTTATACATGATCAGTTCTCATAATGATTAGTAAAAAGGCAAACATTATTTTAAAATACTGTCCACTAGTATCACTAGGCAATTATCAATGTGCTGTAGCCCAACAGAAAGGCTTTGAAGTACATTAAAAGGAGCATTCTCTCACCTGATATATTCCTCTTTATTTTCTTCTGTCACAAGAATATTGCCACCATTAGGTTTCAAATCATGACTCTTGATTTCACCTAAAATTTCTTTATCGACAGAGAAGTACATTTCCAAACCACATTCCTCAATATTGTTTTCTCTGCACAAATGAAATTAATACTATTTGTTACACTAATTCAATCATATAAAAAGTATTTAACTAAAGGACTGTGTTCTTCAATAATTACTCTAAAACCATAGGATCAAAATAATATGAAAACTGGAAAGATTACGCTCTAAAGTCATTATATTTTTACCTAACATATCAGGTGTATTCTGTAAAATTTATTATACTGGATGAGACAAGTTTAATATTTAAATTCAATAAACCAATTACTTGCTTACAGTTTGGGCAGGTTACCAACATCATAATGAAATCATATAGACTATATTTTGATAAATTAAACGGAAACAAACTTACTTAACCCAGATGAGAGAATTGTAAAATTCTGGATCAATAGATTCTAAATCCTTCAGTCCAACTGGTTTGTTCAATATACGCTTATAGAATGGCAAAGAAAAACCTGTGTCTATGAATTTTCCATGGAACAGAGCCTATATGAGAAGAAAATAAACCTTTTATGATAGAATGTTAGATTAATTAATTCTTCATATAAAGCTCCCCTGTCATCTATTATGGCACATTTTTGGGAAAATAGCAAATATAACAAACCAATCTTTTTTTTTTAATATTTTATTTATTTATTCATGACAGAGGGAGAGAGAGAGAGAGAGAGAGAGAGAGGCAGAGACACAGGCAGAGGGAGGGACACAGGCAAGCTCCATGCAGGGAGCCCGACGCGGGACTCGATCCGGGGTCTCCAGGATCTCGCCCTGGGCTGCAGGCGGCGCTAAACCGCTGGGCCACCCGGGCTGCCCATAACAAACCAATCTTAAAAAAAAATCTTAGTGATGAGAAAATTTCAAATGAGAAAGTTAAATGTTAAAGAAACAATACCTTAATATTAGTGAATTAGCAAAGTAAACAGAGTTCACCAGTACTTACCATAGCAATAAACCTGCCAATAAAACGAAAATATTTCAGGTGATCTGGATTGATGTAAGAAGCGGGATTGATCTGCAAGCAGTAGTTATCCTTCCCTGCATATTCAAACAGGCAATACATTGGGTTCAACACCTCGTGTGACAAAAGAAAGAACCACTCTCTGAAATCAAAAGAAAATTTAGGGTGAAAAAACCATGCCAATAAATCAAAGTGCAGTGCTACAAAGTTCTCAGGAATCTATACTCCTTGGCTGGTGACAGTTTTCTAATCTCATGTTGATTTTTAACTGCTTCTATTCAGATAGACATCTAGTTTATAGAGATGATACTTACACACTCCATATTATATTTCAGAGAATCTAAGACATCATCGACTTAAAAGACACCATTATTCAATGAGCTACTAAAAATTTTTCTAATTATAATTGTGATACACATCCCAATGTCAGAGACATTTAAATCAATTTATCAATTAGTGAGCATTAGTCTTAGAATCAATGAAATACTATTATAGAGCCAAGTTTAATATTCACTATTAACCCATGTAGTTAAAGCAACTGAAGGAGGTCTAATATTATTCCATCTGTTACTAAGCCTCACAGCAATTCTCATCAGATGTCACTGCTCTCTAAAAATCTTGCAGCTTTGCGCAGTGGCAGTATCATAGCCAATGAGGTTTATCTGAGGCGCGATTATTGCTAATTGAAAGAACTTCCAATTTCACAAAGACAATAAAACACTTAATTGAAGCCACTCATTCATTAGATAAATGCTCTGAGGAGCTCTAAGTCAACTGTGAAAATATCAACCAATATTAAAATAAGATTATAGTTACTATACACTATGAGTAGGCCTGATTAAACAGAAAGCAGAATGGATCTGGGCAATACAAATGATATTAGCTTGTGTCTGAGATTTCTTTTCCTATAAATCATGGCCCCTGGTGGTAATGCTGCTTATACTTATTAATATTATTTGATTTTCTAATTAAGAATAAATGCCCTCCTCCTGAATTACCTTTAACTTATACAAAATTAAATGTTTTTACTCATTATTTACCAGTGGTTACTTCACATATTTTCAAATGTGAACTTTAACACATAGCATAAATAAGAACTACTAAAATGTAACTATCAATTAGTGAGCAAACAAAAATGGAGGGTCTAAACTAGGTCATTAATAAACACTATTTCTAAAAAAAACAAAACAAAACAAAAAAAAAAACACTATTTCTACTCTTCACAATAATCCTAGAAAAGCAGATGTGACTACTCTTATTTTACAGATGGAATGGAAGATATTTGCCCCAGGTTGTACTACTGAGTGCAGAAAAAGGATTCAAATCCAGTCTTGACTCCAAAGTCCTTGCTTTCCATACTACCACTGCTAGGCAAATATTTAGCCTGATGTGCTACACTATTATGGAATAAGCAAAGGAATTTCTTACTTGAGTTTGTCTTCCAGGGTATGATTAGAAACTCCAAATATTAAGAAAGCAGAATTTAAAATTTTGATACATCCCTCTGTATTCTTTTTTTTTTTTTTTTTAGATTACTTATTTATTCATGAGAGACAGAGAGAGAGAAAGAGAAGCAGAGACACAGGCAGAGGGAGAAGCAGGCTCCATACAGGAAGCACAACGTGGGACTCGATCCCAGGTCTCCAGGATCACACCCTGGGCCGAAGGCCGCGCCAAACTGCTGAACCACCCGGGATGCCCATCCATCTGTATTCTTAAAACAGATATATTATCTCAGTTGGGAATTGAGTGGCTATTATCTGTATCAGTAATCTGTGATGGGGAAAATAACCTGATCACTATAGGGCCTTGTATTATGTTCTATGGAACAAATATGAGGTAGTAGACTAAACACTGATTTCTGGTTGTATGATGCAAACTTTGCATCCAGGCTCTATATCTTAGTTATGTACCTTAGGTGAGTCTCGAAACCTCATTATTATCTATAAAATGCTACCTCACAGGATTATCCTAAGGAATGGGGGACCATTATTAGTCCCTTAGAGAGACAGTGTTGAATTAGTGTTTGCTGAAATTCTGTAGCTGCAGCATAATAAAGGTACAATAATAATTTGCTACATTCATTTTCCTGAAATATAATATTGAGAAAATACTTGCAAGCAAAGTGAATGATACCTTTGGAAGAAAGGAACTAAGTTCTGAGTATTCATATTATCACTACCTTGCTACACCTCCATAATCTAAACCTTCTTCTCCTGGAAAAATCACCCACAAACGTCTTCGCAGATCTTGGGGATTGAAGCTCATTATCTGCAAAATAATAAAAGTAAAACAATTGATAAAAACAGTTGTTGAAACACCATTCTATCAGTTTTGGATCTGAGATATTGATAAATACCAATTGGAAAAAATATTTTAAAATAACATCCTTTAATAAATGTCTAATATATATTTTTAAAAATATTTAATTTATTTATTCATGAGAGACAGAGAGAGAGGCAGAGATATATACAGGCAGAGAGAGAAGCAGGCTCCATGCAGGGAGCCCAATGTGGCACTCGATCCCTGGACTCCAGGATCATGCCCTTAGCCAAAAGCAGATGCTCAACTGCTGAGCCATCCAGGTGTCCCAATAAATGTCTAATATTAAAATATATTTTTCTTTTGCAATTTCCCCTTGCAATTTCTCTTTGCAATGACCAAAAACCACATACTACCCCAAACAACTTTATTCACCACTTAGGAAGAAAATTTGACGCTAATTTTGCTATCAGATTTGTCACTCTTCAAAGCAATTTTTTTTTGTTTCACATCTATTTGATGGATATCAAATCTAGAGTGACAATTTTAAACAACTATTTCAGCACCATCTGGTCTGTCATTCTGCAAAAGCCTTTAAGTTTCAAAAGTCAAAAAATAAAGGGATATTTAATCATGTTTTGTATCTTTCAACACTGCAATAGCACGTTATGTTCCAAGAAATTGGCCTACCAGGGACTACTACACCGTAGTTAAGAATATGAAAATTAGAGGTAGGTAATGACTGGGGTTGGGAATGGCCTTGGAGACTTACATCAGATCAAGGCAATCACTCATAATTCTCTAGCCTTAATCAAGCTCTGCTGCTAAAAAGCTATCTGCTCCTACTTAGCAGGATGCCAACTGGCTTTTCCCTTTAATATTACTGAAGTTCCATTAAACATGTACATAACTGTTTCTGAAAACAAGTAGCCAGCTAAGTCAGTGGGCCTGTCAACCATCTTAGATGATTTCTTTTCCATTCATTTTGAAGCTGTAGCTACCATAATTATCATAGGGGTTTGATAATAAAAAATTACATCTATATCCGGCCGTAAAATAAGGACTAAGTAGATGTTTTCTTTTTTTTTTTTTTTTTAATATTTTTTAAAAACTTATTCATGGGAGATAGAGAGAGGAAGAGACATATGCAGAGGGAGAAGCAGGCTCCTTGCAGGGAGCCCGATGTGGGACTCGATCCCAGGACTGGGATCATGCCCTGAGCCAAAGGCAGACGCTCAACCGCTGAGCCACCACCCAGGCGCCCCAAGATGTTTACATTTTAAGGCAGTTTTTCACTGGCCATTTTAATCTTCTCTACAACAAAATCACTTAACATATTTATTAGCAGTTGGTAAGTTGCAAAATAAAAGTGTTAATTAACTTGGGTTCTGAGAACAATAAAAGCATTGTTGACTACTTATGAAAAAAATACTTTTTTTAATTTTGGTATTGTAAGCAATGACCAATTTCTTTCCTACATAAAAAATTTTTTTTGTTAAATTATGAGTAACAAATGTTTATTGTAAAAATGCAAGTAACACACAAGTATAAAAGCAAAGTCTTCCCCTCTTCCTTTCTACCCATCCAATAATGTTCATAAAGGTATTTCCAGACTTTTGTCTACCCAAAAACCTATTTTCTTACTCAAATACCTATTTCAAACTGAACACTAAGCATAGAAATGAAAACCTGAAACTCACCAATTACTTTAAATTACTCTGACATTTCAAAAGCACACAAACAAAATTATCTACATGTTCCTAAATTTTAAGTACTAATGCAGCTGGCAATACTTAATTTAAGGACTCCAACTCAAAAGCCCAAACTATTTAGACTTAGAACCAAAAGTGGCTCTGGGCAGGCCACCACATGGCAAACCATCAAGTGGATAAGACAATACCTGGGCTCCCTGGGTGGCTCAGTGGTTTGGTGCCTGCCTTTGGCCCAGGGCATGACCCTGGAGTCCTGAGATCAAGTCCCATATTGGGCTCCCTGCATGGAGCCTGCGTCTCCCTCTGCCTATGTTTCTGCCCACCCCCCTGTGTCTCTCATGAATAAATAAATAAAATCTTTAGGAAAAAAAAAAAAAGACAATACCTGCTGAAAGGAATCTTCAAACAACGTTTTTCTTGTCACTGTAATCTTTATGTGCTGTGGCATGGCCAGTTGCTGAAACAGAAGAATGACTTAAGTTAACTCTATTAAAATGGCCTATCAAAAAACCAAGAAAGTGAAGTTCTATTTATTTTTATCTTTGCTTAGAGAAACAAGTAGACTATGAATATGAATTTATTTCAATAATGTTTAATCATGCATTTGTGAGTATTCATGCTAATTACAGATCATTTGATATATTAACAAAAGAAAACAAGATCTCAAAAACAAAACAAAACAAAAAAAAGATCTCATATGCAGTGGTTACTTAATGAGTCAATTAAATCTTTAATTTTATTTTCAAAAAGCTAATTTAGATAATTCTTGCTTGTCTAGGTCCAGTTAACTACATGAGTTTGAAGTTGAAAAATATTCATCATAGCTTTGTGCAGAGGCAATATCGTAGCCAATGAGGTTTATCCAAGGCGTGATTATTGCTAATTGAAAAATATTCATCATAGTAACACTTTGACTAGTACATTAATTTTATTTAAAACCCATAAAGAAACCAGAAAATATTTATATATCAGAAATAACGGATCACATCTGGGAAGAATACACAGAATGTAACTATGTATATGTGTGTGTATATAGACATATCTCAAAGTCATATCAAATGTTAGATATGAAAAGGGCTGGTTACACTCTATACATCAGAAAATGTTTTAACTCATTTGTTTGAAGAGTTTTGCAATCAGTTATGAGTACTGAAAGGAGAGTAACTGTTTTTAATTCAAACTGTTTCAAATTTATTTTTCTGGATCACAGAAGCCAATGATCTAACTGATAAATCTATTTCTTTGCCCTAAAAATAGAAAAGATAGATTCCAATGTTTCCCATTTTACTGGTTTTTCTATGGTTTAATTATTTTCACAATCACTGTGTAACATAAGCAACATATAACAAGGGAAAGGGAGTACAGAAAAAGTTCTGATACTGACCTGACACCAGAACCGGAAATACTGAACTTTTGCCTTGAAGTCCCGTACATAGGCTATCTGTGGTCCATTGTCTCTGAGGAGGAATGTTGATATGACATATATAGCAGCTTATAAGATTATATATAGAAGACGAGCTAACTACCACATCCTTCAGTACTCAAATATAAAAATACTGTAACATTGCATCCTCCTAACACCACCTTTTAAAAAAAATTTCCCAGGACTAGTTTTAAGAGACAAATTTAGATCTTCTAAAAGGCAACACTGTGGGATTTTCTTTTATATATAGTGAAATCTAACAGGACTAGGTAAAGGAAATTTGATCTGGGAATGTTGCCTATCCCCAAATCCATTCTTTCCTTTATCCTTAAATCAGACTCCTGATATGTACTTGGGCAGATTGCTAGCTAGAATCAAGATTACATTTCTCAGAGTGGTTGTGAGACTTAACCATGGCTGATGAGCTGTGGTTGTATAGGACTTCCATGAAGGCTCAAAAAGAGCAAAGAAGCTGGAAAAGGAATTGTTTTTTTCTCTTTCCAATTTGTTCTTCCTTTATATTCCAACCCAGAGTGTTATTGATTCAGCAACCATCACACACTATCAGGTAACCTCGAGAAAAGAGCCCATGGCCTGGGATGGTAGAACAGAAAGAAAGAAGCCTAGATCACTGATGACACCATGGAGCGAGCTTTCTTTTCTTTTCTTTCTTTTCTCTTCTTTCCTTTTCTTTCTCTTTTCTTTTTTTCTCTTCTCCTTCCTTCCTTCCTTTTCTTTTCTTTTCTTTCTCTTTTCTTTCTCTCTCTTTCTTTTCTCTCTTTTTCTTTCTTTCTTTCTTTCTTTCTTTCTTTCTTTCTTTCTTTCTTTCTTTCTTTCTTTCTCTCTCTTTCTCTCTCTCTCTCTCTCTCTTTCTTTCTTTTAGATTTTATTTATTTATTCATGAGAGACACAGAGAAAGAGAGGCAGAGACAAAGGCAGAAGGAGAAGCAGGCTCCATGCAGGGAGCCCGACTCGGAACTTGATCCCAGGACTCCAGGATCATGCCCTGGGCTGAAGGCAGGCACCAAACCGCTGAGCCACACATTCGTCCCACCATGGAGCTTTTCAAGCAAGGCCTGGACTGCCTTTAAATTCATTTTCTAAAGGTTCACTGTAGAAATATAACTGATCTTAGGTGTGCCTGGCTGGCTCAGTCGGTAGAGCATGTGATTCTTGATGTCAGGATTGTGGGTTTGGACCCCCCATTAGAAATTACTTAAACAGGGATCCCTGGGTGGCGCAGCGGTTTGGCGCCTGCCTTTGGCCCAGGGCGCGATCCTGGAGACCCGGGATCGAATCCCACGTCGGGCTCCCGGTGCATGGAGCCTGCTTCTCCCTCTGCCTATGTCTCTGCCTCTCTCTCTCTCTCTCTCTCTCTGTGACTATCATAAATTAAAAAAAAAAAAAAAATTACTTAAACATAGAATCTTAAAAAAGAAAAATACAAATGATTTTGTCTTTTGTTTTGTTTTTTTTTCTTTAAAGATTTTATTTATTTATTTATGATAGTCACACACAGAGAGAGAGAGAGAGAGAGGCAGAGACACAGGCAGAGGGAGAAGCAGGCTCCATGCAGGGAGCCCAACGTGGGATTCGATCCCGGGTCTCCAGGATTGCGCCCTGGGCCAAAGGCAGGCCCAGGGATCCCCCTGATTTTGTCTTTTGACTTTGTACCCGGCAGCACTATTAAATTCACTTACTAGTTCTAGTAGTTTTTTCTAGATTCCTTATGATTTTCTATGTATACAACTATGTTAACTGTATGAAAGTTTTAATTTTCTTTCCCATCTCTCTTTTTTTAAATTTTATTTATTTATTCATGAGAGAGAGAGAGAGAGAGAGAGAGAGAGAGAGGGGGGCAGAGACACAGGCAGAGGGAGAAGCAGGCTCCATGCACGGAGTCCAGTGTGGGACTCGATCCCCGAACTCTGGGATCATGCCCTAAGCGGAAGGCAGATGCTAAACCCCTGAGCCACCCAGACATTCCTTTTCTTTTCCATTAATATATCTTTTTTCTTTCTCTTATTTCACAGGACTACCAATACATAATGGTGAGTGAAGTAGTGAGAGCAGATATTATCATCTTAGTCTTGGTCTTAAAAGTTTTTTTTTTGTTGTTTGTTTGTTTGTTTTAAGGATTTTTATTCATTTGAGAGAGAGAGAGAGAGCACAAGCAGGGGGAGAGGCAGAGGGAGAGAGAGAAACAAATATGGAGCTCCATCTTAGGACCTGGAAATCATGACTCGAGCCTAAGGCAGATGCTTAACCATCTAAGCCACCCCGATGCCCCTCTTAAGAGGATTTCATCACTAAGATGATGTAAGAAAGTTTCCAAGGGAGCTGAGAGTTTATCATAAACTGGTATTTTATTTTGTCAAGTGCTTTCCTGATGATTTTTTGTCCTTTAAATGTAGTGAATTACATAGATTGATTTTTGTGTATTAAACAAATCTTGCGGGATCCCTGGGTGGCGCAGTGGTTTGGCGCCTGCCTTTGGCCCAGGGCGCGATCCTGGAGACCCGGGATCAAATCCCACATCGGGCTCCCGGTGCATGGAGCCTGCTTCTCCCTCTGCCTATGTCTCTGCACCTCTCTCTCTCTCTCTCTCTCTGTGTGTGACTATCATTTATAAAAAATAAATAAATAAAAAATAATAAACCAATCTTGCTAGCCTGGGATAAAAACAGACATGATAATAGTGTAATATACTTTTGTATCTTGCTGGATTTAATTTGCCACTATTTTGTTAAAGATTTTTATACCTATCTATATTCATAGAAATATTAGTCAATAATTTTCTTACACTAATTTTGTCTGATTTTGGCATCAGGACTTACAGGAGCCTCATAAAATGAGTTAGGAAGTATTCCTATTGCTTGTATTTTATGAAATAATTCGAATAGGATTGATATTATTACTTATAATTTTGATAAAATTTATTAGTGGAAGCCATCTATGCCAGAATTTTCTTTGTGGGAAATTGTTTAATTATGAACTCCATTTCTTTACTATATATTCTGTTATTTAAATTTACTATTTCTTCTTGTGTTCATTTTGGTAACTTGTATCTTTCAAGGAATTTGTCAACTTGATCTAAAATATGAAATTTCTTGGGGCGCCAAAGCGGCTCAATTGGTTAAGTGTCTGTCTTGATGTTGGCATGATCTTAGGGTTGAGATCAAGCCCCACACCAAGCATGGAGCCCGCTTAGGATTCTCTCTTTCCCTCTCCCTCTGCCTTTCCCCTTCCTCGTTTCCTCTCTTTATTTTATTTTGCTTCCTCTCTTTAAAAAAATAAATAAATAAAAAATAAAAAAACTTCTTGGTATAAAGTTAATCAAGTATATACTTTGTTATCTTTCGATGTGTGTAGGATATGTAGTGATGTCCTTCTTTCACTTTCACATTAGTAATTTGTGTTTTCTCTTTTTTCTCCTCAGGTTTACAAGAGGTTATTGATATTATTAATATTTTCTAAGATCCAACTTCTAGCTCTGAGTTCTCAATTGTCTCATTTTCATTTTATTAATATCTGCTTTTATGCTCATTTCCTTTCTTATGTTTATCTGGGGTCTAATAAACTTCCTTTTCTAGATTAAGGTGAAAGCAGCAATCACTGATTTTATACCTTTATTTTCTAAACTAATCTTATACAGAGCAATAAAATTTCCTCTAAGAGCTATTTTTGTTAAACCCCACAAATTGTGGTGTGTTGTGTTTTTATTATCATTAAATACAATGTTTCCTAATTTCGCATGACTTCATTGAGCCATGGGTTATTAGTAATGCACTTAATGATGGAAAGAAATATATTTGTAATAAACCACTATGTTTTACGGTTTTGTTATATGTACCCAAACTTAACTGAAACGAAAAATGAATGATACAAAATTATCTATTATGTATTTCCATATTTAAATCATTTCTAATTTCATTAAAAACTAATTGGTCTGAATTTCTAGTTTGTGCTTTACACATGAAAGTTTTTAAGATTTTTTTTTTTAAGATTTTATTTATTTATTCATAGAGACACAGAGAGAGAATGAGAGGCAGAGACACAGGCTGAGGGAGAAGCAGGCTCCATGCAGAGAGCCTGACGTGGGATTCGATCCAGGGTCTCCGGATCACGCCCTGGGCTGCAGGCGGCGCTAAACCGCTGCGCCACTGGGGCTACCCTAAGATTTTATTTGTAAGTAATCTCTACGCCCAATGTGGGGCTTGAACTCACAATCCCAAAATAAAGAGCTGCATGTTCTACTGACTAAGCCAGCCAGGAGCCCTGAAAGTTTTTAATAAATAGAAATTATAAAATTAAACAGTAATGAAAGGTAAAAGCCAGAGACACGACAAGAAAACTACTACTAATAATAAAAAAATAATAAGAAAAGGAAAACTAATATTTCTTATGAACACTAGAGTCTGCAAGAAAATATTAGCAAATTGAATTCAGTAGTATATTAAAAGGATTAATATCTTAATCCTTTTCACCAACTGGGATTTATTCTTGGAATGCAAGGATTGTTCAACATAGGAAATGTCAATCCTATACACCAAACATCAGTAACAAAGGCAAAAAAAAAAAAAAAAAACCCACATCATCTCAATTGAGGACAAAAAACCCATAAAAAACAAAACAAAAAACCAACCCACTGACAAACTTTAACATCCTTTTATAGTAAAACAAACCCAAAACCACTCAACAAACGAGGACTAGAAGGAAACTCCCTCAATATAAGAGCCATATATGAAAATCCCACAGCTGACATACTCAATGGGGAAAATGAAAGCTTTCCTTCAAACAAGGCAAGAATGCCTGCTTTCCCTTCTATTTGATATAGTATTACAAGTTCTAGCCAGGGCAATTAGGTAATAAAAAGAAATAAAAGGCATCCAAATTGGTAAGGAAGAAGTAAAAATTATCTTTGAAGATTATATAATCTTATATTTAGAAAATCTTAAAGATTCCAGGAAAAACACTATTGGAACTAATAAGTACATCCAGCAAACTATGATATAAAACAACACAAAAATCAGTTGCATTTCTATACACTAACAATAATCTGAAAATTTTTTTTCTTAAATTCCATTTACAAATAGCATTTTAAAAAACTTAGGAATGAACTCAACCAAGAGGGTAAAAGACTGGCATACTGGAAAACTACAAAACATTGTTAAAAGAAATTAAAGACAAGTAAGTGTAAAGACACTCTATCTAGGTTCATGGCTTAAAAGATGTAATATTGTTAAGATATCAAAACAAAACAAAGAGAACTACAAATTCAATGCAATCCCTATCAAAATCCCAACAACATTTTTTGCAACAATAGAAATATCTATCCAAAAAGTCTTATGAAATCTTAGGGACCCTAAAAAGCCAAGGCAGTCTCAAAAAAGAACTTGGAGAACTCACATTTCTGGAGTTCAAAATTTAGGAAAACCTGCAGTAATGAAAACAGTGTGGGACTAGAATAAAAACAGAAACAATGACCAATGAAATACAAAGTCCAAAAATAAATCTTTGCATATATATGGTCAAAGGATTTTTTACAAGGGTGACAAGACCATTTGACAGTCTTTTCAACAAGTGGTGCTAGGAAAACTGGATCTCTACTTGCAAAAAAATGAAGTTAGATCCTTTCCTAACACCATTTACAAAAACTAACTAAAAATGAACCCAAAACGTATACTTAAGAGCTAAAGCTATAAAACTTAGGTCAATGCACAGAATAGGAGAAAATATTTGAAAATGATGTATCTGGTAAGGGATTAATACCTAGAATACAAAAAACTTCTAAACTCCAACAATAAAAAAACAAACCAGCTTCGAAGAAGGGCAAAGAAGTTGAATAGACGTTTTTTCAAAGAAGATATACAAATATTTGGTCAACTAACACATGAAACGATGCTCAAAATCATCAGTCATTACAGAAATACAAATAAAAAACCACATGAGGGCAGCCCCGGTGGCTCAGCAGTTTAGCGCCGCCTTCAGCCCAGGGTGTGATCCTGAAGACTCTGGATAGAGTCTCACGATGGGCTCCCTGCACGGGGCCTGCTTCTCCCTCTGCCTGTGTCTCTGCCTCTCTCTCTGTGTCTCTCATGAATAAATAAATAAAATATTTAAAAAATAATAAAATTAAAATAATAAAAAAATAACAACCACATGAGATACCACTTTATATCCATTAGGTTGACATTAAAAAACAAACAAACAGGGGTGCCTAGGGGGCTCAGGTCATAATCCCAGGGTCCAGGGATCAAGTCCCGTATCAGGCTCCCGACAAGGAGCCTGCTTTTCCCTCTGCCTAGGTCTCTGCCTGTGTGTCTCTCATGAATAAATAAATAAAATGTTAAAAAAAAAAAAATAACCATTGATATGGATGTGGGAAAGTGGAACCTGTGTACACTTTGATGGCAATGTAAAATGTGGAAAAGTCTTGAAGCACTTCAAAAAAACACCCAATTACCATTGACCCAGCAATTCCACTTTGGAGTATATACACAAAAGAATTGAAAACAAAAACTCACTCATATTCACACCTACATTATTCACAACAGTCAAAAGATATAAACAACTGAAAAGTCCATGAACAGATGTATAAATAAAATATGATTAACATACACTAAAATATTTTTCTGCAATAAAAAGGAATGAAATTCTGATACAAACTGTAATACAGATGAACCTTGAAGATATAATGCTAAGTGAAATAAACCAGTCAGAAGCACAAATACCATATGATTCCATATATATGCACAGTCAAGGTTAGAGACAAGATAGTGTAATAGTTATCAAGGGCTAAGGAAAGGAAGAGACAGGAGAGTTATTATTTAATAGTCATAGAGTTTCAGTATGGGATGATAAAAATGTTCTGGAAATGGATGGTGTTGATGGATGCACAATAAAGTGAATGTACTTAATGCCACTAAACTATACACTTTAAAATGGTTAAAATGGTAAAACAGTGTTATGTATTTCGTAACAAAAAAAAAAAAAAACCTTAAACAAACCGCATAAAGCAAAACAAAACACAATCTCACTTTTCGAAAATGGAAAAGAAAAACAAAGTAAGAAGAGCTTTTACGTTAAAAGGTAATGGAACTGAAAGAAAGCAGGCATCAGAAATCGGGATTAATTGGTAAACAGTAATGTACTGGTAATGTCTAAATAACCTCTTTAGTGCTGTGTGAATAGATACACATAAAAAAGGCCTCTAAAAGAAATTATGGTGATAAAAAAATACAGTAATATAAACACAAAATATTTAATGAACAATGACCTATGGGCAACTCAACTCAAACAGAATGGTATTCCTTGCTAATTAAGATCTTTGTAACACAATCTTAGGAATCTGTTTTATTTCTAATCTACAATGTTTAGAAAACTTACAGTGCAGATTTTCCAGTGCGGGGATCAATATAGGTGGTTGTTCTTCTATTGTGGTCCACAAAATATGGAATTCCATCAACTGTGAATCTCATTTCCCAGCCTTCAGGTAAGGGCTTTTCATTTAACTGACTACAAAACATAGGAAAAAATACAATTAAAAAATTTAAAAATGTTGAAGAGCGGTTTCCCAAGTACACAAAACAAAAATTACCCATAAATGCAGCATCATTTAGATCATTTAGTTCAGTGTTTCCAGTTGTTTACTAGACCCATCTATAAATATCCTACAAGCATATTAAACATGTCAGTAGGTTCATGGAATCACCACTCAGTTTCCACCTATCTACTTGGCCTATAATACCCATCTAATAACCCACCTAACATCTTTTGGTAACCAAGTTCTGCCCGTTCTGCCTTAGAAACCTTCATACTCATCAGTTTTCAGTCCCCAAGAACATCCTTCCCTGGCATCATTCATCTCTCTTCTAAACTTTCACAGTGGCCACTGAACTGGTTTTCCTGCTTCTTGTCTGACTCTGGTCCTATACTTGTTTCATGTTGCTGACAGAGTACTAAACCAGAGATCTGATCAAATCAGTCCTCTACTTAAAGTAATAACCACTGTTCACATTACCAATGGTAAGCCTTGAACTCTCAACACCTGGCACACACTCTGCCCTCAGCGTTCCCTTTCAGGTTTAACCCTGCACTCCGACTCCCTTCCATGAAACCCTGTGATTTCATAGTGTAGCACTACTCACCATTTCCCTAAACAAGACATAATCTGTCACACCTCCAAGTGAAGTCTTTCTTCTTGTCCAGAATACCTTAATTATTCCTCTGTTAAGACGACTCAACTGTTCTTTCTCAAATATTTCTAACCACTTCCTTAATACCTATCTTTAGTCTTTGGTTAATCTCTCTCAACTTCAGTTTGCTAAAAATGTTTATATATATATACAAGAATGTTTATATAATAAGACTGTGAGAAGAATAAATGAGACAATATAAGTAAAAACCTTTTACACATAGTAAGCCTTCAAGTTATAACTAATAGTATTCCTCCTACTATATATTGACCATTTTCTTTCAGTCTCTCAAAGTACTTCCTTCATACTGCTAGCACAGCATCTGTTAAATTTTTCAGCCTGTGGTCTGGCAACAACTTCCCACCCTGCAATACTACTGAATTTTAAAACAGGAACTAAATTATAAAGCAGTAGTGCATTTTTATTTGTTATATATTAAAATAATTGGGCCATAAGAATAAATATTCAAAAATGCTTACTTGTGAACCTAAGAAATGTTTACATTTTAAAATATTCCACTAGAGGGCAGCCCGGGTGGCTCAGCGGTTTAGCACAGCCTTCAGCCCAGGACCTGATCCTGGAGACCTGGGATTGAGTCCCATGTCGGGCTTCCTGCATGGAGCCTGCTTCTCCCGCTGCCTTTATCTCTGCCTCTCTCTCTCTCTCTCTCTCTCTCAATCTCTGAGTCTCTCATGAATAAATAAATAAAATCTTACAAAAAAAAAATTCCACTAGAATGGGCAGGGAATTATTGAATACCTCTCTTGTAGTTCGTATTTTGTATTTGTGTATTCTGTCAGTCTTTTTAACTAGTTAGGTATAGTAAGTGTTCTAAGTTTTTACCTACTGCTAGTTTGTTTTCCTCTATTCTACAGCTTCAAATTTTCTCACCTGTGCATTTAGTGAGTGAGAGAGAGAGAGAGAGAGAGAGAGATGGAAATGTCCAAGTTCACATCAGAAAGGAAGAAAGGGAAGGGTTGGGGCATTTAAACTAGTTTCTAAAAACAAACAGACTGGTTTTAGAGAGCCACTATTGCTGACAGTATTGTCATTTTCCTCAAGTGTACTTCAGAAAAATAAAAGGCAGAGAGAACCACTGTCTACAACAGTATTTTGTAAACTATGTTGAAAGGTTAAGAACATTTAGCTCTATTCACAAAGCTGAAGAGATATGTCAGATAAAACACACTAACAAAAATTTTTTAGAGGTGACATTTATATTTCCAAGATACACTCAGTAACAAATTGTTGTCTTGGAAACAAAACAAACTGGATAATACTAGGTCATTTGTATTATTTATTAAGATGATTCTCACTTTAACTCTGAAACTTTAAAAGTCCAAGGTGGAACAAAAAAATGGTAGCAAAGGTGACATGGTCTATTCTGTCCTTCAAGATAGAATTTTACAGAACAATTTTAAAATGTTACCTTTGAAATTTTTCATTCTTCTTTTGGAAATTATATATATGTGTGTATATATATATAAAGATTTTATTTATTTATTCATGAGAGACACACAGAGAAAGGCAGAGACATAGGCAGAAGGAGAAGCAGGTTCCCCGAAGGGAGCCTGACTCAGAACTCAACACCAGGACCCTAAGATCACGCTCTGAGCCAAAGGCAGATAGATGCTCAACCGCTGAGCCACTCGGCATCCCAGAAATTTAATATGTTTAAGTTAAATACCGTAACAACATTAAAAAAGTGATGTTAGTATGCAGAAAGAGAATTTAAATGTAAAGCATATCATTAGAACAAAGGTTCTTACAACTTTCAACCAAGGTATGTGTGAAGAATTAATTGTATCAAAATAGAGGTCTGGCCTCTGCCCTCCACTAACAGAAGGTAATCTCTAGACCTCTGGAATGTCCTGCATGTCAGGAGTATCTTTGTTGCTTGGGAACTTTGAACACCAGTCAAGGATGTGATTTATGATGGAGGCTTTGGGACACCCCACAGCAGTTCCAATACCTGGAGTAACCAGAAACTTGGAAGATACTAACTCAACCTCTGGGAAAGGGCTAGCGACTAAAGGATAGATATGTAAGGCAGTACATGATGAAGCCCCAATAAAAACTCTGAATAGCAGAAATTCAAACAAGATTTCCTCGTTTGCACTACTCCACGCATACTATTCCATATAAATTCTGGGTATTTGGAACCTCACATTCTGTCCAGTGTCTCTTCCTTCTGTTGCTTGTAATTCGTATCCTTTCCCTATAATAAATACAGCTGTGAATATAATAAAGCTTCAGTGAGTTCTAGTCTCTCAAGTGAGTTACCAAACCTGAAAGTGGTTGTGGGAACTCCTGAATTCATAGTCAGTTGACCTCAAGGGAGAGCAGTTTTGGGGATCTCCCAAAACTTGTAGTTGTAGTCTGGAGTGAGGGCATTTTGTGGAAAATGCTCTCTGACTTTAGAGCTTGCCAAAATTCCCTGCAGAATGGAACCCTCTGGTGGTCTGATAAACGCACAGTATTAGATTTTATCAAAGGCTAAATTGTGTCCACCGGCAAGTTCCTATGTTGAAGTACTAATTAATCCTCAATACCTCAGAATGTGACCTTATTCGGAAATAGGGTCATTGCAGACATATTAGTTAATATGAGATCATAGTGGAGTACAGTGAGCCATTAATCCAGTATGGCTGGTGTCCTTATAAAAAGGGGAAATTTGGACAGTGAGACATGCAGACGTGAAGAATGCTATGTGAAGACTGCAGTTACGCTGTCACGAACCAAACTACCAGAAGCTAGGAGAGGGGCCTGGAACAAATCTTTCTAGTCCCTTCTAAGGGAGCAAAGCCCTGCCTACATCTTAATTCTGGACTTCTAGCCTCCTTAACTATGAGACAAATTTCTACTGTTTAAATCACTCAATTTGTGGTACTTTGTTAAGGTAGCTCTAGCAAACTAATACAAATACAATTTACATAATGTTACAAAGAAAAGCAAGTAGGGGTGCCTGGGTGGCTCAGTCAGTTAAGCAACTGCCTTTCAGCTCAGATCATGATCTTGGAGTCCCAGGATTGGGCCCTGCATCAGGCTCCCTGCTTAGCAGGGAGCCCACTTTTCTCTCCCTCTGTTGCTCCCGCTGCTTGTGCTCTCACACATGCTCTCTCTCAAATAAATAAATAATTTAAGAAAAGAAAAGCAAGTATATACACACTTACCAAACAGTAAAAAGACAAACTTTTCTTGAGATACAAACTTCTAGTTATGAAATAAACAAGACAACAGGGATATAAAGTACAGCAAAGGGACTATAGTCAGTAATAATGTAATAATTCTGTATGGTGACAGAGAGTAATTAGTTTTAATTGTGGTAATAATTTCATAATGTATATAAATGTCAAATCACTATGTTATACACCTGAAACTAATATATTATTGTATGTTAACTATACTTCAATAAAAAGGGACAAACTTAGAATAATAGTGTCTCTTTATTAATGTATTAACTAGCAGGTTCTTGCAATATGCGTAAATAGTATTTTGAGATAACTACAAGTGCAAAGTTATATTAAAAACCTGTAATTTCTACTGGTGGGAAAGTCCTAGGCATTGCTAATTCTACTACGGTTGTAGCTCACAATCACAACAGAAGGAAGGAAACACTCAATTTCAGGTAAAGGTTAGTAAATCTGAATCTGTATTTATTCCCCCTAAGTCACATATTCCCTGAATTCTCTCCAGTGATCCTAGGTTACAAAATCCTGCTTTAGAATTACTAATCTGGACTTTCATATAAATAGGAATTTCTTTTTTTTTTTTAAAGTATTTTTCTTTTCTTTTTTTTTTTTAAAGAGAGAGGGGGCGGGGCAGAGGCACAGGCAGAGGGAGAAGCAGGCTCCATACAGGGAGCCTGACGGGGACTCGATCCCGGGCCTCCAGGATCATGCCCTGGGCTGAAGGCGGCGCTAAACCGCAGAGCTACCGGGGCTGCCCGAAATAGGAATTTCTTAATACATAGCATATTTGTATAAACCAATGAGTTTTCTTCCCTACACTCAAGAAATTCACATCCATTATAAAACAGTAATAGTGTAATTTTTTTCTTTCTAAAGTATATGGGTAACCAATGTTTAAGGACTTCCGGGAAAGAACGTGTAACTTGATTTTTTCCGTAACTGACCCAGAAACAGAGTACAGTCTTTAAGAGATTATCTATATACTAGTAACCCAAAGTTTCTTACCCTTGACTTCTGGGGTCTTCCCATTGTGTAATACGAGTGTTGTGGTTGACAAAATATACTCTACCATTGCTGTCTGTTCTCTTCTCTTAAAAAAAAAAAAAAGGAAAAAAAGAGGCAAAGCATTAGAGTTGGCATGGTCTTCTTCCACAAACTGAAATAAACGGTGATGAATCTGCCATTTCTCACTGCATTGATTTTATAGCTTTTAAATCACAACTTTAAATAGTTTGATTTATTCTTTCACCTTTAAATTCAGATACCTACTAGAGTTATAAAAATATCATTACATTCTACAAGCTAAACAGACTTAATTCACAATGTCCTGCCTACAGGTCTTTTTCTGTTCAATCTAACCAAAGGCAGCAAGAATAATTAACATTTTAACTTTTCATACATGACCTCATTTTATCCTTGACAGTCCCAGGAGTAGATGGTTTCAGTTCATCTTGAAGATGGGGAAACTTGGACAGGTTAAGTTATCTGCCCCAAATCTCAGAATTGAGTAGGAGTGACAGGATGAAAAGTTAGTTCCCTATTCAGGGATTTCTTGCTTAGCCTATCACCTCATTTCTTAAAATATAATGGGGGAGAGGGATACAACTTGTTTCTTTGTTATATGTTAGATATTATACAACTAGGGAAGACACTGTTTCAAAACATATCCTCTTCCTTAATATACTCTGTTCCTAAATCCTAAATATCTAGAGTAACTTTCTACAGGAAGGCTGGACAGAAGGCTCAGCTCTTTAATTTACTGCCTTTGAGGGATCCCTGGGTGGCGCAGCGGTTTAGTGCCTGTCTTTGGCCCAGGGCGCGATCCTGGAGACCCAGGATCGAATCCCACATCGGGCTCCCGGTGCATGGAGCCTGCTTCTCCCTCTGCCTGTGTCTCTGCCTCTTTCTCTCTCTCTCTCTCTCTCTGTGTGTGACTATCATAAATTAAAAAAATTAAAAAAAAAATAAAAAAAAATTTTACTGCCTTTGAAATTACTGCTTCTAAAAAAAAAGAAAGAAAAGAAAGAAAAGAAAAAAGAAAAGAAAAGAAGAGAAAGAGAAAAGAAAGAAAAGAAAAGAAAAAAGAAAAGAAAAAAGGAAAGGGAAAGGAAAGGGAAAGGAAAGGGAAAGGGGAAGGGAAAGGGAAAGGAAAAGGAAAGGGAAAGGAAAGGGAAAGGGAAAGGGAAAGGAAGGGAAGGAAAGGAAAGGAAAGGAAAGGAAAGGAAAAACTGCTTCTTTCCCCATCTGCCTCTTGCTTGAGGATTCTCCTTGGTTTCTTAGTCCCATTCTACAAAATTTCCCCTGTATTCCTGAGCTTTCTCAAAAACGGTTGAGAAGATAATGTGGATTATCATTTTCTCTTTTAATAACCAGAGAGCCCTTTACATTTTAATATTAAGTTCTATTGTTTTTGAACTCTTCAATTCTTTATTTCATTACCAATCAATTCTTCATCAAAAGATAATTCCTGCACCTGAATATTTTTAGATGTCTCAAAATGAGTTAAGTAATGAAGAATAGAGAGTGGATTCCAACATTTTAAAAAGCATAGTTTCTAAAAATTAGCAATTTCAAACAAAATTTTAGGTTAATTAATTAAGGTTAATTCCAGGCTGATAAAGCCATTTTTATCTCTTATGGTTTGAAAAGTTTTTAAAATAACATTTCTTTAGATCCTCTGGATATTTCTCTAAGCAAGCTATTGCAGCCAAGTTTTCAGTCAAATTATATAGCTATGTCAAGTTAGCATTTATTTGGTAACTTGTAACTATATCTCCAGCACTAATTCCATGATTTCAAGTAGATCACTATGGGAGGTTAAAGGGATATTACTGGTGAGTATCATGAACTCCATCCTGACATCTCAACTACTTTTTTTCTGTACCACTTGGGCTTAAAATGGAAATAGAACCCCAAGTGTGTATAAGATACATTTAATAGATAAATGGGATTCTGCATCTTGTGATGTATTATAAATATTAACACTGGCTTCACTGGGCGTGACATCTTGAGTAGGAAATATAATCAACTTTTAAGTTTGTCTCTGAGGCCAAAAGAAGCATCCACAGTGCTACATCTGGTTACACAATAATGTTAGTTAATATTCTTGACACGTTAAATTCAAAATTTTTAAATATATTTGCAGAAAATCTATAATTTTTTGTATCCAAATAATTTTTAAAGTAATTTTTAGAATCTAAAAATAATACCCTAAGTGATTATCTGCCACATTATAAGTTCAGAATTCAGGGCCAGAGATTTTCTCTTTCTGAAACAGGATAAATTTAATAGAAAACTTCTTTTCTATATATGTTCTAAGTATACAGCTGACATCAGGATTTCTTGGAAGAGGCTGTGAAAAATAAAATTTCACAAGGTGGATGCACTTGCAAACTGAAAGCTCATCTGCTTTTAATGAGAGGAAATACTGTGGCTATAGAGCTGATTTTACTTTGTTGAAAAAAGTCACATGATAAACAATACTGAAATTACTGAATAGCAAACCTGAATGCAGATCAAAGCACTTCCTGACTTGATGAATAAAACAGTAAAAAACAGAAGCTTCTTGCTGTTCTATGCATTCTTTCATAGCAGCTCTCAAAAGGAGAAAATATCTTTATACTTGATGGAGAAAACCAGCTATACTAAGAAAGCCCTATTAGACTACACTGTTGAACCAAAAACATCCTTTGTTCTATAGCCTCTTTAGTTTGCATGTATTAAAAATTATTCACTGTAAGCTTGTGAGGTGGTAATGTCTAGTCCAAGCATATAAAGTCTGAAAGAGTAAGGAAGCTAGATTTAAAATACATATGGTGGGGTGCCTGGGTGGCTTAGTAGGTTAAGTGTCTGCCTTCGGCTCAGGTCATGATGATCCCAGAGTCCCGGGATTAAGCCTTGTATCAGGCTCCCCACTCAGTGGGGAGTCTGCTTCTGTCCCTGTTCATGCTTTCTCTCTCTCTCAAATAAATAAATGTTTAAAAAAATCTTTAAAATATATATATCATGGAGGTGCCTGGGTTGGCTCAGTCAGTTAAGTGTCTGCCTCTTGATTTCAGCTCACGTCTGGATCTCAGGGTTGTTTTGAGTTCAAGCTCCACCCTGGGTTCCATACTAGGCATGGAGCCTATTTAAAAATAAATTTAAAAAATAAAATGTACATTATGTCACAAAAATATGCTGTTGATTTCAGAATGTAAACACAGGCTGTAAATTGGGGTTTCATTTCCTAGGTCAATCATGAAGATATGTCAGGGTTTCATCTATTACAGTGCCAGTGTTGTCACTGGTTCCACAAATAAGGCATGTGCCTCACAGGCAGAGTCTTAAGCAGTGCTTAGTCTAAGTAACAGAGTGATCATGAACTCATTTAGGAAGGGGGATATATCTCAACTTCAGAAATGTGAAACCTCAGGGCACCTGGGTGGCTAAATTGGTTAAATGTCTGCCTTTGGCTCAGGTCGTGATCCCAGGGTCCTGGGATTAATAAATCCTGCATCAGGCTCCATGCTCAGCAGGGGAGTCTGCTTCTCCCTCTGCCCCTGCCTGTGTTCTCTCTCAAATAAATAAATAATCTAAAAAATAGAGGGGTGTGTGTGAAACCTAAAACTAAGCATTAGAATGTAAAATAAGCAAGGCAAAATTCTGATAACCTGGGTGAGCTGGGATTGGGTCTTTAGAGGGAATATTTTAGGGAAGTGTTGTTGGCTAACATTGTGAAAAAGAGAAAAATCCTAATAATGAGGATAATAATAAATGCAGAAAGCACCAGAGCTTGCAGGAAAAACTTTTTGAATAAAGGTAACATAGCCTACAATTCATGCTTCTCTGGGCAAGAGGCAATTTTTTCTTATAGCTGCTCTGGAGAAGGTCTATGTTACTGACAAAAGCTAACTGGGTAATGATTCTTCTACAGTAAAATTAAGAGAATAATATGTGACCTTCAGATACATCCTTTCAGTGCGTCAATTTCCCCTCTGAAACACAAACATATAACAATTCTAGAAATAAAGCTGGGAAAACCATCCATGTGTAGGAATGCAATCTGACAGGTCTGGTGCAATATGCTTCATAAAGGCAAAATGCCCTTTCCTAAAGTACTTCATACCAACCATGCATTCTCCTCTCTGAACCTCCAACACAAAAGACTCCTTATCACACTGCCAGGCTTTGGTGAAGACAGAAATTCACAATTCACTTTCAAATGCCCTCCCTTCGTTACATGCTAATAATAGTAACTGTTACAAGTATGACCTATAACCTTTTTTACCTCTTTGTCCCACAGGAGTGTTAAGGATAAATAACCTGAAAGGCAATGAGGCTTCTCAAAGGCAACTTTTATATCTAGTATCATTTATATGATTTATGTGATCTTGACATCAATTTTTTCTCCATTCCTCAATAAAGTAACACTAGAGCAATCCATCTTAGGGATCAATGCCTCCCAACAATACTATCTAGAAATATCACTTCTGAATTTACCCCCTAGTTGTGAAATATCTGCACTTTTGAAGATAAAAATTCAACTAGTTCCATAACTAGTTCCAAAGCCAGTTATGGAACTAACTGGCTTTACTTTAGTATTTTTTCCTTTTTTTTTTTTTTTAAGTTTTTATTTATTTATTTATTTGAGAGAGACAGAGACAGAATTGGGGGGGGGTGGTGGCAGAGGAGAAGCAGGCTCCTGCTGATCCCAGGACCCTGAGATCATGACCTCAGCCAAAGGCAGATGGTCAACTGACTAAGCCACCCAGGCACCCCTATTTTCTACTTTCTATATATACTCTTTGGCTTCCGTGCAAAACAACCTTTATATTGCCATGTTTATTCTGAAAACTTGCTATTATGCTAGGACTTATACAATGTTATTAAAAAAACAAAGAGGTAGTGTAGGCCTATCTTAAAATTAACAAAATTTTAATAATAAAGTACCAAATGTACCCAACAATTGCCCAATTGCAACAAGTGTAGAGCACAAAGTTCTCACTTTTTTTTAAAAAAATTTTTTTTTAATTTTTATTTATTTGTGATAGTCACAGAGAGAGAGAGAGAGGCAGAGACACAGGCAGAGGGAGAAGCAGGCTCTATGCACCGGGAGCCCGACGTGGGATTCGATCCCGGGTCTCCAGGATCCCACCCTGGGCCAAAGGCAGGCGCCAAACCGCTGCGCCACCCAGGGATCCCAAGTTCTCACTCTTTAGCATGTTCCCCTTCTACTGTTCTTAGATTACATCAACTCAACCAAACTGCAGACAGTGCTTTAGAAGCACAAATGTGGTGAAATATTTAAGCTTTTTATTTTGAAATAATTATTAAATGATGTTGCAAAAATCATTCAAAGAATCTCATGTACCCGTCACCGGTTTCCCCTAATAGTGACAACCTTACATAGCCATAGTACAATATTGAAATCAGGAATGTGACACTGGTATATTATAGTTAACTACAGACTTTATTCAATTTTCGCCAATTTTTTTTTTTTAATTTTATTTATTTATGATAGTCACACAGAGAGAGAGAGAGAGAGAGAGAGAGGCAGAGACACAGGCAGAGGGAGATGCAGGCTCCATGCACCAGGAGCCCGACATGGGATTCGATCCTGGGTCTCCAGGATCATGCCCTGGGCCAAGGCAGGCGCCAAACCGCTGCGCCACCCAGGGATCCCCAATTTTCGCCAATTTTTAAGCTAAATTCAATAATATGAATGTATAATCTATGAACTTTTATCCCTTATGTATCTTTTATCCCTTTGTATTTGTGTAATCACCACGATGGTGAAAATACAGAACTATTTCACTGCTACATAATTACTTACATTACCTCCTATATTTGCACCCACCTACCACTGGCTGTTTCCTGGCAACTACTGATCTGTTTTCCATTTCAGTAATTTTGTCATTTTTTAAAAAAGACTTTTATTTATTTATTCATGAGAGACAGAGAGAGAGAGAGAGAGAGAGAGAGAGGCAGAGACACAGGCAGAGGGAGAAGCAGGCTCCATGCAGGGAGCCCGACGTGGGACTCGATCCCAGGTCTCCAGGATCAGGCCCTGGGCTGAAGGCAGGCGCTAAACCGCTGAGCCACCTGGGCTGCCCAATTTTGTCATTTTGAATATATTATAGAAACTGAATCACACAGGATATACATCTTTTAAGACTGACTTTTTTTCAGTAAGCATAATGTCCTTGAGGTCTTTTCAGATTATTGTGTGTATTAATAATCCTTTTTTTTTTTTTTTTTTTTTACTGCTAAGTGACCAAAGTATTTTTAAACTTTAAATTTTTTTTTTTTTTAATTTTTATTTATTTATGATAGTCACAGAGAGAGAGAGAGAGAGGCAGAGACACAGGCAGAGGAAGAAGCAGGCTCCATGCACCGGGAGCCCGATGTGGGATTCGATCCTGGGTCTCCAGGATCGCGCCCTGGGCCAAAGGCAGGCGCCAAACTGCTGCGCCACCCAGGGATCCCGTATTTTTAAACTTTAAAACAGTAAAATAGGGCAGCCCGGGTGGCTTAGCGATTTAGCACCGCCTTCAGCCTAGAGCGTGATCCTGGAGACCTGGGATCGAGTCCCATGTCCGGCTCCCTACATGGAGCCTGCTTCTCCCTCTGCCTGTGTCTCTGCCTCTCTCTCTCCCTCTCTGTGTCTCTCATGAATAAATAAATAAAATCTTAAAAAAAATAAAATAGGGATCCCTGGGTGGCGCAGCGGTTTAGCGCCTGCCTTTGGCTCAGGGCGCGATCCTGGAGACCCAGGATCGAATCCCACGTCAGGCTCCCGGTGCATGGAGCCTGCTTATCCCTCTGCCTATGCCTCTCTCTCTCTCTCTCTCTGTGTGTAACTATCATAAATAAATAAAAATTTAAAAAAAATACAAAATAAAAAATAAAATAAAAGAGTAAAATAATTTTGAATTTCAATAAAGTTAACTATAATAAGACAGTCAACTTAGAGCTTCTGGGAAATTTAATACTTGTTTGGCACTCTGAATTAAACTAACACACCTCAAAAACTTCCCAGATATTCCCTCAAGCAAGAGCAGGCTATCATCCATAATATTTGATTTTTAAAATGACCAGAAGTATCTGATTTTAAAATGAACAAAATCATGTGACTTACCCCATCCAGGTGGCAGGGGACCAAGGGGATCAAATTCTTTATTTTGTGATGTAGTAAACAAATCTTGATTCTAAAAAGAATAACAACAAAGTGAAATCATGAACAACATAACCAAAGTTATGAGTTCTGGTAGGTCTTCCCTGGTCATGTGCAATGTAACATATTCTTACAAGTTCACATCTTACAGAAGTGTCACACAGTCAATGGATAAATGCCAGTACACTCTGGAGAAAAACAATCTTTGTAAACACTAATGCTTGAAATTATTTGAAATTCAAATATTACATATATATAATTCTCACCCTCAAATGATCATTTTCTTCTTCAGCTATAAATCAGTAAATTAAGAGAAATACATAAATTCCCAAAGAGTCATTTAAAAACAACAGTATTTAAGAGTCACTAGATGGCTGAGAACTACCTTGTATTTCTTTTCCCTTTTTTTTTTTTTTTAATTTTATTTATTTACTCACGAGAGACACACACAGAGGCAGAGACATAGGCAGAGGGAGAAGCAGGTACCCTGCAGGGAGCCAGATGTGGGACTCGATCCAGGACTCTGGAATCAAGTCCTAAGCTGAAGGCAGATGCTCAACCACTGAACCACCCAGGAGTCCCCAACCTTGTGTTTCTAACTCAAAAAGAAACAATCACATACAAAACTGGTATATACAAATACTGTGGGTATAGAATTGGGCGAGCAGGAAGAACAGGCCATCAGATGAGTGAAAGGAAAGAATTCCAGTTGGAAAGAGTTGATAAGTCTGGATTTGTAAAGAAGATTTCTTAAATTTGCTTCTAATAACCACATTGATGGAGAGAGAAATTTGGCTAGATAAAATGAAATCATTTGGAAAAAAATGAGTCAACCATTAAAAAAAGAGAAGCAAAAGTCATAGTGACTATGTAGGGTTAATAGGTATGTTTTGGTTTAAATGTAAAATAAAGTGGAGATAATACATGGTCTCTCAAGATTTGGTTAAACCTTTTCTCCTTTAGTAAGATAAAATGAGTAAATAATAGATTCTAACTGTTTTTTAACAAAAACTTATAAACAGAAAAAATATACAAATAAAATGGGAAAGTGAACCTTATATACTCAGCACCAAAATTTAACAATTACCAAAACTTTGCCAAATTTCTTTTTTTTCTACCTCTTCTTTGCTGAATCGAGAATCATTTCACCCCTATATATTTTAGCATGTCTTTCTAAAATGTGGGGAAATCTTCTTATAGAACTACAAGATTATTAATCACATCTAGCAAAGAATCTGTTAATTTTATCATCTAATACCTGATCACTAATTAAATGCCTCTGATTATTTGTTCAAGTCAAAATTCAAACAGTCCTCACATTACATTTGGTTGAGTCTCTTAAGTCTCAATCTATAGCACTTCCCCCTTTTATCTCTGGGGTTTTTCTTCCATGTCATTCACTTACTACCGAAACTGGGTAACTGATTCAAAGTTTTAAAGCATATGACAGATATTCTCTCTCTCTCTTTTTCTTTTTTAAAATTTTTATTTATTTGACTGAGACTGAGAGTGAGAAATCACAGAAGGAAAAGGAGAAGCAGACTTACTACTGAGCAGGGAGTCTGATGTGGAGTTGAATCCCAGGATTAGGGGATCATGACCTGAACTGAAGGCAGATGCTTAACTGACTGAGCCATCCAGGTAACCCTATGACAGATATTCTATTTCTGACTAAACAGCTTCTGGAAGACAGACAGACCTTTCAACAATTGGCCTTGCTCCTCCTGACAGACACAATTATGAAAAGCAGTGAGAGCAGAGAAGCCAGGAGAGGAAATAATATAAAAGGTTTGAATACTGATGATGAAACAGATCTGAAAAGATTGGCATATGACAAACTATTGTGATAATTTTCTAAGACCCAAGAATATCCCACTGGCTCTCCCCTAGTTAAATAAGTTGGGGATATGCACATTGAAACTATAGAACATTACACAGTGTTCCAACAACAACCATTTACATTCTGAGCTTAAAAATGCTGGGTGTAGGGGAACTTGGCTGGCTCAGTTCGTAGAGCATGTGATTCCAGATCTTGAGATCACGAGTTTAAGCCCCACGTTGGGTGTGAAGCCTGCTTAAGAAAAAAACAGGAAAAAAAAAAACAACCCTAAGTGTATGAGAGTCTACTGACCTGTAACCAGAACAAAGGCCACTTTATGAAACAGATCTTCTCAGCAATATGCCACCACCCCACCACTTTTTAAGCAGTACAAATCATTCAATTCAGTTAATATTGCTGGCTATGTTAAAGATAACTAAAATAGGGCAGCCCAGGTGGCTCAGCGGTGTGGTGCCGCCTTCAGCCTAGGGCCTGATCCTGGAGACCTGGGATCGAGTCCCACATCAGGCTCCCTGTATGGAGCCTGTTTCTCCCTCTGCCTGTGTGTCTGCCTCTCTCGCTCTCTCTGTGTCTCTCATGAATAAAGAAATAAAATCTTTAAAAAAAAGGGGAGGGGGGAACTAAAATAGGCTATTTAAGCTATGATTTTTTTTTTTAAGATTTTATTTATTCATGAGAGACAAAGAGAGAGGAAGAGACACAGACAGAGGGAGAAACAGGCTCCACGCAGGGAGCCCGACACGGGACCCAATCCCGGGTCTCCAGGATCATGCCCCGGGCCGAAGGCAAGCACCAAACCACTGAGCCACCCATGTGTCCCTAAGTTATGATTTAAAACTGTTTTATAACAAGAGCAAAGTGAAAGAATTTGTTTTTAAAAAGGTCAGATTATTTTGGATAAGGAAAAAACAAACAAACAAACAAACATGGACAACATAGACAATGAGGTAAAAGCCACAATTCAAGAAAAGTTCCAAAGACTTTGAGTATCGGGATCCCTGGGTGGCTCAGTGATTTAGTGCCTGCCTTCAGCCCAGGGCGTGATCCTGGGGTCCTAGGATCGAGTCCTGCATCAGGCTCCTTGTGTGGAGCCTGCTTCTCCCTCTGCCTGTGTCTCTGCCTCTCTCTCTGTGTGTGTATCTCATGAATAAATAAATAAATAAAATCTTAAAACAAAGACTCTGAGTATCAAATTGGTAAAGTTTACAGTGAAGTAATATATATTGCTGGTGTCCTGGAAATATGCTAAATAGGTCTTTAAAAAGAATGTTTTAAAAGATGATGTATTAGAAAAGTAAGACAAAGAGCACAATTATAATATGGATATAAAGGAAAGAAAAAAAGAAAACTAACATTTCTATACATCTAATATGTGCCAAACATACTAGGAACTATATTTTACAGAATCCTCAAAAGAGTTCCTCTGAGGAAATTTCATATATATTTTTTACAGACAAAGTTATTGAGTCTTGATAAGGTTAAGTAACTTATTCAAAGTCATATAGAGAAAGTAACTGTGTCCCCAGGATTCAAACCCAGATGTGTCTGATTCCAAAGCCCATGTTCTTTCTAGTGGAGACCCATATGGAAAATAGTTTTTTTTTTTTTTTAAATATTTTATTTATTTATTTAGGATAGTCACAGAGAGAGAGAGAGAGAGGCAGAGACACAGGCAGAGGGAGAAGCAGGCTCCATGCACCGGGAGCCTGACGTGGGATTCGATCCCGGGTCTCCAGGATCGCGCCCTGGGCCAAAGGCAGGCGCCAAACCGCTGCGCCACCCAGGGATCCCATGGAAAATAGTTTTAAAGAAGACAGGCAAGCTAGCCATTCAAACCTAGAAGAAATTTAAAAACAAACAAACAAAACCTAGAAGAAATTTGGCCAGGTATACCAAAGGTGATTATAATTTAGAAAGAAAGAAAGATGTAAAACAGCATAGGAAAAAAAAATGAATATGGTAAGATAGACAAGAGATAAATTAATTTCTCTTCTAAAATCACTGGCATGAGGGACGCCTGGGTGGCTCAGCGGCTGAGCATCTGCCTTTGGTTCAGGGCATGATCCTGGATCTGGGTATTGAGTACTGCATCAGGGTCCCTGAGAGGAGCCTGCTTCTCTCTCTGCCTATGTCTCTGCCCCTCTCTGTGTCTCTTATGAATAAATAAATAAAATCTATAAAAATAAATAAATAAAACCACTGGAAAGAAATATAATGACAGCTGCCTATAGAAGGTGGCAGGAAAAATTGTGATATGAAAGAATCTTAGTCATAACTAGATATTGAAAGGAAGGCTGCTGATAAATTTGTTTGTACCAGTGAATGAAAACTATCATGGTGATGAGATCCAAGAAATAAACAGGAATATGGAGAAAAGGGGGAAGAGTATGTTCAGACAGGACAGGAATTTACTCCAATGTATTCTAACAGGGATGATACCAATGGTGTTGGAGGAGAGAAGAGATGTTAATGGACAGGATCAGCTTTTCTTGAACTCTTGGAGAGTTGGTTTTCTTCTGTGTAAGTTCTTTGTATTATTCAAATAAATCCCTCTTGTTTGGCCCATAGAATCACATCTCTCCAAGGATTATTTTCCTTTCCTCAGAGAAAAGACCTGTAATATTTTAGGATTTAGGCCATAAAATTCCTAGCAAAAAGACTGTGTTAAGAAAACATTAATATATTTTTGTGACTAGCTATTATTGCAATATTACTCTAAAGGAAAATATGTAAAAACTTAAACTATTTCCAGAAAGGAAATGTTTGCATACCAAAGATAATATAGTTTTGAAGCCAGAACAGTATATTTAGCATAAACATATAAGGAATCAAATTTCTTTAGTCTCCTAGAGCACCAAATAATTCATTAGGTGAACTTTCTTTCCTTTTTTTTTTTTTTTTTTTTTAAGATTTTATTTATTGATTTATTCATGAGAGATAGAGAGAAGGCAAAGACGTAGTCAGAGGGAGAAGCAGGCTGCTCGCAGGGAGCCAGATGCAGGGCTCAATCCCTGGATCCTGGGATCACGCCCTGAGCCAAAGGCAGAGGCTCAACCACTGAGCCACCCCCACCCAGGCGTCCCTGTCATTAGTTCTATATAACCACTTCACAGGTGCTCTCAGAGCCAAACCTTCAAATATTCTAAGCTAGGCAGTATTAAATTTAGAACTGTTTTCTTTTCAAATCCCTTGGGTTTGTGTTTACTATCCTTCTGTCCACGAATTTTAGGTTGTCCTAACTTCTTTTTTATTTTTGACCTTAACAAAGCAAAGGAGGTTGAACTTTAGAAGTTTTCAAAGAGGTAAGAATAGATCACATGCATAGAATACTCAAGACAAAGTCTAAACATAGTATCTATCAACAGCAACAACTGGGTGCCCTCTTGTCCTTTTTAGTACTTAACATTTCATATGCCAAAAAAGGTTAAAAACAAATACTTACTAAATTTATAGTGTAACAGGCTGCTTACCCCATAAATAAATCTCTGGTTAAACTGCTGCATTGCTCCTTGAAGCTGACTACGTTGGAGCTGCCACTGTTCATAATTCCGGACAGATTCCAATGTCGGCCTCTGCCACGTTGTTGTTCTTGTGAAATGGTCAACATAGTAAATACGTCCCATGTTGTCAACCCGCCGTTCCCAGCTAAATCAGTACAAAAACAACATAATTCAACAATTACATGTGATACAGATATGGGCTTAATAGGACTTTATCTTGGCCCTGGTTGACTTAAGATTTTACCTTAAACTACTTTTGATTTACTTGAATTCTTTTATTTTATGTATTTTTAAATGGTCTCTAAGCGAACATAAAAGGAATATTTCTAAAAATTTCTTAAAGGTTCTGACAAGTTCAGTCACGTTTTAAAAATGTAATGTATAGTCAGTGAATAAGTATCAAAAAGTAATTAAGGAAAAAGTTCTCATTTTCTTTCCAATGTTCTTTTGACTACCGCAATCCTAATAGGAAGGGATATAATTGTATATACAGCTTTTCACAAACATGAAAAAAACCACTTTTCCCACAAAATTACAACTACTTATCATTTCAAATGAGTGCATAACATTTTTTTTAAAGATTCATGTATTTGAGAGAGAGTGCACATGCACACGTGCACAGGGAGGGGGTGGTGGAAAAGAGACTCTCAAGCAGACTCCCCACTAAGCACAACTATGAGATGACGACCTGAGCTAAAATCAAGAGTTGGCCACTTAATTGAGCCACCCAAGTGTCCCTCAATGGGTGCACAATATTAAGTGAACATTAATACAATAACTTGTTGGCTTCTATTTTGTTGTTTATGGTTGTTTCCAATATTCTTGCATTATAAATAGTAAAATAATAAATAGCTTTAATACATCAATTTTTTTCTTCCTTTGAATTACTTCTTTAGGATAAATTTCCTGGAGAGGATTACTAAGGGCATGTGCCTTACTATAGTTATATATATTTTCTGTAAGAGTTGTAACTGATTTATACTACCACTAGCAAAGTTATGTGGTAAAGTTCCTCTACAATCTCACCAACACTGGATACTATCTGCTAATTTAATAAGTAAAACAGTAACCTTTTAGGTGTGTATTTGAGATTACCAGAAAGATTAAATATTTCCCCATGTTTGCTACTGACTTCCCTTGAATAAAAATATTTTCTTCCATTTTCTATAACGTATATGTTAAATGCTTAACATCATATATTTAATTTATATATCTTTTAATTCTCCAACTATTCTGCAATGACTTCACTATTATAAAGTTTTTAATATAATAGGGATTTTACCTTCATATACATGATGGGGCTTTAATAATTTTTATTCAATAATTACTCTTGAAGAAACTAATTGTAAAACCCTGTGGTTTGAGCCAGGTAAAATACAGAAAGGGAAACATGGAAAAATAAGACCTATGGAATCTTTAGGGGAGAAACGAATAAAAATAAGTCATTCATTATGCTTAATCAATTCTCTCCTTCTTTCTAGTTTGCATCTACTACAACACAAAGTGAAGACTTTGTGGAAAGTTCAGAAGAGACTGAAAGGAAGAGGAAAAGTAGGAACATAGGGAAGATTTTGTACAGATATAATCTATAGTTCTGAATATTTTTTTCTTCTTATTCAGATACTTACCCAGGAGGTAGAGGTTCCGGTCTATCCCACGTTGTTCTTTTTTCAATATGATCTACATAGTAAACTCGCCCATGCTGGTCCACTCTCTGTTCCCAACTTAAATACAAAATTTAAAAGACTGGTATGGCACTTATCTTTGCTATTTTCTCTAAAATGACCATATTACAGAATTGAGGCAAATAAGCATGTCAATATATAAAAAAAAAAGATACCAAAAGAATTTAAGAATAAAGTCAAGAAATGTTATCCTGAGTGAATAAGATTTCTCCTGCAGCAGTATCTCCTCAAGAGATGCCCTGTATTCCTCAAGAGGTCTGAGGCAGATGCATGTAGGAGACGATGTCTACCTCAATCTGATCATGGCATAACTTGGTGGGGGAAAAAAAAAGCTGTAATTGTTACGAAATCTGAAGAAAGATTGAGCTAACTGAAAGGCAAAGCACTATTTGTGTTCCAGAATTGAAATCAAGTATTAAGATTTGATCAGATATGTCTCTGCACAGTCTAACAGACAAAATCAACTGGGTATTCTAGTCTCCTTTGTAGGTTCCCAAAGTGAAGAAGACAGGCATATACCATCACAGCTTAGAAGTACCATGACTTCAGAGAGCACAGGTTTCTGTTTGCTAATCCCTTACATAAGTAATTTTCTAATTCAGCTTCCTATGTAGGCTTTGCAAAAGGAAAATGGCTCAACTACCCAGACAAATAATATCTGTTTAGCAATTAAATTTTTCACCATAGGGACGTCTGGGTGACTCAGCAGTTGGGCATCTGCCTTTGGCTCAGGTCATGATCCTGGGATCCGGGATTGAGTCCCACACTGGGGTTCCTGCGGGGAGCCTGCTTCTCCCTCTGCCTGTGTCTCTGCCTCTCTCTCTGTGCGTCTCTCATGAATAAATAAAATCTTTTTAAAAAATTCTTTTCATCCTAAGGGTTTATTAACTTATCAGCCAATTAAGTTTAATTAGATTCCAAATTCTGGATTAACTGAATACCACAATGTATATATGTATGAAACTATTACAGTATTACTAACTTTTAAAATAATTAGTAGAGATTAAAACGGGAGGAGTACTAATTTTCTTAGTTCCTTAAGTTATTGCTACTTTGCTATAATGACTGTATGACAGAAAAATTTTATTTTAAAAAGTGTTTTTCCCCCCTTCAAAGAGTAAACAATCTGAATTAGGTGACTTTTATTACTTGGCACTTTAACTTTCTATGGTTCAGAGTCCTTCCATTTAAAAACAAAATAAAACAAAAAATAGCCACCTTTGCCCTGAAAATGAGGAGGGCATTGATTTTAATGTGGTGAGGTTTTTTTGCTCAGTCTGACTCTAGACACAACACCCTCAAGATCAGTTACCATTGTTTGAAGATGGTAGTTTGTTTTTTGGGTTTTTTTTTTTTTTTTTTTTAAGATTTTATTTATTTATTCATGAGAGACACAGAGAGAGAAGCAGAGACATAGAGGGAGAAGCAGGCTCCTCCCAGGGAGCCCAATGTGGGACTCAATCTCCAGACCCGGGATCACACCCTGAGCCAAAGGCAGATGTTCAACCATTGAGCCACCCAGGTGTCCCTAAAGATGGTTTTCTAAAGAATGGAATTATTATTTTCCTTACTAGTTAAATATATGCAGAAGCCTAAAGCAAACAAATATTAACTAAAAACAGTTACTTACCCAGGTGGTAGGGGAGCCTGAGGTACAGGATTTAATGGCCTAGGGCCTGAGCCTCCAGATATAGTAAGAGGAATTATTAATCCAGATGTTGCTCCTTCAGATGTATTTGAATTTATATTTGTTGGTGGCAGAGAGCCTGTACTGGATCCATCACTTTCAGAAGTGGCAGATGGTGAACCATTGACAGATGCTATAAAAGATTTATGGAAAACAACCATCTTTTATTCTCAGAAATCTAAATTCAAGATAGAATTTAGCTTTAAAAAATAAAAAAGTAGATGACAAATAGAAAGTTTAAGATGTGGACATGCAGATGAAAATTAAACTTTTAAAATAACTTTTTAGGTTTCATCTACTCCATGTCTCTTTATTAATCCTAAAGCACATACGAATTGATTTCCCGATGCCACAAGAAATAAAAACTTTAAGAATAGGAAAGCACTGGTATCCTTTGGTATTATAAGTTCATTTCGCAATTTTCCAGAACCTTAAAATTGTCTTTTCTACAAAACCCTGCAGATCAAAGACCAAGTTCTGATGTTAAAATACAGAAGACCTGACTGTTAAGCAATAGCATTCATACAAATAGTTATAAAGTATATATTACATATTCAAGAACATTTGACACAATTCCTGGGGGAGGTCACTAATATTTTGACAAAATAGTATTTGATCTTAAAGACTAGGAATATATTAATACATTTTCTACCAAGAAGGGGGAGAGGGGGAGTTGTATAATTAAACACAAATTCTTTTAATAAAATTACTTGTAGGATGACGAATTTGCTTTTCTAATAATATCTGGTTTAACTCTTTTATACTGCCTGTCTACATACTGCCAGAGGGAAATAATAAAAGATGAAAGATTCTATCCTGACTAATCAGGAAAAATGGATATTCACTTACAGATGTTCACATTTTTACTACATGAAATATGTTCACTTGTATAATTTTTGCTTCAAAATGTGACTATCATTTAGCATTGTTGGGTTACTCGCCATTTACTAAATGTCTTTTAAAGGATATAACGAGAATAAGCAACCAGATCCTTTACAATATGAAATGCTATGTCCACACTGTTACAAACCCTGCTGAAAAGATGCAATCTTATCTATACTGCCTATACTTTTATAATGCACATATGGATCTCATTTTTTCCCTCTTTTTCAATAAAACACTTACCTCAATAACTTCACCCCTTGGAGGTACTTAGGGAAAAGGCACACATTAGTCTACTTCTAGAAAGATCATTCCTGGCTAAAATCTTAAATGTAAAAATATGGCTAGAAAACCTACCTAAAAGGATCTCTTAACACTTACCAGAGGATCAATTCCCAAATAGAACATTATTTACAATCATAGTACTGACAGCCACATCCGCATTACATGGCTGGAATACACACCAGGTCTACGTGGGGTAGGTGGAGGTGGTCGTGAAGGTCTTGGAGGCCTAGAAGGTTTAAAACCACCATTTGAGAGTGATGGAGAATTATTTCCATTGACCTTCCTATTTTCACCAGTCCCAGTATCCTCAGGCTCATCTGATCCATTTGTGTTTGTTCTGGATAAGGAGGAGGGAAAGGGAAGGGAAAACAAATGCTCTTTGAATTTAACAAAAACAAGACCAGAACTTAAAATTGCTGGCCAGTCTCATCAAATACATAGTCTTTAGGTAGAGTCTTACGTATAACCTCAGAGCCCACCTGGATAGAGTGAGGGGTTGCGCAAAGGCACAGAAACACTTGTGATCCTTCAAAACTATTAGCTATGGGGATTTGGATTTCAAATAAGTTCTTTGGAGGCCCTGTACAAGTAGGAACAGAGTCAAATTCTCAAAATCGCAATGCCTTTGAAAGGGCATTATTTTATTATGAGCACAGATAACATCACTATCATTTTCTTGGTTTCCACTCGCTCTTAATATTATTTAATTTTGGGATAAAGCTGACTGTTCTATGGCAGAAGAAAGCACACTTACATCCCAGAGACAAGATGCTTTCTCTCCATCCCAGAATGGTATATAGAATGTTGAAAATTAGTGATCTAGAGCAGAGGTGCCCACAGACCTTTTTTTAAAAGGCGTTATTTCTTCAAAACAATGACATTAATTGAGGAAAGGAAAGAGAGGGGAAAACACTAACAGTAAACATCAGATTGAAATCATTACTACTGTCAGCTAAATATAGTTGATTCATTTTTCCAGGGGATCTTATCATGAATCAGAAAGTAGAGAGTGAGTTTAACCAGTTTTAGGATGCCTCAGCTAAGACTCTGCTACTTACTACCTGGTAAGCAGCAAACTCTATACAGTATTAATTCATATTACTGGACCTTCAGAATAAGCCTAAACAAAATAAAATCTAATTGATTCAAGAAATTAAAATTGAGAGGTAGCACCACATATTAAATCATTTTCAAACTACATTCCTTAAACTTCTTTAGGGCTTTTCTACTGAAAGTATAGTTTTTGGAACAGAAGCAAGGACAACACATAGAAGCTTTTTAGATATGCACAATCTTGAGGCACCTAGTTATCTCAGTTGCCTGGTTTTAGTAAGGTCGTGATCTCGGGGTTGTGGAATTGAGCCCTGCATCAGGCTCCAAGCTTAGTGCAGAGTCTGCCTGCCTGTCCTCCCTCTCCCTCTGCCCCTCCCTTCACTTACACGCGTGCACTCTCTCGCTAATAAAATCTTAAAAAAAAAAAAAAAAAGTGCACAATCTTGCACTACACTCCCCGGATCTACTGTATTAGAATTAGCATTTTAATAAGATCCACAGGTGATCTACGGGAATAGTCAGATATGACAAGGCTGCTTTGGAGGTACCTCAAATGCTTACTTAGAATAGAAGGAACAGCTCAGTAAGTGACAGCCAGCACTTGGTTAGTGTTGACTGTCCACTGCCTACAGGAAGGCCAAACTACCCCAAAATATGAACTGAATGTAAAAAGAGTCAGCTTTGACACTGTTCCCCCTCTCCTAGGTCCTGAGGTCCAAACCCATTTCGAGTAGTATACCCTTTTAAGACTCTGTATTGCCTCTCCATACTATTTCAAGGGATTCCATATAGCTCTTTATGTTCTTAAGAACTAACGTTTTTAAAAAGATAGACATCAAATGATAGAATGGACAATAGTAGGAAATTGAGGTTTCTAACTGACTCTGTTATTAACAAGTTATATGACCAAAGAAAAGATACTTAATCTCTGTTTTTTAAGAGAGGGAAAGTAGGGGTGAGGCAGAGAGGGAGGGAGAGAGAATCTTAAGCAGGCTCCATGCCCAGCAAGAAGCCCAACACTGGGCTATATCTCATAACCTTGAGATCACAACCTGAGGCGAAGTCAAGAGTCAGACATTTAACCAACTGAGCCACCCAGGCCCCCCTGTTTTTTAATCTCTTTGAAGTTTTAGGAATATATTAGAAAGAAAAAACATTCAGGGCATGAGGTAAATCTGCTATGACAAAGGTACAGCAGAAACTGGATTACAAAAATGCTATGTTCTCTGAGGATTAAAATCTTGGGAGATTTTAACATCCATGCTGTGTACCCTTCTAACTACTTGGCCTCAGTTTCTCAAAATAGTTATCTGACAATCTGGTTAGTTTGATGATTCCTTAAATTTCCTTAATACTTAGGGATTGCTCCTGCTTCTTAGATCTTTAAATTTTCAAATTTCTCTACTTATATACAGCCTTCTATTCCCTCTACCTGCCTCCTACTCCATTTTTGATTCATTCTCATCAGGACCTTTAAGCATCCCCATCTTCACAGTCCATTAGGTCCCTTCAAGTCCCACTTGGGTTCCATCATAGACTACTACTTCCTCTAGCACCTTTAATTCCTCACTATTATCCAACATCCCCCCGTCCCAAGCAATCTTTCTACCACAACTAATCTTCCATTTACTTTTTCCACTACTATTCTCTGGGACCAACAAGTAATGATAGATAAGTTCCAGTGGAAAAAGTAAGTATAATTTAGCAGAGCATATAAACTAGGTAAAGTACCAAATTAAAGGGCGGGGGTCTCTCTCCTTATAAATTTTCCACTGTACCCAATAAGGAAAAGTCTGGAGGTTTTCATTTCTAATATCTACAAGATAAAGTCTTTTCTTTCCCTCTGTTAATATATGTGCTGCCAAAATGAGCACTTCTTTTTTCCTGTTAAAAAGAAAAACATCATAGCTCAAATCTCCTGGAAGCTAAACAATTTATTAGAAATAAAAGAGGAGGAGGGGATCCCTGGGTGGTGCAGCGGTTTGGTGCCTGCCTTTGGCCCAGGGCGCGATCCTGGAGACCTGGGATCGAATCCCACGTCGGGCTCCCAGTACATGGAGCCTGCTTCTCCCTCTGCCTGTGTCTCTGCCTCTCTCTCTCTCTGTGTGACTATCATAATAAAAATTTTAAAAAATATTTTTAAAAAATTTTAAAAAAGAAATAAAAGAGGAGGGGATCCCTGGGTGGCTCAGTGGTTAGCGGCTGCCTTCGACCCAAGGCGTGATACTGGAGACCTAGAATCAAGTCCCACATCGGGTTCCAGTCCCACATCAAGTTCCCTGCATGGAGCCTGCTTCTCCCTCTGCCTGTGTCTCTGCCTGTGTGTGTGTGTGTGTGTGTGTGTCTCTCATGAATGAATGAATAAAATCTTAAAAAAAGAAGAAAGAAAGAAAGAAAGAAAGAAAGAAAGAAAGAAAGAAAGAAAGAAAGAGAGAAAGAAAAGAGGGCTATGACAACCTAATACCACAGGTTCATTGGGATTGGTGTACTGATGTTACAATTAATAGTAATAAAAAGATTGATAGTAGTCTGGTAAGGCAAAAAACTGTTACTAGGTGCGGTACAATTAAACAGACCTACACAAAAGACAAAAAGAAAATTGTGTTTGAGTTTCTTCTTATTTTGGCAGACATCAGTTTCCTAAAGCTTGCTCATTTCAGAGACTGAGGCAACAAAAGCCATAGCTGGCTTAATTTAACAACTTCAACTGGACTACCATAGCTTGAAAATCAATCATTTTCTACATACCTAATCTACTTTTGACCACTTTCCCAACCTGTAGATGATGCTGATGTTGCCTCTTCCCTAACATGTGATTATCAACTATCATTCATGTCTCATCTATGTCTGGCCACAAAGATGGCAGAAGCCCCTGAAGCAGCCCAAGAAGATGGATGAGGAAGATAAGGCACTCAAGCAGAAAAAGAAAGAGGAGCTAAACTCAAAGAGCTAAGAGCAAAGGCCACAGAGAACGGCCCCCAGGCCACAGGTGGAATTAAGAAACCTGGCAAAAAGTAAGCTGTTTCTTGTGCCTGAGACAATGGTGTTGCTTAATTCTATTCCTGTTTAAAACATCTGTATTCCCTGTCTGTTGTAGCATCTGTTGTCAAAGTGTTGTCTTAGATCCTGCTGTACATTTAAGAATAAATTTTTGTTAATAATAATAAATAAATCAAAAAAGAAAATTCTGTGAGACTCATCATCTTCATTTCTTTGTTCCCTTCTTGGGGGAACAAAGAAATCTCTCCACTTCTTCAAAACTAATTTGTCTGTTTATCCTTAATTTCAGCTTATATCCTCTAGAACTTTCCATCATCATTTAACATCTTTCTTATATCTTCCATCATCTTCCTTCTCCAAGATCTTTCCTCTAACTTCACAAATATAATAAAACCCCTCAACCTAAAACACTTCCTCAATCCTAAGTGCTCTTCAGAGCTGTTCTTTTTCCCTTTAAAAAAAAAAAAAAAGGTGTTTCTTTAATCTTTATACCTAATGTGGGACTCAAACTCGTGAGATCAAGTGTCACATACTCTACCGAGTCAGCCAGGTGTCACCCCCAAAGCTGTTCTGTCATTCTCTTTTCCTTCATTACAATATTTTGTATTTATGCAATTAATGTATTTGGTAATTTTAATTTTTCAAAGACTTCTATGTTTTTCAAAAGATTTTATTTACTTGAGAGAGAAAAAGAGAGGATACACAAGCAGGGGCAGAGGGAGAGGGAGAAGGAGAAGCAGACTCCTCAAGCAGGGAGCTCGATGAAGGGCTTGATCCCAGGATCCCAGGATCATGACCTGTGCTGAAGGCAGATGCTTAACTGACTGAGCCACTCAGGCATCCCAGAACTTTCAATTTTTCAAAGTGAAAAATTACCTCTAATCATAAAAATCACTTTCCATCCTACATATTTAGAGATCGTTGCCATTAAGACATGGACTTTCATTTCTTGCCAGTCCTATTTCACTGGCTGTGTATATGATCATAAAATGTTTCATATCTTAAGCAAATTTGAGGGTTTTTTTTTTTTTAAGATTTATTTATTTATTTATTTACTTATTCAAAAGAGATACAGAGAGAGGCAGAGGGAGAAGCAGGCCCCATACAGGGAGCCCGATGTGGGACTCGATCCTGGCACTCCAGGATCACGCCCTGAGCCAAAGGCAGACGCTCAACCGCTGAGCCACCCAGACATCCCAAATATGAGTTGGTTTTGTTATTCATTATACACTGGGTACTTTCTCCCAAATTATTCAATAACATTTATAATATCTAATGACTACAGAATAATGTATGGACATGTCATCATTTAAACACTATTTTTTCTTTTCTTTTTGGTGGTGGTAGTTGGGGGTGGGGATGTTCTATTTCCTATAGATAGACTATCAGAATAGAATACCTAGTTTAAAGTATGCAAATATTTTTAAATATTTATTTATTTATTTATTCATGAGACAGAGACAGAGACAGTGAGAGAGAGAGAGAGAGGCAGAGAGACACAGGCAGAGGGAGAAGCAGGCTCCATACATGGAGCCCAATGTGGGACTCGATCCCAGGACTCCAGGACCACGCCCTAGGCTGAAGGCAGTTGCTAAACTGCTGAGCCACCCGGGCTGCCCATATGCAAATATTTTAAAGACTGAAATACAGACTGCTAAATTTTTTTTATAGTATTTTCAAGGGCAGCCTGCGTGGCTCAGGGGTTTAGGGCCTGATCCTGGAGACCCAGGGCCTGATCCTGGAGACCCAGGATCGATTCCCATGCCGGGCTTCCTGCATGGAGCCTGCCTATCCCTCTGTCTGTGTCTGTGCCTCTTTCTCTCTGTGTCTCTCATGAATAACTAAATAAAATCTTTAAAAAATAATTTTTTTTAAGGTAATAACTGATCTGTTCTCCTATCAGCTAGTTAGGAAAAAGGCATTTTACCATCAAGTATTTAAATATTTTTAAGACTTTGCTAATTTGATAAATTAAAATGTTAATATTCAGGGTACCTGGGTGGCTCAATGGCTGGCTGACTGCCTTTGGCTCAGGTAGTGATCCTGAGGTCCTGGGACAGAGTCCCACAACAGGCTCCTCGCAGGGAGCCTGCTTCTCCCTCTGCCTAGGTCTCTGCCTCTCTCTCTGTGTCTCTCATGAATAAATAAATCTTAAAAAACAAAATGTTAATGCTCAACAATATTTCATTTACAAGCCATCTGAGATTCCTCTTCCACAAACTGTATATATCTTTTATAAATTTTTGTTAGAATAATTTTCCTTATTATCTGTATGATACTTTTATAATCTGAGGATACTAATTTATCATTTCTCAAACTTATTAAATGTCACTTGCCTTTAATTCTATATTTTAAAATATATAGAAGTTTTATATTTCTATAAACTTAACTTCTAATTAAATTTACTCAGAAATAAGTTCACTATTCATTTTCTTCTAGCCATCTCTTCTTCAGTTTGTCTTCTTCCTCCCACTCACTAAATATGGTTCTGTTCTTGTCTTCCTTTCCCTTTTCCACGAATTTCCCCCTAGAGTCTCCGATTCCATGATTTCAAAGACCATCCCTGAAATGATTCCCAAATCAGAATCGCTCATCTTTGTTTCATTCTCATCTTCTAGTACCAAATGATCAACTAAATGCAGGAGATATAGAATAAGTCGCCAATTCTAAGGCTACTGTTCCTCCCATGTTCTGGTTCTACAGGTGCTACTGCTATCTTCCCAGTGAACACGACTTTTCTTCTCTCTTGCCTCTTGATACTCAGTACCTAAGTCTCACTGATTTTACTCTAAATTCTCTACTCTTCCACCACCAGTGCCCAGTTCTAACCCTCCATATCTCTCACTGGATTACTGTTAACAACTTCCTGCTTAGAATGGAATCAATTTTTTTTTTCAAATTCCTGTTAATGCTGATATTGTGACCTCCTATGAATCAAATGTTCTTAATGGCATTCAGAATGTTTAATCCTTTCCAAAAGGTTATCAACTTGTTGCCCAGATCCATCAGAGAAATACTATTTATAGCAGTTATAGCCTTAAGAAATGTATTTCTTGGGGGTGCCTGGCTTGTGCAGTGGGTTAAGCATCTATCTGACTCTTGGTTTCAGCTTAGATGGTGATTCCATGGTCATGGACAGACACACCCGCCCCACCCTTGAGCTCCAGGCTCAGCTTGAAATCTGCCTGAGATTCTCTCTTCCTCTCCCTTTGCCCACCCTCTTGCATGCTCACTCTCTGAAATAAATCTTAAAAAGAAAAAAGAAAGAAATGAGGACATCTGGGTGGCTCAGTGGTTGAACATCTATCTGCCTTTGGCTCACATCACGATCCCAGGATCCTGGAATCAAGTCCCCCATCAGGCTCCTCTCAGGAAGCCTGCTTCTCCCTCTGCCTACATCTCTGCCTCTCTATTTCTCATGAATAAATAAAAACTTAAAAAAAAAAAAAAAAAAGGAATGTATCTCTTAGATAATTAAACCTGAGGGTCAAAATTACTCCTTGATCCAAGGACTGGCAGAATGGACGCTGTATTAGCAGACTTGAAAACATCAATCTTGTACATCTCCAGTAGAGCTCTTGGGTGACCAGGTACATTGTCAATGAGCAGTAAGTAACATTTGCAAGGAATCTTTTTTCTGAGCAGGTCTCAACAATGGGCTTTAAATAGTCAATAAACTTTGTAAACAGATGTGCTATCATCCAGGTTTTGGTGTTCTCGTTATAGAGCACAGGCAAAGTAAATCTAGCATAATTCTTAAGGGCCCTAGGATTTTTGGAAAGAACAATGAGCACTGATTTCAACTTAAAGTCACCAGCTGCATTAAGCCCTAGCAAAACAGCCTGTCCTTTGAAGCCAGGCTTTAACTTCTTTCCAGCTATGAAAGTCTTAGGTGGCATCATCTTCCAATATAAGGTTGTTTCATCTACATTGAAAATCTGTTGTTTAGTGTAGCAACCTTTGTTAATTAGCCAGATTATCTGGATAACTTGCTGCTTCACTTTGTACTTTTATGTTAATGGAGACAGCTCCTTTCTTTAAACCTTTTGAACAAACCACTACTAGCTTTGAACTTTTCTGCAGCCTCCTCACCTCTCTCAGCCTTCATAGAATTGAAGAGAGTCAGGGTCTTGCTCTGGATTAAACTTTAGCTTAAAGCAATGTTGTAGCTGGTTTGATCTATCTAGACTACTACAACAGTGTCCATATCAACAATAAGGCTGTTTTGCTTTATCATCATTTGTGTGTTCACTGAAATAGCAATTTAATTTCCTTCAAGAATTTTTCCTTTGCATTCACAACTTGGCTATGTGGCACAAGAGGCCTAGCTTTTAAACTATTTTGGCTTTCAAAACACCTTCCTCACTAAGCTTAATCATTTCTAGCTTTTGATTTAAAGTGAGAGACATGCAATTCTTCCTTTCACTCGAGTACTTAAGAGGCCACTGTATGGTTATTAATTGGCCTAATTGTTATGATTCATGGAATAAGGAGACCCAAGGAGGAGAGAGACTGTCAGTGGAGCAGTCAAAACACACACAACATTTATCAATTAAGATCAAACCTTCTATGGGCACAGTGTGTGGTACCCCAAAACAATTACAACAGTAACATCAAATATCACTAATCACAGATCACCGTTAAAAACGTAATAATGAAAAAGTCTGAAATAGTTCAAGAATTACCAAAATGTGACAGAGACACAAGTGAGTGAATGCTATTAAAAATAATGGTGCTGGGATCCCTGGGTGGCGCAGCGGTTTAGCGCCTGCCTTTGGCCCAAGGCGTGATCCTGGAGACCCGGGATCGAATCCCACATCAGGTTCCCGGTGCATGGAGCCTGCTTCTCCTTCTGCCTATGTCTCTGCTTCTCTCTCTGTGTGTGTGACTATCATAAATAAATAAAAATTAAAAAAAAAAAGAAAAAGAAAAAAAATAAATAAATAAAAATAAAAATAATGGTGCTGACAGATTTGCTCAATGCAGGGTTGCCATAAATTTTCAATTTGTGAATAACAAAATATTTGCAAAGCATAATAAAATGAGGTATGTCTGTATTTACAAACCAAAATCTCCACCTGGCCCCAATCTAATGTAACATGAAAAATAACTAACATTTATTGAGGGCTAAATACTCACATCATTTATTTAAAAAAAAAAAAAAAAAGTCCCAGTTTAGGTTGCAGTAAAGCATGACAATCAGGCTGTGAAGTCAGGCAATCCCAGGTTCAACTGTGTTACCACAATATTAACTCAGGCAAGTTCCCTTCCCTTTCTGAGCTTCAGTTTTCTCATCACCCATCAAAATGATACATACCCCTACCTACTTCATAAAAAAGTTCAAGACTCAGTGAAATGAGAGGAAACACACTGATTGATTACACTGCCTGACATATAAGAGGCAATAAATATTAACTGGTTCAGCTAATTCACCACTTGCCATTTTCCCCTTTCAATTACTCTATTTTTAGCTATTTATGCTGTGACCGAGGATTTCCAACAAAACACCCTGTGTTGTTCCCCATCTCCATAACTGTTTTTCTTCCTTCCACCTAGAACTCCTTCCTCTCTCCAATTCCGCAAGGCATGGAAAGCCAAATTATAATGTTTTATGGTCTTAGGACAAATGCCATTTCTTCCATGAAGCTTTTATACATTTTATATACTGATATACATTTTTAAAAACTGTCATGCGTTTTCTTTTTTTTTTTTAATATTTTTATTTATTTATGATAGTCACAGAGAGAGAGAGAGAGAGGCAGAGACACAGGGAGAGGGAGAAGCAGGCTCCATGCACCGGGAGCCCGACGTGGGATTCGATCCCGGGTCTCCAGGATCGCGCCCTGGGCCAAAGGCAGGCGCCAAACCGCTGGGCCACCCAGGGATCCCATGTCATGCGTTTTCTAATAATAAACACAAATTTTAAAAGTTCAACAAAAGAAACAAGATTCAAACTAGTTCTCAAGTAAAAGAGTAGGAGATTAAGGTAGAATGACAATTCTTTAAGGCTAGATATTCAAGAAAATCTTCATTACATAACTGAAACAATTTCTCAAAATAGTTTTCGTTGTAATCTAAAAAATAACTGTATGTCTAAACTATACTGGTTCTCAAAGTATATGGCCTGGTCTAACATCATCAGCACACCTAGAAACCTGTGAGAAGCCTCAATCTTGAGCCCAAACCTAGACATAACAAACTGGGAACTGGAGATAAAGACAGCAATCTGTGGTTGAACAAGCCTCCCAGGTGATTCTGATGCACTCAGAAGTCTGAAAAACACAGCCACACTAAAATAGCACTGGTGGTTTGTTTCAGTTCCTTTAATAAACAGGTGTGAAGGGGATCCCTGGATGGCTCAGCAGTTTAGTGCCTGCCTTCAGCCCAGGGCATGGTCCTAGAGTCCCAGGATTGAGTCCCACATCAGGCTCCCTGTATGGAGCCTGCTTCTCCCTCTGCCAGTGTCTTTGCCTTTCTCTCCCTCTTTCTCTCTCTCTCTCATGAATAAATAAATAAATAAAATCTTTAAAAAAACAAATAGGTGTGAAAATAAAACCTGAAATGGATTTTGAAAACCGACACGGGGGAAAAAAACAAAACCAACATGGAAACCTATATACTATACAGAATCATCATGGTGGTGGAACTTCCCACCACCAATTATCTTTTAAAAGAAATTAGGTACAAAGTATGTGCTTCTATGGCTTTGTTCCTCTGCTCCACAATCTTAAAACCTCTGCCTACCTCATCATACATATATAATTCTATATAAGCTCAGATGTTTATGGACAGGATAAAGAACCCTGGAGAACCAAGATGCTACTACAATAAGGTCTTAACAGTCAAGAAGGTACCTCTAGTAACAAAATCTTGAATACTAGGCACCAATCATCTTGAACTTCATAAGAAAACACTGAGAAATATAAAACATCAAAACATGCTACAGGGGAAAGCAGACTAAGAAGATTATATTCACACTACACAGTGCCTGAATTAGGACAAAAATAAGATAACCTAAAGTTGTTTAGTCATCTTCCTAATTGGTAACTAGGCAATGGATTGGAGGGGAGGGACACAAAGCCCTTGTTCACTGGGTATATATTGCCGTTTTTTTAGTCTTACAATTAGATGTCTGCAAATAAAAGCAAAGAGGGAAAGCCAGCCATGGCCATGACTGTTGCAGAGTAACATTTAAAAGCATTTGACAGGTTGGCACCTGGGTGGCTCACTGGCTGAGTGTCTGCCTTTGGCTCAGGTCATGATCCTGGGGTCCTTAGATCGAGTTCTGCATCAGGCTCCCCGCAGGGGACCTGCTTCTCCCTCTGCCTATGTCTTTGCCTCTCTGTGTCTCTCATGAATAAATAAATAAAATATTTTTTAAAAAGCATTGGACAGTTTACAAAATGCTTTTCAAACCCATCATCTCAGAGGTATGCTCTCTGAAATAAAGGCTAATTCAAAGAATTCATGCTTAACACAAAAGACAGGCTCAATATTAGTCTGGCAATCTCAGTAACCTAGAAGACACTACTCCTTAGATTATTTATGACAATGATTCACTTGGGAAGATGTAAAGAATTGGTTAAATAAATGGCATAAGGCTAGGACTCTAGGAATGCCTTTGGAAGAAATTTATACTTGTCCAGAGTAGTTTCATAAAGTATTTTAAAAATGAGATTTATAGGGGCGTGTGGCTGGCTCAATTAATAGAGCATGTGACTCTTGATCTCAGGGTTTTAAGTTTGAGCCCCACTGGATGTAGAGATTACTTAAAAAATATTTTTTTAAAAAAAGAGAGATTTGCAAAAAAAAGAAAATGACTTAACTTCTCAAGGAACATACAAAATCTTATGATATTTTCACTTACTAATGGAAAAATATGGATTTATTATGCAAAAGATTTCCTAATTAATGAATGCAAACTGAAATATTAAAACATTAATTTGCAGAGAATTTCAGGAATTCAAAAAACTTCTATTATGCATACAACTAAAAAGAGACATAAGAGGCTTATATTGTTTTCAGTCTACAGAGATAGATATAATTTAAAATTTTTTTTCTATTGCTTTTTAATCAAAAGCAGTTATTATTCAGGGTGCCTGGGTGGCTCAGTTGGTTAAGCGTCTGACTCTTGGATTTCAGCTCAGGTCATGATCTCAGGGTTGTGAGACTGAGCTCCACATTGTTGGGCTCTACACTAGACGTGGAGCCTGCTTAAAATTCTCTCTTAGCCCCTCCCAACCCTCCTTCTTAAAAGGGGGGGGCAGTTATTAATCCCTGGGCAAGATGTTACTAGTCCTTAATATTTCACCTCTTGTGAGAGTAGTAGGAGAGACGAGTCTTTATCACAGGAGTGACTTTGAAGGTAGATATTTTATTAGATAAAAGACAACAGTTTCATATATTTTAATTTACCCAAAGATCTTGCTCAGTTTTCTTTTTTCACTTTTTATTATGAAATTTTCCATACATCACAGAAGTAGACAGACTAGTACAACAAACTCCCTAACAACTCAGCTTCAACAACCATCAACATTTTGTTCTACTTGCTCCTCTCCTCTCCTGCAGCACCTGACACTGTAATATCCCATTATTTCAGGATATTTTCCCTTATGTTCTATGATACTGCTTTTATATTCTTCTCTGACCATGACTCTGTGGTTCATCATCTTCCTACTCACTGTTTACTCAGTTTGGGAAAAACAGAGAATCCAGTAGAATTTTGTAACTCTTTAAGATACGTTACTTACTACCTTGAGACTAGGAACATCTCCTTTTCTAAGTTTATCTCCCATTATCAGTGTCTAGGATAACCACTAAACACTTAAACTTTTAAGTCAGGGAATGCCTGGGTGGCTCAGCTGGTTAAGCTGCTGACTCTTGATTCTGGCTCAGGACATGATCTCAGGGTCCTAAAATGAAGCCCTGAATCAGGCTCTGTGTTCAGTAGGGAGTCTGCTTGTCCCTCTCCTCCCCCCGCCCCATGCTTGTGCCCTCTCTCTCTCAAATAAATAAATAGAATCTTTTTTAAAAGGGCGCCTGGGTGGCTCAGTCAGTTAAGCGTCTGCCTTCAGCTCAGATCATGATCCCAGGGTCCTGGTATCAAGATGTCTTGCATCAGGCTCCCTGCTCAGTGAGGAGTCGGCTTCTCCCTCTTCCTCTGCCCCTCCCTGCTGCTCATACACTCTCTCTAATAAATAAATAAAATCTTAGAGAAAAAAAAAGTGCTGAATCTAGGTTAAGAGCAAACAGCTACTACAAATCTCTGCTCCTTCTAACAAAGGCCCAGAAGACACTACAGCTCATAATGACCTTCCCATATACCCAAAGCTTATGTCCCAGCTTTCCTAGAAAAAGTATTTAATAGTCCAGTGATGGCCCTAGGATTCTGAACTCCCTGCTGTTGGAAAAGTGCCAATATAATCACTTTATACAACCTGAAACACTTAAACCACTGAAGAAAGTACTAGCAACATAGGTATCCCTGGCCTAATCCAGAGAATTGCAGTCAGATGAGCTAAGAGTCCTGAAACATTCATAAAGATTTCCTTTCTTACCCTGAGCCCTGAAATTTTTTTCTATATATATATATATATATATATTTTTTTTTTTTTAAAGATTTTTTTAAAATTTATTCATGATAGAGAGAGAGAGAGGCAGAGACACAGGCAGAGGGAGAAGCAGGCTCCATGCCAACAGACCGACACGGGACTTGATCCCGGGTCTCCAGGATCATGCCCTGGGTCAAAGGCAGGCGCTGAACCACTGAGCCACACAAGGATCCCCAATATATATATATATATATATTTTAACTAATCTCTACACCCAAGGTGGGGCTAAATCTCAACCCTGAGATCATGAGTCCTATGCTCCACCCACTGAACCAGCCAGGTGCCTCTGAGCCCTGAATTTTTGACATTCATTTATTCTTATAGCAGACTGAACTATTTAGTCAAACTAAAGTTCTGACTTCAATGAATATTCATTCTCCTTTGTCTCTTCTTATATTCTGTGGTAAAACAAGTGAACTCTTACCTTGTTTCATCCTTCGGTCTAGAGCCATCATCATTCTGTGGAACACCTTTAACATGAATAAAATTTACACAGAAAATGAGTTTCAAACTGGTTTTCACCTTCTTCTTAAACATGCAAAGCCTTTTATTAAATCTTGCAGAATATACTATAACTTAAATTTCAACATATTTAAAAGGAAATGTGATAGTCATGTGATTGAAATTAGAAAAGTTTTATGAAAATGCTGTGCAAATGCTTATTATGTTTAAGAAATGTTAATTAGTCGAAGTACTATTTCTTAAATCCTACTTCTGCCTTGTGAAAAATATGCTTGCTTCTTTTTTTTTTTTTTTTTTAAGATTTTATTTATTTATTCACTCATGATAGACATAGAGAGAGAGAGAGAGGAGGCAGAGACATAGAGGGAGAAGCAGGCTCCATGCCGGGAGCCCGATGTGGGACTCGATCCTGGGACTCCAGGATCACACCCTGGGCCAAAGGCAGGCACTGAACTGCTGAGCCACCCCGGGATTCCCTGCTTGCTTGATTCTAATTCAAATCTAATACTTCAGCCAACTTTTGTATTCCAAATACCTCAGGAAAAATACTGATCACCAATAGGATGATACATAAAACCGATTCTGTAAACAAAAAAGCAGTAACATCTCTCTTATGCACGGGCCTGTCAAACAACTTCAAGAATAGCAAAGGCACCAATTAATCTCAAAGTGGCAAATTAATGCCACAAATTTCACACTTTCTTCAAATTTTATTCATGGGAAATATTCTGAGGATTCAGTAAGGGCTTGTCCACTTTAAAAGCATTAGAGGGTAGGCACAGTGATCACAGCAAAAATAGTAGGAAGAGAAGGAAAAACTATACAATGCAGAAAAACAAGAGCTCAAGTTTAACAGTCTACACCAATTTAAGGAATAGTGCCTAAATACAGTCATAGTTTTCAACAGTGAAATCATTGCTATTATTACTCTTAAGTATAATTAATGGATTAATTCATTTAAAAAATGCTAATCAGGGCAGCGCGGGTGGCTCAGCGGTTTGGCACCTGCCTTCGGCCCAGGGCGTCATCCTGAAGACCCAGGATCAAGTCCCGCATCGGGCTCCCTGGACGGAGCCTGCTTCTCCCTCTGCCTGTGTTTCTGCCTCTCTCTCTCTCATGAATAAATAAAATCTTTAAAAAAAAATGCTAATCACCACTACAACTATACCACCTCAGAAAGGTTGGCACTGTATCATCTTGTCTAAACATGTTACATTAAAAAAAGTAGGGGGCATAAAAGGTACAATATAAAGAAATCTAGTCAATAGCATTTTAATAGTGTTGTATGGTGATAAGATATCAAAACAAATTTTTGGAAACAACTAGATTTGATTTCTGGGGTTAGTGGTGGGAACAAAATTTTGTGTAAATAAGAGGGATCATATCAGGAAGATGAAAATATTCTAATCCTAACTTACAGTAATGGCTGGATCACTCAAAATTACTAAAAATCATTAAATTGTAGACTTGCAACGAGTGAATTTTATGAACTATAAAATACATCTATTCAATGAAGCTGTTAAAAATGGTTTTAAAAACATGATACTATGGGGCAGCCCAGGTGGCTCAGCGGTTTAACGCCGCCTTCGGCCCTAAGCATGATCCTGGAGACCCGGGGTCGAGTCCCGCATCAGGCTTCCTGCATGGAGCCTGTTTCTCCCTCTACTTGCTTCTCCCTCTACCTGTGCCTCTGCCACTCTGTTTCTCAAATAAATAAATAAAACCTTTAAAAAACATGATACTATGAAATGCACTTTGGCTGAACAAGGTACATTTCAGTTTTACAAGAATTATTTTTATATAGAATATATTCACCTAAAACAGCTGGTAAGACATAAATCAGAAAACAAAATAAAAATATACAGCATAAGTTACTAAAATCAGTCAATTAGTATCCCACTTTTCTCAAAAATTAAGAAAGCCATTTGGGATGGCTTAAATCTACCAATAAGTACCACTTCTAAACTTTTTCATTTATTACAGAGAAGCATAGTATTTAATCACACGGACTCTGAGGTCAGGCTGCCTGGGTCTGTTATTGTAGCTTCATCATGTGCTAACTTCAGGACCTTAGAAAAGTACACCTGATTTTCCTGTGCCTTTTATCTCACATATAAAATAGGGACAAAAAGGACACCTACTTCATAGACTAGTTCTGAAGATTAAGCATAAATATTTAGAACAGTCCCTTGCACATAAGCATTCCATAAATATTAGCTATTATTGTTTCTCAAAAATTAGATTTCATCAGTAAGTACAGACAACGGCCATTTTTTTCAATCTTTTATTTCACTTCAATACACAGGTAAAGCCTTAACTATGAAATGTATAGCATAAATTAAATAGATCTAATCCTGTGCTTCCAGAGAATAGTTTTTTAAAAAGACACAAAATTATCTGACACTTAATAATGAATGTCCAGGAAGGAAACAATGACCATACTTAAAGTCTACATTTTACATATGTATTGTCCTTTTAAAGTATTCCTACTCCAAATTTCCTCAATAAAAAAAGGATCATATTTCTAAATGCACACATTTTACCCACAGGACACTTTGGAAGATCTACAAAGATCTCTTCTATTCAGTGAGCTACTCAAAAGAGTTTTCCTGCCACAAAATAACTAGCTGATAGATGAAGCAATTTCACTCGTTGTTCTATTTCCTGGGTGCCTAGCAATCTCAAAAGCAAAACAAACAAATGAACTGATACTAGAGGAGGAACAGGATGCAGTAAGCAAATATGAAAAATAAAAAAGGGTTATCCTGATGGCTATTATCAGCTCTAGGTGGATCAGCAACAAATGCTCAAGGGGCACATGGGTTGCTTAGTGGTTGAGCATCTGCCTTTGGCTCAAGTCCTGATCCCGGGTCCTGGGATTGAGTCCAGGACTCTTCCTCTGCCTATCTCATGAATAAATAAATAAACTCTTTTTAAAAAGGAGAGAGAGAGAGAAACTAAGGCTTGGAATTCTGTAAGGCAGCTGAAGTGCTGCCAGGTATGCAGCATACCCTGCACTAGCAGAAGCAAAAGAAACTTTTTTGGGGCAATTAATCCCCAATTTAGGCCCCTAGGATCCCCACAGATTGTGATAAAAAATAAACTGGCAATCAGAGAGTAGCAAATGTGTAAGAAAACAAGCCTCAGTGAAGGAGAGACATAAAACATATCCCCAAAGATTTCTGATAATTGGAATTTTTTTATATTGGAATTTTCAAATGGAGATTAAAAAACTGTATCAAAAGAAAATTAACAAGCAAAGAACAAGAAACTATCAAACAAGCACCAGCAATTCCATTCCTAGGAATATATCCAAAAGAAATGAAAACATGTGAAAAAAAAAATGAAAACATGTGCACAAAGAAAACTGTACACAAATATTTACAGCATCATTACTTATGACTCATTAATAGGCAAAAAGTGGAAAAATAAGTCACATGTCCATCAGTAAATGAAAGAAAAACAAATTGTGGCATATACATACAACGGGATATTATTCAGCCACAAAAAAGGAAGTACTGATATATGCTTCAACTTAGATAAACCTCAAAAACAAAATGCTAAGAATCCAGACACAAAAGGTCATGTACTATATGATTCCTTCTTTATGATATACTCAGAATAGGCAAATCAAGAGACAGAAAGCAGATTAGTGGTGACCAGGTGATTGGGAATTGGAGGGATGAGGAGTGATTATAGAACGGACAACAGTTTGTTTTTCTGGATTGATGACAAAGTGTTAAAATTAGAGGTGGTGGATACTATCACTATGAATATACTAAATGCTACTGAATTGTTTATTAAGGTTAATTGTATGTTGTGTAAATTTCACCTCAATTAAAAGAATCACAATTTAAAAATGGCTCATACTTGATGAAACAATAAATGCTGTAAAGCTGAAATTGCACATAGCAATATGTACCAACAACTCCTCAGGGGACACATAAATGTATAAATGCAGAAATATTCAATGACTTTCTTTCATAATGGCAAAAACTGGAAAGAAACCAAGTGTCTTTTGACGTAAAAATGGATAAACTATGGTATATTCCCTTAACAGATTGTCATACAGCAATGGAAATAAGTTACAGATATAGTAATATGGATAAATCTTAAAAGGCAAAATCTATATTCATAGAGCTCAAGAAAAAGGACAAGTAATACACTGTTTAGGGATATGCATATTTATTAAAAATAATTTTTTTAGGGATACCTGGCTGGCTCAGTTGGTAGAACATTCGACTCCTGATCTCAGGGTTGTAAGTCTGAGCCTCACATGGGTGTAGAGATTACTTAAAAATAATAAATCTTGGGGATCCCTCTGTGGCTCAGCGGTTTAGTGCCTGCCATTGGCTCAGGGTGTGATCCTGGGGTCCCGGGACTGAGTCCCACATCGGGCTCCCTGCATGGAGCCTGCTTCTCTGCCTGTGTCGCTGCCTTTCTCTCTGTCTCTCAAGAATGAATGAATGAATCAATCAATCAATCAATCAATCAATCTTTTAAGGGCAGCCCTGGTGGCTCAGCAGTTTAGTGCCGCCTTCAGCCCAGGGCCTGATCCTGGAAACCTGGGATCAAGTCCCACGTCGGGCTCCCTGCATGGAGCCTGCTTCTCCCTCTGCCTGTGTCTCTGCCTCTCTCTCTCTCTGGAATAAATAAACTATTTAATAATAATAATAATAATAATAAATCCTTAAGAAAACTTAAGCAAGGAAATAATAAATTCAAAATTCGCGTAGTGATTATCTGTAAGGGAAAGATAACGAATGCTATATGGAGGAAAATACATAGGTGCAATGATATTGTTAATGTGCTAATTTCTAAGCTGTGTGGTAGTTCATGCATGAGTAATTCTATTATTCTGGTTTATATATTACATATATTAAATATAAGAATATGTTGTATATGATATGTTTTATATAATAATGTAATATGAGATTATAAAAAGTGCTTTGTAAATTATAAAAATGGACAAAAAATACAGCAAAATCTTACTCTAATCCAACAATGACCATATTATAGCCTTAATACTTGGACTTTTTTGTTTTTCAGGGTTCCAAATATTTTATTATAGGAAAAGAAGAATGACATCTTTTTTAGCTTTATTTATTTTAAATATTTATTAAGCATCTATTTGTGTCAGTCCTGATCTAAACACAGGGAAATAAAAACAATCCCTATCCTCATGGAGCTCACATTAAACTAAATATATTAACATTATATATAATGTAAAATATAATAGAAGACAGAAATAGGATGTAAAATAGAAATTTTCTATGAAGAAAACTGAATCAGGACTTGATGAGAGGGCTGCCGAAACATTAGACAGATGGCCAGAAAAGACTTCGCAGAGAGGGTAATGTCTAAGTAAATCCTAAAGTGAATCACAGGGAATACTGAAAGAAGGGAGGGAGCTCAAGCTGACAGAAGGAAACTGTAATGGTCTTAAAGCAGCCATGTTCCTGGAGTGTTCAAGAACCACAAGGAGAGTAATGTCACTCAAAAAAACTGCATGAAAGAATTAGAAGAGATGAGGCCATCAAAGTAGAAGAGTTTTGGAGATGGGGCCACACAGGCCTTGTAGGCTCTTAAGGTGCTACAGAAAATCACTAGGAGCTTGGAGCAGGCATCTGACAAGGTCTGTCTCGTGTTTTCACAAAACTACTCTGGCTGTATGCTTTTATAGAAGAAAAAAAAAAGGGAAGAGAGGAGAGCAGTGGACATCACTCTCCAGCCTTCTCTTCCTGCTCTGTGCCCCACAGAGGGAAACCTGCAAGGAATATATTAACCACTAATTGGCTTCTTTGGCTCTGGCTTGCACTGGGTTCATCTAATGAGACACTCACGGGGGAGACTGGGAGGAGAGTAAGATTTATCTCTTTATTATCCTCTTCTGCTGATTCAATATTTGGATTTTTTTTTTTACAAATTTATTTATTTATTCATGAGAGAGAGAGAGAGAGAGAGAGAGAGAGAGGCAGAGAACAGGCAGAGACAGAAGCAGGCTCCATGCAGGGAGCCTGATGCGGAACTTGATCCCAGGTCTCCGGGATCACGCCCTGGGCTGAAGGTGGCGCTAAACCACTGAGCCACCCAGGCTTCCCTCAATACTTGGATTTTAAAGTTAAACTAGTGGAAAGTTTTCTTGGCTTTTTGAGGAAAGTAAACTTTCTGAGCATACATCGAAAAGCACTCAAAGATAAGTCAAATAAGTTTCTCTCCATGAAATACTTAGCAGGTACCCAAACCCCACTGAGATCTAGTAATTTCAAATAGTAAAGCAAAACAATTTAAGCTAGTTTGTTAGCATTTATTATACTGGTAAAAAAACATAGAAGATACATTGATATAAAAATAGCTATTTACATTAAAATTTTAAAAACCCACAAAACTGAGAATCTAATGCAAGAAAGTGAGATAAAGTCAAAATGGAATGAAACCAAATGAAATGTGCCAAAAAGCCATCCCTAAAATAACTTTAAATACACCAAGAGTATACACAGTAAAGATAAAAATCTTACAAGAGTATGTTTCTATTTTATAATCATGAATTTAAGTAAAACAGATTTTTATTTGTCTTTAGGAAAAATAATGTCTTTGACAGTAAAACTTTTCAGTGGTGTATGTGGGAAGACAAGTGTTAAACTAATAATCCACCACCACCAGCAGCCTAAGAGGTAAAAATAGATGAATGGGCAGTTCCTGCAGATATGAACAACTGCCTACACTCAATTTAAGTTAATTTAGATCTGAGTGCTAAAACAATTAAGTCTAACTAAATAAAGGATTCTTCCAAAGGTTCATAAAAGCCTATTAACTGCACTTGGGTAGAGGAAAACACCAGAGCAAACTATGAAGTTATTTTCTAAACCAGAGAAATAAGAAAAAATATCAAATAAAATATGACAACTACAACTAAAACTTATTTACATATTAAACTTGTTCTCCAAGCCAGAGGTGGGGTTGGGAAGGTAGGGTGGGGATATAAAGCTCTATAATTTTCAAATGAAGCTTGAAGATAAGTGGGAAGAAAAAACAAACATGCTGGGTAAATTTTACTTCACTTGAAAAATGTTTACTTATATAACTGCCATTTTTAGAAAATTTATCCACCAAGGGTGCCTAGGTAGCATAGCTGGTTAAGCATCCAACTCTTGGTTTTGGCTTAGGTTGTGATCTCAGGGTCATGAGATGGGGCTCCGAGATTGGTGCAGAGTCTGCTTGAGACTTTCTCTCCCTCTGCCCCTTCCCTGCCAAATTAAAAAAAAAAAAAAAATCTTTCTAAAAATCTGAAATTTAAAAAAGAAAAAAAATATTTATCCAGAAAAGAAATGAACCAAAAATTTCTAAGTACCCAAAAAGATAATACTGTCTTACCAGGAAAACCAGCCTTCACAGCATATCTAAATAATCTAAATACATAGCAAGTTATTATTTGGTGACTTTTTTTTTTTTTAAGATTTTATTTATTTATTCATGAGAGACACACAGAATGAGGCTGAGACATAGGCAGAGGGAGAAGGCTCCATGCAGGGAGCCTGATGCGGGACTCGATCCCAGGACCCCAGGATCACAATCTGAGCCAAAGACAGATGCTCAACCACTGAGCCACCTACGTGTCCTTATTTGGTGACTTTTGATACTAAAATTCAGACAGTGATTTCTTTTTATAATATTATTTAAAAATTAACCGAAAGAATTTACATCTATAAGAACAAATTCTTCTAAGAACCATTTTATGTGATCTTCCACAAAAAAACTTCTAACTAGGGCTCCTTGCTGGCTCAGTCAGTAAAGCATAAGACTCTTGTTCTCAGGGTTGTAAGTTCAAGCCCCATTCTGGGTGCAGAGATTACTTAAAATAAAATCTTTCTTTAAAAAAACATTAAAAAAAAAAAAAACAACTAACATTCTCAGGGGAAAAAAAGATAATCTAAAAATCTTTTAAAAAAAATAAAAAAATAAAAATAAAAATAAAAAATATCTTTTAACAGTAGAAAATTATTAGAATACAAAAGCAATCTCCCTCATCCCCCCAGTTCTTACCAAACAATTGCAGGTGCTAGAAATTCTATTTTAGCGCTAAACTCTAATTTTTATTTCTAGCTTGTAGTTAAAGTTACAGAGGTGGAACCAAAGAACAATAAAAGTATAGTTCCCAACAAACATGCTTATGAACTGAATTTGATTTTGATTGCTTACGACTCATCATTTGATTCAAAGTTTCTAGATTTTCTCATGTGAAACCAATAATGCATTAGGAAGAATAGGAAACATCAACGGATATCTGTGTTTTAGTCGTGACTCCGCATCATACTAGTTGGTGTGATATTGGGCTTACTATTTAAATCATCAGAACCTCATTTTCCTTATATGCAAAACACAGGTTAGGCCTTACAAAGCTATGATGATTGGGGTGCCTGGGTGGCTCAGTGGTTGAGCATCAGCCTTTGGCTCAGGTCGTGATTCTGGGGTCCTGGGACTGCGTTCCACATCAGGCTCTCTGTTAGGGAGCCTGCTTCTCCCTCTAACTATGTCTCTGCCTCTCTCTGTGTGTCGCTCATGAATAAATAAATAAAATCTTAGGGAAAAAAAAAGTTATGATGGTTAAATGAGTGTATATGTAAACACATCAACATAGTGGTTGGCACATGGCAAGCATCCAAAAAAATGGCAGCTATTTGGCAACTCCAATCTTAAAATCCATTGTGACTTTCCAACTGAAAATCTCTCTTTACTTCAAATTATCAGGTTAAATTCTATCAATTATTTTCCTATCTGAGTAAAAAATTGGTGACATACAAATGTTCACTTTTGTGGGCGATAAAGTCATAAACATGAATATGCAGCTAAGATTTTACTCTGAAACAGAAGACTGATATGCTTTGTTAATTATTAAACATTCTGTATTAGTAATAATTTCAACTTGTAGGGGATAAAAAAAAAACCTGGGAAGCTATAAATAGTGAGTTAAAAGCAATTTAACAATAAAATTTAACTTGTATATTATCTTTCAGAATTATAATGTATAAAAACTTTGACTATTTAGAGTTCCTGTGAATGGTAGTCAATGAAAATGAACTTGTCAACTCTGAAGCAGTATAGTATAACCATTTCAGAAATTTCTCTCCACCTCCATTAACCTCAAAGAACCAATCTAAAAAATACCACCGGGACCATCTTGAAGGTCTGCTATTAAAAAAAGGTATTAAGTTGGGATGCCTGGGTGGCTCAGGAGTTGAGCATCTGCCTTCAGCTCAGGACGTGATCCCATGGTCCCGGGATCGAGTCCCACATCAGGCTCCCTGCGTGGAGCCTGCTTCTCCCTCTGCGTATGTCTCTGCCTGCTTCTCTCTGTGTCTCTCTCATGAATAAATAAATAAAAATAAAATCTTAAAAAGAAATTAAAAAGGTATTAAGTTAAAAGTAGAAAGTCTTCCAAAGCAGAAACAGAAAAATAACAGCACTTGACAAGTGCAAAATGTTTCATAATATAATTTCTAAGTACACAAAAAGAACTTTGTCAGACTAATCAAGGAAACCATTAATCTGCTGTCTTGAGGCCTCTAAAATCTACATTTCAAAGTGAAAATACACTTAGCACATTAGTAAGTAATGGAATTATCTAAAAGGAATCCACTAAGAAGTTTTAAGCATACTAGCTACCTAGGCACTAATTCAGGTGCCAAACTTCTTTCAATTACAGTTCATATTTGTTATTCCCTTTAGCAAAAACCAATCAGAAATTGTAAGATATATTGGCATACATATAATGATTGATTTTGTCATTATTGTAACACCAAGACACCTTCGTAAATGTAGCCTACAGAAATGGCAAAGGAATGGCAAATGGACTTCAGCCTGTATTGGCAGTCTGGTACAGTATTAAGCAGGATTACAAAGTACTAAGAAGGAAAAAATTTAAAAATTAAAATAAATTTTAAAAAAACAACAAAGTGGGATCCCTAGGTGGCGCAGCGGTTTGGCGCCTGCCTTCGGCCTAGGGTGCGATCCTGGAGACCCGGGATCGAATCCCACATCGGGCTCCCGGTGCATGGAGCCTGCTTCTCCCTCTGCCTGTGTCTCTGCCTCTCTCTCTCTCTCTCTCTCTGTGACTATCATAAATAAATAAAAATTAAAAAAAAAAAAACAAAAAACAACAAAGTACTAAGAAGGATTTCAAGCCAAATTTAAACTAAACCAGATACTGCTACAGGCAAACTGTGTCTGCCACTGGCACTGGAAGGGTGTGGCATCAGAAGTAATATTAACTGTCATCATTAGCCTACAAAATAAATACTTTATAAATCAATTCATTACACAGTTAACGGTGATTCAATTTTCATGGGCTAGCTTTTCAACCTATAGAAAAATGTTTTATTCACATAAACAATGCACTAAAAGTTTTTTAAAAATTAATGTCTCTTTTTAAAATGGAAATAATTTCTTTAAGGTGGAAAAGAATAGCAATAGTTACATACAGCATTCTATGGTGGCTACTGTAAGAATCATTAAAGAGCCTATAGAAAAAGTAATTACTTACTTTCTGAACATGTAGTTTCACCATTGGTAACAACTTCAGACTCTAACTGCAGCCCATCAAGACAGACAGACAAGTCTCCTATTGTCTCTGTTGGCTCTTTGTCACCTACAAGCTGTAAAGTCACAACTACTTCCTCAACTGTAAGAGAATATAATTCCAGAACAAAATGGTCACTTTTAAGTCATCTTAACTGTTAAAAATAATGTCGGAAAACTTAACATTTTTGTGTTTATAAATTGTTTTTAGTATACTTCACTGAGGTTTCAGGCCTTTTGACACAAAACGTTTAAAAATAGATCAAAATTTGCTAATGCTTAATATCTGTAATGTAAAATACTAAATAGCTCAACCATCTCATTTGTTATATTCATCCCATCCTTGCATAAAATAAGCCAGCAGGATTATTTAGCAATATATGCCTGAATTTTATTGCATAAAAACATATAACTTAAGAATGAATCATATCTTGGGGTGCCTGAGTTGTTCAGTCGGTTAAGTGTCCAACTCTTGATCTCAGCTCAGGTCTTAAGCTCAGGGTCATGATGGTTTCCACAGTGGTGTGGAACCTACTTTAAAAAAAAAAAAAAAAGAAAAAAAAGAAAGAAAGAAAGGATTATATCTCTTAAATGAGATTTAAGAAATATGTTTTAAAAAAATTAAGAAATATGTTTGAGAGAGTCAACAGGTGGGAAAATACCTGTTTTAAAATCATGATTATACTAATCAAAACAAGCATGTATCAAGTTTTTCTATATTTTATATATACACACAAATAAAACCACAGCCTTTTAAAATTAGGAAATTTTAAAAATAAGCATTTGAGAAGAAAATCTGCCAAAATATTAACCACATTTGTCTCTGAAATGAGATTAATTTTCCCTTCACCTCTGCTCTATATTTTTTAGTTTTCCAAAATTAAGTATATAGTATTCTAATAAGTATCTATTTATTAAATTTATTTAAAATATTGGGTCAAAAATGAATTTGCTAAACCAAGATTACTCAGAATGCTTTAAATAAATAGTTCAAGATTTTTCTCGTTAATATTATAACCAAATAAACTCAAAAACAAATAGTGAACAGTCATTCTGCATCTTTTACACATGAATTTCATACAGAAAAACAAACAGCCTAGCGCAATTTCTTTACTTTTACATACATACGTTTCATGTTGTTTGACTTTAAGGTTTCAAAGATATCTAATGCAGCAGTTCCCAACAAAACATCAGATTTCAGTGTCTGGTGACTCCACACACGAAAATGTAATTTACTCACAGGGGTGACGATACTAAAAGTGAAGAAAGGTAAAAAAAATACGTATTATTTTCATTAAAATACCACAATGGAATCTTAAGTAAATTACAATTAAATTTTAATGACTAAAATCTTTTAACTGTAGCCCTTACAGTTTACTCTACAACCAATATTGCCCATTTTCTATAATCTTATGGAAAATACCTAAATGCAGGATGCCTGGGTGGCTCAGTGGTTGAGTTCTGCCTTCAGCTCAGGGAGTGATCCTGGAATCCCAGGATCCAGTCCCAATATCGGGCTTCCTGCATGGAGCCTACTTCTCCTCCCTCTGCCTATGTCTCTGCCTCTCTCTGTGTGTGTCTCTTGTGAATAAATAAATAAAATCTTAAAAAAAAAAATCTAAATGCTACACAATCGCATGGTCATTTTCATTTGTATTTGAACTACAAGGGCAACTTCATGCATGTATCATCAATAAGAGTAGAACTGCTAATCGTGCTACAAACTGTTAGAAATCTAGTTTTACTTTAGTAATATAAAAAAGTTAATTTATAAATTAAATCCTTACTTTAGGTCAGGTAGTATGGTGAGCCTAAGGTTATA